>NC_048595.1:280739477-281421977 GCF_003668045.3 Cricetulus griseus | reverse complement strand
AAATGTTTATCAGACAAACATTTTAACAAATACAGAAGGAATGGAGGAGGGGGGTGGCGGGGGGGGGTGTTTAGTGAGGAACAGTGCTTGCCCTGCTACCAGGAGAGCCTGAGTTTGAATTGTAAACATCTGTAACAAAAAATTGGGCTCAGCTGGATGTGCTGGTGACTCCAACATTGAAGGGTGGAAACAGGCAGATCTGGAAGCTCATTGGACAGCCAGCCTAGCCCAAACTTCAAGCTTTGGGTTCAGTTAGAGAGAGCCTGTTATCAAGGGAATAAGGGAGAGAGCAACAGCAAAGTTGCAGCTGGCCTTCCAAATGTTCAGCAGGAGAGTGCACACCTGCACATCTGGGGACATGGACTACTCCCATCCACTTGAGCTCTAAATAAAAAAGGGACCTGGATGAAATGTTTGCAAGGCAAAGAACAATGCCTGACAGTGTTTTTGATGGGCAAAGAGTTCTTAGAAGTTGATGCAAAAGGGGGGGACCAAATAGAAAAATGACTGAAGAAGAGAGTTAGGAATTTCACAAAGATAGCTAAGACAAATATGAAATACAAAAAAAAATCACTATTTAGCAGGAGAGTGTAAAAATGATAGCCAATCACATTCAATCTATGCATGTGCTCATGCCTATGGAAACACTTTTAAGAGTATGGAAAAATAAGTAGCTATATACCAGGCTGTCTAAAAAGAATATGTAGCATGATAGCAGAGTCATATCTCCAGCCCAAATCTCATCTTTTTGTGATGAATTCAGGAAGGTTCTAGCATGAAAGAGATAGAGATGCCTATAGGAAGGGAGAGGGAGAAGAATCTATTCCAGTCATGACCCCTCCCATTGGCCCTGCTGAGTTTATGGGGGGTGTTTTAGCACTGAGGTATTGATAAAACAAAAAAGGGGGATCTTCTTAGGAAGATACGGCTGTGGTCATGGTGGGAGGTTGACAGTGGAATCCAGGACACACCCACGGTAGACACATAGCTTTGAAAGGAAATCCTGTTAAAGACATGAACTACAGAGGCCACAGACTGGAACTCTGCATGATTTTCTCCCTATTTTTACTACTTGGAAACTGACTTCAGAAGACTGTGAAAAGAACATTTTTATGATCTGAAATAATCTGGTGAAATAAATAGAGCAGTTCAGATGAATGATCTGAAAGAATAAATAAAGCGGGTCATTTTCAAAGGCATTGCGGATGCTTTCATTACATCTTAATCTTGGGCTGGAGAGATGGCTCTGCTGTTGGGAGAGTGTGCAGCTCTTGCAGAGGACCTAAGTTCTCTTCTAAGTTCCTGCATCCAGAATCTTCTCGCCGTAGCATCACAGGTCTCAGCAAAGGGAGGGGCTCAGTGTTTCTGAGATCAGTGATCTGAGGGCTTGAGCCATCTTTGCTTGCAAATTACTTGAGGGAGCCCCTTCTCTTGTTTTTATTATGGAGCATGACTACAATGATATATTGTTTCTGCACCAATAAGATCTTATGAATTGATAATGACCTTATGGTTTGATGATGGCCAGATAATTATTCATGGGCCCAAGACTTCTGTTTATAGGGTCCTTCTCTTTCCCGCTGATTCTTTTTCTTTAGTGTAAGTACAATTATATGAATTAAATGGTCTCCCCTTATAAAAGAAACAGCAAACAACACACACACACACACACACACACACACACACACACACACACACACACACACCTGGCCAGACTGAGTAAACGAAATGTTCTTATCAGGCAGGTCACAAAAGTAGTTTGTTCAGCTGTGTTGAGTGGGTTGGGCTCTAGCATGATGGCTTTCAGGGATTCCTAAGCTGGAATAGAGATGCTCTTAGAGTCACCAAGAGTGTGAGGGCAGGGAGCAGATGAGAGAGCAACAGGAGAAATCCTCATAGGATCAGGGAAGCGGTACCCTCCAGGGGAGGCATGGGGGCCAGGTGGGTGATGGTGAATTTGGCTCTGGCTCATTGGAGACAATGAGCCAGACTATTTGATAGAGAATAGTCTTTGAGGCAAGACTATTCTCTACATTCATTCCACTCTTTGGCACCAATGTGACTCTAGATATTTTTGAAAGATTTATTTAATTTAAATAAATGCATGTATGTATTGTGCCTGTATGAGTTCATGAGCACTGTGGGAGACCAGAGTGGAACTGGAATCACAGGCAGAAGCGCATGCTGGGAACTGAACCAGGGGGGCCTCTATAGGACCAATCAATAAGCACTCTTAACTGCTGACCCATCTCTCCAGCCCCAAATAATTTTATATCAAATTATATATTTTTTGTCTTTGAAAACAGGGTCTTACTATGTAGCTTTGAATGACCTAGAACTTGCTGTGTAGACCACAACAGCCTCCAACTTAGCAACAGAGTGCACCTGCCTCCACCCCCACCCCCGCTGCCCAAAACCCAGCCCGAATGAAAAGCTTACGTTTGTGCTGACATGTTTTAGTTGTGGCTTTTCTTTTGAATTAAGAATCCTGGGTGGAGGGAGAGTGTGTTTGTTACTTTTCCTGCTACGGTGACAGGAAAGCCTGACGACCCACTTAAGGGGAAAAGGGTTTTGACTCCAGTTTAAGGTATTTAGTCAATCATGGCAGCTGGGGCACAGCCGGTGGTAGTGGGAGCTTGTGATATGGCTCCTTACCTCTCAGCCGATCAGGAAGCAAAGAGCTGAAGGCAGAAGCAAGCCAGCTATAACCTTCCAGCCCTACGTCTCCCAGCTGGGCCCCATATCCAAAACACGCCCAGCCTCTAGCACAGAACCTGGGCATGGGGGTCACTTTTCATTCAAACCATAAGGTAGGGGAAGTCAGAGGGGGCAATCTCTTAAGGAGCAGCTGGTATTACAGTGCGTCTCCATTCTTTGTGCCTAGTCAGCTGCAATTCCCATCCCCCACAATACGCCCTCTGTTCCTGGTTAAGTTAAAGGGTAAGTTTTTCTGTCTGCTACCATTCCAGACAGTCTTGTGTTCAACTTTAGTTTATTCCCCACTTGAGGGTGGAAACAGGATCACGGGGGTTGGGGGGCTTATTAAAATTGATTTCTGGGCTCTACTGGAGACTGCAGTTTCTGGGTTGCGGGAGGACCCTAGATTTGCATTTCAAACATGGTTCCAGGTGAAGATCTGTGGACCACGTGTTGGCAGCTAAAGAAAGTGGCTACTCATTCAACTGGTATTTATTTGATTTTGCCGCTGTGCTACTTGATGTTCAGGTGATGGGACTAAAACAAGGGAGAGAGAAGTGGAAGGCACGCCGTGGCTGGCAAAGTGGATGCTGAGCAAACGGTTGCATCATTATTTACTTTTTTATGTTGATGAAAAGGACGTTATTAGACATTACACCAGCAAACGCCAGGGAAGGTGACTCCCCTGAAAAATGACATTTCAATTAAGTTCTTGCTAGGGAATCATTACATTTTCCACTCATTCATTTACAGTCTCCATAAAAACAAATATATTCCATACTTTGAAAATGTCTTCAAAAATGCCCCAAAGCTCTAAACAGTGCACCCACTTACTTGGCGCTTTCTTGAGAGGGGCGGATAACTTGGAGACAACAACTATTTCATTTCAGAGTCAAGAGGCTGTAGGGCTTGGAGTGCCCCTTTGTGTAAACTCTTCGCTTGACTCTGCCTCTGTAGGGTCAAAGGTCAGCTTTATGGCAACTGAAATACTAAGGCCTCTCGTTTCTCAGCGGGAAACCAGATCCCGGGATCTCACAGGGTTTTCCCTGTACAGCTAGCATGGTTAGGGATTCCACCACACCCAGCAGTTTGCTCAGGAGAGCTTATGCCGCCAGAGGGACCCTATGTCAAAATGAGGCCTGGGGGATCTAGCAGGCAAGGCCAGTAAAAGGAAGGGAGCGATAACAAGGCAAGAACATCTATCGGTGGGACCAGCGAGAACGGGCTCTTGGGAGAAACGTGGTCTGTGAGAATGTGGGTACTATGAGATGGCATGTCCCGTGGAAGGAAGGCAAGGACCTATGAGAAGATGAGCCCACGAGACAGTGCTAACAGGAAACTACGTGGACAGCTACACCTGCTGGGGCGTTTTAAGCACTGTGTGCTGTTGTTAGTGAGGATAGAGATTTGAAGGACGATGCTACTGTCGTCAGCATAATTTGGAAGAGAAAACGTATTTTCCACCTACTGAAGAGCCAGGATATTCTGTAACTCTTGCTGCTGTCAAGTCCCCTTTCTGGTGCCATTTCTTCACGTACCTGTAGAAAACGTGTAATGGAATCATCTGTTCCAATGCAAATATTCTCCTGAGGTTGGCCTAAAAGATAATTTAAGTTCATACTATGGATACGCAGTATATGCTTACATATTAATATATATATATATATACATTTGAACTTATATATACATATGAATATATATTATATAAGCAAAAGAATCAGACAGCTACACAAGAAAAATGGTGTCTAAAAATACATTTGGTGGATAAAGTGTTTTTTGTTTAGTTCTTTTCTTCTCCCTTTCCTGGTTCATTTTGAAGTAGGATTTTGATCTTTTGATATGGTTTTTCATGTCTCCTTTCCAACATGTATGCTTCTCTCTCTCTCTCTCTCTCTCTCTCTCTCTCTCTCTGTGTGTGTGTGTGTGTGTTGTGTGTGTGTGGAGAGAGAGAGAGAGAGAGAGAGAGAGAGAGAGAGAGAGAGAGAGAGAGGGGAGGGAGGGAGGGAGGGAGGGAGAGAGGGAAGGAGTAAAGAAGGGAGGGAGACCTGTAGTGTGAACACAGAATGAATGAACATTCATTTCTTGGGCTTTGTAAACATCTCAAATATGCCAGTGTCCGGAACACCTGCTAAGAACTTGGGGTGGGGTAGGGTGGAAGGTTGCAACCTTTCACGCTCCTGAGACAACACAGTCTCTGGTGCTTGATATGACTGTTGGTGACATGACCTCAGCCTCACACATAAAGTGCCTTTCAACCAAACCATTCGTGCCCCCTGTCCAAATATGATTAGTG
The DNA here is from genome assembly GCF_003668045.3 of Cricetulus griseus. NCBI lineage: Eukaryota > Metazoa > Chordata > Mammalia > Rodentia > Cricetidae > Cricetulus > Cricetulus griseus. The sequence goes on along the minus strand of NC_048595.1, from coordinate 281,416,987 downwards.
GTCTTCAAAGGCCCAGGAAAAGCCTGGGATAGAATTCAAACAGCCGCATTTACTCAGGGCTCCCACTCGGTCCATATTGTTTCTATTAAGGAGCTGGTCTAAGCCCTTGGCAATCTAGGTTAATGATTAGCTGGGCTAAGTGACACTGATAAAATCCCCACATCCTGACTTGTGGTCAGCTGCATGTTGCTCTGCTGAGGACGAGCATGTGTTTGATCTTGTGGTGCATTTAGACCTTTGTCTTCCTTTATCTCAGAGCTTGAATCATCTTTTGTTTCTCAGTGTGGTCTTTGTGAATATGGGGGTAAATATAGAAAGGTTTTACCCATTTGGGGGACCGTAAAAGAGTTAGTAGGAGGTACTGTAAATAGTTTATTGATTGAGCCAAACCCATCAGGTGTGAGTCCAACCCCCCATCCCTCACCCAGGGGAGCCTCTTGTTCTTCCTTCTTCTGGATGAAAACCTCACCACCATCACCTGGGGCTGAGGTGGGGTGTAACACAGGCTGTAGCACAGCTGTCATTCAGAGAGGTCTGAAGCTGGGGTGACACTCACAGTTGTCCCAAGTGGTGATGAGGGGTTTGAACCCTTCTTCTGCTTCATGTATCAACCATTGGCTACTCCCTCCCCAGAAAGGAACATGGTCTCTAGGCAACTGGCAGCCAAGGACTCTGCAGGCTGCACTGTACCAGCAGGAGCCAAATGCTTTATCTTCTATCAGAGTATCCATGCTCTACCACAGGGAGCTGCAGAAAAAAAAAAAAAAAAAAAAAAAAAAAAAGATGTACACTGTCCTACCACACTGGAGAGTTGCAACCTGCCATGGTGCCTTCTGGGAGATGTATAAATGAAAAGTTATTACCAGTGGGTTTTGAGGGTTTCTTGCAAATTCTCCCACTGAGGACCGCCAGGAGGCATTTTTATAGCCATTTTTGCTATAAAAATGCCTCTCTTACACTGGGTTGCCTGCAATTCCCCTGAATTTGGGGGTTTGCCTATCTGTGGGATCCCTTGTTTTGGGCCCCAATCTTGGTGGACAGCTCTTCAGATTTGGCCAGCACCACCCTGGTTCTAGCACAAAAACAAACAAACAAAACCCCTTATGCCCTAGGAGACATTTCAGTCCTGGAAAAATGGGGATGACTCTAGAACATATGAACCAAAGACAAATGGACAAATTTAAACTTCTACAAGAAGGTATTATTTTTGGCAAATTTTTATCAGCTGGCTTTCCCAAAGGAAAGCCCTGATCTGTATCGCTGACAATCACCACAGTGTAAGTACCACTGACTATGGAATAGGGAGAGACTCTGATGGTCATCGGTGAGATGAAGGGTTTGGGCAGAAGTCAATTCTAAAGCTGTACAGATTAGAGGGGAAGGGAGGAGCCTTCCAAGGAAGCAGCTGGAGCAAAGAGCAGGAGAGGAAATGGGGAGAAAGGTCAAGGAGCCGAGACATTTGACAGTTAGTGGCTGTGTACCTAAGATCCTCAATTTACTCCGCTGCAAAATAGCTGCTGCCACAAAGGATTTGGAACCTAGTAGATGCTAAAATGGTCAAGTTACCCTCAGAATTGAATTAAATATTTTCACAGTAGTGTTTGTGTAGTAATATAATGGTAGACAGGGTTACAAAGATACACACACACATATGTTTATATATGTAAACACCACGGTACATATACACACCTGGAACACCCATGTACACACACACACAAATCACATTCCTCACAAGACAAAGCCACATGACCAGACAGAGGGAGTCATTTTCTTCTCCTTGAATGTAGACTACAGCCATTAGAGAATGATGTCACTTCTGGTTGGTTGTTCAAGGACATCTGAGATATGAAAAGCTTAGGAGAGAAACATCCTGCCCCAGCCTTTGAGGCTACAAACAAACACAGCAAGACCGGAAAAGGTGTTCGTTCACGTGAAGACGAGTTCCTTCCAGACTTACTGACTAAAAGGATTGTAGGTCAGTGTTTATCCCTCAGGAAATAACTGGGAAACAGGACTAGTTCCGCGTTCTGTCAGGGTGTGTGGCCACTTCAGAAACAAGAGTGTCTTTGAGGAGATGACTGGATTGGGCAGAGGCATCCTGAGTGTGTCCTTTCTTCTGGAGGAGTCCCTGGGTTGACCGAAAGAGTGACTGGGTGGCTTGTTTCTGAGGCAGCAATTCAGTCTGAAATTAAATGATGTGGCTACAAACTCATGTATATACCTGGGCTCATTCATCCACCAGGCTGGACCACACCTCATTGCTAGAAATCACCATGAAGAAGGCAATGACTGGGCTGGGGAGATAGTTCAGTCACAAAGTACTTGTCTGACCAGCAGGAGACCTGAATTCTATCCTCAGAACCCACATTTTAAGAACTAGGAACATGCTTGTAACCCCAGTACTGGAAGAGGGGAGACAAGTGCATTGCTGGGGTTCAGTGGCCTGCCAGCTGGGCCCACTTGGCAATGCCAAGCCAGTAAGAGGTGTTTTCTCAAAGATTAAGGTAGACAGCACTTGAGGAATGACCTCTGTTCTCCACACAGGTGTACATGCATGTACACACATACCTACATTCACATGAATGTGGACATACATACATACAGACAGACAGAGACATGCAGAGTCAGACAGACAGAAACACACACACACACACACACACACACACACACACACACACACACACACACACACACACACACACAGAGGAAGCCATGGCAATAACCTTACAGTTGCTGTCTGTCATTTCTAGTTACATTCACCTTGACTGTGAGAGAGGCAGGACCAAGTCTTGTTTCTGTAGGAAGTGGAGCTAATTGGAGCAGAAATTTTGCTTGGGGGAAGCTGGATGAGATCTGTAGAATGGGACTGGAGTATGTTCAGCCACGGAGGTCTGCGGAGAAGCTGGAAAAGCTGCCAGGATGGAGAGTCCTGCTTCTCTTGCAGTGTTCTGCTAAAACTGTTTTAAAGCAGTTCTGTACTTCTGCTGAATGTTAGTGAGAATAACTGAGGGCTTGACTTTGTTAATAACTATGGAAATAAATGTGTTAGTGTGGACCCATCTGCTGTCATGCAGAGACAACCATGACTTGGGAATCTTGAAGTTAACAGAAATTAAGTCTAAAACAACACATAGGCTCCACTTCAGTTAAATAACTTGCTTATGGTAAAAATGCAGGTTTCCATTCCCAGGGAAGGCACTGGCAAAGGGCTGATGCATGTTGATCTGTGGTTCATAATTTTACATTATATCAACTTGAACTTTGTGCATGGAATCTTTCCACTGAGCATTTGTACCTGGAAAGGTGTAAATACATGCCAAAGTCATGTTTTTGTTTTTGTTTGTTTGTTTTGTATGAGTATGAAAGTTAAGCTTCAATGAAGACTTTAAAAATAAGGTGTTACTAAAATTATTTTATTAAACTAAAAGGAAGAAATGATCTTGAGCTGCTTTGTGAGCCTTGGGAATTGAACACTGATGCTTCACAAGAGCAGGGAGTTTTCTTAACTATTGAGTCATCATCCAAGCCCCTGCTTTCATTACTCTAAGAGATCATGCTTTGAAGGCAAAAATAGAACAAATCTGAGTACCCAAAAGTCTCTAACTTCCTACACACACATATGCCCCTACCACACACAAAGATTTTTGTGAGGTTAAATGGATCCAATTCAGATGGAAGGAAAAATAAAAGGCTTAGGCTTATGACAGCTTTACATTCCAGATTCAGTGTGATAAATGTCACAAGCATGATTATTTGAGACCCCTGCATTGTGGTGGCAAACACTGGCTTTAAGAGAATAAATGTTTGTGTGCCAGCCTTGCTTTTCTTTCCCCCTTACACTAGAACCAGATTTGATTAGATAAAATGTTAAGTTCCTGGGGCCTTTTTGTGTGCTATCATTAGGCCACACCAAATCAAGTTGATTTATGCTGAATGTCTGCTGGTGTTAGCTCTGAGCAAACCTCTGGTGGCAAGATCAGTGGAACCTGCCTGAACATAAGGAAGTGCAGGAGTGTGGTGGGGTAGCCTCGAGGTGATAACATAAACTGTCTCTGTCACACACACACTCAGCCAAGAGCTCTGGGAACAGAACAAAACAGCATTCCCCCTTGGAGGGAGAGGAGACACTTACACCGTCTTTCAGGACAGATGACATTTCTTGAGGCATGGGAAATGGAGATGTCATTCCAGACAAGGAGTAGCAAAGGCAAAGAGGGTTGAAAGTACACATTATTCCAGGAATAATGGTGGTTGGGACACAGCCATGAGGCTCCAGAAGCCAATACTTCTGGCAGCCAAAATACGTGTTCCGGTCCTAAAGGTAGGATGTGGGCGAGACCACCCACTCTTCCCAGTGAGTCAGGTCATTTGGAAACTCTTGAAATGTTAGAAACCACTGCTTTCTGTTTGAGACTAGTGAGTGGGTAGAATGCATTGCTTGTAAACCTGGAAGAGCCTCTGTCTGTGTTCCTTACAAAGCAGGATCTGCGGTGAGCCTGTTAACTCCATTCATGAACAGACACTGTTCTACTGCTCCAGGCTCACCTTCCACCACACACACCCTTTCTTCCTGCCCCCAATGCAGCTTGCACACTACAAGTGGGGTCTTGTAGGAACAGATTCCTGCAATCTCAGGCTGAGGTCATGGCCATAAATCGATTTGGTGAGTGCTCTTTTCTTCATCCCTGTTAGAAGAAGCCCCAGCAACAGATCTTATTCACTCAGGACAGATGACACTATTTTTGCAATGTTGTTAGAACTATATGAATACCACTGATATTGACATCATGTGTAGAGGAACATATTTTTTAAAAAGTACCAGGATATATCATATTAGTTCATCACAATGACATTATCAAAGGGTAGCATTATGTTAATCATAATGATAGCTATGTAGGAAGATGTAGCTAGTCCTTTGGGGGGCTTAGTGTGTGTGTACCATAAAAATAGAAAATAATTTCTGAAGATTTAGAGGCCTGCAACACCAGTGAAGTGTTTAGGAGCATTCTGGAACATCCTGTCAAACCAAAGGACAAATTGTTACACCATTCTTCTCCTCTCTTTGTGGGAGGAGGACATTTCACAGTGGAGAAAGCCCTCTTTATTAAGTGCTGCCGAAGTTGCAAGATTTAAATCAGGCCAAATCAGAGAATGCCTCTGTGAAAGTCCAGTCACAAATCAGTATTTCGTCTGTTTGACTCAGCAGATGCTATGTTATTAAAGGTATGTGTGTGGGAAAGGCCACTATTAGAAGATTAAAGCAACCCCAATAGGATACTTTCAATATAGGATTCACCCCTGAAGTGTGACCATCATTCTAGAACAAATACTCTACAGAACTTGGAAACCATCTCTTGGTGTGCTAGTGGCCTAAGATAACAGTAGAGTTTCGTCCATGGAACATTAGATAATTGGGTATTTAGAGCTGTCTATTATGGGCAAGGTCTTTTAGACCTATTACCACAAAGGCTGGGCAGATTCAAGAGCAATTCATTGTAGGATGTAATAGGCCCCTCCAGGACTGCAAACGAGTATGGATAAAGTGTATGAATAAGATACACTAGGAGATAGCCAGAGTCCCAAATGGTAGTGAGTGCAAGGACCATATCCATTAGGCCCATAAAGTAATATGTGGAAGTAGGAATGACCCTTTGGAACATTGGGGGGGGTATTCATGCTTCCCATCACAGGAGCTCAGGGGTGCATCTAAGGGTTCTGATTATTAAGAGACCCTTCTCCATCCAGGAACCAGAAAGAGTCCCTTTAAATTTCATGCTATGGCACTCACCTGACTGTTTGAGTGTCCTTGTTCCAAGACATCAGGTCACAAGACTAGATCACCACAGTAGCAAAGGCCATTGAGGCCATGTGTTCTGATCACCAGGGAGCAGCAGAGCTGATCATATAAAAACGGCCCTTGGGAGGGAGTACATGCAATCATGGGGCGGTCTTGAAGCATGTAGCCCATCATTTTTCTTCCCCCAAATGAGAGAATGGGTGTAAATTTAAACAACAGCACCAATGGCCTGAAAAGAACATAGTGACCATAACTATGGTCAACTGCTTTCCAGGTGTCAATGGAGAAAATGGCAATCTTCAAAAAAAAAAAAAATGTACTGGAAATTCACATGACGAGAATGTGAAAATCATAATCACTGACAGAAGGCCTTTGCCAGAGGCCCTGTGGGAGTGTTTTTTTTCCCTGCCTGGGGCACAGGAATCAGGGAAAAAGCTTCAACTGCCACCATGGGGACCACTGAGCAGTAAAAGAAATAAAGTGATACCATGGGTGTTCTCACACCCATGCCGCTATAAACAAATGACTGAAAAAGAGAAAAATGTCCTTTAAAGAATTCACCATCAGAGGATAGTCCCCCTGGAGAGTATGCCTAAGTCTCACTCCTGCAGCGTGAGCAGTGCAGTAAGTGTCGTCCAAAGAACACAGTGTGGGAACTAGAGAAGGAACAATAGCAGGCAATATGATATCTACTATTTGAGTGCAGTGACCAAGGCCAACGGTAACAGACACCAATCACATGGCTAGAATACAGCCATATCACAATGAGATTAAACAGGGCACTTTACCTCGGATGATCCCCTCCCTCAAAACTGACCTCACTATTATCATGAGAAAAACATCCAACAAACCCACTTTTATGATAGCTCATGGAAGTCCCAATTAGCACCATTTAAAACTGTCAAGGTCATCAAAATTGGAGAAATTCTCACAGCCAAGAGGAGATAAAAGAGACCTGAACTCATGCTATAGGATCTGGAGTGGAAAAAAGAAAAGCTGGCAATAAAATTGGGAACACAACAGATTATAGACCAGGTGATGATAATATGTCAGTACTGTCTTCTTACCATGACACGGGTATCATACTTAGGTAAGATGGTAGTGATAGGAAAACCTAGGCAGGGGACATCCAAGGATGTTCTGTGTGCTTTGTTCGGTTTTTCTGTAAATCTGGAGCATTTCTAGAAACAATAGTATTGATAAAATGAACAAAATTTTTAAAAAACTGAACCTTGGCCCTTATTTTACACAATATACAAAAGTTCATTCAAAACAGAACTAAATGTAAGTTAAAAGTATAAAACTCTTAAAGGAAAAGAGGAAAGGAAGAACTTTGAGATGTATAAATTAGGCCAAGATTTCTCAGAACACAAAACTTCGAATCATAAAGTAAAAGCTGGTGAATTGGACTCTGACATTGTAAATTTCTGCTTTTTGAATGACATTGTTAAAAAAAATCCTCAGTATGTATGGCTGACCAAGTCTTAAAGTGTAGTAAGAATTCTTGCAATTTCTGGATATTTCTTTCTCAACTTGATCTATAGTCAACAGGGAAGAAGGAACCTCAATAGAAGAATTGCCTCAATAAGATTGGCCTGTGGTCATGTCTGTGAGTGATTATCTTGATTGATGATTGGTGTGAGATGGCTCTGCCCACTGTGGGCAATTCCATCCCTAAGCTAGTGGGCCCAGGCTGCATATAAAGTTAGTTGAGAGAAGCCTTGAGTGAAGTGGTATGCACCATTCCTCCCTGATATCTCCTTGAGTTCCTGCCCAGACTTCCCTCAATAATGAACTGTGACCCAGTTGTGTAAGACTAAATAAACTCTTTCCTCCTCTCCACTGCTTTCGGCTATGGTATTTATCAACATGATGGAAAGCAAAGTAGAACACAACTCAATGATAAGAAAACGAACACTATAATTCAGCAGGTTTGAAAAAAAAAAAGGGTAGTTTATCTTTTTAATGAATGGTACCACACTCAGTGAGTCACAAAAACAAAGACATGAAAATAAGAGGGGGACCTCTCAGAAGGCAGAGGAGAAGTAGCATGAGAGAGGATCATAAGGGGTCAAAATGAACAAAATACATTGTGTGTATGAAATTCTCAACAAATAATTTTTAAAAACCCACTAGCTACCAATGCTCTGGTTTTATTTGGTATTTTAGTACTGAAGATACGTTACAATGTTGTGGCCAGTGTCCCTTTCTTATTTTGTCTGTATGCTTTTACATAATCTGAGGTACATACACGTCCATACTGGATCCTGGAGGTAACAATGTCAGACACTTTAGTCCCTGAACCTTCTCACTACTCTTCCCCTCACTCTAGTTTTTACCTCTGTCTTAAGAATTACATAAGTGGGGCTTGAGAACAGCTCCACTACTTCCATTGTTGTCCTTTAGCCCCTCTATGGAGGCAACTATAGGCTTTGGGAATGATTCTAGAGATCACATGGTCTACGCCCATGTTTTACAGGAAAAAGTTCCTATTTGCACAGCTATGAGTGGCCAAATCAGAACTAGAATTGTGTATTTCTACTTCCTAGCCTATGAGTCTTTCTACCAGCAACATTGTGGTCTATTGAGCACCCAGCATCCACATATGGTTCCCAAACATGCAGTGTTCATATGGCAACGCTTTGGGGAAAATAAAACATGCGTGATCCCCTGAGCACATCCAAATGACTTTGTCTGATGAAAAGAAAGTGTGCTTGTGACTTTTATGATTTAACAAAGGATGACACAATGCACTGGAAAATGCCCCTGTGGCAGCTGTAAGCAGAGGCAAAGCATCTATTCCTGTGTGTGTGTGTGTGTGTGTGTGTGTGTGTGTGTGTGTGTGTGTGTGTGTGTGTACTCATTGAATGTTTGCTAGGAACAAACCAGGATTCTGATGATCTTGGCATAGTTTTTAATAGTTCCTTCTGACTCCAAAAATGTCCTTATTTGAAAGATAATTAAACTTTCGGGATAATTACAAGGAATCTCTAGCTAATGGGCAGTGTCGTACCATCTGCTTATTTTTTTTATTACTAGAAATAAATGGGGAATTTGGGGTAAATAGCTATAATCAACTTCTAAATCACGCTAGATTGGGGAAAAGGAACAAACTTTTCTCTCTTACCACTAGAGGCAAAACCGACTCAGTTGAAATGGGCTCAAGGATTATCACACGAACACCACTGAACACAAGAAAGTGTGGTATGCTTTTCTCCCCCCCCCCCCTTTCCAGTCACAGTGCTTTCAGCTATGGGTTTCCACATAAATATTAGTCTAACCAGGAACATTTCAAGTGCCAAGTGTTAGTATTCAGGCATCTGTACTGGCCTGTCCTTGGGGTTCTGACAGGATAGGCCCTCAGCTGTGCACATTCACTATGTTCCCTTTTAAAAGGGCCCTGCCCACCTCCCATCTCTCTCTTCTTTTTTCTTTCTTTCTTTCTTTCTTTCTTTCTTTCTTTCTTTCTTTCTCTCTCTCTCTCTCTCTCTCTCTCTCTCTTTCTTCCTTGCTTTCTCTTACTCCCCCCTCTCTCCCTCTCTTCCCCTCTCTCTCTCTGCTTCTCCACTTGTCTCTCTGTCTGGCTTCTCTTTCTGACTCTCTTTTCTCTGCTGCTGCTCCTGTCCCAAGAGGCCAGTCCCCGCCTCCCCTCTCCCATTTTCCCATTCCCTTTCCCTTAGTTACAAACAAAAACAAACCCTCTATGTGAGCCCTGTTGCATGACATGTTTTTCTCTCTCGACACTTTTAATTACAACACCAAGAGAGGACACACACACACACACACACACACACACACACACACACACACACACACACACACTTGGGAGGCTGAAGCAGAATTGCAAATGGTAGGCTAGCCTGGGCTATAGGGTGAAGCCTAATGACCTCACTTTAGTGTAGCTCTTTGCGATTAGGGCACCCACAGACATCCTGGGCAGAAGCAGGAGTTTCTCATTAACCTATGTTGAAAAGTCCTGTAAAATGTCATCTGGAACACATCTCAGTGTTCATGCTCAGGGGTTAGGATTATAAAGAGAGAAACTAGAACCAGATATGATGGCACAGACCTGTGACCTCAGCCACTCAGGAGGCTGAGACAGTTCAAGGTCTGCCTGGACTGTAAAGTGAGTTCAACGCCATTCTGGGTCACTTAGTGAGATTCTGTCTCTAAATGTAATACAAAAAGAAGGCTGGGGATGTGGCTCAGGAGTAGACCGTGTTCCTGTGTGTGTGAGGTCTAGCAAATACAAACTGTAGGAGTGGGCATATACTCCCCTCTCAACACCCCTCCCCCACAGAGAGGGGGTATTACAAACAATAAAATGTGCTCTTGGAAGAATCAAGATGAGAATAACACCCCACCCGACCCTGCTCTTCCAAAATCTCCCTCTTAGAGCTTCTGCTGTGTCCTACAGTGGTGGTGGGGTACAGCTGGAGGGGGAGGGCAGACTTCTGTGGCATCTTTCATCTTATAGCTGTTGTAATACTTGATGCTTTCACTCAATCATCTTCTCAACCAGACCAAGTTCGTCCTCTTCTGTATCCTTAGTGTTTGGCTCAGTCTCAGAACAAGTGGACAGTAGATGAGTAAGTGAACAGGTAACTCATCTGTCTGTTTTTTTTTTTACCAAGAGAAAGAAGCAGGTCACTCAGACAAAACTCCCTTGGGTAAAAATTACATTCAGTATAGAGTTCTGTATTCGTGCATATGGTCACATGCAAAGGAGTGAGATTCTGTTATGAACCACAGCTTAGCTGTGTCACACACAATCATCCACAGGAGAAAACCATCTACCATGTGATCATCTATCAGAAGACCATCTATCAGGTGGTCTATCTTATATGACAATGAACTCTCAAGGACCTGGAGAGATGGCTCAGTGGTTAAAAACACCTGCTGCTCTTCCAGAGGATCTGATTTCAGTTCCTAGTGCCCATGTTAGGTGGCTCACAACTGTAGTTCCACCTGCAAGGGATCTGTTGCTTCTAGCCTCCGCAGGCACAAGCAATCAGGAGCACATACACACACACACACACACACACACACACACACACACACACACACACACACACACACACACCTCGCACCCCTATACATAACAAACAAACCCTTAAGCTCAAACTGCTGACAGGTTTCCTTATTGTGAACTCCAGTTATTTGCTGACTCCAAGGCTTTGAGCAAGCGACTTGTCTTCTGTGAGTCTTAGTTTTTTCATTTTAATAATAGGTAGGAATAACAAACTAACAACAACACACACATGCATGCATGCATACATTCCATTCGTGCATGTCTGTAGTTAGGAGGCTGGGAGAAGTTAGTGTGTCAAAAGACCTTAGGCCAGCATCTGAATGTCAAGGTAGTTTTGTATTGCTGTAGTTGTGTTATTGTCAATGCTCTTATTAATGACAAGAGAGTTTTAAGTTTAGTCCCACACTGTTACTATAATCCCAGCCAAGTGCTAGGGAGTGCTGCCCTGCTGAGGTCACTCATCTATGCTTCCTCCTTTCTCTGCTAGTTGATGGCTGTCTCCCTGGACCCCCTCTGCCTGAGCTCTTTAAGTCTGGCCATTCTCCTGCAGCTGCTTAGGGTTGAGGCTGTGGGAGGCTGCTGTCCCAGCCACAGACACTGCATAGCTGACAGCATTCATAGCTTCTATTGCTGAGTCCTGGAGAGTCTGAGGTGACAATAACTGTGACAACCACCTCCTCTGTCAAGAGAGGATGGGGGAGTTGGCAAGGAAGGGCCATGCTTTTCCTCAATGAGATAGGTGCAGGTGGGAGGGGGATGGAAAGAGGAAAGAGGGTCTGGGGAGGGGCAGAGGTTGTGGGTCCCAAAGGAGCAAGGGGGACACTCCAGGCCACCCTTGAAACTTTTCCAGTGACTCCCCAACGTAAAAACAAGCCTACCTCCTCCCCTGCACTGGCCCAGCCAGCTGTTTCCACTTCCTTAGCATCTGGTCCCTTACTGAACTGTTTACCAACTTCTCATCCAGAACTTTTCAAACAGAGGAAAACCCAGGGCTTGTCTGCACCAAAAAGACAGTAGAGATAAAGGAGAATTCAGCAACAAACAAAACAAAAAGGCAGAGTTAGACCCTGGAATCCAGGCCTGACCAGGAAAACATATTGATCACTCTTTGAGTCTGGGGCTTCCTGAGTCATTGAGGAGACTTAGCGCTCTCTACCCCCACCTCGGTGATGCTGGATCTAATGTACTTCTGAGATGAATGGGAGATCCAGGACCAGGAGAACACAGATACTAGAGAGCAGCCCAGAATGACAGCAGGAACAATATCACACTTGAAAGCCCACACTCATGGGACAGACAGATCTCCAAGATTCAATTCCAGCTCTGCCTCCTGGGAGCTATGTGACATGGGGCGAATTACTTATCCTCTCTGTGCCATGGCTTCATCATTTACCAAATAGGAAGAGTAGTATTAGCCTCACAGGCTTGTTATGAGGTAGCATAGATTAATATAAAGCACCTAGAAAAATAGCGCAGTTCAGACCTCTATGGTTAACTAGTGGCAAGTTCTATTCTCTGACCCCCAGACAGGGTTTATTTGTGCAAGAAAGATATCACTGCAGCTGATGTTTTCCAATCCTGTCTTGTGTGAACATACAGTCAACAGCAGCTGTTCTCAACCTACCTAATGCTGTGACCCCCAACCATAAAATCATTTCATTGCTACCTCATAACTGACTGCCTCAGTGACAAGGTAGAAACAGGTGCGTTCAGTCTTCAACTCCACCCTTAAAGAGACTTCTGCATAGCATTGCCCCTCTGCTCCTACTTGGCATGAGCAAGATTTTTGAGGGGGTGTATTAGTAAGCTTTTTCATTGTTGTGACCAAATATTTGACAAGAAAGAGGGAGACCTTATTTGTCCATGGTGGCTGGGAGGACATGACAGCAGGAACATGAGGCAGCAGCTGCTCACTTTGCATCTACAGTCAAGAAACAGAAAGCATCGAAGAAGGTAATTTTGCTACTGTTATGAATCTTAATGCAGATATCTGATATGCTGTCCTGTGGGGGTGTGACCCACTGGTTGAGAACCACTGGTCTACAGACTCTTATCCACCCATCACAGCCTTGCCTCAGCCCTTTCCCCACATAAACAGCAAAGACTGAATCAACTCAATGAGCTTTCAAGTATGTATCATGTATCCAGGTGTCTATCTGTGTGGCCAGCTGTTATCCATGATGCAGGTTTACCACACCAGCCCAGACCATGGCCAACTCCTCAGCTTACCTGGAGTCTTCTTCCAATCTTCGAAGTGCCTATGATTAGCTAGATGTCTGACTGTAGTTCCTATTGTTTCCCCTCTTGGGGATAGTCACCCCTGGAGAGAAGACAGACTATGGGAACAGGGTATGGAAGGAAGGAAGGAAGAGACCAGAGCCAGGTGCTTACCCACTTGGACGACTAACATGGTTTCCCTCCTTCCTCCCCATGGGTAATTGGAATGCAAACACCTTCCCTCAATGTGTCTATATCCTTTTCATCCTTGAACCTCATGGGCACCAGAACAGAAAGGTGCACAATACAAGGCACACTTTATGGCTTGTTTAGGGAAAGCCATGTAAATTTGCCTGAATAACAACACCAAGTAGTGTGAGGTTGAGGCAAATGACTCACATATTTTAAGCCGTTTCCTGACTGCCCTTTGAGTAACTGTCAAGTGTGCTTGATGCAGAACAGTGACCTTCACCTACCTGGGGCTGGGGGTGGGGTGGGATTGGCGTGGGCTGTCAGTTTACATCTAGGCAGCGTGAGTGGCTCCAGAGAATCCTGGTTTCTTATGCATGAACTGCTGACCCCCTTACTGGCTCTGGAGAGGGGCAGGAAGGAAGGTGTCCTTCCACTGATTCAGGGACCTCCGGGCAGCCTTTTCCACCGTGTCAGCAGCCTTCACATCACTTTCCTCCCCTCCCTCTTCCACCCTGCCATTAAGCCCTGTCCCTGGAAGCCCTTTGCAGTTGCCAGGAATCACAGACATTAGGAAACAATCCAAAAAAATGGGTGGCTACTTGGCATCCCACAGCCTAGTGGCCACACGTGGGCCCCAGGGTTTGGCCCTGGGTCATAGGTATGGAGACAGCCTGGTGCAAAGGAAGGAACCTGTGCCAGCAAGAGGACTTCATTGACTCTAGAACCAAGCAAAGGCTGACAGAGTGGCAGAAAATGTCCTGCTGTGTTTCTAGCCATACCTCCCAGGGTTGAGCTGCCCACCAGAGGGTTAAGCTCGCCAGTGTAGCTAATACAATAGGAACAGGGCCCTGGACAAGGTCATTTCCCAGGAATGATAACAAAGCCAGGAGAAGTCCCAGCTGTCAACCTCCCTGACAATGGAGGGTGACAGGAAACAACTTTTTTCTTTTCTTTTTTTCTTCATTGAGAATTTCATACGATGTATACAATATATTTTGACCATATGTACTCCTCCCTCAATTCCTTCCAGATGCACTCACCACCTCCCTACTGGCCCAACTTTATGTCCTTCTTTTAAACACCCTTCAAGACAAATTTGTGCCACCCATGTATTCTTAAATATATGACTTACCAGAAGCTACTCTCCCAGCAGCTGCCAATAGCCAAGGGTGGGAAACCCACCTCCATGCTGGAATTTTGTCTGGCTTGACATTGCACACGGTCTTGTGTATGCTGTCATAAATTCATATGTGCTGCTGTATCCAGAAGATACTCTTTGCTGATTGCCATCCATGGTCACTGGTTCTACAGTCTTTTATACCCCCTTTTCTGCAATGATCCCTGAGGCTTGGAAGGAGAGGGTGTGATATGGGTGTGTCATGTAGAGCTGAGTTTTCCTTTAAATTCTCTGCACCTTGACATATTGTGAGTCTCTATTAATCACCATCTTGCAAACAGAAGCTGCTCTGATGAGGGTTGAAAAGTGCACTAATCTATGGGTATAATTATGAATCATTAGGAGTTGGTGAATACTATAGTCACTTGGTAGAATAACAGTAGTAGATTCTCCCTCTAGGACCTCAGGGTGTTTAGCCACAGCTTTTTAGCAGCATTCGGTCCTGAGCTAAAGAAATAACACCCCTCCCCTTTTAAATTTAAAAACATCACTGTTCCATGCTACAAGAAATATTTTGGATGCCTCAATTGAACAAATAGTTCTTGCAGAGGTGGGCTGTTGCGATTCATTAGCTCCCTGACGACAGATATCTGTAAAGTCATGTCAAGCAATGAGGGACTCAACTATGCGAGCAAACAGTCTTCATTCTCATTTGTGAAAGGCTTCCCTAAGGACAAGGTGCTGACATCTTCCCCAGCAAGTATCTTCCCCTCTCGGCTGTCTCTGGGCGTCTCCCCGTTCCACCTTGGCTCACAGAGGGAGAGGCTCTTGTTTGTTCTTGGTTAATCGTGGATGCTCACCGAGGTCCACAAAGAGCTTTGTGTGCATCCACACACTGCCTCTGATAAAGCCTACGTGTGGTGAGCAATTCTGTCCACAGTTCACATCCTTACACTTATCCTGGGATTTGTGTGGGTGGCACCTGTCTGCACCACCCAACATTATCTGTGAGCCTTGGACACCTGGGCAGGTAGAAGTTCCCCCTTTCCCCCCTTTCCCCCTTTTAGTCACATTCCTGAGTGTCCTGTGTCAAGTGGGTATGCTGACTCTGCTTCCTGGAGCTGGCCAATGACAGAATGGCATTTGAAAAGAAAAACAACCATAAACCATCTCCCAGAATGTGTTGAGGCCAGTATACCGATACAGTGTCTTATGTTTCCTGTGCAGCATGCCTTTAAAGTGAGGGTCCGCACCAAACATCAGAAGGACACCTGATATTCAATCAGAGCAAGGGGTTGAGAAAGCAGCAGCCTTCTGGTGGTGAAAAACACTCCATCTGAGGAATACTTGAGGTATTGGGAGCCGGTCTCAGGGCTCCAAGAAGAGCCACTACAGATATAAGGAACCCTTTACTGGCCATGTAGACCGCTATAAACATACTGGCCATAGTGTCTAACAACACAAATTTATCTCTTACTGTTCTGAATGTTGGGAAGTCCAAGGTCATGCTGCTTGCAGTGTTGGTGGTGGCAGAGAGACCCACCTTCAGGTTTGTGGATCACGTCTTCCCCTGTGTCCTCACATGGAAGAAGGGTCAAGAAGTTTGCCCATTCTCTCTTGAATGTACATCAACTCTCTTAGTGAGAGAGAGTCTTGAACCCATAACCTATTCACCTCTCAGAAGCTCACCACCTCAGACCATCCTATTGGGCAGTGATCTGCCACACATAAATTTGAGGACATTAAACATTCAGTCACAGAAATATTATCAGGTAGGTGTAATTCCTACCTAAAGTTAAACGCAGTATATGTGGATTGCTATGGAGTCAGAGCAAGTTTGATGAGCAGAAGTTTATTAGAAAAAGTACTCATGTGACAGAGTCGGTCTTGTACCACTAAGCAGGTCAGGGAACCGATAGAGCTGCATGAGGGCCACCCTCATGTTTAAGGTCTTGCTACATCACTGTGACCACGCCCCATTGTGCGTGGTCTGTATCACCTGTGCCAGCCCCCAAGAGGGTATGGCTAAAATTTCCCCTACACCTACCCTTCAGAAACTATAGCCTAAAATGAATAATCCATAGTATGATTAAATCCATAAAGAGCCAAGAAAAAAGGCCAATCAAAACACCCCAGGAGATAAATAAATAAAAAATAAATAAATAAAAGCAAAATTAATCACAGAAGATAGATGCTGAGTAGGAAATGCAACTGGTGAGTTCTTTTCCCTTGGGGAAACAAACCCACAGAGTGCAGAAGGAGGAAAAGAAACTTTGCAAATTTCCATCTCCCCACATGTGGATAAACCCAAGGGTTCTTATTTATAAAATTAAAAGAAATTAAATTAAATTGGAAATAAGAGAGAGAGAGAGAGAGAGAGAGAGAGAGAGAGAGATCACTTATTCTTTTTTTAAAAAATAAACATCAACCAACAGAAATTGAAAGGCGACAGGAATTGAGTAGCATTTTAAAGGAAAGGTTCACTTTCTGATCGTGTTGGTTAAGATTTTGTTTTCTAATCCTTATCATTAAAGCCATCTTTTAATAGACATTTTATTTATTTATTTACTCTGTGGTATGTGTTGTGCATGGTGTGTGTGTGTGTGTGTGTGTGTGTGTGTGTGCACAACATATACATATGAAAGGCAGAAGATAGTTTTCAGGTGTCAGTTTTCTCCTTCCATCACAAGGGAACTAGGGATCAAACTTAGGTCACCAGGCTTGGTGGCAAGTGCCTCTACTCACTGAACCATCTCACCAGCTTCTAAAGTCTCTTCTTCATTGCAGCACATACACAAGGCACTGGAGACAGCTGAATGGTGAGGCTTTTCAGACAGACAGACAACACTGTGTACAACAGTGCAGTTGACTCCACAGGCCTCCAGGCAAATCCTAAAACATATCTGCACCAATTCTGGTTTTGTTTTGTTCTTTAATTTTCATTGTTTTTTTCCCCAATTAACAGGTAACTGTTCCTATTTGCAAGGCACAGTGTGATATTTCAGTTGTTGTCTATAATGTGTAGTGATCAAATATTTCCATTTTCTAAACATTCCCTTGTATTTGCAGCTTTCAAGCTACTCTATTCTGGCTGCCCATAAAATGTTTGATAGGTTATTGTGGACTGTAGTCACTCTTCCCTATTATAGACCCAGAGAATGTGTTCTTTCTGTGCAACTGTGTTGGGTACCCATCAACCTGCTGCTGTACTCTCCCAACATTGCCTTGTCTAGCCTCTGCCAACCATGAGTGTACTTCCATACCAATGTTTTAAGCTTCAACACATGAGAAAGACAGTGTGATGTCTGTATATCTGTGTCTGGCTTGTTTCACTTAACATAGTTTCATCCAGGCACATCCATTTTTCTTCAAACCACAGGGCCTCGTACATTTTACATGGCAATAGTCCAGTGTATGTACTATTTTCTTTGTGTATTATTTTATCTAGGGACACTTTGGTTGATTATGCTTTGGCTATTGGGAACAGTACTGTAATAAATATGGGAGTGTGCATATAATTTTAGTAAGCTGATTTAATTTTTCAGCAGAGATTTTTCACCAATTATTTTTTTAAAAATTTTTGTGTGTACATGGTACATGTTTCTATGTGCATGTGAAAGAGAGACAACCTCAGGACTGTCCTCCAGGAGCAGCTCACCTTGGATCTCTTATTGGCCCAGAGCTTGCCAGGTAGACTAGGCTGGCTGGTCAGCAAGCCCCAGGGATCCTCTGCTGTGAAATAATCCTTTTGTACACTGTGAAGATATGTCACCCAGATTGGTTTAATAAAAAGCTAACTGGCTGGTAGCTAGACAGGAAGTATAGGCAGGACAGTCAGATACAGAGGATTCATCAACTAGGCACAGAGGAGTAGGGAAATGTACAAATTGAGGCAACAAACCATGAGCCATGAGGTAACATATAGATTAATAGAAATGGGTTAATCTAGGTTGTAAGAGTTGGTTAGTAATAAGCCTGAGCTTTTGGCTGGGCATTTACGGTTAACATAAGCCTCAGTGTGTTTATATGGGAGCTGCTGGTGGGACGGAACTTCTGCCTACAATCCTCTTGTCTCTGCCTCCCCACACTGAGATTGTAATCCCACCACACCTGGATTTTTAAATGTGGGTTCTGGGGGGCTAACTCAGGGCCCCATTCTTACATGCAAGTGTTTTACTGAATGAGCCATCTCCTCAGGTCCTGCCAATACTTTCTTTACTTTTAGAAAACTTAAGTAGCTAGACTTAGAATTTTTGACTGACTTGCTTTGTTAATTTTTTTAGCCGCTTGATTGGCTATCAGAATGACAGTACCTACCAGATTGTGCTTTCTGTGTTTGTTTATGCACTTAATCCCCTGACTAATGAAAAGCAGAATGTTTCCTCCCAAACAGAGACTGAAGGCTCATTTCTTCTTGCACTCTGAAGAACTGACACTTGGTTCCCCTACACACGTGTGCTACATTGAGATCATAATCAAGTGGTATTATATGCCAGAACTTTAAGAAAAGTTAAACCTTGCCGCAAGGTACTGTCTGTAGGAGGGTTGGAAAGGAGCTTCTAAAATCCATCATTATATGTGCTTGGTGGCAACAGCACTCTACAGTCCTCTAACTAGAACTTGTTGTGTGAGGCAAACTCTCATATTTCAGGTCATCAAGGATGAAGCCACTGTAGCCCAGAATAAATCCCAGAAGAAATCAGTGAGCTAAAATTGTATATTTATGGACTTTGTGTGTGTGTGTTTTTAATCTTCCTGGAGCACCTGGTAATGGCTCTGTGGCAGGCCACATGGAACATAGAAAGGTCATTGTTTATGAGCACTCACTAGGATGTTTCTAGAATGTGCCTATGTGGGTGAATAAAGGTGGATATTGTTGAGTCTCTCTTCACCAAAAAATAATAAAACTGATTTATTAGGCTGATTTGGAAAAGAGCCTAGAAAAATCTGTTGCAGAGCGAGGACCTGCTTTGAAAAGTTTCTCTGTCCTGTGAGACATGCTGATGGAGTATTTTCTTTCCTCCTGTGGTGTTTGTCATGTCGTATTTGTTTTCAAATGAAGTTGGAAAAATTTAAAACTCATATAAAATAATAACACTTAATATCGAGTGACTCGGTAATGTTCATGTCCTCTAGTATCCAAAGGATTTACTCTATTATAAATGAGCCAGTAGCAACTATTTCTTGTGTGTTTGTGTGCTCATGCAAGTGTGTGTGTTCATGCATACATGCATGTATGTGTGCTCATGCATGCGTGTGTGTGCTCGCACATGCACGAGCACGCGTGTGCTTGCATGTGGAAGTCAGAAACTGACACTGAATGCCTTCTTCAATGGGTTATCCACCTTACTTTTCTAAGGCAGAGTCTCTCACTAAAATCAGTCCCTCCCCCTGTAACTCTTTCTTATGCTAATTTTGGATCTATTTAAAATAAATTCAAAGAAATACTGATTTCTATGTGATAGAATAAAAGTGCCTTCAGTGGTACTTATGAAATGGTGTTCAACCAAAATCAATCTTGGAGCATAATCACAGGTGCACACCTAGATGAAGAGCTGATTTATGTCACCATGGAACAACTGGTGACAACTGTCTATCACTGTGATCAAACAGCCTAACAAAAAGCAACTCATGGGATAAAGTATACATTTTCACTCACATTTCCAGGTTATGGTTCATCATTACAGGGAAGTCACATAGCAGCAGGAGCCAGAGGCAGCTAGTTACCTCTCACCCATGGTCAAAAGTGAAGAGAAATGCCTACTTACTGCTCATCTAGCTTTCTTTGTTCTTAAACAGTGTAGGTCCCCAAAGCTCAGAGTGGCATTCCCAATTTCAGGCTGGGTCTTCTCACAAGCAAGGCAATTCCCCACAGACATACCCAACCTGATATAGGAAATCCTTCATTGAGACTTTTTTTAAAACCGGATGATGCTAGGTTGTATCAAGGTGATAACTAAAACTACACATCACATCATACTCATTGTCTCTGGCCTCCTGACTCTCACTGTCTTAATTAGGGTTTTATTGCTAGGAAAAGACACCATGACCACGGCAACTCTTATAAAGGAAAGCATTTAATTGGGGCTGGCTTATAGTTCAGAGCTTTAGGTGGAACTCACCTTCCATGAGATTGTGGACAGCAAACAAAGCAGAGGGAAAAGAAAGATGGCCATTAGGTAGGCAACTAACCATGTCCATCCTCAGCCCCCATTTACTTTCCTTGTGTGGAAACTGGAGATCAGAAAGATATAACGGCATAGTGATGTAGAGCAAGCCTGTGTATACTTCTCTAGCACTGTGGACTAGAGTGGGCTTAGTTATGGGTTGTTTTCCTAGAATATGGAGTGTATCATCCTTTCCTATTGGAAGGATTCTCTACCCAGGATGCAATGGGAGAAAAAGACCCAGTAACACGCAGTGTTCTTCCATACTTCCCCTGTTACAAAGGGGATTTGGGTTCCCTTCTAACTTTACTCACATGGGCCACTCCTTTGATGCTTCTTGGAGACAGATGAATGTTTTGAGGTAAAACTCAAAGCCAAGGCAAGCCAATGCTCCCTTCGAGTTTTCCCCCAGATGCATAAAGGCCCAGATAATGGTGGCCATGGCTGCAATGAGCTAACAGACAGAGAGCAAGAGTAGGGATGGGGAGTGACCAGACTACAGTATTCTGGGGCCAGAACAGCCTATAGCAGGAAGGACTGAAAACAACCCATGTTATACAGCCTCCCAAACTCTTCCTAGACACGAAATCTTCAAGTCTAGCTTCCCAGCTGACCCACGTCACCACTGCCAGTGCTATTGCCAAGGATTCTCTTTAGCTCATCCCCAGACCACCAGGAAAACCAACCGGAACAGCCACACACCCATCATGTGCCCTGCATCTGTCTTTGCAAGTACAAATACTTACGATACAAGTGCTGAAGGAGTGATTGGTGTGTCTCCTCTAGCTTGGTTTGATAAAATACATGGTGACTGGTGTTAGCCTCAAAAAGTTCTTCATCAAATTTGTAATATTTCTGTACATGGGATGGAGATGTAGTTCTTTGGCAGAGCCATTGGCCTATATGTACAAGGCTCTGGGCTCAACCTCCAGCTCTACAAAACAAGACCTACGTGTATGAATATGTTTGTATGCTATACTGTGTATATTAGCATAAAATTACATATGCATACTCACATGAATATTTTGAATATAGAAATATCAAAGAAAGCAACGGACCATTTGAATGACTCCCATGAAGAAATGGATTTTAGCCTTGATCTCCAGGGTCATTTTCCTGTCCCACTCTTGCTCTTCCAACACATACACACACACACACACACACACACACACACACACACACACACACACACACACACACACCCCACTGGCAGCATTATCATGATTCCCTACTTCGGTTCTGCCCCTCACCTCACCTATCCTGGTAGGTGATGGAGAAAGGCTCCCCTCCACCACACCTTTACTGTAGCCCACTGTGTACAGCAGCAGAAAGTTGTGAGCAAGTGAGTTGGGCTAGGCAGCTTGGGTTGGGAGGACCTGAGGTGGGATTTGGAGGAAAGAGTGTCTAATTCCTAGACACACTACATGTGAGAGGCTCTGGTGTGAGAGGTGCTTGAGGCAGCAGTTGCATGCCTTCTGCTTTCTCCAAGTAGAAATTTCCTATGGGGATGAATGGTAATCAGAAGGCCCCAGATGGGGAATGGGGCATGGCAGAGGAGGTTTTCCTTCCTTGCCCCCCTCCTTAGACTTGAGAAGACACTCACAGAGGCTACAACTCTAAAAATGGCAGAAGAGGGAAAATTGGGGGTCAGGGGTAAAGAAGAATCATAGCCATATGAAGAGGGGGAAATGCCAAAGCAAGGAAAGAGCCCAGGCTGGTTTCCATGGTTACAGCAGAGGTGGCCCCCAAAGCCTTCTGTTTTCTTTCACCCTTGCTTCCTCTTCAGACTACATCCAGTCCAGCTCTCACCTCCCATTTGTCACGGGTCTGCCAAGCAGAGAGAACAGCTGGTTTCCTTAATCAGTAATGTTGGTACAGCAAGTTGCAGGGTTTGACCCTTTCTTGTACCTCACAAAGGAGCCTACAGCATCTAATGAGAGGCCTTATCTAGAGGCAAAGAAGTGATGATGGCCCTTGGTGACTTCACACTTCCTCTGTTAATTCGTTTCTCTGACCTGCTCCAAATTCCCTCATCACTGACAATTTTAATAGTGAGAATTGTTTGGGGTCATTTAAAGGATGATCTTCCACAGGAAAATAATATCAAGGGTTTAGGTAACTTAAGAATCCAAAGGAAAAGAAGAGACTATATTGGACTCCCACTGCCATTCACTTTATTTACAAAGGCTCATTGAGAGATGACCTAAGCCAGTATCTTGACATGTGGCGTCTCTTCGTCCATGCTATTTTATGAAGTGAGGTGGGGATTAGAAAGCTGAAATGTGAGTTCCCACCCTCTAAACACTCATCAAGATTGACATCTAAGGTTTATTTTCAACTACTCGAAAGGCAACTGGGCCCAGCGATCAGTTTGGAGTGCTTTGAACCTGTGTGGAGATTGCTATGTATGGCCTAGTACATACTACCTAGGGTTTTCGATTTAAGTTGCCTTTTCAATATCACAATTCTAGCTGGGGATGTAGCATAGTGGGTAGAGATCTAGCCTCACAAACTAGAGACCCTGGGTTTGATCTCCAGCATTGCCTAAAATAAGGTGTTGGACACACATACATACACACACACACACACACACACACACACACACACACACACACACACACACAGAGAGAGAGAGAGAGAGAGAGAGAGAGAGAGAGAGAGAGAGAGAGAGAGAGAGAGAGAGAGAGAGAGAGAGAGTCATCCCAGACACTCTGGAGTGGGGGTAGAAGCTGGAAGATCAGGATTTAGAATTTATGCTTGGCCCCTGTAGACTACAGGTGCACTTGGGCTACTTTAGAACCTGTCTCAAGACAACGAAAGAAAAGTTAGATCAGCATCATACTTTTAGGGTCCATTTGTTGTTAAAATCCCAGGTCTAGGAGTTCAGTCATCTTCCTGTCCACAGATGGTAGGCAAGTAATCTGGCAAGCCCAAGATGATGTTTAAATCCTTAGAAGATCCACATACTGGTAAATGTCTACCCAGATAAACAGAACCATGAAGACCTATGGTGACAATTTAAGTTTCCTACTTTCATCCATTCATATTTCATTCAATATACTCTACTTGAATGTCTATGCTTTGCTTCCTAAAATTAACCTTGACTCATTCTCTAGGTTAGATCATGGTTTTGCTTACTTTATGTTGTTATGGAGGTTTAGGTTGGTTTGTTTTATTACCAGCAAGGAGACAGATTTAGATGCAAAAATTGAAGAAGGTTCTCATATCTAATGGGACTGAAAAAGACAAGGCAAAGATCTGTAGGAAGGAAGCCTTCAATCGTTCTGCTTGGCCACACCCAATTTGAAGTGTCCATGACATGTCAGGTTGATAGTTAACCAAGATCATGGAAGAGATTGGGACTGTAGCTAAGAGTTTGGAAACCATCAATGTATAAACATTTCCTCCCATGATAATGTCTGAACTTCACATTGGGAATCCTAAGACTGAACCCCAGAACACAGCCAAGAGGACAAGAACATCATTGGTGATCTGGAAAGCACGTGTTTTAAAACTGAGAATTGTCTAAATTGCCTATTGTAAGACATGGGTTAAGAAGCAGCTGTTGTTTTGGTTGTATGAAAATGGACCAGGACACTGTAGCTTAAATGTAACTGTAAAAGTCTAAATGCTGGAAATTTCACCCTTTTTCCTCATACGCAGAATCTTGCAGCCTCCAGGACTGTCTTTGGAGAGTCATCTCTATGAAAATGGATGTATTGGTCAACTGTAAGAATTGATCCGGTGTACCCCCTACCCCCAAGTATATGGTTGTGGACAGAGAGCCTCAACTAAATCGCTGCACCGGGCCCCCGAGTGTTCATTCTCTTCATCCTGGTGGAAGTCTCCATCTGTAGCACCAAAGACTTCCTTAAGCCAGTAAGGACTGGTCTGTCCTAATCCTCTTCCTTTCATTGGAGGCTCCTGGGAGACCCTTTCTATCTCCTGATCAGTGAGATGCCCATGACTTCCATGTTTGAGTAATAATCTTGAAATGCTCCTCCATCTTCCATTTTCTTATACTCACAACTTCAGAGAGGTTTGCAAAATTACCCAGAGGTAGTTTCTCATGACTGGGAAGTTGGAAAGTTTTCATGAAGCAGAAATTACTTCCATGTCTTTCTTTGAGTTTTCTGGTGGTACGCTGGAAAATGGCTGCTTGAGCACCAATTCCCAGGAGCATAGCTGCCACGGGACAAGTAGATGACTGAATGGGTATAAATGATGTCATCTCAGCTTATATTTCAACCACCTTGAGTTAGACAATGAAGACACGACCTCATGGACTTAGTGTTTCATCTCACTCACATGCTAGCAATGATTCAAATGCTGTTTCTAACCCATGCTAAGACAGTCATTGTGGAGTCCATTAAACCTGAATGAAATCTGTTGCACACATTTCTTCTATGGTCTTCAAACTGTGTATGTGACTCCTAGTGACATCTGGATGACAAAGCATTGATGTCAGGGTGAAACCTCAATGTTCCCTGGACCCTAAGGTGTTGGAATACCACTTCCTTGATGTGGAACTCTTCCACCAGGAGTTATAACTTGTTTGAGGATTGCTCCAGTTCCATCGTAGCACTGAGTGAATATAGCAAGCCAACAGGAGACAAGACAAGATGTTGATCTGCTATGGGTCGATGTAGCAACAACCAGTGGCTGATCAACTGTAATACAGCACAGTTCCAGTGCTTGATTGCCAGGAGGAGGAGCTATGATGAGTTCTGGACAATCGTTCAGTTCTAGTGATTACTGCCACATAGTTCCTTTTCTTTTTAATAAACGGACTGTCTCAGGCCCATTATTATAGAATTTTTTTTAAAGTAACAAACCCTAGGCGGGTGTTGGTGGTACACACCTTTAATCCCAGCACTTGGGAGGAAGAGGCAGAGGCAGGTGGATCTCTGTAAGTTCGAGGCCATCCTGGTCTATAGTGTGAGTGCCAGGACAGGCTCCAAAACAATACAGAGAAACCCTGTCTCAAAAAACCAAAACCAAACCAAAACAAAACAAAACAAAACAAAAAAGTAACAAACCCAAACGCTCTGGAAGCATATCTTCTTCATGAGTGCAGAACAGCTAAAGAAACATAAACAAGATGCCTTTGGTCTCTTCAACAGTTGATCATATTATCCAAACCCAATTATTATTCAGGAATAAAATGAACACACTTTGGGGGGACATTACTGGAAAGGGGTATAGTGTTGAGGAAAGCTGGGAAAGGGGTATCCTCAGAAATAACCCAGCAGAGGGGCTGATCTCCATCTGTCCTAATCACAGCCTTGCCCACCACTCCCCCACCCCAGCTCTGCCTCCCCAAATATAGCACCTAGCAGATGTTGACAAGAGCCTGTCAACAGGGACCTCCAACAAAACCATGTTTTCACCATGCTTTCTTTAAAAGTATGTGAGCATGTTCATGCAGGGGCATGTGTCTGTGTGTGGGCATGTGTCTATGTGTGCATTTGTGTGTGCGCATATGTGTATGTGTGTCTGCGTGTGCTTGTGTGTGCATTCATGTGTATATGTGTATGTGTGTGTGCATGTGTGTGCCTCTCTCTCTCTCTCTCTCTCTCTCTCTCTCTCTCTCTGTGTGTGTGTGTGTGTGTGAGAGAGAGAGAGAGAGAGAGAGAGAGAGAGAGACGTCTGGAGCAGAGGGCAGTCTCAGTGTCATTCCTCAGGCACCATCCTCCCTGACCACCCTTGAGGCAGAGTCTGTCACTGGATTGAAGCTCATTGGGTAGGTTAGGTTGGCTAGCCAGCAAACCCAGGGACCTGCCTCTTTGTTGCACCAGTCCTGGGGTTGCAAGCTCATGCCTGGTTTCTGTTTAACATAGATTCTGGGAATCAAACTCAGGTGTTCATGTTATTCAGCAAGCACATTATTAACTAAACCATCTCCCCAGTTCAAACACTTATATGTAATAAATGTAGTCTCTCTGGCTTCTTTTCCTACATTCTTACTGTGAAAAAAGATGAAAAAAAAAAAGTCTTTTGTTGTACTTCAATGCTAGGAAAAGGGTGGCGAATGGAGGTGTGGTGGAGTGACCCCATGCGTATATTGACACCACTGCCCCCACAAAAGCTGGGCAGAATAATTACCCCACCCCCTTCACAGGCACACACCCAGGCTGGTTTATCTCCTGCAGGCAGAGCTGCCTGCCTGAGCCTTCACCCTTTGCAGCTGGCTCAGCAACACAGCAGGGAAGACTGGAGCAGTGGGGTCCTTTCTTGTCATTGTTGTGCTGAAGCCTCTTCCTGCAAGAAGTTCCCCAGGGTCACATCCTGCAGGGACGTTAGCTCTGCACAGCTTGATCTCAATATTTAAAGGCACCATGTGCCATATAAATTGGTTACTCATCACACTGGGGAGGTTTTATTCAAAAGCCCTCACCTCACTCTAAATTCTATACACGGGAGTGCTATTATCCCAACATTATTGGCCAACTGATCATTGCTAACTGGTTAGCTAAGGACAGTGGAGAAGTGCCCTTTTCCTGGGTCACTTTATTGTACTGGATGTCATGAGACCATTTCCATTCAAGTAGATGATCTGCACATATTCACCTCATACTTTCCTGCCTCTTCCTCACTTCTCGGCCTCAACCTGGACAGTATCACTTTGCTTTTATCTTGCCTGTGTATATGATTTTATTCATGGTCAAATGGAGCAGGGGCCGTCCACATGGGAGGGGCATCCTTCCTCTTGACCCTGGACTCTGCAGGATCTTCTCAAAGGACTTTTTTGCTCATGGCTCTTGGGTCCCAAAAGATTTCTAGGTTCTAATTTTCCAGCCTCTTTGCTTCTTCTCTGCTGCACACTGTCTCTCAGAGTCCACCTGCCATTCAGCTTCTGCCACACAAGCCCACTTCTACTCCACATTCCAGCAGCCAGCTGACCCTCCAGACCTCGGCTTCATTGGTGGGGACAGTGGATGGATAGGCTGATAAGTCACATCTCACACACTGGACTTGGGAAGCCTCATGATGCCCCCAGACACTGTCTCTCAACCTCCCATGTTTGCTGTCATTCCAAGTCTGGTCATGATGCCCCGTCTGCTACCCCTCAGCATACGCCAGAGGCGAGACCTTGGTATTCAGGGGTCTTACTACAGTGGAAAGGGCTTTGCCTAAGGGAACTTTATTACCTGGAATCAGTACGCATCATGGCACTCCTGCCAGCTCACCCCACGGAGCTTTCTAGCTTCGGCCCCTGAGATAGGCACATGGCCTGGGAAACCCCTGTCCTCGTTGCACTGTCTCCCAACTTGGACATATAGCAGAGCCATGGTTGATGACACCATGGTCACTCACTTAACACTTCACTTAACCCCTAACTGGCCTCCTAGACCCTCCTCCTTCAACTCCTCCCCACTCCAGAAGTGGAATTTCTTAGTGTGTTTTCTTCATTATGAGGAGGTTGCTCTACAGACATATTCCCCAGCTGCTACCCCCATTTCCATACTCAGTTAGAAGGTGAAGAACATGCCTCACCCATTGAACCTTTGCCTTGTAGCAAAAATCACATTATTGACTATTTTTGTCAAATAACTTCAGAGTGACAGTTTTCTAAAAAGGAAACTAAATAAATTACAGAGTTTTGGGAGCTGGAAATGGATGAATTCAGCGGTAGAACAGACAGAAACAAAGTGAAGGTATTGACATTTAAACAAGTGTGTTTACAAAACCCACCGTTGTTTACAAAACATGCTGTATGGGTTTGTCCATCCAAAGACAATACAACCAGATGTGTTGAATCCCTGCAACACTGGGACTCTGGTACCCAGGTCTGGCATCTCTTCCCTCAGTGACAAAGGTCTTGCTTGAATCAAGAAACTTTCGATCCTTTGCATACTAACTCTTCTGTAAGCCAAAGAAAAAGAAAATGGTCTTGGTTCAGAGCATCCTTGTCTTCGTGCAGAGGCAGATTGCTAGAAATTGGATGAACTCTCCCCAAGAAAGCAGACACATTTTGAAAGTTGCATTGGACTACTGGGGATGTGCAGAGTGTGTGGCTGCTTGTGCAGGGCCCCAAGCACGAGGGCACTTAGCTAGGCTGGATGAGCTGCCCCCACTCTCGTGAGAGCCTTAATAATGTCTTACTAGGAACCACTGGTTTTCATTTTGCACTGAGCCTTTCTGACCGGCCCCTGCTTTGGGGCCACTGTTAGGCAGTGGCTGGTTAGAAATGACACTTCAGAAGCTTTTGCTCTGTGTGTGATTATTCACACGCATGCGTGGAATCACTCTACTGACTTAAGCCCTCTTCCACGGTAGGCTGAGTTTTCAAAAGCCATTTCACCCCTTCTAAAGGTGGCAGGCAAGGGCCAAGGTCACAGGAGTTAGTCTGATTTGGGAGGCTCTTGGGCTTGGTGGAAATAAAATGTCACCTTTCATCTCTCCCAGTTGGTTCAGAAGGGCACCCCCACCACCCCAGGTTTCTGCTCAGTATTCCAAGCTGGCTCTTTGCAACTTGTGAGGAAAATTGTTGGATGCAAATGACAAGTTTGCCAACTGAAGCTTGCGTTTGTGACAACAGACTAGATAAACCTAGAAAATGAAGAAATATGAGCATGGTGGGTGAGAGTTGAGACATGAGGTTTGGAGGCTGGGGCTGGAGAGGGTCTCCACGGACCACTGGTGAGACCCATGTGCCTCACTGCCTAGGAGGAAGATGTCCCACAAAGAGGTAGAAGATGGCTTAGAAAGGATGTGGGTTTGTGCTTATGAATATTTAATGTGTGCCTTTTAATGGTTTGGGTTATTCTTTAAAATAATCTTATTTAAAAATAATTCTGACTTCATTCTCCCCCCAAACATAAAGGAAGGCAAAATAGCGCTGAGAAAGCATTTCATGTGGCTTCCTCCTCACTTTGCTCATCTTACTGCCCAGACTCACGGCTACCTCGGTATGTTTGAGGTCAGGAAGACTCTCTCAAGTACTTCATCCTTCCTCACCACCCTCCCACAGTTCCTGTCTTTCAGAGTCCATGCTTTTTACTGGAAGATTAATTAATTACCATAGAAGATCAGGCTATGTCATGGGCCCAGAGTTCTCCCTTCCCAAGACATTCTTGAGAGTCCCTCCAGTGGGTGAACCTTGTGTTTGCTGTGGACACAGAGGGTTAAGCTGTTTACCAGCCAAGCGACTTGTGGACACAAACACATCCTGAAAGTCACAGAAGAAGTGACACAGATGACGAACAAATGCCACCTCTCCAGTAAAGTACAGATAAAATCAATGGTGAGGAAGGGACAACATTTTTCCATACCTTGCTGTCCTACTGTGTGCCCTGATTGTGTCTCAGTAAGTCAACAAATTGATCATAAATTGTCTTTGGGGTATGCTATATGTTCAGGACCCTTGTCTGAGAAAATGCAAAAGAATAATTTCCCACCAGGAACATTCCTTATGGACTTGAAAAATAAGCAACACAGATAAGACACTTATTCTCTGTTTATTCAGACATGAGACTAAACCAAAAGACCAATTTGGAGTGATGATTTCAGCTGAGGGTTGTCCTTGCCTGATGAGCTGCATTCTTTGCACACTACCTAGTTCTGTCTGTACTTCCTGCTCTTTCACTTCCTGTTTCTATTCTGTCTATCATGGTTTGAATATGAAATGCCCCTGCAGGCTTGTGTATTGAATACTTGGTTTCGATTTGGTGGTGCTATTTAGGGAGGTTCTGAAACTTCAGGAGGTAGGACTTAGTGAGAGGAAGCAGTCACTGCAAGTGGAAGTATTTTCTCCTATAGTAAGAAATTACCAGTACGGAGTCAGGTAGAAATATAAGGGTATTTAATAGGGAAAAGCCTTACTTACAGAGCGGACCAGCCAGCCGGTGGTAGTCTGTACAGCAAGAAGCAAAGAGAAACCGAAACCGAAAACGCAGTCCCCCTACTCACTCTGACCACGCCCTCACAAGCCCTCAGGTACTCTTGTAGCCAGCCCCTAAGAAGGCGTGGCTACAGTTTCCCCTACATTCTCCCTAGCCTTTTCCTGTTTTGCTGCCACAATATCCTGCTCCAGCACATAGTAGTAGGGTGAAGCAACCATGGACTGAACCCTCTGAGATCATGAACCAAATGACAAACAAACAACAACAAAAACATTCCTCTTTGTTTCTGTTGTGCATTTGGTCACCATGATTATAAAAGTAACCAATACATTCCCAGACTGACCAAGGGACTTGTGGTTTTGCAATTCAGTTTTCCACCATGTCGCCCTGCTTTCTGGTGCTCCCTTCTGCTCCTATGATTCTAGGTAAAGACCCATGTCACCTAATGATGTGGCCCCCTGATCCACTTCTCTCTCCTCCATAGCCTCCTTCCTCTGAGGATAATGCTCTGAGCAGGGGGTTTTCCATACACTCTGTCTTTTCTGGCCTCATGCCCGGGGCCAGAGTACCTCTTCCACCTGGACCAAAGGTCAGCCCATTTCTGCTCTTCAGAGTCAGATGGTAAATATTTGACACTTTCTGGGCCACACAATCTCTGTTGCAGCAACTCAACTCACAGAAGCAGCCACAAGCACTATGTAAACAAACGGCTGTATTCCAATAAGAGAGTGATGCACCCAAATTGACATTGGCCTTCTATATGGCACCATAAAATGTTATTCATCTTTTGATACTTATGATCACTTAAAAATGTGAAAACAATTTGTAGTTTGTGGCTCTGATAGAACAGATGGGGGAGGGGGGGTTGAACTGGGCCCTATGGCCGTGGTTGCCAAGCCCGACCTAGACTATGGCCACTCCTTCACAGTCACCTCAAATGTGGCCCTTTGTGGAAACAACTGAATTTGGGGAGATGATTAGGCCATGAGGATGATGTGCTCATGAATGGGATTAGTGTCTTATAAAGACCCCCCACCTCCCCACCCCAGAACTGCCTTGTCTTGTGCACTATGTGTGCATGCAGGGAGAAGACATCAGCTGTGGACTGAAGAGCATTCTCTCACCAGACATGGCATCTGTCTTAAGCCTGAATTTCCCAGGTCCACAAATGTAAGAAATGAATTTCTCCTCTGCATAAGCTATACCATCTTTGGAATTGCATCTTAGCATCTGTAATAAGCTTCAACAGCATGGAATGATGCCTTAAACACATGAACATTTGGAAAGGAGAATGGGGGTATGACAGGAAGCGAGTGTCCTTCCCAGCTTCTAACTAGAGCCAAGGATGGCTCTCCTGTCTCATAAATCCAGCCCTTGCCCAGAGCCCTGGATTTCTCCAAGAGGCAACATCCTCCAATTGATTCCCCTTCAGGCCACAGGTTGAGAACCACAGCACACTCTGGTTAAGCTCAGGCTTCTTAGCTCTTACTGATTCAGGCTGCAGGAAGGTTAGCAAGATGAGGACCACAGCCATTGGAGCCCACGTGCTTAACTACAACAGGGAGCAAAGATATCCCATGTGTTCCCAGAAGTCACAACATACATATATACACACAGAGAACACTGAGTAGCTTAGTAGATCATATTGCACTCCATAGGTGCAGGTGTGAAAAAATGGACAGTAGTTCAAACAGAGGCAAAACACAGAATGGGAGACAAGGTGTTGTAAGAGAGCTGTTACCAAGCCAGCAGGTGTGGGATAAACCTAATTTGCTAATTTGGTAGCCTAGCTAGGTGTACAGAACAAGAAAGATGCACATTCATGCATTATGTGGTTAGCATCATTGAGTTTGATCCATCTCTTACTCTTAGGTGACATTGGGCAGGTTATTTCTACTCCCCTTGCCCTGGTGCCTAGTCAGTAAAGGAGTGATAACAGCAGTTCTTACCATGCAGTTGTAAGGTGAAATGAGTTAATGCTTTTGGATGACCATCACCACCACCACCATCATCACCACTATCAAGAATCTACAAGCTAATGAGATCTAAGGGGACATTATATTACCAGGTTGGTGCTTAGTAAATAGTTGTTCAACTGTCTTTTTGAACTGACTTCAAGCTGCAGCTGGGTCCTTCTCCATTCAGCATGTACTTTGCTCAAATAGACAATGCCCTCCCAGTGGGGGTCTTCACTCTTCTCAGAGAAATCTGTTAAACTTTGGGTGGGTCCATGATGAAACACTTCCCCCTTTTGGTACTCCTCTGGTTTTGAATACTGACTGTAACTTAGAATATGTTATTTAAACACTCCAAGACTTCATCTGCTCATCAGGGAGTGACAGTAACCTCCCAATTAGGGTCTGTGTAAAAATTTTAATGAATAGCACTCTATTTAAGGGATCTCTTCTTACAGAGCAAATCAATCTTGAGCTTTGGGCCCAGACAGACTTGGGCTGCTCTCAACATCGGTTGGTGAAGCTTCATTTTGCAGTGGGCAGCAATCGATGGAGAGATGCCTAATGGGTCAAAGTTCAGATATTAAGAGTCTCTGTGCTTAGTCTCCAATAGGATGTCTATAGTAAGCTCACCACCGATAAGGTTCTGAACATGGTCGGAAAGAGGCAGAGGATGAGGAGTGCTTTGAAATGATGTCTTCAGGACGTGGCATGACTGTTATGTCATGCTCTGACAGCAGCCGAGGTGAGTACACCAGATCTACACAAGATCAGTCTAGCTAATGTCCCAGCATGGATGGGGTAATGATCATGAAGCTCCATCCCATACAAGGGGCTATCAGCAGTAGATAGTTGCCTAACTTGCTAAGAGATCCACCACACTGTACTGTGATGAATATGGTTAAGTATTCCCATACTGTGTCAATCTCTGGGTACTGAGACTGTATCTATCCATCCATCATTACTCTCTATGGCTAACATCAAGAACAAATCATATAAATCTTCACCACCTTGAGATTAAATTTAATTGTTACAAAACTGAATCCGTGTCTAGTAAGAGCATCAAAGCCCCTGGCCGTAATTGTAAGGAGTTGATGTACAATGCCAGAGCTTATTTCATACTATATGGGTCAAAAGAACAGACAGGAGGAAGGTAGGGGTTAAAAACAAACAGTGAATAAAGGTTATAAAAATGTTGTAATGGCGTGTAAACATTGATCCCACATATTCAAAAATTAAAGGCATCCTACCACTTAACAATTACCAAAGCACCACAAGGATCTTTTTATATCCCAGAGAATGAGCCAGTTAAAAATAAAATCTTTAACTATATAGTTCTAGAATTAAAGGTCATCTCCAGGGACTCCAGTAACACACTCATAAATAGCTCCTATGATCCGGTTGACACAATCAAAGGCTGTTTCTCAAGCCCCATTAAAAAAAACCTGGATCACATCCTTGCTTTGTAACTCAGACTCTATTCTTTTTGTCCTTTCACTGAGGAAATCAAGTGCCACAAAGACATTGGGGGAGAACTGACTAATGGGTCTATTCACCATTCACTTTCCACCTTAGATGTGCTGCTGTCTCTACCACTGTCCACTCATGGGGGCTACTACCATGTCAGTGCAGCTTGGGGAAGGGTGTGTGTGTGTGTGTGTGCATGCATGTCTATTAAGGACAGAGATCAACCTCAGATGTATGTCTGCCATCTACCTTGTTTTCTGAAACAGTCTCTCTCATGGGTACCCGGGGACTGCTGATCGTGCTAAACTGGCTGCCCAGTGAGTCTCGGGGATCCGCTCTGGTTCCCATGCTTACACAGCAAGCACTTTACCCACCCAGCCATCTCCCCAGGCCTGAGTGGGACTTCTTCATGTTTCATGGGATCTCAAAAGGCAACATTTCAGGGGGCAACAGCAGGGACTCAGTGTCCCACTAGACCAGAACCTCCAAGCAGGTCTCAGATCACAATTCTACAGGACAAGCCCCCTGCTGGTCATTATGTAAGCCCAGGCCAAATAAATCTGTTCTCGTTGGTAAATCTCTCCCATGACTTTATTTCTTGTACCTGAACTTGTCTCTCCATAAGCCCTACCAAGCTTCATCCCTGGGATCTGCAGGAGTGGGCACTGGTGGAGACCACAGTGGGCTGGGAGGTATCCTACGGTAAATGACAATGAACATAATCTCAGGCACATAGTCTCACTAAGCTGCCTGGCCTTGCTGATACAGCCCCTGACTTCGAACAAAACTTTTTCTTTACTTTTTTGGGGGGTGACAGATCACAAAGATGGGCAAATAAAGTAATCGTGGGCTTTTAGGATATCTCAGTAGCCTGCTGCCAATCCTAACAACCAGAATTCGATTCCTGGGACCCCACATTGTAGAAAAACAGAGAACTGACTCCCAAAGGTTGTCCTCTGACAAATCAATCAAATGTTTAAATTTTTTTAAAGAGAAAGTTATTTCCTTTATGTCTTGGGAAATTTCCTTTTCCTGGCATCGTCACTAAAGCATGAGTTTCTTAATGCATTGCGAAAAACGAATGACAACTTTAAGAGAGATGGGGAATTTATTTGCTGTATGGGAATTTCCTGTATATTAAAGATGAGTCATTTTTCCTATGTCTCTCTATGTGTATAGAAGAAAAGAGGCCCTGGGCACTGATGTAACCCTATGAAAGACTAAAGAATGTGTGATGGGGGAATAATCAAAATATTTGAACAAAAAACAAAGAGGAGTAGTCCTTTCCAGCCTGGCTCTAGTTACTGGACAGTTGACTTATATGACTAACTCTAACACATCTGTATTTACACGATCTGGAAGACAGAAAAGCCAACACATAGGAAAACTCAGGGGGGGGGGGCGGAGGAGGCAGGAATAACAAACAGCTAAGCTCCTTGAAGTATCTGATGACGTTATCTAGCAAGACTCATTGTCCCAGTTGTCCGTGGTCTGGTTCACATCTGGCGAGACTGTGCCACCTGGTGGTTTGACAAGGACTACCTCAGAAGGGAATCAGACTTAGTTGAGAAGTCCACCTGCCACAAGGGAAAGAGGATGAAGCTGGATAGCCTCAGCACCCTCATGTGACTACTTTCAAGTTTCTTGACCCACAAATGGAGGGGGAGTTCATGAGCACCACACAGATGCTGAATTTCATACTGCTGATGTCATCATGCTGAAGTGTCCCATGGCTGTGCACCAAACACCCCATGGCTCTGTAGACTCAGCTGCTGCCCTGTAGAAGTTTGCTTACTGAAGAGAATTGTTGCCCAATTTTGCTCCTTCCTTGTGTATGTGCCTGGATGAGGTGAAGGCTGGTTCTAACCCTGGGGCACGTAGGAGAGTTCCCTGTCTTACTGGCCATCCTTCAAGAAAACAGAGACAGATGTTTGTCTGCTACCCTGATACTGGACTTCCCAATTGAACACCTGGTGAGGCTTCTGCTTGGAACCATCTACTTGGAGCCATCTTATACTCTGGCCTTTGCTCAGTGAAGGTCCCTGCTCATCCACCGACATTCTCAATTAGGAGAAGGGAGCTCAATGCCAACCATGACAGAGAAAAAAAAAAAAAAAAAAAGAAGCTAACAGAAAGAAAGCTAGAAAACAATCCCCAGAGAAGGGAGAGTTACACCACATCTTATAAGTTGATTGTAAACAACTGCTCCTTCCAAGAAGATCCACAGAAACATCAATGCAAAGAATGGTGTGGTGACTAAATATATAATAACTATAAATGATAGGAAATACCTGAGCTGGGAGGAAAGCATGGCTTCACGAAACGCTTAAGGAAAAATCAGAGACCATTGAAATAGAATGTATCACTATGAACAACATGATACGGTGATGGGGAATGTACTTCTTTGTGTGTTTATCTTGTTGATTATTGAATAAAATACTGTTTGGCCAATGAGACAGCAAGTTAGACAGGACTAGGAGTCAAAGAGGGTTCTGGGAAATGTAGTAGAGAAGTGGTGATCCAGGCAGGAAGTGACATAGCAAGGAGACTCATATTTAAGCAAAGGAAACAGGAAGTTTCCTTCTCCACTTCCTCCTCCAGCACTGCCATGTGAGCCACCGGCAAGAGAGGGTGCCAGCGAAAGGCATCCTCTATAAGATAAGTCTTATAAAACATATATATTTATGATAATTAAAACTGAGCTAGCAGATGAGAATCCTAGTCATTGGCTAAGCAGCTTTGAACCTAATACAAGTTTCTGTGTATTCATTTGGGCCTAACTCGGGCAGGCAGCTGGCGTAAAGCTCACACATGGCGTTGAGGCTCAGGCGGCTTTTGGCGGGAAGATTTATCGTAACAATATGGGATGCTTTTTATTATATATATATCACAGACTAAAAGCACTGTTTTAAAGTTTACAGCTGTCTGATTTTTAGTATATTTACAAATCCATGCAATTATCAACACAGATTGAGTCTAGAACATTGTTATTGCCCCAGAAGTAATTCTGTGTCCACAGTGGTGGCTCCCTATCAACCACTTCCTGTGGGCAGACGTTGGCCACCACAAATCTACTGTCTGTCTCTATGGACATGCCCATTCTGGAGGTTTTTTATACAAATGGCCTTCCCTCATTGGCATACTGTTTTAAAGTCACCTGTTGGTAGCATTATAATTCTTTATTCCTCCAGTGACTCCATGGTTGTTCATGGTAAGGCTGTACCACACATTAGCTGTGGATGGACCCTGGGGTTGTTTCCACTTTCTGACTATTTTGAATAATCCATCCATGAATATTGATCTGCAGGTTCTGCATAAATATGGATGCAATGTTTTCAGGCATATATCTTGGAGAAGAATTATGCAATCACTTGCTATTTCCACATTTAAGTGTGTTATTTTCCACAGCCGTATCACTTTGTGTTTCCAGAGCAGGGAAAAGGGTGCTTAGTGGTAGAATATTTGATAAGGTGTAGGTCCTGGATTTGGTCTGCAGCCACACACACACATACACACACACACACACACACACACACACACACACACACACACACACACTCTCTCTCTCTCTCTCTCTCTCTCTCTCTCTCTTACTAGGAATGTACAAAGGGCCTGTCTTAGTTTCTTCTCTATTGCTGTGATAAGACACCCAAGTGATTTATAAAAGAAATTTTTTTTCTCTTTTGGTTTTTGGAGCCTATCCTGGCACTTGCTCTGGAGATCAGGCTGGCCTCAAACTCATAGAGATCCGCCTGCCTCTGCCTCCCGAGTGCTGGGATTAAAGGCGTGCACCACCAACGCCCAGCTAAAAGAAAATGTTTAATTGGGTTTATATTCCAGAGAGTTAGAGTCCATATGGTGAAGCAGAGGTATGGCCACTGGAACATCTGAGAACTCACATCTCAAACCACAAGTAGGTGGCACAGAGAGTATACCGGGAATAGTAGGAGTCTTTTGAGACCTCAAAGCCTGCTCCCAGTGACTCACCTCCTCCAACAAAGCCACACCTCCTAATCCTTCCTAAACAGTTTCACCAACTGGAAGTATTCAACCATATGAGACTATGTGGTGGGCCATTCTCTTTCAACCACCACAGGCCTTAATAATAGTTATTATTGCCATCTTAATATTATGAGGTGGCCATTGGTTATATTTTTTTTTTAATTTATGTTTGAGACAGGGTCTCTCTTATGTAGCTCTGGCTAGTATGGAACTTACCATATAGACCAGGCTGCCCTCACATTCACAGAGGTCTACCTGCCTCTGTCTCCCGAATGCTGGGATTGAAAGTATAGACCACCATCTAGCTATTTTTGTTTAAGAATTATTTTATTCTTATTCATGTGTCTCATCCAATTATTAACCAGGGTGGACACTACTTCACTTTCAAGATCAGAGAATATTTGTGTATTCCAGGTTGTATGCCTATATGCTATTTTCATTTGCATGCATGCACATTCGTGGAGGGG
Organism: Cricetulus griseus; assembly: GCF_003668045.3. Lineage (NCBI taxonomy): Eukaryota > Metazoa > Chordata > Mammalia > Rodentia > Cricetidae > Cricetulus > Cricetulus griseus. The sequence goes on along the minus strand of NC_048595.1, from coordinate 281,378,729 downwards.
GGAGGAATATCTGTGTGTGTGTGTGTGTGTGTGTTCATATGCATATGTGTGTGTGTGAATATCTCTGTATGTATGTGTGTGTTCACACACACATATGAGTATGCATATGGTTATGCCAGTGCCCACAGCATCTGGAAGCAGTATTAGATCCTCTGGAGCTGGAGCTGCAGGGTGCTTGGAATTCAAGTCTGTCGTCCCCCCCCCCCCCAAAGAGCAGCAAGTGCTCTTAGCCACTGAGATCTTTCTTCAGCCTCTGCTTTGGTTTTATTTTCAAGGACAGTATTAGTGGAAAATAAATAGGTGACCTCTGGGGATGGAAAGTGTATCTCCACATTAAAGCTAACCACAAGTTTCACCTTATCCAGCCCATAGGAGGCGATGTAAGCCTGCATCTGACAGTCACTGCATTTGATTCTCTAGGGAACTATCCTTTATAAGACTTAACCTTTTTCTTTGTAATTTCTAGGAAGCCCTTCTTTATCTTTAAAGTATGTGTCTTACAGTTCTATTTTTAAATCAAGTTTGAAACCACGTGACAAACCTTAAAATAATGTCAAGGTACCCACCTTGATCCAGTCCTTCTTTCTTCTCTCATTTAAGCAAACATTTCAGAACTGTGCCATTCCTATAAAAATCACAGCTTCTGTCACTTCATCATTCTTGATGCCTTCTCCTGGGTATGAAAGCGTGTCAGCAACTGTCTTAGGGTTTCTATAGCTGCAATGAAATACTGTGACCAAAAGCAGGCTGGGGAGGAAAGAGTTAATTTGGCTTACACTTCCACATCACTGTTCACTGAAGGAAGTCAGGGCAGGAACTCAAGCAGGGCTGGAACCTGGAGGCAGGAGCTGATGGAGAAGCCGTGGAGGGGTGCTGCTTACTGGCTTGCTCACCGTGGCTTGCTCAGTCTGCTTTCTTATAGAATCCAGCCCAGGAACAGCACCACCCACCATGTACCGCCCTCCCTACAGCTGGATCTTATAGAGGCATTTTCTTAATTGAGATCCCCTCCTCTCTGATGACTCAAATCAACATAAAACTAGCCAGCAGAGTATCTTCTATAAATGGGTCTTAAATATGGGCACATGTGCACACAGTGAGAACACTGTTGGGCTGTCCTACCTTGTTTCTTCTAGTAACTCATTTTTAAGAATTCGTGGCTTTTGTGACAATGGAATGCATTTGCTCAAATTGGGTTTGCCACCAGACAGCTAATATATCCACTGTTGCAAATGCCCTGCTGTCACTCCACAGCTCTTACATAGTTGGTTTGGTTTTTTGAAGCCTATAGAATGTTTTTGTTTTATATGTTTTGGTTGTGAGCCTAGCCTTTACTGCTGAGCCATCTCTCCAGCCCAGAATGTTTTTGTTTTAATCCCTATTAAGTGTCATTTTCTTAGGCTGCAATTCTATCTAATTAAAATTCTTCGGATTCACCCAACCATATCTTAGTTTCGTTGTCAATGAATCACAGATTAGTTTCCCTCCCTCCTTCTCTGCCCCTCCCTCCCCCTCCCTCCCACCCTTACTTTCTACTGCTAGGACATTGAGTCCAGTGCCTCCCACATAATAGGCCAGTACTAAACCACTGTGCTGTATCCCATCCCCTTTTACGTTTAAAGACGAAGGTTCCCTCAGGTACTCTGACTAGAATCAAACTTGTCCTCCTCTTGAAGCCTTCCAAGTAGCAGGGATTACAGGTTTGAGTCACTGCAGGTGCCTAAACTTATCACAACAAATTTAACAAAGGCCAGAATAGATGCAGTTGAAATAAAATCATCTCAGAGTGTTGATAGCATTCTTCATAGAGTATTCTGGGAAGAGCATTCACTGACAATATGAGAAAAACCAGAATTCAGTTTGGTCTGCAGATTCCCCCCAAGTAGCTGCAACAATTAGCTTCTATTTAAAGAGCCAGGCCAGTAGGAAGTGAATCATAATCTCATCTTATGCAAATTGTGGCACTCGGTTGCAGCCTGGGGGAAGTACAGCACAACACTGCCACAGGTTATTTCTGTTACTAGATGGGGAAAGATTTTCCCTCCACGCTTTTCATACATGCTCCAAATTTTCTGAAAAAATAAAAATAAGCAAGACACCCTCTCTTGTCTTGCAACATGTTATTGTTCACTTAGACTGTAGAAAAGCCTAAATTTGCAAGTTCCTCAGCCAATTAAATCTCTCAGACACCAACATGCCTCTCTGCACCAGTCTCTGACTGGTGACCAGCTAGTGAACTGTAGCAGTCCTGTCTTTCCTTCATGAGTTTTACTTTTAATGATGTGTGTGGGCATGTGGGCTGTGCATGTGAGCGCAGCACCCACAGAGGCCAGAAGAGGGCTTTGTATCCTTTGAAGACTAAGCACTAGGCAGTTGTGAGCTGCCCTGTGTGGGTACTGTGGGTGCTGGGAACCAAAAACCCTGGTCCTCTGGAAGAGCAGCAAGTACTCTTAACCTGGGGCATCCTCCCAGCTCCAGGTCATGTCTTTAAGATGTTCCTCTGTGCACTTTAACCCCTTCTCTTGCCTTCTAAATTCCTATTTCTATTAACTACATCCTGAGAAATTAGACAGCTATGCCTTTTACAACTGTTTGTAGACACTCAACATGTCTGACGTCCTTGACTGTGGAGGACTGATCTTGACCTCTAGAATGGGTTTGGTGTGAGTTATTTAAAGCTTTGAGATTAAGGGAAAAAAACTCACTCACAGGTTGGGGCTCATGAGTTAGAAAATTTGCACAAATCCAGGCACTCATCAGTGAGTCATGTTTGCATTTGATGGGAGCTTTGTGTAAATCTCATTGTCACCTTCACAGTACTTGTGGATAGACAGTTGCAGCTTTGCAAGTCAAACCAGGACATGTGAACCACTGTGAGGACATTACATTGCTTTTGTTTTTCTATTTCCATACTTCATTAGATAGCAAAGCTCAAGGTTTTTGTTGTTGTTGGTTTGTTTGTTTTTTGTTTTGTTTTGTTTTTGACATGGGGGCTTACTATGTAGCCCTAATTGACATGGAACTCACTATGTAAACCAGGTTGGTCTCTAACCTTCCTGATTCTGCCTCCAAGATAAAACATGTGTGCCACCATGCCTGGTCTCTTCTGATTTTTACATCTGGAAAATTTGTGTGTGTGTGTGTGTGTGTGTGTGTGTGTGTGTGTGTGTGTGTGTGTGTTGTATGTGGAGGCCAGAGTTTGACCTCTGGAGCCTTTCAGTTCCACCATCCACTTTATCTTTAAGATGGGAATCTCACTGAATCAGGAGCTTGTCAGTTGGCTACACTGACTGGCTAGAGAAAGACGGGCATCCACCTGTATCCACCCCCTTGCACTAGTGTTAGCACCATGCCCAGATTTTATGTGGTTTCTGGGATCCAAACTGGGTCCTCGTGTTTGTGTAGCAGACACATCACTGCCTGAGCTATCTCCCAGGTCCCTTAATCTAGGAGGCTTTACTTGAAGCAAATTCACTTAATTGGTATCCCATGGTCAAGTGAGTAGGATTAAGCTTTATCTGCCTTCAGAGTGTGGCCAGCATATTATTATTGTAGCTGTCACATCTTTAAGATACCTTTCATACAACTGTATATTCACCTAAGAAGTTACTAATCCGATCTATTGTGCTCTGTGGCTGTAACTCATTAGAGTGAGCTGTGTTTCCAAAGCCCCAGTGATTTACTGAATTATTTCTACTTCATCTTGGCATAGCCATTTATTTCCTTGTCCCATACAATTAAGGGTGATTGCACCAATTCTGTTTCATAGGAACAGACCTGGGATCACTGTATGGAGTAAGAATTGTTTGCAATATCTCCAGTTTTTCTGCCTCCACCACGTTGGCCACATCTAAATGTAAGTGGAGCTGCAGAATCACATTAGTGATGCTCGAATTTGAGTCTGTCTGTCTCTTGCTCTCTCTCTCTCTCTGTCTGTGTCTATGTGTGTTGTACATGTGGGTATGTGTGTATGCATGGGTATGTACATGTGTGTGCTGTGGAAGCCAAAGATCAGTATCAAGGGTCTTCCTCAGTTGCTTTCTGAGACTGGAAATGACTGGAAGTGACTGAAGGCTTTGTGAAGAGTAAACACTAGCATGGCTTTGAGCATCCACTCATGAGATGACCTGGTTTTCTGCAATCAATAGGACTCTGACCCATGTTGACGAAACAGTTTTTAACCCGTATTTGCTTTCTAGTTTTCAAATATAATAAAGAGTCTTCACTACAAGTCTTCACCTGACAAGCTGTTTGAAATGACAAACTGTCCATACCACACTAGAGAGTAAAGCCAGGGAGGGTTAGAGTCATTTCTTACCTCCCTGTGGGTGAAGATAGATCTGGTGCTTGTCTGGCATGTGTCCCAGCTTACTTCTTCATGAGGAATCATAGGAATATGGCTTAGAAGGGCAAATGGAATTTTAAATTCTATCTCTTTGTATGAAAGGCTTGGGGTTATTTTAGCACCTGGTATAATAATTTATCATTTTGAAGTGAGCCATTCATCTCAATGGCTGTGATCTATAGCCTGGGCTGGGACTCAAAGGCCATGTGTCATGTGAAAATTGGCTGTGGCTTCAGGTTTACACTATGAAGAGTAAACACTGAGTTACCCTTGAGGAAAGACTCTCTGCACTCAGGACTGCATTTCAGAGACCCTATGTTTGGATAGCTCAGCACAGTGTGATGGCTTGCAATTAAGTTCTACAACTTTGCACTCAAGTGCTAAAGGCCTGTACCTCAGTACAAGCAGTCTTCCTTATTTTAGGGTCTTTTCTGGGGTCTTGATTTTTAAAAGCAAGTTTAGGTAGTTTCAACTGCTTTAAACCTTTTCAAAAGTAGGTATCAAAAAAATTTAATGAGTACTGAAGATAAATGGTGAAGACCTTACCTACCATATATGAGTGAAGCTGTGTATTTAATCTTGTGTGTGTGTGTGTGTGTGTGTGTGTGTGTGTGTGTGTGTGTGTGTGAGCGCACACTGGGATGACCTGTAATCCTAGCACTTGGGAGGCTGAAGCAGGAAGACGCCATAAATTTGATGCTACATCAAACTCCAGACCAATTTGGATTGCAGAGTGAAAATTCCATCAGCAAGTGCAAAATAAAAGTTAAAACAAAAAAAGAATGAAGGAAAGGAGGGAGGGAGAGAGGGAGGGAGTCAAAGAGAGATTTCATGTATCTAACAAATATCACATTACATCCAGTGTGGGCTTGTGGCCATTGGACAAGTCTTTGGCTGTGAAGTCTTGAAAGCTATTGTCCATCCGCTTTGATTTTCATGCCCTGCATTAGTGTTAATTAGTGGACATCCTGCTTCTTTTAAGCTGGATGTTCGCCCCAGCTTTTTTTTTCTTCCCCACAATTTTCCCTTCATAGGTCACTGCCAGGGTTCATGCTGGCTCTGGTTTAGTTTCTGCCTCTAAGCTAGGAAACTCTGAGAGCCGCTTTCAACGTGGAAAAAAAGTCTGAGGCAGACGAAAATTTGGCAGACGTCAAATCACTTCATTCCCTTGGCCCTTAATTAAGGGAATTGCAGAAGTGTTAATTTAATTACATTTAAACACCTCGTTGAAAATCAGCAGTCTATTAGCTTCAGGCACAAAACACATCTGTGATATGGGTCCAAAGACCTTGTTTCAATTTCATGAAACAAATGCTTGTCCTGTGAGGAGTCTTATATTTTAATATAGTCCTAGTTTATTTCACTGGCTTCACTACATAGTATCTAACACCATAAATCCTTGTGAACCACAGCCCTTGTTTTTACTCTGTAACAAATTAGAACTATACTTATTAAAATATATTATTCAGCTCCTAGCCACAGACATGAGGCACTTACATATGCATATATATACATGCAGGCAAAAACATCAGTAGAGGGTTGGGGAAATCACTCAAAAAAGCATGACAAACTGAACTCAGATCCCCAGAACCCATACAAAGCCAGATGTGGCAATGTGCATCTGTAACCCTAGCCTGGGGAGGGGTAGAGATGGGTAGATCCCTAGAGGTCATTGGTTGGCCGGCCTATCTAGCTAGATCAATGTGCTCCAGGTTCGGTGAGAAACTGTGTCTCAAAATTGTGTGTGTGTGTGTGTGTGTGTGTGTGTGTGTGTGTGTGTGTAAGGCGGTGACAGAAGAAAGCATCTACTATTGACCTCTAGCCCCACATGAAAGTGCACAGTTGTGTAGATGCACACATATACACACCCATACATGTAAATGTCTCTCTGATATACACACACAAAAGAAAGAAGAAAGAAAAGGAGGGAGGGAAGGAGGAAGGGAGGGAGCAAGGAAGGAAGATGACAAAGAATGGACTATTCAGGAGTTAGTGAAGAGCTCACTAATAAACCCATTTTCAGGGGAACAGGTTTTGAATAAACTAGCCCACCTACCAAGCAGTGGTGAGGCTCCAGCATCATCCATCCACCTGTATCATCCATCCCCAGAAGTCCTCTGGACTCATCTGGCCCTGTGGCATGGCTCCGGATGGCTACTTCAGCTCTCTGTAGGGCCTTCACTCCACCAGTGTGGCAGGTGAACCTGATTTGTGTTGGGGCAGGAGCTGAGCTTAGCAGTCACTGAAGTATCATCTGGAGACAAAAGAGTCTTACTTATATTTTTGTCTTTCTACATTTGAGGCAGGTGACATTTGGCAGGATGTCAAGGCCACACTTGATTTCCACTGATGGAAAGAGGTATGTTTGACTAAAGGCTAAAAGTATGTGGTATTTGATCTCCAAGTTCAAATATCCTCTCAGGGGAGGAGTTTCCCAATAGGGAGGGCTTTGTCTGAGGACAGGAGAGTCCCCGAACTACAGCAGAAGCTTCTCAGGATTGAGCTCACATTGTTGTCGAGATGCCAGTGTTCAGGCCCTCTACCCCACAACTCTACCTCAACCTCAGGAGGCAGGGACCACTATTGGCCACCAGCCTCCACCGCTTTCCATAAAGGCAGTACTTAATGGAGAGGTCTGAATGCTCGCCGCCCACCATCACTGTCAGGACTGGGGCCAGGTCCTGTGATCCAGAGCCGTGCTCTTGACACCAGTAACTATGAAATAGGTAAGATGGGAACCACACTTTACAGTCCACATGGATGCTTTGGGGTTAGTTGAAAAGAGTTGGTTCTCCCTAGCTGCCATGGGGTCTGGAAGCTTTATACTTTTGACTTTTTCATGTGCTTTCATATTACCAGTATGCTATCAGATTTCCTTTTCTTCTATTTTTCTGTCTTAAAAATAGGTGAAGAAGGGGAAAGAAAGGAAGAAAAAAAGAGTGGAGGTTAGTTCAGCAAACCAATGCTTGAGAAAGAGAACAAGTCCTTGCTCCCCCTCCCCCCCACCCCACTGCTTCAAGCCAGTTCCCTCCCTAGCTGTTGCTGCAGTGCCTTGGCATCAAACTGCCACCTGGAAGGCCTTCTGTGCTTCAGGCCACTTTCAGGAAGTCCCAGAGGCTGATGATCCCACTCCTTACTGTTCCATTTCGTTCCCAGAATCTCCTACACTTCCACAAGCATCTCTTGTTTTAAGTCACCTTCTGGAAGCAGGTAGAATTGCATTTATCTATCCTGCTGGCTCCAACCTGTAATTCCTTTGTCAAAGAATAACAACGAGGACAAATATGAGCTTAGACACAGCCCTTTGGGTCAATTCTAAGTCCAAAATTTTACAGAAACAATGTTTAGTTAGCTCCATGCTCCAGTTTGTGACCAGAAATTAAACTATAAAATGTGAGTGCCAAAGAGTAAAGAGGTTGCATTTAGTTCAATCATGCCAGCGCCCAAACACATCACAGCTGATTTACTTAGCTCAATATCTGTGTGTAGGTGTGCAAGTGTGTACATGAGGAGGTCAGAGCTCAATCTCAGATGTTTTCCTCAGTGCTAAGATTGCAAGCGTGCACCATCATGTCCAGCATTTTTACATAGATTCTGGGGATTGAATGCAGGTCTTTATGCTTCCCAGAATAAGCATTTTACTAGTTGAACCATCTCATCTCCCTAGCCCCCAGTAACTAACTCAAACACACCTCCTCACAGGTTTCCCACCAAAAATTCATAAAATGTTGTGATGAAGGCTGCCAGATATCTTGTGACCCTTCGAAGTGTAGGGACTCTCTGTGGTAGCCATCCATCCAACCATTTTTTACCAAGGATGGGCCATATGTCAACCCTGTGCTAGGCACTCAGAGAACACACAGCTGGTAGACTTGGCTCTTATCTACCATCAGCTGAAAGTGGAGAGGAAGGTTTGGAATCATCAGAAGATCCATACCTTGGTCTTCCTCTTCCTCTTGGTCTTGGTCACTCCAATGTTGTTAGAGTGTCTTGGGATAGTTCTTCATAAACATGATATTGTGGTGCCTGCACCACCAGCAAATCTAACATATCAAGTGAAAGCCTGGAGATTTAAATGAAAGACAAAATGTCCCGTTGTTTGTGCTAAGAGAACCTGTGTGTGTGTGTGTCTTTATTGCAGGGAGGGAGCAGCCTTATATACAGCACTGTGGAAAAAACCCCAGGTGTAAGAACTCATGTTTTCCCAGGTGTGGTTGATGCCAGTGGGACAAGGCCAGGGCTGAAGCCAGGACTAGAAAACAGGATGCACCTGTGGTTATTGGCAGACAAGCAACTCACAGAGACCCCGTGGGGGCTGGGGCCCAATAGATATAAAGTTGGACTTTAAAGGACGGAACCGTGCAACTGAGACGACATGGAAGGGTATTCTGGGCCTAAGCAGGAGGCAAACGAGACAGCAGAGGTCCAGGCAGCTGATGATCTAATTTGACTAACCAATGCTCCATCAGGATGATGGCCACGCCCCCACAGCTGCACACCTGCTCCTTTTCTCTTTTACATTTTTTGTCCATGGGCTTAGTCTTCTCTCTCTAGCTTGTCTCTCTATTTGAAAATAGGTAAAGAAAAAATAAAAGAGGGGAAGAAGGGAAAGAATGGGGCTAGTTCGGCCATCCAATAGGCAAGCATAAGTTTGGTCCCTGGGGGATGAGGTAGTACCATCACAGTCCCTGGGAGAGCACATCTCAGCTTCTTTCTGCCCATCCCCACCCTCTCTGCTTTCCCCAATTGCTCTTCTCTGATCACTCTTTTGGGGGTTTTATTTTTCATCTCTTTGGTGATCCTGATGTTTGCTTGCTCATTAAGTGATTTATACATCGCAAGCTGCCTCCAAGACAAAGTGGGATGAAAACCAAATGCAAATGACTAGAAAGAGAAGCCAGGGTAAACACAAACCAATGGTCTCAATGGCTACATTTGAGCTGCCCAGGGTGCCCCACCTTGGCTCAAAGCAGTGTCCAGGCCACCCTCACAAGGATGTGTGGGTAGCTGGGGGCCAAAACCTCTTCATACTTCCTTCTTTGCCTTTTAAATTAAAGATCAATGTGACCTTGGGGGTAGAAGTGGGTCTCTGTTAGTTCTTGGAGTGACCAATATTCTTACACTATCCCAGCTGGGCTCCTATTACAACTGTGAATCCATGGTCCCCCAGGTTGGTTCTGATACATGAGGGTTAAGGTCATTTGCAGAAGAAATTTCTGGAGTTGTGGGTCTGATCATAACTGGGAGTCTGTGTTCGGCTTTTGCCAGTTCAGACAGTGTGGGAAAGGCCCTTGTTAGTGTGAGTTTATGCTCAGCTTTCTTCCCTGGGACAGAACCTATGGAAACACAACTCAGAAGGTTGTTTTGACAATAGCTAGTTCCTCTTAGTCATGTTTGATGCAGTCAGTAGTGGGGTCTCAAATGCTGGTGGGTTGATGACCTTAGACCAGTGGTTCTCAACCTTCCTAATCCTGTGACCCCTTAATACAGTTCCTCATGTTGTTGTGACCCCCAAAACTAAAATTATTTTTGTTGCTACTTCATAACTGTGATTTTGCTACTGTTGTGAATTGTAATTTAAATATCTGATTTGTAGGATAATTGATATGTGACTCCTGGGAAAGAGTCATTCAACATCCCCCACAAAGGTCACAACCCACAGGCTGATAACCCTTACCTTAGACAACTCACAGCACTTTATTTGTTCAGGCATTCAACATGCAGACATGTAACAAACCCATTGCCCTAAACATTAGAGATATAGAGATGAACGCATTGAAGGCTCATATATATTTTTAAAGATTTTATTTATTAAGTATACAGTCTTTTGCCTGTATATGTCCTGCAGGTCAGAAAAGGTCACCAGATCTCATTCAAGGTGGTTGTGAGCCACCATGTGGTTGCCAGGAATTGAACTCAGGACCTCTGGAAGAGCAGTCAGTGCTGTTAACCTCTGAGCCATCTCTCCAGGCCCCTGAAGGCTCATATTTTAAAGTCTTGATCTCAACAAATGAGCTATGGAAAGGCAGTAGAACCTTTAACTAATGACAAGAAGGTCTTTGAGTCACTGAGGATGTCCCCTTGACAGGACTAGTGGAACACATTTTCTTTATTTTTTTTCCTTCCTGGCCATGAGGAAATCACTTTGCTGTGTTGTGCTTATCCTCCCAGAGTACTAGCGGAGGCCTGCAGACAATGGCTGGACACTGGGAGTCCATGATGAAGTCAGTTACCATGGGTATGTGTTTGCTGGACAGAAAGCTGACTTAACACAGAAGAACCAAGCAGTCAGTCAAATGCTTCCCAAGGGGTCACAATTGAGCTGAAACATGGCTGTTAGGAAGCAGCTAGCTACAACAACGTCTAGAATAGGAGCCTTTGAGATAGAGTGAGTATCTAGTACAGAGTTCCGTCATGGGGCTGAGGGTTACACACACACACACACACACACACACACACACAGACACACACACAGACACAGACACACACACAGACACAGACACACACACAGACACAGACACACACACAGACACAGACACACACACAGACACACAGACACACACACAGACACACACACACACACACACACACACACGAGTTCACAAGGGAGCCTGCCTCCATACTGGATACTGTGCGTACTAGAAACAGACACAAGACACCTGGACCAGAGCAAAGATTTTGTTTTTCACAGTATCACGTGAGTGGCATTGCTTCTTCACACCCCTTTGCCATGGACAATATTTGGAGGTAGAAGCAGTAAGGTTTACTAATGGGTTTGGATGTTGAGGGGTGAGGGAATGATTGGAATTTAAGATGCTTTCTAAACTGGGACCCCAAGAAAAGGAGTGTGAACTGATAGTCCTGGGAAGGGCGGATGACTTAAAAGTACTACTTTGAACAGGGGAAATTGATGACTGAAAGATGTCTAGGGAAAGGGTATGGAAAGCAGTCTAGTAGGAAAGTGTGGGGTTTAGGAGCAAGGTCCAAAGTTGGAGGTTCACTTGGTAAACAGGCCCTTGGTTGATGCAAGATCTAGACCCTCCAAAGACTGATGTGTCCACTAGAGATTGCTGTCTGTGCTTTCCTCCTTTCCTGGACAGCAGAATCCCTTGCAGCTACTGTTAAATACAGATCCCTGTCGTCTGTTTCATTGGAAATATTGTGATCCAATAGATAGGTAGATGGATGAGAAGAGAGATGGATAATAGATTGATTTTTCTGCATACATTTAATGTACACACAATATTTTTGAAGACTTACCATGCTGCCGGAATTGAGCTTATTTGTGAAAGTTGAGGCCATAGCAGTCTCTGTGGTTATGAGACAAGGGCAAGGGAACCACTGAGTCTATTCCTGGTGGATTTTGTTCTGAATGTCTTCTTCGGAGCATGATGAGGGAAAAAAGAATTCGCTGTTTGTGTAAGCCACCATAGTTGGATTGTTTGTTACTTTTTAGCCATACTTTAGCTTCAAATAACCCCCTAAAAGCATATTCAATTGCCAAGGAAATCATGCTGTGAGACAAGGCCTGATGGGAAGTCCATCAGGCCTATTCTTGACTATTCCACTATTCTTGACAGGCTGTACCCCTGTCAAGTGAGTAATGCTAAGTATAAAAAGGGTTTTGAGACTCCAAGTTGGATCTCTTGCTCTCATCTGTGATGTCCTAGCCATGTTACTACACACAAAAAGATTCCCATGAAACATGCCTTGGCCTGTAGAACTTTGAGTCAAAGAAACTTTCCTTGTTTATAGATGGCCCCACCTTTGATATTTTGTTATAGCAGCACAATATAAATTAAAACTGACACGCATATTATTAATATATAAATTTTAAATAAAATAAAATTAATCTCCTTGGGGAAGAGTAACTTAGATAAACACTTTATTAATTCAAGCTGAACAAGAAAAATTTTGTTAACTCTTGAGTTTCTTAAAAATGTCCAACACCGGAGGTCTAGAGACATGGCTCAGCAGTTAAAAGTGCTTGTTGCTTTCCCAGCGAACCCAAGGTCCTAGCACTCATGTCAGGTGGTTCACAACTACCTGTAACTCCAGCTCCTGGGGCCAAATGACCTCTACTGAACTCTGAAGCTACCTGTACACACACACACACACACACACACACACACACACACACACACACACACACCCCAAAACAAATTAAAATCATTTTTCAATTTTCCAACTCTTTGTATCAATGCATTATATTTGAATTTTTAGCATTTCAAATAATTAGCATGATAGCTTACATCTAATTATGCCATTTTCATGTACTTTTTAATTTATTTTGAGAGGGTGTCTTACTGTTGCCTACATTGGCCTCAAACCTAAGGATTCTCTCTTTAGTAGCTGAGATTACAGGTGTGTACCACCATGCCTTGGAATTCTCATCTACTCAAACATCTCTACTAATTCTAATAAAGTTATAATGCATCTGTTTAAATATTGTTGATGATCTATGTCAGGTTTCCTTCTACCTCTCTGTCAGAACTACAACCCAACCAAAACCACCACCACTACCACTATCACTACAACCACCACCATCATGTTCCAAACTGGAAGTTCTGCCTGGTTTATGCCACTTCTTGCATGACCTCATGGGCTCCAGTTGTCTGCAGACACTGCTCACATATTTCCATGTTGCTTTAAAGACACTCCAGTGCTGTTGCATTTGATGCTGAGCCACAGTTCTCAGGTCATGACACATGCCACTCCCCTTCATGTGACTTTTTAGAAACTCTTGAGAGTGTGGTTATAGCATTTCACATTCCATCAGCACTACTGTGTTTAACTTGGCCACACTGCTGCTTGGACACTGTCCCCTCCTGAGTATCCCCAGCACGTTCTCCACACCAGCTGAGACCACCCAGAAGATGTTGGCTGCTCTCTCCACTCTGCTTTTAGTGTGGGAGGTGGGAACACCATGGAGGCAGAGCTGGTGTCACTTTGTTCTAATCTCTCACCTTTAGTACTTCTGTGTAGATTGGCAATGGTATATTTCATAATTCTATATTTTCCATAATTCACCCCAAATAATAAGGGATACTCTGTAGGTAGCTGGAAAATTGCCATTATGTTTCTTGTCCCTCTAAGGCAAAATATCCACTGATAACCATATTTCTACCAGTTAGAAGTATTCCTTAAAAATTTAAAATACTCTAAAAAATAGCTTTTCTATTTGAATGTTCTTCAAAAACTCAAATCAGAGACATCAGTTGGTGAAACATCTTTCTGATGAATAACCACCCCTATTTGTCACGTGGCTTAAGGTGGAGCACACATTGGTATTTGAGCATGTGCAATATCCACCTCCCCCAACTTCACTTATCAGAGAAAACACTTTCTCTTCCAAAAGGAGCAACTAAGGAACAGGTAAGGGACTGTCCTCAGTGCTCCTGAGATGGAAATTTAACCAAAACAATGTATATGGTCTACCTATCTTTGGAAGATAGTAGCAAGCTTGCCCTATCCCACTCCTCCCATAAGTACCACAAGCTTCTTCTTTGTCTTTGCAATAAGTTGTATATGTGGTGCATGGTCCCTGAGTACTTTGCCATGTGTCATACAAGTACTGTCTATCAACACCAAAACCACAGAGCTCCCTAGCTAGTCACTACCACCACCACCACCCCTATCCACCACCATCACCACCATCACCACCATCACCACCACTATCCACCATCACTACAACCACCACCACCATCATCACCTCCATTATCCACTAGTACCACCATGACCATTACCACCACTACCCACCGCCACCACCATTATAATGTCCCAAATTCCCCAAAAGACATCTGCCAAAGCCCTTTCCAAAGGTATATCTTTGTGATTTTGTTGAACACGAGAAACCAGGATCATGTATCTTTAGGGACAATGATAGGAAAACAACTAGCTAGCTCCCTGCAATGCTGTTTGCTTGAAGACTCACTCGTTCCATTCCTGTGGAACCTTGGCTTTCTTCATCCTCTCTAGTGGCTGTATACTTGATCAGTCACACTGAGGACTCTCTACCTTCACCATCTCATGCCTAGCTCCCCTGTATGGGGGCTAGGAGGAAGTCTACAAAAGTCCTTTTTGCATCTCAGTTTTTCTCAGTAGAACAGATGAAAATAGCACCAAAGAATTTTTAAGCTCCATTTCCAGACCTTAGAAAAAGGTGGTGTGTGTGTGCACGCGCACGCTTATTTATACTGTGACAACAAAGTGTGCTTATTATTCTGATATTTGAAACTCAGAGAAACTTTGTCCAATACAACAATAAGATGTACATCATTCGGTTCCCATTCTCACCCACCAGAATCTACTAAAGTCACAATTAAAAGAAATGTCATTTCAGTAATGCCCCAGGGACACTTACTTGTCACAAGTGAGGGGAGGGAAAGCACATGTAGAGCAAACTGAAGATATGTGCAGATGTTGGGAACTTGTAGCTATATCAAAGGACCTCAAGGCTGAAGGTGTCGGTTCCTGTAAGTCTAATTCTATTTCAGAGCACAGAAAGGCCATCCTCCTCCCTGACTCGAGGGGGTACCAGCTTTCTCTCACTAATGATCTAGCTAAGGCACAAAGAAGAAAAGGAGGAATAGCAGGGAGAAAAGGACAACAGGAAGAGGAAAATGGGGAGGAAGAGGAAGATGCCATGGTAATGACACAGAGGTAAGTAGACTAGCTGGATGGAGAATTGCCCAAACAACAACATAAAGACATGTACACCAGGCCCCTGGGAGAGGATGGGTGATTGGCTAGCTCTGGTAGGTCCTGCTGGAGACCTGTGGCCAGGGAAGTCCCAAAGAGTATTGCTGTTACCTGAAGAAAAGGTAAGTGTGTTTCATGAGAACAAGCAGGAAGGAGATGCTGTGTGTGGTGAAAACACTATCTCTGGAAAACTGAAACTGCTTTATGGTGGTTGCCAACTCCTTCACCATGGGCAATTTTAAGACATAACTGGTTTAATAATTTGTTTCATAATTCAAGAATATTTAACTACCAGGTTCTATGTGCTAATAATATAAGCCATGCAGTTCATCATGTTCAGATAACTGCCAGCTAGATCATGGCATGTAGACACGCCCCCTGGTTCCATAAGTATTATAATTTAGTGACTTTAATGATTTTTCACTCAAGACTGAATTTCCATGAACTTCAATGGTAGAATAGGTCTCAATGGCACACTCGTAGTCTTGAAGCCACCAGGAAGCAGAGGGTCAGAAGAAATCATTGAGGAGGTAACTCTTCGAACTATAGTAAATTTTCAAGTGTGACTTCTCTGTGTGAATTTTTTTTTAGTAAATGAAAAAAAATCACCTACAATTTTGTAGAGGAGTTAATGTGTACCTGACCCTTGACCTCTTGCCCCACGTGTTCACTAAAACAGTTATATTTACTGGACGGAAAGTTTTAGAATGTGGGAAGATATCAGGACATAAGAAGTGCCTTCCCTGTGCACCTGTCTGCAGAGGAGACCTGATTCAGAGAGCAAGAGGAGCCAGCAGACCCAGGGGGGAGAAGCAAGTGCCATTCCAGCACAGGTTGGCTTGCTACACTGTCACCATGATCTGGTCCAGAGCTTTCCGCTTGAGGTCAGGCACTGTGGCCTCTCTGCTGGGGTACCCCACAGGAAGCAACATCAGCAGCTTCTCATGTGAGGGGCGGCCCAGGAGAAGCCTCAGACGAGAACCACAGTTGAGGGGAGTGGTAGTGACGGTCACTAGCCCTGCATTCTGAAACAGGAGAGAACAAACAAGCATTTTAACATCAGGTGAAACCACAGCTCTTTCTCTAGCCCTGGGCCGTTCTCATCCTTCCTACTCCTGCTCACTTGATTTCTTGCTGAAGTTGGGTGGCAATGAGGCTGCCAGCTCAGGTATTGCACTGTGAACCTTGCCTGTGCTCTTCCACCTGCTGCCTCTTTAGACAAGCATCAGGAAACATCTGCAAGAATAACATCTTATTTTCCAATGATGCTTGAGCAATAGGAATGGCTGTTATATGGAAATAACTTTGGAGAATGTAACTATTCTTAAAGAGTGACAAGGATAAGCATAGGATCTAGTCTGTACCTTGTATCTGACCATAGAGCAACAGCGGTCTGACAGCACTGTCCACAGCCTAGTCTGCTATAATTTTCCTGATAGATGTTCGTTCCAGAATTCCAGTTACCCATCTGACTATAATTTGTTATTAATAGTCTTAATAGTAACATATGAACCCATATATTTACAGGGGTCTGGAGTGAATTGCTATGGGCTCTCCTGAAGTCTAACACGTATCATCCTATATCTTCATCCATAAAAAACATATAGTGCCTCAGGAGATCAGACAATCAGTGAAGTAATTGCCTTGCAAGCCTGAGGACCTGGGTTCAACCTTGCAGAGCCCATAAAATAATAAAAACCAAGGCATGATGACACATTCCGGGGAAGTAGAGATAGATGTATCTGTACAAACATACTGTGCCAGCTAGGCCCCTCCCCAACTGTTCCCCCTCCTATCCACGCTTCACCAGTCACCTGGCCACCTTGAAGCCCGAGCCAGGAGCTACCTCTGGTTTTATGTATGGCCATCCCACACCACTGAGTT
Source organism: Cricetulus griseus (assembly GCF_003668045.3). Taxonomy (NCBI): domain Eukaryota; kingdom Metazoa; phylum Chordata; class Mammalia; order Rodentia; family Cricetidae; genus Cricetulus; species Cricetulus griseus. The sequence continues at coordinate 281,361,799 of NC_048595.1, read as the reverse complement.
GCCGTGCTGGGGAACAGGTTCCAGGAACAGTTTTCTCTCTTCCCTCAGTCATAAACTATCTTAGAATTCTGGGAAACTAGAAAACAACAAGCTCAACAGGAAAGCCAGTCTGACCAGCCCCTTGAAGAGACCAAGGGAAAGGGGCTGGCACCAGGCTTGCCCTACTTCTTCCAGAGCCTAAATCAACTACAGTGCCCTATGGCCTGACACTATCCCAAGTCACCTTTATTTATCTGCCTACAGTGTCAGGAGGGAAAGCAAAAGCCAGGCTCTTCAGGGTGGTTTGAGAAGCAGCAACAGCCAAATGTTGTAAGGTGTCAGACATAAGCCATGTCTTTCTCAGAGATGACAAGGAACCTCATCTACACGAAATTGACCCTTCCTTCAAAGTGGGACCACTCTGTCTTAAAATACTGTTTGTTGCATTAATTTGTATGTTTAGCATCTCTCCCTCATCTCTCTCGTGAACCCTGAGTCTCCCTCAAATGAACTGTTAAGGAGCTAGCTAATCCTGGTGTCTCCCACAGATGTCACAGGGTTTGAGAGGCAGAACGCGCCTCTGCTCCATTTCATATTTGCAGTAAAGAAGTTTGTAAGCACATGGCCTTCTCTCTGAGGCAACACAGCATAGAGAACCTCTCAAGGAAGGAGCAATGAGCCTGGTGGCTGCTTAATCATGCCACCAGCCTTGAAAGGGGCAGTATGCCTATGAGAGGAATGAATGGCTGAGAGTTTCTTCTGGCTTTCTTCTCGTATGACTGCTCATCCCTCAAGCTACATGCTATTTATGGAAGAAAGCAAACCCAACAGCACTTCCGACCCTGAGATATTGCAAGTGAATTTCCAGGGAGAATTTAAGCTTGCAGATACCCATCAATCCAGGTTTCCAGGGTTTGTTGTCAATCAGCTATCTTTCCCAGGATCTCAATTTTAGAAAAACAATTCCCAAATGACCTCTAAATGGAAACTGGTCTGAAACAACGGTTCTCAACCTGTGGGTCATGAGCCCCCCAAAGACCACTGGAAAACACAGATATTTATGTTATGATTCATATCAGTAGCAAATTACAGTTATGAAGTAGCAGTGAAAATAATTTTATGGTTGGGGGTCACTATAACATGAGGATCTGTGTTAAAAAGGGTTGCAGCATTAGGAAAACTGAGAACCACTGTGCTAAAGCCACTCTTGGTCCCGTGTCTTGTCTCCCTTGGGCCTATGGGAGGGCAACATACCTGCAGTGCAGCCAGCAGGATGCCACAGGCAATGGACACGCTGATCTCATTGTAGTAGTGGACCTTTTTCTTTCCATTTACAGCAAATCCGTGGACTTGTTTGAAAATGAGAATCAGAACTGGGGCCGTGTCCAGGTACTCCTTAACCCAATTGGTTCTGGAGGGGTAGAGAGATTCAGGAGAATGTTTACTCTGAATTTTTTGGTTTTTCCCTCCCTTTTTAAAAACTAAACTACCTTAGCTTACCTACAATTCTTTTCTTTTCTTTTTTTTTTTTTTAAGACAGGGTTTTTCTGTGTAACAGCTCTGGTGTCCTGGAACTAGCTCTGTAGACCAGGCTGGCCTTGAACTTACAGAGATCCACCTGCCTCTGCCTCCCAAGTTCTGGGATTAAAAGTATGAGTCACTATTGCCTGGCCTGCAATTCTTAAATACACATTTATTTGTCTTTTCTATTTAAATTGGAACAGACTGGATTTTAATTTTTTTACCACATTCATTTTTCTATAAGGTTAATGAAGGTGATAAACATATATTAGTGTGTGGCCAGCATGACAAAGCATGCAAAATGTTGAAAGAGACAAAGATCCCATAGCCTTAGATCTCCAAGCTGCTACTCAGCAAGGTGAAGCCAGTGGGGTGCTACTAAAGAATTGGATAACAAGTGAATCGGAGCACTCCAAAAGCAAAGTTTTGATTTGGAAAAGCACATTGGAAGCCACAAAAAATGGACTTCAGTTGCCCTCCTAACAGAGAGGGAGAACATTAATTATTTAGATCAACTCTTGGAGCAGAGTAGCTGGCTACATTCTCCCTGCCACTGCCTTGCTTATAAAACCTGCTCCTATGCTCCGTCTCGAATGGTCATCGTGAGGGTGAAGCAAATTAAAATGGAAATGGCTTTCACTAATACAAGCATCACACTTTGAAATCACAGAGATGCTGATAGAAAAGGAGGACCTTGTTTAATCACTGTCTGCACTCACTGCATTTCTAGCATTCAGCAGTCACCAACGATGACACACTCTGCCTTCAGGCCATGGCCAGGCCCAGCAATTGTTCTCCACTGTGCACAAGTGAGCTGAATGCTACCAAGAGCTGCCTGTGCCCCAGTCTGCATGCTGCTATGTAAATTGCATTATGTCTTTGACATTTTCCTGGTTTAAGATTCTGATCATATTCATAAGGATCAAAATTAACCTTAAAATATTTATTTTTATTTTATGGATATTAGTGTTTTGAATGTGTGCATGTATATAATACCATGTGCATACCTGATGCCCAGAGAAGCCAAAAGAGGACACTGGATATCCTGGGACCACAGTTACAGACCACTATGAGCTGCCGTGTGGATGCTGGGAGCCAAATTCAGGTCCTTTGTAAGAGCAGCAAGTGCTCTTACCCACCTAGTCCTTTCTCCAGACCCGAATAAAATTTAGAAGTGTATAAAATATATGGAGAATAGAGGTAAATGCTACAAAATTTGAAAAGATTTGAGGAAGATTAAGTAGCGTGCCTATATTCTAAGGCAAGTTGATTATTCAAAAATATTTTTGTATTTAGTCTGCCTAAGCATACCTTATCAATGTGTCTTTTTTGCTTAGTCTTGGGTAATTCAATTTTATACTAATACATTAAGATATATTAGATCAAATAAAAAGCTACAAGGAGCAAGGACTCCTGAGAGTCGGCTTTTTCAGGTCTGGGTTGAGGGCTCCCCATCCCTGGAATGGTAAAGTTTGAAAGGTAAATTGGACCCACATTATAGAAAATACCAGCGATGGGTTCAAAGACAGTTGAAAAGGGTGACTGGGCACATTGTCCATTTTAGTGTGTGTGTGTGTGTGTGTGTGTGTGTGTGTGTGTGTGTGTGTGTGTGTGTGTGTTTGTGTGTGTATCTACATCTATGTGAGGGTATATATGTCTGTGCATGTGTGCCTCTATATACATATTGTTGGTTAAGCAACTCTAACTTAATTGTATTCTCAAGGGGTACTTGATTTGTGTTACAGATTTATAAACAAAAAGTCTATAAACTGAGGAGAAAGGCAAACATAATTAAAATGCCGAGGGGTGGCAGCTACTTTGCACATATGGAAGGTATATGTAAGGATAATGGGCACAGAAGAGGGAACAATTCTGTCTCAGTGACGGGAAACGACCGGTGAGACAATTTCTGAAGGTACCGTGTACAGCTAGTCTAGTATTTCACTAGATGTAAAGCTCAAATTGAATTTTACTCATCCATTTCTTCCCAGGAATATACAGTAAGAGTTATAGTTTCATTGATAATACCCCACAGTTATCTGAGAACATGGTATGAAGGTATGCACTCCATAATACATCAGTTCTGGTTAAACATCTTAGAGAAAACGGTCCTCTCTCAATAATAGCAGGGCCAAGAGATTCATGTCTCCTTGCTCTTATTCCTGGGCTAGAAGTCCCAGCTCATCTCCAAGCTTGTGATTCACCATTCTTGTCAGTCACCTGTCACTGTGGGGTGTCAGAAGGCAGGAGATAGCACTTGTCACAGAAGGCCCACCTTGGGGAGATATTGGGATTAGGCCTCTCTGCATTCCAAGAGCTGAGCACTTGGGCTTGCCTTCCTTAGGACCTTCTGAGAGGTGAGAGCCAACATCCACCCACCTTGGCCCCTGTCACCCTGATTTCCACTCTGTTTTCTTTTGCAGGGAAGAGTCCACAGTTCTAACATATATTTGATAGCACAGATCTATTAAGCCCTTAATTAAAGCAAAACATGATTTCCTTCGCTCAAGATCTTGAAAAGCACGTCACAGTCTTATGTTCCAGACTGGTGGAAAGTGAAGTAATTCTTCAGTTTTTGCTAAGAAGTGATTGTTTCTGGGATAGACAGATGGCTGGGCAGTTAAGAGCTCTTTCTGCTACTCCAGGGGACCCAAGTTCAGGTTCCAGTGGCAACATCAGGCAGCTATTAAGCTCCTGTAACTCCAGCTCCAGGGGATCCAATACCTCTGACTGCTATGGGAACCTGCAAATACACAGCCCCCCCCCCCGCCACATACACATGCATAATCATAACTTAAAATATAGGAAAAATCTTTAAACAGTTTTAAAATAATTAAGAGAAACAATTATTTGTGTCAGAGCCTTTACAGAGGCCAGGCCTGACTTTTCACAACCACTTTAAAATAAAGTAACAAAACAAAACAGAAACAGGGTAAGATTTGGTCCATGCAGCCTGTAGGCATGTACTTAAATTCCACACTGAGCCATACTAATATGAAATTAATACGTCATCAAAATAAGATAATTAATCAAAACAATTTAAATCCCACAGACCCAGGGCCTGCAGCAGTAATTTCATACTTTAGAGGTCAAACCAAGCATTCCTAGATCCATCAGCCCTGTACCTCAGTTTCTTCAGGTCTGTGACCCATCGGTCTCCCATCCTCCTCTTGTAATTTATCTCCTCCTCCTCCTCGATGATCTCTCGGATCTTATGCTTCACATCTGGGTCCTTCACCACCACGAAGGTCCAGGGCTCAGTGTGGGCCCCACTTGGAGCTGTTCCTATTGCCCATTAAATTAAAATCAGCGTAAGACTAAAGACAAGCAGAAAACTGTTCATTAAGAGGAATGCAATAGCAGGTATTGTGGTGATGTGTGCACCTGTAATCCCATCCAGCGCTTGGGGGGTGTGTGCACGCGCGCGCGCACACACACACAGGGTTGGGGTAGTGATTGTTGCCTCTTAGGTAAAGGATACAACTGTCTAAGGCATTTGTGTTCTTGGCTGAGACAAACTATTCTCAATGACTTTTGGATTAGAGATGAATGTCAGTGGGTATGCAACAAGTGCCACACATGGACCTCAATGTGGCTTAGATAGGAGGACAGCAGCAGGGACAGTCACAGAGGAGTGTGCAGTTTCCCTCAGTGGAGATGTGAATTCATCTTGCTTCAGTTCACTTTACAAGTCCACCTAAGGAAACCTTGCTATTCTGTTAGTTCAGCCATGAACTAACAGCCATGAAAGACATGAAGTTTGTTTCCTGGGAGATAAACATATAAATATGAACTGAGTGTGGAGGAAGGGGCCTGCTTCAATGAGGGGAGAGATGTTCCTCCTGCAATGGATACTAACCTATTCAGAATTTTTAGTTTTAAACAGAAGTTCATATAATGTATTGACTTCAAAAGTTTTAAATTGTCGTCTCCCTCCCCTGCCCTCAAAAAATAAAAACAAGAGTCAAAATGTAGCAAGTAAAACTCCACACATTTCTGGCCATCACTAACAGTAGGAAAACCTTCATAAAGAAACACACCACTCCTGCTCTGTCTGCATGTACGGACTTCAGTGATGTTCCAACACTATCAAGGCATCAGGGAAGCTGCCATCCTCCAAGCCTCAGCATACAAATTACCAACCTGCTGCTTTGATGACGTTAGCAATGACTTCCATTGGGATTTGCTCGCTGCTGATAAACCTGACAGAGCGTCTCTTATTAAGGAGTTCATAGTATTCCTGAGATCTCGTCTTCATCTCCTGCTCTGGGTACCGGGTGTGAGAGAACGGGATATGCTCCACAGTCTCCTCTGACTCTTGCCATTCGTCAGCATCTGCAAATAAGAGACAGAAGCACAGCAAATTCAGCAACCTCCCTGGTCATTAAGTCATTGGGGGGGAAGGGAATAAAGTTCCAGGAAAGTCTATATGGTCATACAATGTCAAAATAACTGATTTTTTAAAAAGGGAAAATAAAAAGAAAATAGAGATCTATAGAATTTTGACCACTGATCATGACCAGCCTTTCAATTCTAGATCTGTTATACAAAGTAAAGGAAATTTTTGCCTACAATATATATATTCACATATCAAATGAAAGTTTCTGTTAAATGGCAGATTATTTGACACAATCTTCCATTTGGGTCACCAAATAAGGTGGTTTTTGCTTTATCAAAGCACTGGGCTGACAACATAGTAAGAAATTTCAAAGCCAAAAATGAAGGGAAAATATGGACCTAGAGAGATGAGCGCAGAGGCCTGTCTTTCCTGCTTGTATCTGCTAGTTCCTACAAGTCCAATTTCCATTTCCTGATCGTTGGCATGAAGGACAACCAAAATCAAAGTTGAATCAGGCTGGGACCCTCAAGTTACATCCTTTGAGAAAGTGTGGATTGCAAACACATCACTCATCTTTCAGGGCCTACGATATTTTTGGTGTGCCCTTCCTCTAACTCAGTGTTTCCTCTTGAAAGCACCCCAGCTGTCTAGCAGAAGCAAATGACAATATGTAAAGAATTTAAAACTTCCCAGTAATTCAACAATTCAATCCTGCACAAGGGAGAATGGAGTATCTTGAGCAAAAATTAGTAAAATCAATGTTTACAATAAGACAGGTGTCCTGATGCTCCAAGAATTCACAGGCTCAAAAGCGCAAACAGCTATGACATTATGCTTAGAGAACAAAACAAAACAGACTTATATAAGCCTCTAAAGTATTACTGAAAGAAGGATAAAAGGTGACATAGCAGAGATGAAAAATAGAATAGAATTATTTAGATTAAATTGCTTAGATAAAAGATAAGTGGATGGCAAGTCAGAAAAATAAAATCTAGGACAAAGAGGAAAAGACAGAAAACAGAAGAGCAGGGAAAACCAGATCCAGTTTATTTAGGACCCTAAAGAAAAGCAAGAAACAAATGAGTTCTAGAGTTATAGTGTCCTTGGTAGGGTGGGGACGAGGCTGTGAAGGAAACAGAGTTTGGAGAGAATACCAAAAGGCAGGCTCGTATCTATAGGCCTTTATGGTTCAATGCCTTGAGCCCACATGGTGGGAGGAGACAACTAGCTTCTCAGTTTGTCTTCTGACTTACATACATGCATAACACAGCATGCATATGCATGACAGAATGCATGCACACGCACACACAGAACCAGTAGCAAAATTACAGTTATGAGCTTAATTTTGTGACTGGGGATCACCATAAGATGAGACAGTGTACTAAAGGGCTGTAGCATTAGGATGGTTCAGAACCATTGAGTTAGAAGGAAATAAGTATGATGGAGAGTCATCACATCTACCTAGCTATCAATCAGTTCTAAACAACCCTGAGCATTGTCAGGTGTCCATCCACACTTTCCACAACAGTGACACTTTCCAACTATGTAAAGTTGATTCAGAAGACCGTGTGAGGAAGCGGTACAGGAGCAGCTGTTTGAATGACACCACCAGCCCTTAAGACCTAGTCATATTTACACAAGCTATAAGCAGCCCAGGGGCATGGCTGGTTTCCAAGTCCAAGGTAGCTAGCTCTCTTGATGCAGCCCTATGAATCCAGGAGCTGCATGAGGCTGCCCAGGGATAGCTGTTATCTCTGTCTGAGGCAAATAAGACACCCTGTCACATGCAGGGTTTTCCTGAGTGACTCTCCCAGGTGGTGCTCCGTGGGGCCACAATCCTACAGCCTCCTCTGGGGCAGAAGGTCCCAAGTCTATCTGGGGAATGAGGACCAAGAGAGCACAGAGAGTCTAGCCTAGGACCTCAGCAAACTCCTGTACAGACCACAGTGGAGAGCTAGCAGGGACCTCTAAAAACAAGTAGCACCACTTCTCTCTGTTCTTGAACTTCTGACTGCTCCCAGGAATGTGGCCTTGGAAGGGAAGAAAAAAAAACTCTGAGATTCTGTTTTCATTCCTCCTTTGTTCTAGACTTCTCTGTGCAAGAGCTACCCAGCAAAACAGCTCTATGCCTGGATCCTGGAAACAAACTTCCAGAGTCCCACCTGCCTAGGTGGGTGGTACCCTACTAGAGCCTCGGTCCCCTGCAATGGGGGATAATGGTGATGCCTACCTCATTGTATTACCGTGAAGATGAAGTGACCTCCACATATGACATGACACCAGCTGGCTCCACTATGCTATGTGAGAGTGTGCTATGTTCTGAGAGTCTCGTTGCTCATGTCTTCTTCTTTCCATAATACATCTCTCTACCATACTCCTCTTATCTTTGGGTGTCTCCCAAGTTCTGCCTTCAGCCTTAGTGAAGTCATTAGTTCTCCAACCCCCAAATGCCACCTCAATTGGCGCCATTCTGGCCAGAATCGCTCACCTAACATCATGAATATCTTGAATCTAGCATGCCTTCACATCATCCCCTTAACTGGGTCCTCCTCCCTCAACCACCGATGACACAGTCTGAACCACTTCCTCTGTCTTCTGCAATATCTAGAACCTGATGCTCCTTGTGGTAACTAAGGCATCCTCAGCCCTCCCACCATACCATGATTCTTCACCAAAGCTTAGAACAGGTATCTGTGTTAAGGGAAGTGCTTCCCTATTTACATTGTCTGACTTAGAAGTTTTGAACTTACAGTGTCACAGAACACAACCAGACATTTTCAGTGGAGCATTTGACACACCTCATGGGTATTTGATTGTAAGGGAGATGCTGTATCAGATGATTTGCCTCACTCCAAGTTTTTGCACATGCTTACTGGCTAGCTAAGCCATGGCGTTTGGCAGGCTAGGTATATCAGGTGCATTTTCAATTCGCAATATTCTTAACTTGCAACAGGCTTCTCAGGACATAACACCATTGCATATTGATGCATGTCTGTGAGGCTGATATTCTGAGTCGGGTGTCTTTCATCATATGACAATAAGAGGTACACACACACACACACACACACACACACACACACACACACACACACACACAGCAGGTAGCCTCTGGGGAGTGAAGACTCACTGAAAATTAAAAAGCTTCTTCTTCCAAATAGAATCTATTTCTCACACCCAGCTCAGGCAACATGTCTCCAATGTGCTGTGGAATAATCCTTCTGTACACTATGAGGATGTATTACTCTCATTGTTAACAAATAGCTGATTGGCCAATAGCTAGGCAGAAGGAGATGTGGTTGGTGAGCCAAACTGAGAGGATGCTGGGAAGAAGAAGGGAAGAATTGGGAGGAGTCTTGAGAAGACAAGGAGAGAATCAAGATGAATATGCCATGCTGAAAAAGGTACCACCATGTGGTAGTGTAAATGTGGGTTAATTTAAGTTATAAGAGCTAGTTAGTCACAAGCCTAAGCATTTATAATTAAGTCTTTGTGTGGTTATTTTGGGAGCCAGCTGGTGGGACAAAACTGACTGACTGGCAGGACAGAAAACTGCCTACACAAATGTTGACTGCTCAAGACTCTATGAGAACCCCCTTCCCTCTCTGTCTCTTTGATCACTTCTCTCTAGTGCAAGCCATAGCTAGCTCTCTCTTCCCCACCCCCTCACCTGCACATCCTCCCATCTTCTTGGAATCTCTCCCAAGCATTAAACCATAGATGTGGGGTTTCTACTCCTCTTCTGACATACCCACCCCTGCTGGTCACACCTGTTCACCCTCCAGGTCAGCTTTGTCCTTTCCCAAAGTCCCAACAGGTCCCCAAGTCTTCCCTAAACATCATTTACTAGTTCCACAGTGTTTGTCACTTTCCTTGTTTTATCTCATTCCCTAATGGACCTTTATTTTATGAGCTTGGAGGCTACTCTTGTCTCTAACCCTCAGGGTCTGGCATGATAAAATGCAGCTAATTCCCTAGACATGCCATTTTCTCAGTTTCAACATTCCTAATCAAAACCTGGCCTTGCTTACTACCACTCTAGACAGTAACCACCACCACCTAGAGAGAGACTGTATTTGCCAGAGGAGGGTCTGAGCTGGGAGAGACCTAAGCCTCCATGGCCTTAGACTACATAGCCATGTCCTGAGAGTGGACCCATGTTTATGACACATCCTTCTGCTTTCACAGGAGTGATGGTTTGACTGCGTGACTTGCTTTCTGTAGCCCTGGCATCAGTTTACACATCATAAGCATGCCTAGGGTGAAGCTCAGGTACTGCAATGGGTTGTTACCTTCTTCCTCGTGGAGGAAATCAGTGCTGTCTTTCAAGTCTTCATCCACCCAGGGGCGAGCTTGAGTCTCCTCCTTCTTTATCTCCAGGTTTCTGTCGGCATTTTTAAAGACCCATACAATCAAGATGCAGACAACTGCTACCAACACTGGAGTGAGGAGAAACATGGTCTGCAGTCTGGCCCGGAAGGTCAGCACACTCCCACACTGGCATTTATACAAACAGAGATGGCAGCAGGGAATGCTGGGAGTGGAAGAGGGGGGTGTGCCAAGAAAGGAGTAAAGTACACACTCTCAAACTCCATGGCGAATTTGCAAAGGAGCAAAGGTCATGGGCTCGTGCATTGGGATTTGGTCCTGCTCCAATGCATGCAGTTTTTAAAAGTGTGCACTTGCTCAATATATTCTCAGACATTAATCACCATGGCATGCGTTAAGCACTGCAATGTGCTAGATCTTGCTGGCAGTGGTTACAAAGGCATTTGACCTTTCTCCTATTTAACATTTCTCTCAGAGTGTCTTCAATCTGCCTGAAGCTAGGAAGTGCTCAGAGAGCTCACTTTTAAAAGAAGAGATTTATAAATATACATTCTGATGTTCTGAAAGAAAGTGTCCAGAAATAAGCAGTCAGAGTGCATTTTTAACTTCATATGTATGAGGTACTGGCCTGAGATGGCATTGTTTTTTAAACAACATCCATGCCAACACATGCAGCAGAGAAGAAAGACTCATGTTTTATGTTAGAGAAGAAAATTAATCTGGAAAAAGTGATGCAAAAGGTTAAAAATGACTATATCTAAACTTGAAGGTATTTTTTGTTTGTTTTCTTGCTTTTGTTTGGTCTTAGTTTTTATCTTTGCCTATGTCTTTACTATTCAGGCTGTCATAACAAAAATATCATTGACTGAGTGAGTTAAATAGCAAAATGTGTATCCCACAGTTCTAGAGATTGGGAAGTCCAAGCCCCAGGCGCCAGCATAATTTGTTCTTCCTGGCTTGTATATGGTTAAATTCTCCCATTGTCCTTACAACTGGGAGTGGGGAAAATCGGGTGGGGAGAGAACTGTTACTCACTGAAAACTTACTATATGGTTCCTACATACTTCACATACTAAATCAGAGATGCTTCACAAAAACCTCACACTGTAGATCTCACAGTTACCCCCATTTTCACTCAAATAGATGAAGCACAAGTAGGTCAGATAACATGCCAAAGGCCAATAGGAGATAAATGGACCATAAATAATCCCTCTCTATTTGCTGAAAAGGAGCCCATGTTGTGAACTTCTGCAGAATGGACAAGGACTCTTTTTAGATCACAGCCTGCAGTGTTGAACCTGCATGGGTCAAAGTGGGAAGTTAGAGACATGGAAGACGTGCTACATTTGTTTCTTCTGTCTTTGTTAAGGATGTACAGATGAGTTACATTTGTTTAACTATGTAAAGATGTGTTGCTCCTTCACCTTGCCTGCCTAAGGCACCTGATTGATCTAATAAAAATCTGAATGGTCAATAACTAGGCAGAGAGAGATAGTGGGGCTGGTGGGCAGAGGGAATAGGAGGCAAGAGAAGAAGGAAGAATGAAAAGAATGATGGAGAAAGAGGGACAAGCCCAGGGCCAGAAGTCAGGCAGCTGCCAGCTAGTCAGACACAGAGCAGAACATACAGAAAGAAAAGTAAAAAGCCCCAAGGTAAAACACAAATGAAGAGAAACAAGTTAATTTAAGTTATAAGAGCTAGTGAGACAAACATAAGATAAGACTGAGCATTCTAACTAATATAAAGTCTCCATGTCATGATTGGAGAGCTTATTGGTGACCCAAAAGAAAGCCTGCTACATACATGGTTTTTCTGTGCTAGTACAGGAGGCATTGCTACCTGACTACCCAGACTCATGCTCAGCTCTGGAGTTACAGAAAGAACTTTATAACATGCTCATCCAAAGGCTAAGAAGCCTTACAAATTTATTTTTGTTGCTACTTCATAACTGAAATTTTGCTACTGTTGCGAATTGTAATGTAATTATCTGTGTTTTCTGATAGTATTAGGTGAAACCCCTGTGAAAAGACAATTCTATCCCCAAAGAGGTTCTCAACCCTTGAGAACCATGGCTCTAAAGCATCCTGAACTACTTAGTTTTTGTCCTTTGTCCTTATCCAGTGAAGAAAAAGAATGTTGAAGGAAGAAGGTACAGGAGATGGCACTAGGTGTTTTCACACCACCCACCACAGACTGATCATCAGTTTTAATCAATCATTTGGGGGCCTGCAGCCACCTTGCCGACCACACCAGGAATAGTGTTATTGTGGAAGACACACTTTCTCCACAAACAAGTATGGTGCTGATGTTAAATCGATGATATTTGCTTGTGTTCCTGCTTCCTAAAGTCCCCAATTGTGTTTGCAGAAGGCAAAGAAGGGCAACAGGGAACTCTATAGGGAAGAGGCTGCCTGGGGCATCAAGTGAGCTAACAGAGTTCACAAAAGCAGACTGTTATCTTGGTTGAGATCCAGTGCTCAGCAGCAACTGTGAGGGCAACTGTTCAAGAAGAGTTGGAAACAGGGGTGAGCTGAACTCCACAATCTTATCTCAGATCAAATGCGAAGTCAGAGTGACACAAGGAACTACAAGAACATTTAAATGAGTTAGTCAGCCTCGTTTATACATAGCCACCTTCACTAATTCCATCCCACCCAAGGACATGTCTCTACTGATTCATGGGGCTGCCCCATACCTACACCCATTGTGTCTGGGTGTCAATGATGCTTAAGTTGGGCCTTCCTCTGTCTGTATTTTCCACTGAGTATGTAGCATGAACTCTTTAAATGAAACTCCACTCTCCAAAACAAAACCAAAAATGAGGAGCTTTGTGAGGTGGCTTGAACTGAAGACAAGTTAGACCAAGGGTCCCAAAGTGAGACCTGAGGCCACTAACGCACAGCCCGAGGGGATGGTTGTTAGATATGCTAATTCCAGGTACCCTGGGGCAGGGCTCAGCAATCTGACTTCAACATCTCAACCTTTCAACCTCACAGACAAGAAAATACCAATAAGCATCGCTTCAGAGTCTTAAGAATGAAAATTGATTTTCTTAATGTCAAGATGGTAAATCCTGTGACAACAAAGGCTGTGGTTGAGAAAGCAAATGGTGCCTTCTGTAGCTTTCCCTTGAACACTTGTAGTTTGAATAACAAACAACAGGAATCCCACCTGCATGGGATCTCACCACCAAGTAGACAGTGTGGATGACACAGTGCAAATCAGAGGTTACACCTTCCCTCCCCAAGCAAACCACAGATTCAGATCTATACTCAGTCTGCCTCCTTATGTTCCCCGTAAGGAGAAAAGTGTGAGATTTCATGGGCTTGGTGTCGTTTTTAACCAGCTGGGCATCTAAGTGTGCCAGTTCTGGGAGGCCCTGCCCCCTCGCCCCAGGACAGCACTCAGGAAAGAAGCAGAGAAGTGACAGGTCTCAGAGAGCTGGGGACAAGAGAAGCATGTATCCATCCACCATGACTGTCTTTGCTCCTAACGGCATAATTCTGAGCCTGGAGGAGTCCCTAGGGACTTCCCTCACCTGAGCAGTATCCAAACAGCACTTCTCGGGACACAAGCTGGGCCCCGCAAGAAAAATTGTCTTAACTCTCCAATCTCTGCATTCCATCATCTTTTGAAACTGATGCTTTTCCAGGAAAGCACTCAGCCACAGGCAAAAACGGCAAGATAAAGAAGACAGCGGCTTTGCTTGGTGAGTTGTTAACAATAATTACTGATAGCATCGGGTAACTGATGCTGTCCTGAGATTTTCCCTTGGTGAGCCTGGCTTCACTGTGGAAAGCTTTTGCGCAACATTCCCATTCTTCCACTGATACCATGGCTCCCAAGTCCATTCTCCTATCCACCCACGCCCGCTGCATATCAAAGGAAGCCTCATGTATGACTCCCAGGGCCTGATAGCATCCATGTGTTTGTTCAAGTGTTAAGCCCATCAGAGCAGAACAGGAGTAGGGTGCAGGCTAGCATCAGTAATGATGCTAGCAGAACGACTTTGATGTAAGAAAGATACAGGAGCCTTATTCTGCCACAGGTCTACCTGCTCTCTACAGTTGACTTTTGCCAGTAATAAAACCAATATCTTTGAACTGTGTAACCCCTGGATCTGTGTCAGAACTCCAAGGAGCAGAGAAAGGGACATGGAGCAACCTGAGGTAGACATATTTACTGTCCTTATTTTGTAGAAGAAACTGAACCTTGAAAGATGAGCAGCATCCTTGTACGTCTTCATCACAGACCACCATGCTTACACTGGAAACCAATGATGTAAGGAGCATCATCCTGAAGTTGCCAGGGTACCACCTTTTATCCCATACTCTGATGTTTACTTGGAGGAATGTCTTAGGAAGAGAGGTTGTGTGTGATGGGCAAACAAATGTCCACATTTGCAAAATAATCAAACGGGCTTCCGAATATTAATTATTCTTCAGTCCTATTATTAGTGTTTTATTTAACCTTAAGAAAACTTATTTCCACATTTGTTAAAGAGAGTAGAGAAGACCTCATTCAGAGCCCTGCTCCAACCAATGTAGGACAAAGAACAAAGACAAGTGGGAATTAGTAACCAAGGGAGATGGCTGGAGGTCAGGGGATGGAAAGTTACTATGGAAACATCAAGGCTATGGGAATTTATTATTTTTTAAAGATTTATTTATTTCTGTATTGGTGTTTTACCTGCATGTATGTCTGTGTGATGTTGCAAGATTCCCTGGAACTGGAGTAAAATACAGTTGTGAGCTGCCATATGGGTGCTGGGAACCGAACTAGGTCCTTTGGAAGAGCAGCCAGTGCCCTTAACCACTGAGCCATCTCTCCAGCCCCAAACTAGGGGGATTCTTGTTTGATCAACATAAGAGGCTTTCATCAGAAAACAGGCCTGGGTGATAAGATACTACAATTGGGATGTGAGCAATTTAATTGTGTATTGAGAATAGAGAACTTTAAATGCAACTGACTTAACAGGAATCTTGCCCAAACTGGACTAGACCAGTTGATGGCAGAACCCAGGTAAAGACCTGGTCAAGAAGCCTGTATCAAGCTTATTCAAGGAAAGTTTGTTTGGTCTGTAATTTTCTGCTAGTGTCCATGTCACCAATAAGTGCCATTGTTCCCACCAGAGACACTTACTGTGTAGCCTGTACTTGACTGGGTGAGTGAGTCTCCCTGGGTCAAGGAGAACCCTCTAGAAGTAATTGGGGTGGAACCCTCTTGATAGCACCCTGACCAAGGAGGCTGCCTTGAGGGGAGTGGACCTCAGCAGTAATGTCCAATGGTGCATCCATGAGAGTGGGACCTGAAGGAGTCAGGAGGAAGCTCAGAACCAGTGTTCATGGCTCCTGGCCAAGACAGACTTTTTTTATGTCAAACTATAGAGTAAGCCAGAAGAGGAACATTTCATAACTGTTTGCACAGAAATGCAAAGCATATTCCACCCTGAGCACAGCCAGCCACAGAGGCTAAGCAGGGTTGGACCTGGTTAGTACTTAGTGGGATGGAAGATGCTCAAAACATCTATTTATATAAAAAAATTAAGCGTGGAATTTCAAAACAAACCATAACAATCATCATAAGCATGACACAGGGAAATTGTGTTTCATGCTTACACATGTTTCATGTATTTAAGGTTGCTGCAGATATAATAGGCAAAAATCCTTGTCAGCTATACATCTGACAATAGATGATTATCTAAGACATATAAAGAACACAAAAACTAAAAAAAAATATGTGAAACCAAATCACCCAAATGATAGACGGACAAATGAGTTGAGCAATTCTCAAAAGAAGTACAGATGGCCATGAAAAAGTTCACCATCAGAGAAACACAAGCTACACTAAGGTCACACCTCATCTCAGTCGGAGGAGCTGCTGGAACATCAAGAAAATAAGTGACAAGTGGTGGTGATAGTGTGGGGAATGTGTACCCCATATATAGTTCCTGGGATGTAAGTCAGTACAGCCACTGTGGAATTGAGTGTGGAAGTTCCTCAATAAAACTAAAATATAACTACTATATGGTCCAAATATGTTTCCTGGAGATACTTGAAGAGAATCTAAGTCAGTCCATTTTGGTCCTTTGTTTTTTAACTCTTACTCCTTACTCTTTACTCTTTGGGAGCCCAGCACCCAGCTTACAAATAATCACACAGAGACTTATTCTTCGTTATGAATACCTGGTCTAGCTTGGTTTATTTCTAGCCAGCTTTTTTTTTTTTTTTAACAATTATCCCATCTATCTTTTGCCTCTGGGCTTTTACCTTTCACTATTTTCTATACCTTTCCTTACTTCTTACTATGTAGCTGGCTGTGTTGCTGGGTGGCTGGCTTTTCTCGTTCCTCCCTTTTCTTTCCTCTTCTCTTTTCCTTCTGTTTATTCTCTCTGCCTGCCAGCTCTGCCTATCCCTCTCCTGCCTAGTTATTGGTTGTTCACTCTTTATTAGACCAATCAGTGTTTTAGGCAAGCAAAGTAACACAGCTTTACAGAGTTCAACAAATGCATCACATTAAAAGAATACAACACATCTTTGCATCATTCAACAAATGTTCCACAGCATAAACAAATGCAACACATATTAAACTAATATGCCACAGCAGTCCATGAGAGAGATACACACACAAATGTGTTTTTTGTGATGCTAAGGTATGGGATCCACTTGGATACCCACCAACAGATGATTGATTGATAGATAGATGGATAAATGACAAATAAATAACATATAAACACAATGTAGTTTTACTCAACTATAAACAGAAACAAAAATTTGCCATTTGCAGAAATATGGCTAGAACTCAAGATCATTTTGTGAAATAAGTCAGACTTGGAAAGACAAACATCACATTTCATATGTAAAATCTAGATTTGTTTTTTAAAAAGTAAGAGAAAATGACATTGAAGTGAGACTATTGGTGGGGAAGAGAAGCAGGGGAGGAAAAAGGGGGACAAGATAGGGAAGAGGGATAAATGTGGGCAGTAACAATGAGGCACATAAGTGAATTTCACAATGGAATCATTATTTTGCATTCCTTTCTATTCTGGCTTCTGGAATAGTTTGGTAGGATTTCACAGCACTGGGGTTTTTTCTTTGAAAGACTCTGCTGCTGTTTCAGTCTCACTGCTCAAAAAAGAATCTGTTTAAGTGTTTTTTGTCTTCTTAATTTTGATAGGTTATATGTACCTAGGAGTTTATCAATTTTCTTCTGAGTTCTTCAGTTTTATGCAACAATGTTGGTATGGTTTGAGTGTGAATTGTCCTCAGTAGGCTCATGGGTTTGATCTCATTGTTCCTGGCTGGTGGCCCGCTTCTGGGAAGTTGTGGGGCCTGTAGGAAGGCAGGGACTATGTGGAGAAAGTGGGTGACATAAAGGCAGGTTTCTGGTTTTTAGTCTAGTCCCAATCCCATCCTGAGTGCTCTGATTCCTGCTGTATCATGCTCTTGCTGCCACAGCTGCAAACCATACCTATTTCTCCAGGATGGACTATACCTTCCAAACTGTGAGCCAAAAAGAGTGCTTCCTTCTCCAAATGGCCTCCTTTTGTGTATTTTGTCACAGACATGAGGAAAGTAATGCAGAGAAGCCTATAGCGCAATAAAAAAATACAAAAACTACTGTCTTAGTTTGGGTTACTATTGTTGTGATAAAACACTAAGACCAAAGGGTTTAATTAGTATATTCTTCCACATTGTAGTCCATCACTGAAGGAAGTTGAGACAGGAACTCAAACAGGGTTGGAACCTGGAGGCAGGAGCTGATGCCATGGAGGGGTGCTACTTTCTGGTTTGCTTATCTTGGCTTGCTCAATTAGCTTTCTTATAGAACCCAGGACCACCAGCACAGGGATGGCACCACCCATAATGGGCTGCCCCCCCAGCAATCATTAATTAAGAAAATGTCCTACAGGCTTGTCTAGAAGCAGATTTTCTAGAGGCATTTCCTCAATTGAAGCTCCCTTCTCTTTGATGACTCTAGCTTGTATCAAGTTGATATAAAACTAGCCAGAGCACATAATATCTATATAATTATGGAAACAGTACAGAAAAATGAGGGCTTATAGAAAAGTATGAATACTACCAAACTCTGAGTAAGTAATGTTTGCTTTTAAATGTCCTATTTATATTTCTCAATATTTTCATATTTTCAACCAATATTTCTATAAAATTTAAAGGCTGAAAACATATTTCTACTAAGAATTCCTTTGGTGGTAGGCCAGGGCTTAGAACTGTTTATAAGGGGAGTTAGGTAATGATGAGTATAACATTTTTTGATGGGGGAAGTACTTCTGTGTATGTTTATCTTATTGTTAAATAAAATATTGTTTGGCCAATGAGACAGCAAGTAGACGGGACTAGGAGTCAAAGAGGATTCTGGGAAATGTAGTAGAGAAGTGCTGATCCAGGCAGGAAGTGACATAGCAAGGAGACTCATATTTAAGTGAAGGAGAAACAGGAATCCCCCTTTTTTCCCCATCTGCTCCTGCTCCAGCGGCAAGATGTGATCCCAGCAAGGAGGGACACCAATAAGGTGTCTGATAAGATAAGTCTTATAAAACATATAGGTTTTTGATAGTTAAGACTGAGTTAGCAGATGAGAAGTCCTAGTCATTGGCCAAGCAGCTTTGAACCTAATACAAGTTTCTGTATATTCATTTGGCCCTAACTCGGAAGGCGGCTGGCGTAAAGCTCACATGTGGCAGTGGGGCTCAGGTGGCTTTTGGCTGAAAGATTTATCGTAACACACTTTTTTTGCTGCTGTGTCAAAATATCTGTTTAAAGGAGTAAAGGTTTGTTTTTAGCTCATAACTTTCCAGAATAGAGTTCATGAGGCTTGGATAGGTATGGTGGAGGGACTACCTCCCAGGGTAGTTTGAGCTTGAATCTCAGCTTGCTCACATGTTGGCAGCTCAGAAATCAGAGATCTCAGGCTGAAATCAGAGGTAAACATCATCTTCAAGACCCACCCCCTGCAACCCACTTCTGCTAGTGGGTTGCAGGGAAGGTCCTTCTGTGTATGTTTGTCTTATTGGTTGATAAATAAAGTACTGTTGGCCAATAGGGAAGCAAGTTAGGCGGGACCAGGAGTCCAGGAGGACTCTGGGAAATGTTGTAAAGAGAAGTCTGTGATCCAGGCAGGAAGTGACATAGCAGGCAGACTCAGAATATAAGCAGGGACAAGCAGGAAATCGCTCTCTTCCTCCTCCTCTCTTCTCTGGGAGCTGCCATGTGAGCCCAACAAGAGAGGACACATGCTGCCGGCGTCCTCAATCACATAAATCTTTATAAAATATATAGATTAATAATTATGGTTGATTCTTAAGACAGAGATAGCAGATAAGAAATCCTAGTCATTGGCCAGCAGCATTGTACCTAATATAAGACTTTGTGTGTTACTTGGGACCTTAACATGGTGGTGGGGCTCTGGTGGATTGACAGAAAGATTTATCATTACACTGGACCACTGGATCAAAGATTCCATAGCATCCTAAAACAGAGCCGCAAGCTAGGGTCAAGTGTTCAAACACAGTACCCTGTTGAGGACATTTAGGACTCAAAGCACAGTATTGATTGTCCCCTCTGGTAATAGCAACTAGGTCTCCATCTAACTAACCACCTATTTGTGATATGACCTTGAGCAAACTACTTACCCTGTTTCCCCTACATTTCCTCCTTTATAAAATATAGGCAATAATGGCCTTTTGTTGCAGCCTTTTTCTTTTAAGCCACCAAAAGCTCCAAAATCATGACATGGAGACTTCTTATTAGTCATAAATGCTCAGTCTTAGCTGTTACTTAATCTCTTTCTCTTTACCTACGTTTTACCTCAGGGACTTTTACGTTTTCTTTCTGTGTGTCCTACTCTGAGTCTGCTGGCTGGCCCAGGGCAACTCCCTCTCTCTCTCCCTTGTCCTCTCCTTCTTCTTGTCTCACCTTCATGAACCCAGATTTCTCCTCCTTTTTATTCTCTCTACCCTCCAGCCCTGCCTACCCATTTACTGCCTAGCTATTGGACAGTTCACCTTTCTTAGACCAATCAGGTACCTTAGTCAGGCAAAGTGAAACAAATGTAACACATCCTTACATCATTTACAAACATAGCAGAAACAAATGTAACACATTTTTATATAGTTAAATTTCCATCTGCCACAGGGGATGGAAAGGTGGCTCCACAAATAAGGGTTTTACTGCTCTTGAAAAGCATCTGGGTTCAGTTCCCAGCACCTACATGGGGCTCACAACTGCCTGCAGCCCCAGTTCCAGGGGATCTGATGCTCTCTTCTGAATCACTCAAATACCTATACTATGTGGTACACACATATTCACATGAGTACATGCACATATATAAATAATAAAATCCAGGCACATATACATAAATAAATAAGTAGACATATATGCACACATACATTATATAATATATAAAAGAAAACCTTCACCCTCATCACCCCTGTGACAGTTCTCATTGTATAGAAAAGAAAATGTTTGCCCAGTTGCATGGCATGCTCACAAGCAAGGCTCATTTTTAATACCGCTTTCTCTACCCCATCTCCTGAACCACTCAGTTTCACAATAGTGGGGAGCCAGGACTCATTTTCTCTGCCTATAAAGCAAGAAGCTGAGCATGTCCTGTCACTCCTGCAGGAGCATTCCCAGTCAGGGATGACCTGCCCATTATAAAACAGCTGTGAAAATAAATGTACCAGCAGCATTGACATCATCATGTTTTTATAATAATTATTATTTAATATTATTAATTGATGAACCCAATATAAACCTCTTAGCTTTTTTACTGAAATGCACTGTTCTTTTTCTCTTGGAGCAACACTGCCATCTATTGGCATATATGGAACTACCTGTCATGCGTTCTGCATCTCTGCCTTCAACCTACCACCAGGTCTAGACTAGTTGGGAGAAACTGCATCTGTTGTGTACATGTACAAACTTCTCCTAAACAACACGATTATTAGAGCAACCGTTTATATAACATTTGCATTGGATTAGATATTATAAGTAATCTAGAGGTTTTTACAGCATACAAAGGGAGTTGCATAGGCTGTGTCAAAACAGTGTGCCATTTCTATAAGGTGCTTGAGCAGCCTTGACGCTTAGTAGCTGAGAGGGAATTTCCTGGAATACCCTCAGCCCTGGATACTGAAGGAGAATTCTACTGGGTATCATATTGACTGGGGGAAATGATAAAGCCTGGAGGGGCTTTGGATAGGCATTTCAGAAAGGTCATTTAAGGACATGGCTGTGACTCTGAGAAGTAAGAGTTATAGCAGGGGCTGGGGAGTTGGGGCAGTAAAGTCCTCACTATGGAAACATAACGTCCTGAATTTGGAATCCCAGCACACACATTAAAAAGCTCAGCATAGCAACACTCATCTATAACTCCAGAACCATCAGGAGATTGCAAATCCCTGGTGGCAAGAGGCTGGGGAAGGCACCAACTGTCAACCTCAGGTCTACACACACACACACACACACACACACACACACACACACACACACGCTACAGAGAGAGAGAGAGAGAAAGAGAGAGAGAGAGACACACACACACAGACAGAGAGAGAGACAGAGAGACACACACAGAGAGAGAGAGACTCACAGATTTAGTGTGAACACACAGGGAGTTAAAGCAGACGTCTGTGTATTTAGGCCACTGGCTCTCCGAATAACAGCTGTAAAAACAGTCAAAGGTTGTTAATGACTTTTAACAAAATCACTCAAGCTAGAATAGAAGAATGAATGTGTGGCATTCCAGAACTATAGTGTTTTACGGCACTTAGAGTCAAAATATCTTTGCTTGTATGCATTGGACTAAAAGCTAATGTCCCCCTGAGGATCTTAAACACAAATGTTTGAAAGCTTCTGGTCTTACTGGTTAGAAAAGGCTGATGCTCATAGGCTGAGTTAAGTAGCAAGCCTGAAAAGAGAAGGAGGAGGAAGAGAGGGAGGAGGAGCATTGTGCTAAGAGTACAGTAAAGCAAACCATGGTGCCCTAGAGCAGTCAAAAGGACCAAGAACACCCCGAGAACATCTAGGGACAAAATGCAAAATGGGCTAGTCCTAGGGACATGAGCTTAAAAATGTAGTTTGGCCAAGAGGGCAGGGAGCAACTGAGGTGAGTTTGGGCTTTGAAATAGAAAAAAAGAAAGAGAGAAAGAAAGGAAAAGAAAAAAGTTAACCTAATAAAATATTGACTGCACCACAAGATGGCAAAAGAGAGCTGCACTAGGCTGGAACAAACAGGTTGGCAGCCTTAATTACTGGCATTCCTGTGGGTGGCACGCTCTGTGGTTCTCTAGGAAATTAAAGTGGCAGGGTGGTGTCAGGGCCTTAAGGGCATAGGAACAGTGTAGTAGACAAAGCCAGATGACGCGTGGAAGTTCACCCTAAGTCCTTGTTAACACCCTGACATTCAGAGCCATGAAAAATAAGCCTGTGTTGTTTTAAGCCACCCTGGTTGTTGGAGAGCAACCTGGGAAATGGATGTCCTTCTTACAGGTTTCCTAAGGTGTCATGATTTGAAGTGCATGGATTTAGAACAATACTAGAAGAAATTATCCTACAGAAAAGTGTGTTTGACTCCTGTCTCAGCTAGAATTTCTATTTCTGTGAAGAGACACCATGACCACAGCAACTTTTATAAAAGATGTGGTGATATCTTGCTTGAACAAATAAAGCCTGTCAGAAGATCAGAGGGCAGAGCTAGCCACTAGCTAACTATAGAGGTCTGGAGGTCTGTACAGACAGGAAGTGAGATGGCTGGATAGAAACAGGAAGTGAGATGGCGGGGCCTAGAGAGAACATAAGTGGGAAGAAACAGGCTAGATCTATGGGCAGAGCACCAGACAGGCTTTATTTGTTCAAGTCAGATATCAACACAGAAAGAAACACATTTAACTGGGGTGCCTTTCAGTTTCAGAGGTTTGCTTCATTCTCATCACGGTGGGACATGGTGGCATGCTGGCAGACATGGTCCTGGAGAAGAAGCTGAGAATTCTACATCTTGCCCAGCAACAGAAAGTGAACTCAGATACTGAGTGGTATTTTGAACATATGAGACCTCAAAGCCTACCTCTTCAATGACAGACTTCCTCCAACAGGGCCACACCTACTCCAACAAAGCTATACCTCCTGCCTCTCCCTGTAGGGGCCATTTTCTTTCAAAACACCACGTTCCACTCCCTGGCTCCCATAAGGCTTGTAGCTATTATCAACTACCTTCCCATGGTGCATACATCATTTTACTTTTGGATGCTCAAACAGAAGGAAATAAGAGGAGCCTGTATCTAGGAGGACTTCCTGCAAAGCACAAACTACTTAGCCCCACAGTGCCAGTATCTATTATTTGTCTTGTTGCTATAATAAATACTTAAGGAAAGGAAGGTCTATTTTAACTCAGTTCTGAAGCATGGTCCATCACAGCAGGGCAGCAGTCACATTGCTTTTATTGTCCGGAAGCAGAAATGATGATGCTACTTCCTTCTTATTTAGTGAGTCCAGGACATCAGCCTAGAGAATGGTGCCACAAACACTTACAGTAGGTCTTCCCACATGAATTAGCCTGATCTAGACAATCCCTTATAGGCTTGTACAGAAACTAATGTACTGTAGAAAAACTTTCATCAGTGTGTCAGGAAGTGTGTTTCCCGGGTGACTCTAGATCAGCATTAACCATTGCTGCTTCAGAATGACCTTTTGTAGTGTTTCAAGTTCTAGGTGCCAGTCATTTCTTCTTGTCACCTGTCAGGCTGCCAAATTTATTTATCAGGAATGGAGAACTCCTAACCCCCCTCAACAAATGTTATTTGTGTCTTTATTCCATTGGTTCTAGCAATACAATCTTATTTCTTATCTACAGGGAATGGCCACAGAGCAAGAATTGAAAGCTGCCATCCACTCCAGTAGCACAAAATTAAATCACAGGAGAGACTGCTCAACACACTAGGTAGATTTGAACTGCCATTTGGTCCAGATGTTTCTGGTTTATCCTCATCTGTTTAATAGAGGATTAACCTCTATTATCACCTGAATTAAAACAAGGAATAACAGAGCAATGTTGAAAGGGGGTAATTGCAGGAGAGTGGGCAGGTGCTGCGCTGAGGTGGAGTACCAGGGAATTGGTGTTGCCAGCTGCTTTGCCTTGCAAGGCTTTTTTTTTTTTTTTTTTTTTTTTTTTTTTTTTTTAAGCACAGCTCACATTTATTCCCTTTATACAAGAATCCTGAGTCAGACTAACAGGAGTAGGGACTGCCTCTTAGAAACACCCAGGAGAGATTCTCCAGGAGTCTTTGGCTGATCAGCTGGGATGAGCTACTGTAAACCCTCACTTATAATCCTGGTTTGTCACAATCTGAGTGGAACAACGGTTTTCCAAACCGAACTACGAGTTTCTCACGGTTCATGGAGCATTTTATTAAACGTGCTCAGGTAAAAGTCTGCTTTCCTCCACGTTAGAAGCCCCAAAGGGCAGACCCTCAGGAGCGAGGGGTAGGTGTGTTCCCAGAAGTCAAGAGAGGTATCTCGGCTCCCATGCCTTTGTGTGCTCTTTGACTTTGGGTTAGTGCATCACAGCATGCATGGCGCAGCTAGCCTGCCGGTGCCACAGTAGGCCTGGAACCTCCTTGGTGAGGGAGTGTCTCATCTCTCACTATGCATCAAGAAAGTCCGGCTGCCTCTCAAGACATCTATCTCACTTTCCATCAGATGAGTTCCCGATCTTCCCCCCAACTGTCCTTCTCTGGGTCTATCACCATCCCTAGGATTGCGTCTCCCGTGCCTCTGTGCCTTCACAAGGACTCTTTGGGCCATCGCCATCGCCCAGCATGGTGCCTGGGGTTGCCGTGTTGCCGGTGTCCTCAGTCGGGCCCCGCGGGCGCCCATGGCCGTGGCGTGGCTGGAACGCAGCAGCTGCAGCTGGCGCTCCCCCCCCCTCCCCCCGGCTGTACTTGCTGTACGCAGCAAGTCGAAGCGCAGAAGGATGGCTTGCGGCCGGAACTCTCTCAGCACCGGGTTTCCCCCCTCCCGGCGCGCAGTAGCTCCAGATGCAGACTCAAAACTTGCCTCCGCAGCCGGCTGGGCCGACTCATGACCCCTGGGGTCGCCGGCGGCAGCTGCAAACCTGCCCGAAGCACCGGCCAGACACACAGTCACAAGGCTATTTCTTAATGTGGATTTGATTAAAGAGTTCTTGTGATGAGAAATTATTTTTGTTTCCCTTTTAGTGGACTATCATAGTGGAGAGCCAAATCTGACTACTAATGGCGAAAGGGCAGTTTGAAGGGTCAACTTCAGTTGCAGGCAGGTTAATGAAGGATACATGGAAATGGCTTCAGTGTGTGACAAAGTCTGAAGGATCCACAACTCCAAGAGTACAGACTGTAATGCTGGCTCATTGCTCACCTTCTAAATGACAGCTCTCCTGAGAAAGAATTACTGGGAAAGCTGTTTAGCACTCAGCCAAGACTCCCGCCATATTGTAATTAGACAGCCTGCAGCGGCCTAGGACAAAGCTGGAGCTTAATTTTGGATACCTGCCACACAAATTACTTAAGGAGGCTTTAGAATACTGAGGAATTTCTTAATTCCTTAGTGATTTTCTTCAGCTATCCTAACAGACAGGAAATGAATTCTCACTGGTAATTACTAGCCTACAAAGCCAATTTCAATAGTCTTTTTTGTTTTTTAATTTTAAGAGATAGGGTCTTCTTGCTCCATAGTTCAGGCTAGCCTCAAAGCCATGGACCTCCCACCTAAGCCTCCTGCGTACTGGGATTGCATGTGTGGGCCACTAATGACTGGAGATAAGTAGAAGGTGGAAACTGACAGCCACATATGCTAGCAAACAGAATCACAGAATGTCAGAGATCCCCCAGGGAATCACAACTTCCAACTTTCTAGATGACAAGTAGCTTTCTCCATACCTACGTCATTAACCAGACCTCCTCATGCCCAGGCCAACATGCTGCCTCCTGAGCTATATGCCAAAATCCGGAGTCTTATTTAACCACCTCCAAGATTCTTGACCATGGACAAATTACTCACCCTCTATGTCCTGGTTGTTGGTTTGTCTACTTGATACAAGCTAGGGTTATGATAAGAGAACTCTTAATTGAGAAAGTGCCTTTATCTGATTAGCCAGTAGACAGTCTGACTGGGAAAGACCAGCATACTGTGGGTGCTGCTGCCCCTGGGCAGGTAGTGGTAAAGTATAATAGAAAGCAGGCTGAGCAAGTCGTGAGGAGCAAGATAGTAAGCAGCTGGAGGGGAGCTGTTCACTTCCCATGGTTTGCTCAGCCTCTGCTTTCTTATAGAACCCAGGACCACCAACCCAGGGATGGCACCACCCACAATGGGCTGCCCCCCCCACCGTGATCACTAATTAAGAAAATGCCTTACAGCTGCATCTTTTAGAGTCATACTCTTAATTGAGGTTCCCTCCTTTCAGATAACTCTAGCTTGAGTCAAGTCGACATAAAACTAACCAGGACAGACAGAAACTGGGGCTTATGTGTGATGATGGAAATAAGGGCAGAGGGAACACAAAGTTAAATCAGACCACTTTTGTTCACAAGGGCCCACAGAGCAGGTTCCCCACCTAAGGCTGGAACTCACAGTCCATTGGCTGCTGGATCAGGCTGCTTGGCTGGCTGGATCAGAACCCAAAAAGGCCCATAGTGAGTGTGCCTACCACAAGTGTTTGTGGATCTCCCTGCACTTGCTGCAGAGGAGGGGATTTACGTGCTCAGAGAGTCCGGGTAGTGTGATGCTGTGAAATGTATATTTGGTCTTCCTCCTGCTTCTTGGCATCCAACTCCTCAAATCCTTGGAGTCTCCCATAGTATCTTTCCATGCTAAGGAGTGGAGTGACGGCTAGCGAGTAGGTCACCACAGCTGTGTTTTATTGGCGGAGAAAGAAGGGTAGAGAGAGAAATGTCCCAACAGTTTGGCTGAGGAGGTTTGGGAGGGGAGTCGCCCATCACCTCTGGTCACAAATCTGCCATCCCTGACTCCTGTGCACCCAGTGGAATCCTGAATGGAGCCGAGCTTTTTCCCCAGGAAGTGTGGGTCCCCAGCTTTTCGTTTCTTCCAAGAAGCTGCCTTCCTGGGATGATGAGACTCTTCTAACTTGGGTTTCAGGGTCTGAAGCCTGAGTGCCTGGCTCCTAATACACCAGCCTTCTTGTCTTACTGTGACTGCTGTCCATTTATTTGCTCGAGTATACGCGCACATGTGCGCGTCTACACACACACACACACACACACACACACACACACACACACACACACACACACACTTTTCCTAGGGCCAAAGCTTCCATTTATATCCTTTATCTGTGTGTCGCTACACTGGCACTCTGCCTGACTCACTTTATGGACATCTAAAGGGTGTTTAATGGAATGGCTGTTAGCACTGAAGTCTAGATGGCCTTCAGAAGCATGGAGTAGATGAGACCTTCTGGTAGGGATGGGAAGGCAGGCGCAAGGGGCTTCTGTGAGTTCTGATGTGGGAGTCGAGGAGAAACAGAAAGGCCTACTTCTCCCACCCTCAGGTGTGCCTAGAGCAGACCACAGCCTGGACCAGCTGGACTCAGATTGACAGCCTGTCATACAACTGCCTAGGTTTCCAGTGTCCCAGTCCCTCCCACTGAATCCTCTAATTTCAAGTATGGGGGAAAAAAGCACCCCAGTGCCCACAATACAGGCCCCATTGCTCTCCTGGGTGTGGCACAGACAGGTTCCAATGCAGCTTCCAAGGAAAAAGAAGCCCTTCCAGGTTTTGTTTGTTTTTGTATTTTCAAGAAGATATTTTTGGACAATTTTTATTTGGTGCACCAAATTAAAAGGGCAATCATAATTCAATGAAAGATGAAAGTCAAGGCCTAAAGTTCACACTGACCCCGCTATCAAAGTTCTAAAGTACTGGCTGGCCTTTCATCTCAAAATTCACCATTAACTAAAAAAAAAAAAAAAAAAAAATGTCTCAATTGACGTACCTCATGGGTAATAAGTTGACTTTCTACAGCATCCCAAATATTTCAGATTTAACTTTAGACACAGATCCGATATTCAGCTGAGAAAAAGCACAACTTTCAACATGGAGGCTATGATGAGGTGCAATAGCCACTTTTAATGTAACCAAACTGTGTTACCTATATACACTTAGAATTTTAGCATACTGGAAAATAAAGCTAGCTTGAGAAGAGCTGAACACTTTAAGTGTTTTATTAGCCTCTGTATTTTAAAAATACATGGATGCAACCCAAGGTTGGGATGAAGATGACAGTTTTCATGAAGGTCTGGTGAGTGCTGAGTGCCATAGCTCACAGGGACAGTAGAGACATACAGCCTTCAGTGGCCATGACTCATAGGGACAGTAGAGGCATATGGTCTTCAATGGCTTAACGAGGAGGTGCTATTCCATCTCACATTTGGGGCTTTAAGCTGACTTAAAATCCTCCTGCATGGGAGTGATCGGGGGACCTGAGGCACATTGTGGCAATACAACATTTGCTAGTCACATACTTGGGTCATCCATCATGGTGTTCCCGAACTTTGGTTACTTGGAGAGATGGGATGGAACCCTCCCTGGGTTTCATTTGTTTGGTTGACTGAGACAGGATCTTGCTATGTAAACCAGGCCAGCCTTTGTACATGCTATATAATCTCTGCTGGCCTTGAACTCGAAATCCTTCTGCCGCCTGTTCCCAAGGGCTGGCATTATAGGCATGCAGCACCACACCTGACTGGAAAGCTTTTCTAAGGAGACAAATTAAAAGCAGAGAAAGAAACAGAACAATCTTTAGCATTTGTTAAATATAGCAGTTTGGTAAAGAATAGCAAGTGCAATTTTCTTTTCAGTGCCTCAGAAAGTACTGGATATAGACCTGTAAAACCATTTACTGTGGTGTATACCATTAGAATCATAAAGCATTGCTCCCATTGAGCACAAGGCTGTTCTTTTGAAAGCAGAAGGTTTTCTCTGTGGGTCTCACTGCACAATTCTTTCCCTATGTGCTCAAGTTGCCTTTGCTGGTTCTGTGTCAGGATGCAGGGTGAGCCACTGACCCTCCTGACTGCACAGGCTTACTAGGTTCCAGTGTCAAGTTTGCATTGACAAAGCAGACGAGGTGCCTGCACACAGTGTAAGCCAGATGCTGTGAAGCATTGTAGAGGAGCCAGAGTCTGGGGCAAAGGAAAAATAAGGAAGACTGCTCCCCAGGTCAGGGTCAGAAAAGGTAGCAGGAGAACTGGGGCCTGAGGTTCAGTAGAAACTCTAAGGCAAGTGGGTTGGAAAAGAAGCTGACCTGTTGCTTGGGCCAGAACTTACAATAAGAGGCACAAAAGGCCAGGAGAAGATTTAAGCAAGGAGGTTGACATTTCAAGTTTTGAAAGATTTTATTTTTGATGACTGGGATGGATTCACAATTGAATAATCTGTTTTCCATTGCTATAACAGAATACCTGAGTCAATGCAACTGGATCTTACATGGCTTCCAGCAAGCTGAGGCTATTGAGTTGATGATGGAAGAGGTGAAATGTAACATTGAATCTATTGCAGCTGTTGCCATGCTTGTCAGAGAACTGGGCATTGAGTCAGACTCAGTGTACTAGAGTGTGATGAAATACACATTTCACATATAACGTGTATTTTTGTAAAAAAAAAATGATTTTGTGATCGAAGGAACCGCGATATATTTGACAACTGTGAGGAAGTTGACTGTAGGATCAGCTTTGCACTGAATAGAAATCATTCTATTTTGGATGTATCATATCTGAGGTGATGACAAGACAGGGCTCTGGAACTCTCTCACAGACAGCTGAAGATTAAGGAGTAGAGCTCGGATGATAGACAAGGAGCTTGAAGAGGAGGTAAAGTTTTAAAGTCATCTGCAAATGACTGGCACATTACAAATGAAGGTCAAAGTAGCAAGGGTTGAGGCCTGGGCCGGGGCAGAGGTAGAGGCCAGAAGTAGAAAATGAACAACATCACTCCTGACCTCGAAGAACTTGACATCTTGCTGGAAACACTAACTATGCACACTGTAAAAGACTGAGGAGCAAAAGGAGACTATAAAGATGATGCTGAAGGATACCTCACTGTGGATCATGGTCCAGAGAGAACCCAGAGGCTTCCAAAAATAACACTGGTTGTTGCCATTGCTCTTGGTTGCTTCCTAGAACTAGACAGACAAGAATGGTAAAGTCACACACACTTGAGTTGTAGGACATAGAAAAATCAATCTGGAACTGACCTAAAAACTTCCTCCTTGCTGGCCAATTTTCAGGTGCCAGAAGGTACTCTTCAGGCTGTTGAGGAAGAAAATTCATCAATGGTGAACTCTGCATGTTATAATACGGACCTACCAGGCAAGGTATTTTACCTACCACTGGTAAAATAGTGATACAAGTGTTATGAGGGTAACCAAACACTGTGGAATTGAATTTGAGGACCGCCCCACAGGGGAGGGTGCATGTATGGTACTGTAAGGACCATGAATTAAGAGGTCATAGGCCCTAGGGGTGAAAGTAGTAGTGTTATTTTACTAAACTGACATATTGCCAAACACACACACACACACACACACACACACACACACACACACACGTTCACAAGCTGCCTTCAACCTTGACCAGTAAGCTCTCTGCAGTGATCAGCAGTTAACGCAAAGACCAATTTAACTGATCAAAGTACTGAGAGTAAGCCTAACTATTGAGTGCTCATCCATCAAGCCCCACCACCACACAGGCTCAGGGGACATTTCAAAGAGGGGTTGGAGAGAATGTAAAAGCCCAAGGTCTCGGGGGGGGGGGCACAGTGAAATACGCCAGGGCTGTTGCACTCATGAACTCACAGCAGCTATGGTCACCCACACGAGCCTACAGATCAGTCAATATTCCAACAGGCAGCACTAACTGGATCCAGGGTTACAAAACACACACACAAACCCATAAAAACAACAGGGAGATGAATGGGGACATTGGGGCGTGTCTTGGAGGTGAGGGTGGAGCTAGTTATAGGTATGTTGAAGATGCATTGTGTAAACATACCAAATTGTCAAGGAAGAAATGGCTGTAGTGTGCAGGGGTGGGGAACAGCGGTAGGAGGCTTTCTGAAAAGGGAGAGAAAGGGCGGACACTGGGTCTGGGGCTCTGAGTCGACTGCTGACTCTGTGGCCCAGAGATGTGTGTATAGGAACATGTATTGAGGCTCATGAGCTGCAGGAGAGAATTGTTGCTAACTCCCATCACTACCCCTGCCAGCTGGAGCCATCCTCTCAGCACTGCCTCCCCTCCCCTGCATCCCTACTGCCTTTGGAACCTTCCCAGGTTGCTTCTTGCTGCCCAGGCCCGTTCCTGACCTGCTGCCCTGTTTTCTAGAATCAAATTCTAGAAGATCATCCTGGATGACCTTGCCTTCCCAGGGTCAAGGTCAATATCTCAGCTTTCATTGCCTTGTGTTTGAAAGTTCAGATACATATTGTTCATTCCTTCATACACCAAACTTATTCCCCAGTTAGATTGTAAACACCCCTGTTAGAAAAGCTTGCTTGGGGATAGAGCAGATGTGATGGGTTACCCCTTTAATTCTAGAACTCACGAAGTAGAGGTAGGTTGGTCTCTGTGAGGAAGAGCACTAAGCTTTCTTCTTCTGAGTGCCATGTACAAGCCTTGCCTGGATTATTTCCACAACATTACTGTTGGAAGTAGCTGGTTTAGAATCTGTGGCGATTTCAATCAGATCAGCCTCATTGTCCCTGCTTCTGGCAGAGGGACAGGAGCTAGAGAAGTGTCTGTGACCTGAAAGCATGCTCCTGTTGTCTCCTGGTGACTTATGTGATAATGATCTGGTCCCTGATCGCCTTTGCTGTGAGATGGGCGGAGTCAAGGCCATTGGGGGGGTCACATCTCTGCACAATGACATTTGGACTTGGATTTAAGTTTTTAAGAGTTCAGATCTCCAGAATCAGAGCAAACAACCTTGCTCAACTGAAATCTGTGAATGAGTCACAGTCACTGATAAAGAGATAAAAAAGGTGCATGCACCCCAGAGTGAAACTGAACTAGACAGCTTCTTGAAGGCCCTTCACTGTTCAGGCCTGCTCCCTGCAAGGTGTTTGTGGCAGATGAGTGCCCCTGTGGTCAAGATGTTGGGGGTTCAGCTTTTCCCACATTGCTGAGAGACCTGGCCAACATACCTACTTCTCTCCTTCCCACCAAGACCTTTAAGATGAAGCCCTCCTGGAACCATAGAGCTTGACTCCTGGTGTGCTAGCCTGCCAGCAAGTCACTGCTCACAGATGGGGTCTCCATGTAACAGACCTCCCGATCTTAGCACCACTGACAGCATGATGGAGGCACCACTCTGACCTAAGAGGCCAGCACATATTAGTACAACTGACACCATGATGAAGTCACAGAGACTCTAACTCCTGCTAAGACGAGAACAAAGACTTAATCCATCATAATCCATAGCTCCAGGGAAATTCCCAGGTGTACTAAGTTTGCTTTTGGCTTCTGTAGATATGCTGATTGACAACTGCTCTTGCTAATTGAAGTGTGTGGGCCAGGAAATGGTTTTTGTGCATAAGAAGCCAAGATCAATAAGACTAGTGGATGCATAATTTGGGCAAATTCCCCATGTTGCTTGCCAGCCAGTGGATAAAGACTTCCTACTGGCTATAAGAGTCACTGTATGCTCTTTGAAGGTGTGACCTCACAATGTCTATACTGAGACCGGCCCCTGGATGCCAGTCTGCCATCTGGTCACTGCTCACAGATGAGGTTCTGGGTTTGAACACTACCAATTACTTTGCTCTTCCCAAAAGAAGATGGAAGAGGCTGTGATAAGAAAAATGTCATACTAAAACCACACTGACACCCGACAGAGATGTCTCTTTAAAGGAGGCTGGATAGAGCCATCTTAGCTAGGAGACAAGCAACAAGAGAAAGGATAACCCTGAAATCACCAAGATCAATGTATTACCATGGAGAAAAATGAGGAAGGGGTGCCCAGCCAGGGGAGACTCTGGAAGGACTCATGGTGGCTCCTTGTTTGTGCATGCAAGAACATCATCTAGCACAGTGTTTCTCAACCTGTGGGTCTTGATCTCTTATGGGGTTGCATATCAGAATCCTACATATCAGATATTTGCATTACAATTCATAACAGTAGTAACATTACAGTTATGAAGTAGCAGCTAAATATTGTTATGGTTGGGGAGCACCACAACATGAGGAACTGTATTAAAGGGTCACAGCATTAGGAAGGATGGAGAAACACTGTGAGTGTGCTTGGCTTTGTTTCGGTCATACTAATTACCATGTGAACAGCAAGGTGTGTTGTTGGAGATGATGTGAACTGTCGAAAGTGGGTGTGGCTGCCATCTTGAGCACCCATCTGTTTATAAATAGCAACTAGATGAATTCATAAGATAATTGCAGGAAGCTGTTCACAGTCTCTATTTCCTCTCTTGGCTTTAACAATTGAGGCACTGACTAGAAATGCCACCCTTTCTGAGACCCAAGCCTACAGTACCTCAGAAGGTTTTGTAGGGAGTGTTCAGATCACTCTCACCATTGTAAATAACTGCCTACTAGCCTTCAGAGGTATGCCCCCTGTTTTCATGCCTCGGGTCTTTGCAAGGACAGTATCTACATTTCAGAAACAGATCTCATGAAAGCTCAGCTGGCTTCCTGAGGACCTGCACATAAGGTCTGATGTTGACCAGTCATCCCCTGAAGGTCTCCTGAGTCCTTCTGAAGGACACATAGGAAGTCATGAACTTGTGGCAACTCTTACAGATAAAAAGAAGCCTGGCCAAGCAGAGACATGAAGCCTGGGGCCAAGGCTCATGTTCACAGGCACACCTAGAACTCACTCTGTCTATATAGCCCAGTTCAAGTGGGTTTGGGGTAAAACTTCTGAGAAATAAATACCCCCTGTACTTTAGGTAAGTTAAAAGATCAGAATGTCATTGACATTTGATTTTAGGAACTGTTTTACCAAAGCTACTCTTATCTTTCCTGATTGGGGGGGGGGAGCTTCTCTTCTGATGCTTTTGTCTGTTAGAGTCAACTTATAGCAAAGGACAGCCATCTTCTGGTTCTAGACTCTTAATAGACAGTTAAAGGTCCCATTAGGCCAGGTGGACCAAAGAGACCAGCTTCTTGACTGCTCCTCCCAAGCATGAGATATTACCCATAGTTGGTATTTGGTGAGACAGTACCCATACTTGGTACTTCATGGGTCTTTTCTTAGGGACCCTCCAGAAGTGACTGAACACTGGGCTGCTCAGGACATTTGCTGCAAAATGACGGTGTTCACAAACCTTCCACCTACATGGCTTCCCTGACTCAATGAGCACATGGGCCTGCTATACTGGAGCCAGAGCAGTGCTACTGTGATTCAGCCAAAATCTTGGTGGTGGCTTTTCTACCCTGCCTTGTATGTGGAAAGCAGGGATTAGAGGCATGCCTGGCATGCCTGGTAGTTTGCTGGCTGCAGAGCCTTGACCAAACCAAGTACATGGAGAATTAATGGGTGCCAGGCATCAGATCACTTCCCTAGAGTAAGTAATGCTACCTCTGTAGGCTGGCTCAGCAGAGTAGCCAACAGCTATGCAAAGTCTCATTAGCTCCTTTATCATTGCTGTAGCAAAATACCCAGCAGAGGTAGCTGCAAGGAGGGGCTTGTTTTGCCTCATGGTTTAAGAGGAGACACTCACCAGAGTGGAGATCACAAGATGCAGGCAGCTCCTTGCCTCTTCAAATCTCAGAAAACCAGGTAGTGGAGAGAGGGCTTTCTCTCTCTCTCTCTCTCTCTCTCTCTCTCTCTCTCTCTCTCTCTCTCTCTCTCTCTTAAACAGCAAGACCCTGAATAGAGGATGATGTCATCCATGTTTGGGGTAGGTCACTTAATCCTCTTTGGAAACACACTCACAGCTATATCCTGTGGCTTGTCTCTTAGGCAATCCTAAATCCAGTCAAATTGTCAATGAAGACTACCTATCACATGGTCTATCCAGACAGCATCTTAATGCTGAAGGCCTTATGCCTCCCACTCTACCTACCTTCTGTAACGTGATTTTAAGGTTTGCTGTGTTAACTTGCCTTGACAATGACAAAATGCCTGAGACAAGCAACTCCTTAGGAAGGACTACTTATGCTTTTAGAGGAATCAATCCCTGGTTTCCGGAGGCAGCATAGTATTTCATGGCGGGGGGTAGGAAACAAAGGGGTCTGCTTTCCTTGTAGCATCTGGGAAAACAAAGACTCTATCCCAATTCTTTCCAAGTGTGAGCTTCCAACAATCAACTTCCTTCTAGGAGGGTCCACTTCCTAGAGGTCCTACCACCTGCTGGTAGAGCCATTAGCTGGCAACAAGTGCTTCCCTCTTAAGGGAGGCATCTCAGATCTGGGCTATAAAGGCTGGAGATAGGGCTCAGGGGTAACTACCTATCATGCATGAGGTCCTTGGTTTGATACCCTGCCCCCATACCTCCCGCTCAAGTCTATACTATAGTTCTTGAGAACCCACACCCTGGAGTCAAAGCTGGGAGACTGACTCATACTGATTTCCATAGCCCTCAGAGCTCTGTGGTAAAGTGACAGTCCCACATAGTGGCTGGGCATGCATGCCCCAGGGCTGTGTGCCTGCTCATCTGTCTCCTTGCTGTGGACAGGCTGCTTCCATTCTATGTGCTTCAGTTTCCTTCTGGATATAAGAGGAAGTTGCCATGAGAACCAAGTCTGCCATGTGATGATTCCAGAAGAGCCCCTGCCACACACACAAAGTATCTATTTAATATGAAGAGCAGCTAAAAAAACAACTAAATGTAAATGAGTAGCAAATCTCATGTACAGCTGCTGGAAATGTAAAGATTTGGATTTAATTCTTTCACATTGATTTTCTGTTCCCTAGAAGTCAGGTACAGTGCCTCCCACACAGACTGCCTGTGTTTTTGCCCACTATGGTTATTCTCAAGACCACTTCCCCCAAAATATAATGACCCTGTGGTCTAAAAAGTGTCTTTCTCACTAAGCAAGGGGCTCCTAAGACCCAGTTTCTGGGTGTCTCTGTCCAGGACACCTGATCTTACCAGGCCTCCCTAAAGAGACAGCTCTGCTTTTTCAACCCAACATGTGTCAATCACAGAGTAGACCCCTATTGAATGTCCTCTGAGAAATATGGCAATGGAGTGGGTCTGTATGGTACTTGGATGACATCTCTGATTCCTTACGACCTCTCTATGGATGGAGGGTTCTTGCTTGTGTCCTTCTGGAGGCCACACCTTCCCAGCACTGAACTTTGTTTAAACTTTGTAATGGGGGGGGGCATGCATGGGCAGAGCCTACAGTGCAATAAATGCGATGTGCCCATCAAAGTAGATTTAAAATGCAACCTCCAGGGATATGACCATGCCCATAGTTTAAGATAAGAAATGGGGAACACAATCTGATTATAGTGAAAGAGACTGATGGCAGCTTATGCCTGGGTGGTGAGCCAGGCCATTTACTACATGGTCCCTTGCCACATCTGTCAGCTGACCCAAGCCCAGATCCAGTTTCAGCCAAGTCAGCAGTGGCTTCCCTATGTCCTTTCAGCTAATTCCTGTGCCAACCACGTGGCAGTTGGGTGGCTTACACATGAAGAGCACTTCAGGGTCCATGGTATATTTCATTACAGCCCATGCGGTGATTGATTCAGACACCTTGCAAAAGTACTGAACTTCTAGGATTAAAAGCCACACAGGGGGCTCTTTAGAATGCAGGGTTGGCATAGATACCCAGCTAAAAGCATCTAGTGTTCTTCAGTTGACACCCCGAGAGAACTCTTGGTGGTGAGTTACTTTAAAGGCTAAAGTTGGTAAAGATGCAAAAACTCCACAGCTTCAACAATTATACCTCATATTTCACAGAACTTCAGAGCCCTTCTATTTTGCCCATTTAAATTTTTATTTATGTTTTTCTGTGGATGAGAAGACTGAAGAAGAGAAATAATTCATCTGGGTACTGTGGAATAGGTCCCCCAAAGGGTTTCCTACCAGCCCCTGGTGCTATTGTGGAGTTTTTAGGGGGTGGGATCTGGTGAGAGGAAGTTGGGTCATTTGGGAGCGCACCCTTGAAGGGGCTGTCCTGACTTGTGACTTAAATGTGAAACACCCATCATAGACTCGTGTTTCTGAACACTTGGTCCCCAGATGGCCTGTCTTTTGTGAAGACTAAGATACCTTTGAGAAGTTAAAACTTTCTTCAAGAAGTGGATCTCACTTCCTGTTCATTCTCTGCTTCCTGACTGTGAATACACTGTCACCACCTGACTTCTTGTTCCTGTTCCATGCCTTTCCTGCTTGCTGCTGTGGCTTCCCTGCCATGATGGAATGAACCCTTGACTGGACTGTGAGCCAGAATGATCCTTTTCTCCCCCCCTAAGCTGCTTTTGTCTAGGTATTTTATTTTATCACAGCAACAGGATGAGGAACTACACAGAATCCCTGCCCCTTCTTCTCTCACCTTTTGCTTTCCCACCACCATGAAGCCCCCAAACAATAGGCTGTTGATCCATGGACTGTGAGTCAGAATAACCCTTTCCTTGTAAGTTGTTTGTCTCAGGTAATTTGTCACAACTGGTCAGCTTTTCTGTTGTGACGAATAGCTGAGGGAAACAATGGAAGGGTTCTTTGGGCTCACACTGCTAGAGGTCTCAGTCCATTGTGACAAGGAGGGTATGGGGAAGAGCAGCTCACATCATGGTGGCCAGGAAGCTGAGAGAGGCCACCTGCATTGCAGGCTTTGATTCCATTAGGATCCCAACTCACGAGATGATACCACACACCCACATTCAGGGTGGGTCCTTTGCCCTTAGTTAATCTTCAAAGACTCACCCAGAGACATGCTTGCCAAATCTCCTAGCTGTTTTTTTTTTTTTTTCAATGCAATCAACATTATCCATCATAGTACTGGAGAGCTAAGACAGGCACCTTACAGAGGAATCCAGCCCAATCCACTTGCTGCTCCAAACTCTTTCAACATTTAAAAATGAACATGTTTTATGGAGCTGGCATCCAAATATTTGTGCTATTTTTAAGTTCTGTTTATTTTTCTTTAGCGGATCATTTCGCACTCAGCACCCACATCAACCAACACATTCACACAGCATCTCATTAATTCATATTTGAATGAGTACCATAGCATGCTTGCTAAATTGACAAAATAGCCTTTAAAATAGATTTTCAGCAGACTTCGTGGTGAAGGATGCCACTTGCACTGACCTGACACCACTCCACCCTGGAAAGAAACCCTGACATTTCATTTCTTTTTTGAAGTCACTGCCACAAATCTTTTTACAGTAGCTGCCTCCAGCTAAATGCCAGGTTGCTCCTCAAGAACGGTGAGGAAAGCTAATTCCCATTCCTGCCTTTCACCTGTCTCTTTCTGTTAGGGGCTCAGCCCAGGCAATTTTATTACTGGGAGAAAGAAGCCAGCCTGTTTTTTGTGTTTTATTTTTATACTCACCTGCATTCCATCACTATAAATGCCACATCCGAAACCAAACTCAGGGTCATTTCCTTCATTAACTCCCATGATGCCCTGAACACACAGAGAAGCAGAAGGCAAGAACTGGCTACACAAAGGTGTCCTCCTGTGACCTCCACTGAGCACTGTGATATATGTGCCCAAGCTTCATATGTGTGTGTGCACACACACTCACAGCGCACATACATCACACACCCCAAAGGAAAAGAAAAATGCTTTACCGGAACAAGCAGAGAGTAAAGAAAATTAGAAGAAAAAGGATATTTGTGTGTGATAAAACAAGAGAGCCAAGAAGGGCCAGCCATGCCAGCAATTCAGTGGGCAATCCCCAAACTTCTGTCATGTTGGAACTAAAGATGTGAACCTCAAAACATCCAAGATCCATTCAGAGGCTGCTGGACACCTTGAATGGTATCTCAAGATGAGTCCCCAGTGACTTAGGAAGGATCCTAAAAATAAAATAAAGCTGTAACTTTATTCATGATTTTCACACAGAAATAGCCAAGACTTTAGGAAGGAGGTTTCATTTTCTAACTATGCCACTTTGCATTTTAAAAAGATGTGAACAGTATCGCTTGACATATATGAAAATACAGAAGGCTGGCTGCACTAGCTGGCTTTGTCCTCCCAATCCCCAGCTTTGCTGGAGCCAATGCTACCTCTTCAAGAATCTTTGCATCTAGTTCCAAATCCAAGTCATTGCCTACTGTGCCAAAGATGACACTCAACCCAAATGCCTGTTCTGTTGTTATTTTTAGACAGGATCTCACTATGTAACTGTGGCTGGCCTGGAACTTGCTATGGAGACCAGGCTGGCCCCGAACTCAGAGATCCATAGGCCTCTGCTTCTGGAATGTTGAGATTAGAGACATACACCACCACGCCAAACCCCAGATGCCTTTTTATGCTAACTGGCTGCTGAAGTTTGTTTTCGGTTACTTGCAGGGGGTTTGTGCCTCAAACTTGTAGTAGGTTCTAAATAAGGAACTAAACCCCTTCAATGCTAAACTGTATAAACAGGCAGATGGGAGAGAAATGTAATTATGTTATTTTTTTACAATTATTTTTAAAAAGTCTATTTTTTTCTCCTCTTGGAATGCAAAGCAAGTAAATCTTTCAGATGGTAGGAAAGTGTTCAATTGTATTCAAAAGAGAAAAATAGGGGCTGTAGATGGCTCGGGGGTTAAGAGCACTTTGATGCTCTTAGAGAACCAGAGTTCTGTACCTGACACTACCAAGCTGGTAACAGCCACCTATAACTCCATCCTTGTGGGCCCCAAAGGACCAGATCAGGAAGAAAGTATCTGATATAGTTAATGGTGATGAGACAACAGGGAGTTGTGAGCACTGTGCCCACAACAACATTGACCCCATGGTTTCTACACAGGAAAGTGGGTCAGGGTGGCTGGAGTGCCCAAATATCCAAGAAATTATGGGACACCTCCTGGTTGTATAATGCCCTGATATTAAGAAAAATGTGATTATGCTGCCAGAAGGACACATGCCCACAGGCTGGGTTTGCCTCTGGGCCACCAGTTTGATATCTCTACCGCTGTCAGAAGCAGCCCAGCCTCCCTTATGAGCCAGAGTTGAAGTATATCACACAGGTTGTAACAACCACAGAAGGGAAGCTGTCTTCCACAAGCTTCAGC
This sequence comes from Cricetulus griseus, assembly GCF_003668045.3. NCBI lineage: Eukaryota > Metazoa > Chordata > Mammalia > Rodentia > Cricetidae > Cricetulus > Cricetulus griseus. The sequence goes on along the minus strand of NC_048595.1, from coordinate 281,321,436 downwards.
CAATCTGCCACTGTTGGTCCCAGCAAACACAGAGAGACTGGCTTATTAATGATGCTGAGCAGTACTTGAGGACTGGGACAAATGAGCTTCTCGTCTCCTGCTGATTTCCATGCCAAACACCAAGACCATCCTGCCAGGTACAGTGCTTAGCATCCTGTATCTGTAGGATGCTACTGGTCAACACCAATAAAGCAACCTTCTAAATTTAGCACACCCCTACCTGTGCAGTCTTGCAGAACTGATACCCCATAATTACATCCACAAACACCTTCTGGGTGTTTGCTTCCTGCAGCTGCTTCTCTCGGGGCAGGGTGAGACTCAAACTCTCACTTGAAATAAACTTGTGGCAGCCAGCTTTTGATCTTTGTCCCCAGAGACGGTGGAATCAGTGTTGTGTGCCCGTCAATTCCCTCACTGCCCATGAGAAGGAGCCCCTGATGTTTCCACTTCGACAACTTTTCACAGGAATGAATTGTTGGCCCAGAGAAGCAATGCATGCTGGGAGGACTACACATTTGTTGAAAGGTTATCTCAGTAATTATTGTGCAGGAGATGTCAGCTTGAGGGTGAGAAAGGACTCCTGGCCAGGATCCGGAGATGCATGCCAGCACTTGGAGCTATTTCTATCCTCAGAAACACCCAAAGGGCCCATCGGCCTAGAAATGTGTATGACGACTCCCTTTTCACCAGTTGAGACAGCCTGTCCCTAGATGTGGAAGAAAAGAGAAAGTGGAGTCCTGCTCTGAGTAACTCACTTTTGTAAGCACTTGGTTCTCAATCGCCTCTGGTCTCCCAGCTCAGCTTCTAGTTAAAAAGTCACAGATTCATATTATTCCTTGTCAAAACTGACCAGCCGTGAGCATATCACTTGATTGTGAGCAGTTGACTCTAATGTGGTAGTGAGTTCCATTAGCTCAGCTCGCCCTCATCCGAGGATAGCCTGGAGTGCCTGCTGCACCCACCCCATGTAGGCCTCAAAAGCTCGAGTGGGGCACAAACCTCTGCTTCACCCAAGCATCAATAAGTTAGGTCCGTGCAACCTGAGATTGCCTGCAGGCTGCCTGAGTATGGAACAATGGAAGAAAAATGCAAGCGATCACAGGGAATAGTTTCTGGGAATCCGGGACAGCTGCGCACAGCCACTAGACATCCCAAGCCAAAGGCTGTTTGCACAAATCATTATTTCTGTGAAAGAGTTTGGCACAGTTAGCAGGCTTCTATGTCACCAGGTATGGTGTGGATGCAGACATACAGCGCCCGTGTAAGGAAGATAGTTAGCAGTCTATGTAATCTGGCTGATGAAGGAGGCTTCAGGCTCCCCTGTGGCTCTCAGTGATTGGCAGCGAACTTTGGCTGGGTTCAATGTGTTAGGACAGCTCACTAGTAAAGCCAATGAATATGCATGGCCGAGCAATGGAAAGTGTTGGCACAGAAGACAGAAGTTAGAAGTTCCAGGGATAGATCTGTCTGCTGTAACTCAATAATTTAGGGGGACTTCAAACTGGCCAGAACTTTGGTGTGTTACTCAGCTTTTTTGTCACAGCAACAATGAATAAAAAAAAAAAGAAAGAAAGAAAGAAAGAAAGAAAGAAAGAAAGAAAAAAGAAAAACCCAACAACAACAACAAGCAACTTAAAGGAGGAAATGTTTATTTTGCTGTGGGTTTTTAGAGATGTTAACCCATGTCAGCTGGCTCCATCGTTTGAGTCTGTGATGAGACAATACTCCTGGAGTGAGGGAGGGGGAGGAGGGGACCAGAGAGACAAGAAGGGGTCAGGAACAAGATACTCCCTGGAAAAGCAGCCTCCAGTTACTGCTTCCCCCAGGCAGGCTGTCACTGCCTCGCAATAGGGGTTCAGAATGAATTAACCCATGGGTGAAAGATCCAGTCAGCTTTGAGTGGCAACTTCAGCTATGCACCAAGCCTGGATCCTAAGCGCCTTTGGGGCCATTTCACATAAAACTATACACTTCTCAGCTGTTGGAAAAAAGAGTCCTAAATTTGTTACTAAGAATATCTGTTTACATCTTTGTGTGTGTGTGTGCATACTTGTACATGTTCCCTTGAAGGCTAGAAGTGGATATTAGATGTCTTCCTCTATTTATTGTGTTCTATTTTTTGAGAAATGGACATCCAGTCAACATGGGACTTCCTGATTTAGCTAGACTGGCTAACCAGCAAGCCCCCAGGACCCTATGTCTAGGATTACAGCACACACTGCCATGTCTGACTTTTTACATGGCTTCCTGGAGGCTGAAGTAAGGTCCTCATGCTGGGACAGTAAGAACTTAGCTAACTGAGCCATTTCCTCGGTCCTATCTGCTTACACCCCATGACAAGGGCTTGCATATTAACACTGTTCCAGAGTAAAGCTGGGAGACCCCGAGATTGAGGAGAAGCCACGGTTTTTCATGGAGCATCTGTGTGAGCAGTTTTCACTGTGCTGTGTTCGACAGTGACTTACATGTGCCAGCTGACATGCTGTCCTGTAATTACTCATGAGTGTGGAGAAGTAGGTCACAGTTAAATTCTCATCATGGTCCCCGAGGTCTCTCATCACACTCAACCACTCCATTAAAGTGTGAGTCCTCTCGGCCAGAGTGTTCATTTTTCAAAATGAGAACTCATGGGGGACAGTTGTCCCATAATTAGGGATGTCTAACTTAGACTTGCTTCGTCTTTCCTGCTGGAGGCTGTTTGCTCTCCCTACTGGGCAGTGTACCAGTTGGCTTTCTGCCTCACTCAGCTCCACTCTGGCTCTTAATCAGAACACTTTGGTTTGAAGGTTTTCCTTCAATATCTAGCTCTGTGGTAGTTTGAATAAGAATGACTCCCATAGGCTCATCACACTATCATGGTGTGACATGGTGGCACACAGGCAGACATGGTGCTAGAGAAGGAGCCGAGAGTCCTACATCTTGACCCACAGGCAACAGGGAGTGATCCGAGTGTCACACTGAGTGAAGCTTGAGCAAAGGTCAAAGCTCACCTCTCCAATGACATACTTCCAACAAGGCCATACCTACTCCAACAAAGCCACACCTCCTAATAGTGCCACTATGAGCTTATGAGGGCCAATTACATTCAAACTACCATACCTAGTCACCAGGGAATGGAACTGTTTAAAAACATTAGAAGGATTAGGAGGTGCGGCCTTGTTGGAGGAAGTTTGTCACTGGGGATGGGCTCTGTGGTTTCAAAAGCCTACAAGTCCAGTGTCTGTTGGCACACAGATCAGGATGTAGCTCTCAGCTACTGCTGCAGCACCATGCTCCTTATCATAATGGACTAAACCTCTGAAACTGTAAGCAAGGCTCCCAATTAAATGCTTTGTTTCATAAGAGTTGACTTGGTCATGGTAACTAAAAAAGCCCTGTGAATTTCTTTGGCTTCCTCATTTCTGTAGATGGTCAGACTGATGAAGATTCGTGTGGTCCTTTAGGGTAAACCTTAATCTGATTTCACAAGTTGTTCAGCACCTTCCCTCCTCTTTCACCCCAGAGTTGTATTTCATTCTCAGGAAAGATAAGATGTTCATATCAGAATCTTCCGTCTCTTGTGGTCAATATGGACCAATGGTCAAGGAGTCTACTAAGGGAGTTAGACATACACAAAGGCAAAACACCCACACATACAAAATATTTCTGATTCTTATTTTCTCTGTTTAAGTTGTTAGGTTTTCATTTTAGTCTTCCTATTCAACTTTTAGATCTTACCTTTTGTTATTGTTTGGTTGGTTCCATCTCTATGAGGCAGGGTCTTGTTACACCCCTACTCCTGGGGTTCTCATCTCATAAGAAATATAAGTGGTGCCTGCTTCCTCATGCCATTGAAAAGAACTAAATGAAGATTTAACACTGTTTCTGCCATGCATTGTGCTCAGCTCTGTAAATGTTTTTAAGTTTCTTTCTTGATAGGTTTTATGTTTGATGCTGAATAAATGGTGAATGTGTTCTTATAAGAAACTTCATCCTTGAGTGCTTTTATTTATAAGATACAGTATCTGAACTGGGAACACTAGGCCATAGGACACAGTCCTTTTAAATTGAGTTGCAAGACAAAAAAATCACAAGAATTTCAATATATTTTTTGGTTTTATTATTATTTTTAGAATCAGTCAATACTTGATACCATAAAATGGAATAAATGGATAAGCACTCCAATGAGCAGGGGAAGGTTTTGTTTTGTTTTGTTTTCAGAAAAGGGCTAAAGCAGCAGAAATGAAACCCAGTGAATTGTCATTTCAAAGCTACATTCCCTACAGGGTTGGGCACAGATAACAGGGAAAAGAATTGATCAGTTTGCTCTCAAATCACTCAAGTGATTTTCTCATGTTGGGGAAACCTGGCCATTATCTGTATGGTTCTGATTTCTTAGAAGTTCAGATAAATAGTGACATTTCATCCTAGTGGCATGGAACTTCACACGAATGGCTCCATTTTCCTTTTCATCTTTTCTCTTTGGGCTTGGTGCAGGAGCCTAGTCCAAAATGACAGCCTTCTAAAATGTTTATTTCACTCTAGGTTCTTACCTATAATAGTAAAGGTATATAATAAATCTATAATAAATAAATTCACCAATGTTGTGAGCATTGGCATTTTCCCTTACTTGTTCATGGAGATTCCTTGCTAATTGTCACTTAAGACATAATGGTCTTATGTGATATATATCATTTCCCCCAAAAGGTCCTGCTTGCTGATTTTGTGTCATATTTTTTCCATAATTTTTTCATTGATTTTAAATTTTACCAATACCCCTAGTTTCTCTCTTACAGCTTCCAAGTAGGTTTTCAGCCCAAGGCTTAATGTGTTGAAATGCAATCTCCACTATAAGAGTAATTCCCTTTCAAGGATGCCTCTCTTCCTTTACAGACATTCTAAATTTTAAAGAAAAACCACATTTAATTGGCTAACTATTGAAAACTGAACAATCTTTTAGATCTTCAGGTGACAATGTATAATGTCCCTCTCCTACTAAATTATCTAACACAAAGTGTGTCACTTACTGTGGATTTTAACTTTCAGAAAAGTAAAATGTTTTGTCTAGAAAGCCACTCCAGGAAGTCAAAACTGATTCTAACCAGAAAAAACAAATCTAAGGTGTGTGCCCTGGGTGAGAAAGACGCTTGCACGCATGCGCGCGTGTGCACACACACACACACACACACACACACACACACACACACACACCCCTCCCATGTGCCCTCTGCACCTCCTTTCCCTTCACATCAGGTGCTAAAGATATAAAGTTCAGTGGTAAAGCATGTGACTACCCTATGGGAAGTCCTAGGTTCAAACTGTAGCACAGAAACAAACAAAAAGGAAATCACTTCCACATACCTGAGTTCTCCACAACAGACTCTGAGACACTGATTGCTTCCATCTTCCAGGGTTCTGGTCCCTCAATAAACCTAGGTTTCTTCCTGCTGACTCTTGTCTCCCTATTATTGGCTATTGAACCGGGAGCAGATAGACTTGAGCCCAACTATAACATTATGAGATATCAAAAGGGTAGAAGCTTAATCTGGCCTTGGTGTTTAGAAGTGGGGCCTAATGAAGATTAAGGTTGTTAGAGTTGAGTTCCCATAATTGGCTTTATAAGAAGAGGTAGTGGAACCATAGAAAAGTCACATGCATCCATTTCTTCCTCCTCTCTCATCCCATGAGAACTTTGCTGGCAAGAAGGCCATCACTAGATGTGGCAACTCAATGGTACCTTAGAGACCATGAGTCAAAATAAACCTAATTGAAAAAGCAGCATGGCATTATTTTGTTATCAGCAACAGATGCAGACTGATATAGTTAAGAAGGCATCCTCATCCCTAGATGGCTGACACAGTACTTGCTTTTTCCTGTTTATGTATCAAATCTTGTTCCTGAGATGCTGGATGTCTGCCACAGCTATGGAAAACTCTTCACCCAGGCGTTGCAATGGACATGAACACTTGGTCTCAGATGTCCTAGACCTTTGCAGTTCACAAGGATTATAGTTACTTCTTTTCCACCTCCTTCAAAACACTACTCCTCACAGCACGCTGGGGACATCACTCAGAAACCACTCACAAAGCCCTTTCACACAACACTAAAGTGTGAACTGTGTTAAGTGTGATATAGGGGGTCAAGAGAGGTGACAACAGAAGCAGTATTTTGCCTGATGGAGGCATGGGGTGGGACAGCCTGTGAAGTCCCATGCAATCACAGTTATTCTGTCCCCATTTGGCACTGGACTTCTGACCTTGATCTAAGAAACACAGGATATGCTTGTGATTCTTGGCATCAAAAGAAGTTAGGGAAAGACACCCCCCTTCCCACCCCAATACTGTATTTTCTACTGCTTCCTGGGAATGGCAGAAATGGGAGAGAAGCCAGCTTAGGAACTGGCAACATGAAATTATCTCTCTGGCAAATCACTCTACATTACCAGTGGGGCCCAGGAGAAGAGTGCAGGTACTAACTCAGGAGTCTGGAAGTGGTCTGAATGGTCTATATTACACAAAAATGGTCTATATTACACAAATATGCCCCTGTGGGCCACAAGGAATTTTACCACAGAGCCTTAGTCCTCCAATTGCACATCTGAAGGGAAGATTACGCATATTTCAGAGGGACTCACACTTTGATGAGCTGAGTCATACCAATCCGCCTCAGGAGACTGATCTGTAAACCAACTGTTGACAATGACAGCAAGTATGTTTGCCACAGACGACATCTGAAATTCAGAGAGGCTGAGCCAAGTCTTTCTCCATGATGGTTGTCATTCTTTGCAGCACTATATATTCTGAATCAATTATTCCAAATACCCAAGTATTATTTGGTATTTTTTGTATATGATGCATTCTTTTTAATGTGTTGCCAAGTGCTACTTAAAAAAAATTATCCAGTCTTTTATTACAGAGGGTAGTGAGAGTCAAAACTTGAATCTTTTGTGGTCTTTTAGTTTTTGGTACTCTTTGGGGGAAGTATGCTGATGATACACTTTATATCTTTTGTGTTGAAATATATCAATAGGTTACAACTAAATGAATGTCATGAAACACCACTCAGATAAATAAAACCCAGAAGAGTTGTAGAGGGTAACCTAGGCTATTACCTAGTTTCTTCCCACCTTCAGAAGTAACTGCCATCTTGTATTCTAAAACTCATTTACCTTTGTGTATTTTTTAAATGCCTACTCAAAAAACAACTATTCTGTTTAGTTCTCTATTTCTTTGGCTCAGCATGTATTTGAGAAACAGTTATCTTTTAAGGGGCGCAGTAGTGATGAACTTACTTGAACTTCCACTCAGAACTCCACATTGTGCTACCATACACCCATCCTACTGATGATTACCATATACGCTACTCCTCCATAGATGTTGTGATGCTATAAGCACTCTATGTTTCTCTTTGTGTTGAAAATACCCTGGAGTAAGACTCTTAGACCATAGAGTGTGCATATATCTTCCCCTTCAGTAAATAGTGACCAGATGTTTTCCTACCAGCTATGTATTCGCCACTGACAACCATATCTCATTAATCCATAATTTTCATGAGGTAGAATAGGATTTTCTGCATTTCACTTATAGGTTTTGCTATCATAGGTCTTAATGCTATTTTATATACTTGTATTTTAAAATATGAAGATACTGCATTTGTAACTTTATTATTCATTTAGAATTTAGTTATGTTCCAATAGGCAAAGCCCCACCTCCTTATGCTTGGGCTACCAAGCCTGCTTGGTCATGTACTAGTTGTAGCATCTACACATTGGAACACTACAGCTGTAGGAGAGTATTAGGATTAACTAGACAGTTGTATCCCATGTAGTTAAAACTTTCTCTTCGGCGCTCGAAAACCACCTTAATTATGCTAAGAAAGTTATTAAAAAATCATCATTTACTTTCTGAGATTTCTCATAGTTATTTCTAATTGCCAGCTTTTACACATATTGAGTTGAGTACTGTCAGGCCTTTTGAGAAAATACCAAGCAAGTGTGCTTTATGCAAGCCATTTGCATGGACATTTTCTTGAAAGTCACAACAAAATTGCCAAGACAAACTTAGAAAAGCCATTCTCAGACACTAAAATTGACAACCAACACCATGTTTTGTCCCAAAGTGGGAGACCCATCAAAAATAAACCAAAACAAGCAAACATTAACAAAATGGCAAACCAGAACTATCCTTGCTTCTTGTTAGAATGAACAAGGATGAGAACAGGGCTCAGTTGCTAGGAGCTGTAATCTGCTCCTGCCAAAACATTCTGGAATGAAGGCTGCCTACAGAAAGAAGTGAACCACGTGTTTGCTTCTACCCTGACTTCCTTTGGGACAGACTTTCACAAGACTCAGGAATCTGAGGTACAGTTAAAGGATAACAGCTAGTGTTTGTTATTGCTGTTTTAATGGTTCAGATCTTTAAAGAGCAACGATAACTTAAAGCTGGGGGTGTGGCTCAAAACAAGAAATGTAAAAAGTTAGTGGACCCCACTATGAGCAACAAGAACTATGGACCTTGATGCAAGAGTCCCCAACAGAGGTCTCCCCTCTGAGCTTACAGACAATGCAGACCAGGCTTCCTACAGGGCTTCCTCCTTTGCTTTGCTTTCACTTTGGCAGGAAATGTCCCTGATTTAGCAGCAATACTTCCTTTCCCAGTCACCTCTGCCCTTCTTCTCCTGAGTCTACAAGCTCAAAGTTTTAAGGAAACAAAAGACATCTCTCCGCAAAGGGATTCTGTGATGATCTGACTCAAACAAGAATAGAATACATTTCAAGAATACTTCAAGTTGCTAGAAATGCTGACTCCCTGTTGGTGCCTACAGTATTCTGTGCAGCACAAATGCACTGGAGGTAAATATATAGCTGGACCCCTTAGTATACTCAAGTACTTGGAACCATACCATAGTCACAGCCTTCCAATTTCTTTTTAACCTTAAATTGTATCATCATCATCATCATCGTGTGTGTGTGTGTGTGTGTGTGTGTGTGTGTGTGTGTGTGTGTGTGTGTGTGTTGTGCATGAGTATAGGTGCATATATGTGGTATATGTGTGGAGGCCAGAAACAACTTTTAGGAGTCAGTTCTCTCCTTCCACTGTGAGGATTGAACTCTGATCATCAGGCTTACACAGCAAGTACTGTTACCTGCTGAGTCATTTTATAGGCCCACATGCTTCCAATTTTATTAAAATCTTTCATAGTGTGATCTGAGTGTTTTCTATGAAGATGTCACTTTCCAAGACCTTCTTCTGGAGTCATCTTTTCTTTCAATATTCAAGAACAATGGTGGGATTGAAGGCCAAGTATGATGCAGCCCAGCTGTTATGCGTCTTTTCCTAGGGAGATAGGAACAGCTGTCTATTCACCTCAGATAGGGCACCGGCAATTGACCAAAGAAGTAATTCTTCCCAAGTCTAGCTTGGTGAGCTTATTGGAATTACATGATCTTGGGTGAGGGGTTACTTACGGGAGCATGGTTGGCTCAAAAGTGGCTATACTTCCAAATGCTCACCTCAACATAGATGAAAACCCATGAAAGTTGGAAACCTAGAGCTCTACGCACAATGTTCTAGTAGCTCAACAAGTCAAATAACCTCTTCCAGGCAGTTCAGTCAGTCTGAGTCTCCCTAGTGTCCTCACTGCTTGGGGAAGGAGTGCTCTTGTACATTCTATTAATTTCGGGGACTTCCTAGGACTTATGAGTTCTTTACTTTGAGTTTCAATAAGCCACCCTGTAGAACAACAGTTCTCAACCTGTGTGTCACAATCCCCCTGGGGTTGAATGACCCTTTCAAGGGGTCACCTAAGACCATCAGAAAACAGTTATTTATATTATGATTCATAACAGTAACAAAATTACAGCTATGAAGTGGCATAGCTGTTGTTGAGGTCACCACAGCATGAAGAACTGTATTAAAGGGTCACAGCATTAGGGAGGTTGAGAACCCCTGCTTTAGAACCTCTTGGGTCTTAGTGAGTGTCCCTACATGATGGAACTTGCTACACAACAGCTTTCTATGACAGCATGGTAGATATTTTTGAGTATTCAGCTAGATGTCTGTTAAGAGCATAGAGGTGATAAGTGGTGAGCCATTCCAGGAGGCTTTGTATCCAGTGGGTTTTCTCTCATCTCACCAAGCCTCTGCATAACACAACACTAAAGGCAGCTGGGGGTTGATTTTCTACAATGGCTTTGAGGGGCAAAGTCACTGTGGGCAGGTAACTAATGTCTGGTTCTAAAACATCAGGATGGCACACGGTAGGGATATTTGTGCTAATTACTTAGTAAGCTACCTGCTGTTTTTGTAGGTTTCAGGTCTCTGATGCTTTCCTGCTCCTGGCTAGGAGCCCTTGCCATCTTGGTTTTATGCCCACAGTAGAAGTTGACAAGCTGGTAGATGCAAATAGATGCATCAGAGAATTGGATTGAACTCCTTTAGGCCCTCCATTCCTGAGGGGAATGAATGACCTCTCTCTAACCAGCATCCCTATGAAGTCTCAAATTACCCTGGGTTCCCAACAAATTTCAGACAAAATTTGGAAGGAAAGTGAGGGGTTGAAGAAGAAAAAATGGAGGAAACACCTTATTATGCTTTGGATGGGGGAGAAGGGAAAGATAAGGAGACTTGTTGCTAGGCAACACATCCTCTAGGTCCTGGCTTGGGACATTGACTAAGGACAATTACTTGCTTTGTCCTCAGTGCCTCCCTAGCTGCAAAGAATCCTCTGGCAGCTCAGATCACCCCATGTGTGACACCCCAATCTCTATGCTGATTTGTGTTGTCCTAGAGAGGGCCCATTTCTGACCTTCTTTCCTTCCCAAGATGCCTCAGCCCTTCTGTCCATGTCACGGACATTCTATGGTCTATAAGCAAACAGTGGGTATGAACGAATCTCATAGGCAGATGGAGCCTTCCTTGGAAGTTCTCAGTTCTATCCCTGTCAGTGGACAGATTGGCAGTCCAGCTGACAAGCAGCCCTGCCATTGTATTTGTCTCTATATAAACTAGACTTTGATTCCTCTCTTGCCAGGAATCATAGAGCACAGGCTGAGAAGAGCTGGAGGGAACCCTTGACAACCCTGGCCCCTCCCTAGCTATTGTAAATCCGTCTTCCTCATGATAGAGTACCCGAAGCATTATTATTTGGGGAGCATTGAAATGAGCCCACCGAACAGCTGGAAGGCATCGGAGAGGGCAGTTGCAGCCTCTCTGGGGGAGGGGTATCCGTCAGGACCCCAGACTTCTATGGGAGGAATGTATGTAGGGTAGCATGGCTCTGGCACTTCAGCCTTCCTGATATAGCCCATGCTTTTGCTGTTCAGGCAGCAATACAAGTTTTGTCAGATCATTCCTGCTTTAACACCCAAGAGATGTAGCTTGAGCCACTGTACATTTATTCGAAAGTCCAGTGCCCTGTGCTTCCTAGGGGTCCAATAAAAATACCCCCCTTCCTTCCCGTTTTCAGCTGAACCTCATATCCTCATGATTTATCACTTTAACCTATGCTGTTCTCCCTTCATTTCCAAAGTATCAACATGGATTACCGAGGATTGCAGGCACTTTACTGAAAATTACAAGACCAGAGAAAAGGATTGAGATCATCGAAGGGGCTAGGGACATGGTTCCACTAGGAAAGTGCTTGCTGTGTAATCATGGGGACCTGAGCTTGGATTTATAATCCCAGATAAAAAGCCAGACCTAGGCCTACACCTGTAACTCTGACACTCAATTGGTGGAGTATCCTTTGGACTTGTTTGCCAGCCAGTCTGGCCCAATCAGTAAACACCAGTTTTGTGGGAGACTCAAAAACAAAACAAAACAAAAAACACTAAGGTGGAGGTTCAATAAGATAACTCAGAAGATAAAGCTGTTTGTAGCCACACAGCCTGATGACCCAAGGTCTGTTGCCGGGACCCACACAATGGAAGGACAGAGCAGACTCCTATGAGTTGTTTTCTGACCTCCACAAGTCTGCACATATACTGGAAATACATACATACATTAAAATATAAAATGGAGAGTGATAGAGGAAGACACCTGGTATTGATCTCTGACCCCCCCACACACACACTCCCATCTTCTTTATGAGCACAAATATATAAACACTTATATATACTCTACTTTTCCAAAGAATCATATGTTAATGCTGGGGCAACCCAACTGTCTGTTTGCTAACAATATACTCTGGATAGCCAACATAGAATCCTTCTATGAGCAGATGTGAGGAAAATTGTTCTCAGTGATCAGCTCTCCAACACCAATAGGGTGTCCAATAACTCAGTTCAGTTCTGACACTAGTTCCCTGGAGTTAACATCAAATCCTACAAGCCGAGCCCTCAGTTCCATGAGACAGTCTCCTTCCCCTTTGAATGCCTATGGGAAAAAACTAGGGCCTCAGGTACTTGTGACAAACTGACTGTCAATTGGAGCATTCTCCCAAGTCATCCTTGAGTTCAGTCATTTGCTAGAACATATGAAACTTGGGAATAGACATGTAGAAAAGATGAATGGGGCAGGGTTTGGAGGAAGGGGTGTGGAAGATGGGATATCATCCATACTGCCAGCACCCAGAAGTTCTCTGAACCCCAAGTTGTGGGTTTTTCTAGAGCCTTAATTACATAGGCACATAGGTGTGGTTGATTACATCATTAGTGGTTGACTAAATCATTAGCTGTTGATCAATTCAACCTCTCCTACGAGGACAAGATAGGAGGGGAATGTAGAAATGGAATTTTTAACTTTTTCACCACAAAGCTGCTCCTCTGTGTGGTTGTTTGAATGTAATTGGCCCCATAATCTCATAGGGAGTGGCACTATTAGGAGGCAAGGTTTGTTGGAGTGGATATGGCCTTGTTGGAAGTAGTGTGTGAGGTTTTGAGGTTTCCTATGCTCAGGATACCACCCAGTGTCTTTGTCGACTTCCTGTTGCCTGCGGGATGTAGGACTCTCAACTACTCCAGCACCACATCTGCTGGCACACCACCATGCTTCCAATCATAATGGACTGAACCTCTGAAACTGTAAGCGAGCTGCCCCAATTAAATGTTTTCTTTAGAAACCCTGCATCGAAAAACCAAAAAAAGTTTTCTTTATAAGTGTTGCTGTGGTCATGGTGTTTCTTCACAGCAATAGAAACCCTAACTGAGACACTATCAATCAGCTCCATGCCTAACTGTCCAGAAGACCCCGTCTACCTTATTAGCATATAAAAGACATTGGACTATATTTGGAGATCCCCAGAGTTTTAGGAGCTGTATGCCAGGAAGTAGAGTCCAAATGGCTTTCAAATCAGCACCTTACAACACAAGCCACCATAGCCTATTTCCCTAGCCGTAACCCATGAAGACCTTCTCTCTCATGACTGCACCTTCCTGTCAGAAGTACTGCTGGTGGTGTCCACAGGAGTCCTATGACCTTTGAGTTGACCTCAAGTTCCTACCAGTGACCCTCCTTCTCAGGCTATGATTCACAATCAGGAATTCTGCTACTTATGTCATTTATTCTTTACTTAACCCTCCTACACCTCAGCAAGCAAAATATTTCATTCTGAATTAAAAATAAGCTAGGCATTTGTTTATCCAATCTAAAAATGAGATACATTTCCATTCCTACTTATATCCATCACTAGAAAGTTCTCCTTAAGAAAACTATCATGTGATATTTTAAAATATCTGAAAAAAAAAAAAAAGACTGGAAGGCCTTTGTATTAGGGTTTGTATTGCTGTGATGAAACACCATAACAAAAAAGCAAGCTGCGGAGGAAAGAATTTATTTGGCTTACACTTTCCACATCATAGTCCATCATTTGAGGAAGTCAGGGCAGGGACTCAAGCAGGGAAGGAATCTGGAGGTAGGAGCTGATACAGAGGCCATGGAAGGATGCTGCTTACTGACTTGCTTCCCCTGACTTGCTCAACCTGCTTTCTTATAGAACCCAGGACCACCAGCCTAGGGATGGCACACCCACCATGGGTTGAGCCCCCCCCCTTTGACCACTAATTGAGAAAATGCCTTACAGCTGGATCTCATGGAGGCATTCCTTCAGCTGAGGCTCCTTCCTCTCTGATGGCTCTAGCTTGTGTCAAGTTGACACACAAAACCACCTAGTACAACTGACCCCTTGTCAATTTGATAAACACAACACTACTAAACCACAACCCTTCCTTATTCATCCCCAAGATCTCACATTAAAATCATAATTTTAAAAGTCCCACAGTCTTTACCAACACATTAAAATTTCAGTCTCTTTAAAATACCCAACATCTCTTAAAAGATTAGGTCTTTCAGCTGTGGATCCTTTAAAAAATCAAAATTAAACACCTTGTTTATGAGGGAAGGACCAGGGCACCATCACAATCTGAACCAAGTAAAGCTGAACTCCAACAGTATAAATAACTCAATATCCAATTCTCAGATTTACTCACCATCTTCTGGGCTCCTCCAAGGACCTTGCATTATTTATCCAGCTCTGCCCTCTGCAGCACACACAGCTTGTCTTCTAGGCTCAGGCTGGCTCCACTCCACTGCTACTGCTGTTCTTGGTGGTCATCCTGTGGTACTGGCATCTCCAAAATGCTGGGGTTTTCTGCTGCAACTAGGCTCACTTTCACCAATAGTCCCTCATGGGATCTCTTCATGGTGCCAAGCCTCAACTTCCTTGCATGACCCCTTCAGTTCTGGGCCTTCAACTGCCACTGAGGCTGCACCTTCACCAATGGCTTCTCCTGGCTGAGGAAATGGCCTCTCCTAGTGCCAAATTTTAGCTGCTCTCCCTGACAGCTTTGTGCCTTCAAATCCAGTATCACCTAGGTGACTCTTGCACATTACCAAGTCCAGCTGCCAGCAAAAGGCTCAAACATGGCCAACCCTGGAACATGGCTTCTCTGTGCTCTCAGAAAACACTTCCCAGATTTCATCTCTTCTCCTTCTCCTCCTCCTCCCTTCTTTTTCCCTCAAGACAGGGTTTCTTTGTGTAGTTTTGGCTGCCCTAGAACTCACTCTGTACTTGAACTTGAGGCTGGCCTCAAGTTCAGAGATCTACCTTCCTCTGCCTTCCAAGTACTGGGATTAAAGGTGTGAGCCGCCATTGCATAGCTATGCCAGTCTCTTCTTAATCATTGCTAAATTCTTAGCTCTAGCTGACCAGTGTCACGTATCCCAGCAAAGCAAAATTTTGCTTTAATACTTCTGGTATCTTGTTAATCACAGCTGACTTTTCAGCCCCAGCAAATGAGAACCACAGACTCCTAATTCAAAGCAAGAAACAGCCAAGATAGAGTCTTTAAACCTCCCTCTGAAACTTCAGAAGCCAGGCCTCCATCTTCTGCACTGATCAACTTTCTTATCTTCCAAGCTTCTGAAAAAACATCCCACTGAGCTATTAACACTCAATAGCTCTCCTAGCCAAAAATTCCAAAGCTCTTCCACAATCCTCCTAAAAACATGATCAGGCCTGTCACAGCAATATCCCACTACACTGGTACCAATTTGTTTTAGTTAGGGTTTGTATTGTTGCAATGAAACACCATGACCAAAAAGCAAGTTGGGGAAGAAAGGGTTTGTCTTACACTTTCAAATCCTAGTCCATTACTGGAAGAAGTCAGAACAGGAACTCAAGCAGAGCTGAAACCCGGAGGCAGGAGCTGGTGCATAGGCCACAGAGGAGTGCTGCTTACTGGCTTGCTTCTCACAGCTTGCTCAGTCTGCTTTCTTATAAAACCCAGGACCACCCACTATGGCCTAGGCCTGTCCCCATTGATCACTAATTGAGAAAATGCCTTACAGCTGCATTTCATGGATGCATTTCCTCAGCTGATACTCCTTCCTCTCTGATGAGTCTAGCTTGTGTTAGGGTCAAGTTGGCATACAAAACCAACCAGTGTAGCTTTCAACTCAGAAATGGCAGTTGTGCAGGAAAATGGAAATGCTTTTTTTTTTTCTCCATTTGGTTAGTTCATATTGTTGCTAAGTATCAAGTTATTATGTTTTCATATTCATAAACATTTGTAATTGCTATGGGACATTTATAAATGAATAAATAAATAAATACCTCTCAAAGCTAGCATCAGACATCAATACTGAATTTCCTTATTAGACCTAAAGTAACTGTTAGCTGTAAGATTACATTATTTCACATAACAATTAGAAAGAAAATAATATTGTTCGATATTGGGAGACTTCAAATAAAATAGCACTGCCCAAGTATTCTAATTTGGTTTCTGTTGTAACAGACACCATGACCAAAAGCAACTTGGGGAGGAAAAGGTTTAATTTGGCTTACCCTTTAGAGTTTGCCACTGAGAGAAGCCAGGGTAGCAGTTCAAGGCAGGAGCTGAAGCAGAGACCCTAGGGGAACACTGTTTATTGGCCTCCAGTGGCTTGCTCAGCTACATTCCTATAAAGCCCAGGCTGCCTTCCTGGGGATGGCATCTCCCACAGTGGGTAAGACCTTCCTACATCAATTAGCAATTAAGAAAATGACCCCCCCACACTGACATGAAGCAATCTGATCTGGAAAATTCAGCTGAGATTCCTTCTCCTCAGATGATACAAGAGGTTAGCATCAAGTTGACAGCTGAAGCTAACTATGTCACCAACATTGGGCCTTCAGTGCAGGTGAATTCACTAAGCCCACTCCACAGAGGTGAGTAGCAGAAGACTTCCAAGTCTCACTAGCACCTGGTGAGGGTGAGGGAGAAAGTGATTCCTTGGAAATTGTAAGACTGCCAAGTGAGGCAACTTTAGACAGCCGTCTGCAAGTGCTCTCGAAAAACTTGATTTCCAGCCCAATGAATAACAACTGTGGGACAGATTCCATCTGCAGAGGATGTAAAAATGTGGACAACAGAGGAGGAAACAATCACATCCGGAAAGACCCTAGAAGGCATGCAGGGGTAATTTCAAGTTGTCATTCCTTAGGGCAAGACTGAAAATGGAGTGTTATTTATGAAAAGGGACAGAATTGCAATCCATCTGTTGTGTTCCCTGGGCCAAGGCTGTGTCCTTTCTCACATCCGTTTCTTGGACTCATAATTGTAGACCAGAAAGACATAAAAAGTAGTGAGTTTCTGAAGGGAGTGAGTGTAAAATCACCAGAAATAGAATGCATTCTGAAAGTTAGGCAGAGCCACTTAGGACAGCTGTGTTACACAGAGCAAATTGCTTTACTTCTCAGAGTCTTTGCTCGTATGACTTTCGGGCAAGGTCAAGGCACTGTATGCAGAGCTGTAGGAACTGATCTTCACATCTATCAAGCACTGAGCCTGATGGATCTGACATTTGCTCAACAATGATGACCAGTATGGACACTGGTAGATATTGAGGTTCAAGGAGCACCTAGGAATTGGATAGAGGCACGTGCAGGAGCACCAGCAGTTTACTAACACAATATACTTCCAAGGAGTGGAAGCCAACAAGAACAGGGGGAGGTTTCAGTAGCTCAGACAACAGTGGTAAACTAAACACAGGAGGTTTTGTTACACGGTGTGTACTTTGGGCATGAATTATATAGCCTGGATTTGGAGGGGACATTTACATTGGCATGGACTTTCTTGCTCATGCGCCTTCTGTCATTAATTTTGCATACAACTTCACACATGGTGTGGCTCATTAGCATCTTAAATCTCCACACAAGGGTGGGCATTTTAGTATCATAATGAGTGACAGGTCACCTTTAGATTCAGGAGTGCTTATGCTCTTGCACCAGGGGCTCCAGACAGTTCTAGTGAGTCTCCACTCAGGAGCTCTGTCAACTGATTTCTTTCATATGCTAACCCTATAGCCTTTGTGAAAAGGTTTCTGGCCTTTATTCTCACCTTGACTCTCCTGACTCAGTTTTATAATCACTATCTATCACTTTCTAAGACTCTGCTCTCTTTAAAGAGTTTTCTTTTTGAAGACTCAACTCACAGGAAGCACAATACCCAAAGAAGACTCCATTCTTTTGGATGCCTATTCAATAATAAATATGACTATTGGAGCCAGACAGATGGTGTGGATGTTGAGTGTGGTTGCTATGTGGTGCAACCGAGGCACAAATGTTATGGGGCAACCAACTGATTTCTGATTGGGTTTAAGGTCTGCTCCACAAGAGGAAATGCATGCTCAGTACTGTAAATAAGACCAATAATCCACAAATGGGCCAGAGGAGGGGGCTTACAAGCCCCAGGGATGACCCTACTGCTATTATTTTATTAGACAGATACAGCATTAAACTGCCCTCTAAATCTGTACCTCTCCACCCATGGATTAGTGCAGCTCTCAGACCTCACCAGAGAAGTTTCTTAGTGAAGAATACGGAGGTTAATGCAGACACTGACAATTGGTAAAAGTTTATCGAGTAAGTGTCAGGGGTGTGCTTGACCACAAATGGGACCTCGGTATCACTCCTTCTCCGAAAGGCTCAGAGACCATCACAGAAGAAAAGGAAACAAACTGTAAGAGCCAGAGGCTGGGGGAGGACTGGAGAGAAACAGTGTCTCTTGGACATGGATCTTTAGTGATGTCCACATGGATCCACTGTCACTGCAGCAAGGATTAGATCTGACTGGATTAGAAAGACAGGCTTGGGCATGAAAGCCATGAGATGGGGTGGAAAGGTGAGAAGACCGTAGGCAGGGCTTTCTGGAAATGACCAGTGTCCTAGTTTGCTATGATAGGCACTGCTACCAAAAGCAAACTGGGGAAAAGGGGATCATTCTATCTCACAGGTCACAGCCTATTGTTGGTTAAGGGGAATCAGAGAGAGAAGTCAAGCAGGGCAGGAAACCACAGAGGAATGCTGCCAAATGGTCTTGCCTCTCTAGTTTTGCTCAGTCAGCTTCCTTATACAACCCAGGACCACCTGCCCAGAGGTGGCACTGCCCACAGTTGGCTGGGCCCTCCCATATCAATCAACATCGAAGAAAATGCACCCATACATCCGCCTACAAGACAACCTGTTTTGGACAACTCTTCAGTTGAGGGTTTTGTTTTTTTTTTCCCCCCCTCAGGTGACTCTAGGTTGTGTCAAGTAGGTGAGGGCAACTAACAAACACAGACAAACAGTAAATAGTGCAAGTGTGTAGACTAAAATGTCAAACTCAACTGTGTCATTTAGACACTCACAAGCAGGAGAAATATTTTTTTTGTGAATTTCTAAAAACTGACTGAAATTCTAGAACATGTGATAAATACTTCTTGATGATGGTACCAATGATGCAATGGCATTACTTCACTGCTTCTGTCTCAATGGTCAGGCCTCTACTCTAGAGTACACATGGGTTAAAAACTCAGAGTAGCATAACCAGAAAGACTGAGGGACTTTGCCATCTATGATGTGTGTCAGCAAGATTCTTAGCACCCATGGAGTCAGAGGACCATACCCCAGGTTTCTACTTTCTCATCTCCTCAGTCTGATGTCTTTGGGGTAGCTGACAACCAAAAATAGAATAAGGCATCTTAGTACCAGTTCAGGACCGAAACAGAAGCTGACTCACAGTGATTTATCGTGTGCAGGGCTGTGGTGACAGGGTCGTGCCAGCTCCTGGCAACTCCCTTGACTTTATAGAGAAAGGCTCTTTAGCAAATCACATGCCTTATGCATCAACTTGTATTCAAGGGAGAAAGAGCAGTGTCCTCTATACATAGGCAGCATGATCTCAGGCTGACCATGTGGGGTCCTGTGTCCCCTCCATCTCTCCAGATACTGCTCTTCATTCCTCTGTAGTGATAGGTGTCTCAGATGGCAGTAGAGTGAAGCTCTGAAAAAAAACCAAAACTGAATGATTGCATATAGAGTCAGTTCTGGTCTCCTGCTACCATTAAAAGAAAGCTTCTTTTAGCCTAATGACTGTTGCCAAAAACCATGAGAACAATTCAATTGCTAGCATTCACATTGGCAGCTGAATGAATCTAGCCACACAGCCAGGGACTTCAATGGGCTTAAAGAGAGCAACAGGTGAACAACCAAGGAGTGATTGGACACAATAGCAGCAGGACCACCACTAAAACAGTCTTTTATTTTATAATTGGGTTAGTTTGCTTTTTGTAACAGGTGTGGGTGAATGCATGTGCGTGTGTGTGTGTGTGTGTGTGTGTGTGTGTGTGTGTGTGTGTGTGTGTGTTTGTGTGTATGCATGTATGTGTTTGTGTGTGTGTGTCCCAGATAACACCTCATTGTCATCCTTAAGAATACTGCCTATCCCCCTTTGAGACAGGGTTTCTCATTGCCCTGCAGCTCATCAGTAAGGTTAAGCTGGCTGACTGGTGACTCTCATGTAGCACAGGGTGGCAAAGGGGAATGAGTGGAGAGGTGGGCAGGGCTTGGGGGGGTTTGTAGCCAACAGATTTAGTCTTAGCTTTTGGTCTCTAAGTTCAGCTGGGATGACATAGTTCTGAAACCAATATTAACGGTGGCTGTTTCCTGATCCTTGTTATGTTGATAAGGGATAGGACTCTCTACTCTGCTTTTGTTACAGGGGCTTGCTGGTTCCCTAGAACCATGATATCCTGTCTACCACCCTGCTGGGAAAGCAACCCTACCTCTTCCTCTCCTGGTCTTCAAAAAATCTAAATACTTCTTGGAACAAATTGGGCTTTGGTAGACTTTGTAATAATAGTTATGTGACCCATAATATTTACTTTATAATGTTTAACCTATTTAATGGACATCATTCATTTATCTGAATGCTCCCAAGACAGAAACTCAATCTATCCTCAGATTAAACAAATATTGTAGATCTCTGCATTTTCCTCTATAGAGTAATATATTGACCAACCAAAAGGTCTTGTCACAGCCAACCTGCATGCTATGAATGAGGATAAACATCCAGCTAGCACTAGGAGACAATGCCCGAATGAATCGAGCTGCTTACATTTGGGACTCATGAGGCTTTGCTTTTAACACTGACCCTCTTCCTGTGTACTTGCCAGTCCCTCCCAGGAATTCTTCCTAGACATCACTTACTCATCTCAGTGTTCCCAAGTCAGGGCTCGGGTGCTCTGGGAAGGCTTCTGAACTCCAAGGTTGTGGGCATTCATTTAGCACACTCTGATAACTGCCGCCTCCATAGCAGAAAAACACAGAGCTATCTGGGTGCCATTGGTGATGCCTGGCCTGTCCCCACAGGCACATTTAGGCCCCATCCTTAGCAACCTCCAAATTCCCAACATGCTACCCATCACAGTACCCACCAATCCCTGTGGAGTTCTCACAGCCACCATAAGCATATATTGTTCCTCGATGTATTTCCCTGTGATAAGGAAAAAGAAAAAAGAAAAAGAAACAAATGAGCACAAAATCTAAATCCAGAATGAAACATCTTAGCCCCAGGCCACCCTTCAGTGGGTCAGAATTATTTTGTGGTCCTTCCTTCAGGACAAGATCTTGGCTGCTTAGCATCAAGATGAAGCCATTCCTGGCCAACCCATCACTGGGTTGCCTCTCTTCCATGTTCATCCCTGCAAAACTCACCTGCCAATTCTCAAGCCTTCATTTCTCTATTTGGATGGCCATATGCAGCCTCCAGGTTCCAGCATGCTGTTCTGTGTGTTGGTCAGTCTTTCCACAGCCGTTTGCCCTGCTTACTGTGTATATCCTCTACCGGGTGTTGAGGGCACACCAATAAACAGGAAGGTCTGCTGCTGCATACCCAGAGCTTAGGGATCAGTAAGGCAGGGAAGAGAAGTGCTGAAAAAGGCCGTGAGAAGATTCTGTGACAGACAACGTGGAAGAATAAGAGCAAGGTGTACCAAGCCATGACTAAGTCAGAGGCTCTCCAGAGAAACAGAACCAATATGTCTGTGTGCACACATGCAAAGAGAACCAATAATATGTGTGTGTGCACACATACAAAGAGACTTACTATGAGAAACTGGCCCATGCAATGATGAAGATGGTCAAATCCCCTCAGGGTGAGAGGGGAACTCAGCACCAGAAAGAGCAGATGTTTGAGTTCTAGCCCAATGACAGGATAAAGCCGAGGCCCATTTGGAAGTAGATTTAAAAAAAAGAGGACTTAACTCTTACCCCTAGGTCAGTCAGCTTTTTGTTCCATTCAGGTCCTTGGCTGTTTGAAGGAGGCCCATCAATAATGCTTAACCAAATATCTGGGCATCTTCAGGTCCAGTAAACTCTACCCATTCATTATTAACTACCAAGTGTATCAGAGGGACATCTTGCTAAACCCCAGTCTGTAAATACTTGAGCATCTTGCTTTCTCAGGATTCCACTCAGCATCTTTCTCACTGCCATATGGTCTTCATCGAAGTTCATATCACATCATGTCACGTAGAAATACCCGTTGGTTTTTTTGTATTTTCCATTAGACGATGCATCTGATTCTGGGATAGCTATTCTTGGTTGTTTGTTTAACTACATCTGGAATCAACTGAAACTCAAGCTGTTGGGTACACTTACAAGGAATTTTTCTTGATTGGATCATTTGCAATAGGAAGATACCTTAAGTCTGGGTCATCTGAGGTGACAAGACACTCCTTAAATATGGGCCACACTTTCTGGTGGCAGCCTATATAAAGGACATGGAAGAAGGAAGCTTTTGTTCTTTGCCTGCTTGCCCTCACTCTCACAGGCAAGTTCATTTCTTCACTAATATTCGAGCCTACTTCTTTGGGATTCTGGCATATACTAAAGACCAACTGAGACACTGAGCCTCATGGACAGAACAATTATTGGTATCTTGGGATTTCTATTGGAAGACAACCTTTGTTGGAATAATTGGGCTACAGCCTTTAAGTCATTCTTTATGTATGTATGTATGTATGTATGTATGTATGTATGTATGTATATGTATATGTATACACACACACATACACACACACACACATACACACACACACATACACACACACACACACACACACACACACACACACACACACACACACACACACCTTTCAATTCTGTTTCTCTAGAGAACCCTGCTGACTAATGGAATGCCTTTGAAGGGCTCTTAGGACCATCCTCTAGGTAGGATCAGAGCAACAGTGTTCACGTGCCAGCTCTCCCACTTTCTGCTTGGATATTAGAGGAGCTTCCTTAATGACCTTGAGGATCGCTTAGCTGTACAAAAGCAGAGTAGTAGCACCTCCTAACCTCACAGGAATGCCACCAGGATTAAAGATTAAAGCTCGGGGCTGGGCTGGCTTCTTGTCCATCTGTCTGAGTTAGGGTTTCTATTGTAGTGAAGAGACACCATGACCATGGCAACTCTTATAAAAAAAAAAACAACATTTAATTGGAGGTTGCTTACAGTTTCAGAGGTTTAGAACAATCATCGTGGAGGAAAGCATGGTGACACACAAGCAGACATGGTGCTGGAGAGGTAGCTGAGGGTTCCACATCTGGATTCTCAGACAGCAGGAAGACCAGAGTTATACTTCCTCCAACAAGGCCACACCTCCTAATAGTGCCACTCCCCATGGACCTATGGGGGCCATTTTCATTCAAACTACCACACCACCCTCAGTGTGTGGCACTCCAGCCCTGGCACATTTGTTCATTCAACAAAGCCTCTTGACTGATCCAGAGGCCACCTCTGAGACCCCCTGTTTCTGTTCTGCCAGTAACCAAATGTACCTGTACCCAGCAGTGACAGGGAACCCATTCTTCCAGAACCTGTTAGCACTGCACAGTTCCCTGTGAATGCATTTATGGAAAGGGAAAGTGTTTGATCACATCTTCAGGAAGAGGGAGACAACATAGGCAGCTGTCTGAAGAAGCAGTCATGACCTAGAACAGCTGTTCTGGGAGATAGTGCTACTAGCATTCAGCACTTGTTTCCATTGACCCTTGTAGTCCGGCTCATTAGTCAGCTAATGGCAAGAGTGACTTCAGTCAGGCCATTGCTTCTTGGCAAATCATTTTCACACAGAGGAGACCCTGGGACTATTAATTATCCACCATTTAATTTCAGCTGCAGGGAGAGACAGGACAACTCACAACAGAGGCACTTTTGGATTTCTCCACCATCACATGTGTTTCTGGGTCATGAGAAGTTTGGAGCACATTCATATCTCATACAGTCTCAATTCAGAGATGCTCTGTCCTGAAGGGTTTTATTGTTCTCCAACCATCATCTTCTGCTGAGGCCATGGAACACACTCCTGAATGAGAGCTCATCTCCCTCGTCTCTGTGTCCCGGTCACAGCACCTACTTGAGACAGGAACAGCCAGTCCCCACCCCCCCACCCCCGTGTACTTCAGGGTAATATCACACAAGCAGACACCTATAGGGAACAGGCGATGCTCACGATGACGTGGGGAAGGTGTGCAGTGCCACACAGGTTCAGAGTGACATCTACCAAGGCAGGCAGAAGGCCTTGTAGAACCCAAACTCATTTCAACATGGAAACAAACTTAAAGTGCAGTAAACAATGTCTTGGAGCATGTAAGACTGTAATGGTGTTCTTTGAAACATATTTGGCTTGCATTAGTTACTTCTGTTGTCATTGTGGCTTTGCTCACTCAGTTGAAGGCTGTAAGAATGAAAATTGAAGCTTCCCAGAGAAAAGAATTGTTTTCCCTAAAAACTGAAATATGAGTTTCTGCTTGGGTGCCCAGATCTTGAACCTGCCAGCTCTCACCAATCCATTGGCCAGATTCATAAAATAATAAATTCTGTACTTGTGTCCATATACATATACACAGGCACACATATGTGTATTTACAAAGATACAAATATATACTAATGCAAATATGCATATGTGTGTATATGTGTCTGAGTATATTGTGAACATATATGAGACCTCAAAGCCTGCCCCTACAGTGACACATTTCCTCCAACAAGACCACACCTACTGCAATAAGGCCACACATCCTAATAGTGCCAATCCCTTTTGGGGCTATTTTCTTTCTAACTGTACACCATCCACCATCCATATCTCCCTCTCTAGATAATCATAACAACTAAAGCCTTAATGAGCATCTTGTGCAGGTTGCTTGCAATTCAGCTATGTTGTGCCCATGAGTTCTATGAGGACTGTCTTTCACATTTATCCCTGCAGTGACACCTGAGGGGAGCTGAACCCAGTCCTAGTTCCATTCCTGTCACTGTGACAGAACACCCAAGAGCAAAAGCAACCTAGGAGAGAAATGGTTTGTTTTCCTTCACAGGTTACAGTCCATCACAGTGGGGAAGTCACAGTGGCAGCATCATGAGGAACAGAATAACAATAGACCCTACAGACATAGATACTTGAATGCTTACCCACCAGGGAGTGGCACTATTTGAAAGGATTAGAAGGATTTAGATGTAGCTTTGTTGGAGGAAGTGTGTTGCTAAGGTGGGCTTTGAGGTTTCAAAAGTCCTTGTCGTGTACAGAGTCTCTATCCTGACCTGTGGATGAAGAAATAGCTCTCAGCTACTGCTCCAGCACCATGTGTGTCACCATGGTCCCTGCCCTGATGAGAATGGATTAGGACTCTGATATGGTAATCAAGCCCCCAGTTAAATGCTTTCTTTCATTAACATTACCTTGGTCATGGCGTCTCTTCACAGCAACAGAACAGTGACTAAGACAGCATGCATCCCAGTACCCAGATCACTTTTCCCACATCTTCACAGTCCAGTGCCTCACCCAGGGAATGGTGCTACCCATAATGATTAGCTCTTCCTAACTTGATTAATAATCAAGTCACTCACCCACAGGCCAGCTCTGTCTAGATAATCCCTCACTTCTGTTTGGTTGGAACCTCCAGCTCACCCCTGTCTCTGAAATACCCATTGTACCCACCCTGCAAACCCCATCCACTCAGAGAGTCCCTGAACAAAAGGAAGTTACCAAAAGCCCAGTTCAACATCTTTACTGAAATGTCATGGACAGATAAAGGTAGGGTAGCTGGTATGGCAGCACTGGGCTGAGTGTAGCAATTTGAGATGGAGCAGTCCTCAGCAGGGCTCTCAACAAAAAGATGCATCCAGAAGGAAAATGAATGTGACCTAAGACTACAGAGAAACTGCGTGGAGGATGCTTCCAGGGAGAGCCAAGCAGGTTACAGTTGCAGAGAAGGGACAGCTCTAAATAAGGCCTGGAGGCCAGGAGGAAGGTTGCTGCTAACTGGAGTATGTGAAGGCAAAGGTAAACACGGCGCGGAGCCCCAGAGGGACCAACTGCAGGGTTAATTAAAGATGATTATCTGTAACCTTGTCCTTGATCTAAAAACAGTGGCCCTGGAAATGCCTGGGAGATGTGAGCTCATTAGATTCGTCTTTTGTTCTTTGAATTTTGACAGGGTGGGCTGCTCCCCCACCTCTACTTTTCCCAATTGTGATTTAGGATTCTTACTCTCCAACAGCCTTCACCCTGGCCAAACCATGACCCTTTGAGGGAAGAATAAAACCAAACACACTACAATATTTAAAAGGATAAAGTGCTGCACATGGACAATATATATTACATATTATATAATATATATTATAATTTTAAATAGATCTGTGTTTCCTTTCAGGTTATCCAAATCACCAACTATGGAGTTTAGGAGCTAGAAAGTGTATGTGTGTGGGGATAGAGTCTCTGGTCCTGGGGGACAAGTCCTACACCCTGCTTCTTAGGAGGTAGTTTACAACCTGGCAGGAATACCATGAGATGTCAACCTCATTGGGATCCCCTGATTTAATGCCTGTTGCTAAGCAGTATCAGATAAGTGATAGTTACAGAGCCTGGAGAAAAGGAGAAAACAAAGGAGTTGGGGCAGTGGTGACTTCTTTCAAAACTGAAAATGAGTGAGAATATTTTATGTACCTACATGCAGACTCTGCCACCTACAGAATAGTAGTAAAGAACTTTATGTGTGCATAAATATATACATACACATGTAAGTGTAAATATACATGTTTACATAGGCAGGCTCTGACTTACGACAGACAAACCTCTAATTTCTCCAGTTTTTTACTTTCTGTGACGAGCATTCAGTAACCATCATACATTGAATTTAGGATTTTTCTGCAGGCTAGCAGTATACCGTCAAACTCTCACTCCACGTTGGACAGAAGCAGCATCTAGCAGCTGGCCAGCAGTGTGATCATGAGGAACAACACTTCAGTGTCTCAGGGGAGTGGGCTACCAGCACTTTCTAAGCTCCAACTATCACCACAAACTACACATGGGTTAGCAGAATCAGCTATGTAACTCGGTTATCAGTCTTGGAAATCAAAGCTCTGTCACCGGCTGACTGTATGAGCTTAGAATATGGGTGGCTCTTTGCATCTGTGGGTTCCACCCCCACAGAGTCAAGTAACTGTGGGGTCAAAAAAGGATTTTTAAGAATTGTTTTCTAATCTGGGCAGTGGTGGCACATGCCTTTGATCCCAGCACTTGGGACACAGAGACCAGCGGATCTCTGTGAGTTCAAAGACCAGCCTGGTCGACAAAGCTACACAGAGAAACCCTGTTTTGAAAAATTAAAAAAAAAAAAGAATTGGTTTCTAAACTGGATATGTATAGATATGTTTGTCATTATTCCGCAAACAATAATACTTCGTAATAATAAATAATTCCGCAGCATTTTCATTGTTAATAACTACAGTTACTGAGAGATGATCGGGTACTAGCTTGGGAGTGAGTATGCAGGTCATGAGAAAGTGCTACGTCACTTCCTATGATGGACTTGAGTGTACTGGGTTTTGTTATTCTGGGAGGGTTCTTGGAGGTGAGGCCCCAGGGATAGCAAGAGATAGATGAGTGTGGTTTTTCCGTGTCTGTGTTAGTGAGAACGGCAGCAGCAGGTATTGACTACGGGATGCTGTGGACCAGGCATCCAAGTTCACATCAGGTGGTAATCTGTAGCAGGCAGCTGGGCATCACTTGCTCTGCTTTGACCATTATTTTAAGTGGAAGTACATGGGTGTTCACGGGGCAGGCAGGACAGGCAAAAGCCAGAGGATGCTGGTGGGGTTGTCAGAGCTAGGAGTAAAAGGGAGACAAAGCCTTCCTGAAACACTCTCTCTTTGAGCACTTCAGATCACCTGGATAAAATAAACAAATTCTCCCCCTTGGCCAATGTTATTGATGGATGTACTCTCAGCCCAGCCACTGTATCTTCTAAGCATCTTCATGGATACTCTCACCACCTTTCAGTGTGCATCCTCACCCACTGTGGATCAGGGGAAGGGCTCTGGGAAGCAAGCCCTCTGGTTACTCCTACTCTGCAGAGCACTGAAAGCATTTAATGTGAGCGCAGGTGTATGGGGCTAGATATATGTATAGTCTTTGCTGACCACTGTTAGTGTGAGCACAAGAGCTTCACGCACGAGCCAGTAGCCCTGCTCAGCTCTGTGACTTTTGGCAAAGGTGTCGTGCCTTCAAATTTTGCTGTTTATTGATTCCTCTCCTGAAATTTCCTGTTTCCTCTTAAACACACCTGAAGCTGACTCTACACAACTCTCTCCTGGTGGACACAGCTTGTTCCCCATTTTTACTATAAATAAAAAACCATTTATATTTGCATATACCTTAGGCATATTTGTGGAAGCAGAACTTGTGGGTTGGGTGGTATTCGCATATAATATATTTGTAAAAATTTATTTGTATTATTTTTAAATATGTGTATGTGTGTTCGGATATGCTGGCAAGTTCAGGTGCCCAAAGAGATCAGAGGAAGGCATCCAACCCCCCTGGAGCTGTAGTTACCAGGAGGCTGTGAGTCCCTCCTATGTGGTGCTTGGAATTGAACTCGGGTCCTCTGCAAGAACAATATGCTGAGCCATCTCTCCAGCCCCTGCATGGTATGTTTCATAGCTATTTCCAACTCCCCTTCCAAAATTATGTCCCATTAGTACCCCTCCCCTGCTCCATCAGTGGGCAGCATGGTCTTAAATGTGGGCATGGTATTGCTCACCCTATAAGGCTGTAGCTCATGATATCCGAGTGACAGTTGCAATGCCTCCCCCTCCCCTTCCCTATTCTCCACAAGTCTCTAGCAGCCCTCACATCCAAACAGCGCCCTCAATAAGGAATGCAGCAGAAGCAGAAGTGATGGATGCTGAAGGCTCACAGCAGGGGTCCAGGACTGTGCCCTAGATAAGAACAAATTGGGTGTGGTAGGGGACAGTGATGCACACAGGCCTCCTGTAAGCTACTGAAACCTCTTCCTGGAAGGTGCCTGTTAGCTCCACTCTGAGTAGTAACTAGTGCTTGTTGCCTGTGGATTCTTTGTTTTAAGATCTGTGGCTCTATAGCTTGGCCTCAGAACCACAAATTGCAATGAGGTAGTAGGGGAAGACTTGGCCTATGGCTGGGTTATCTTTAAAAGTCGAAGCACAACAGTGGTCAGGCTCCACCCATTTTCTTATAGAGGCTTCCTTGTGGTACTCCGTGGTCCTTAAATGCTTCTGGGAAGCCTTGCGGGCAGTCTATGAGACCTTCAAATTCGGGGAGCTCAATATGAACATCTAGCAGGTCAGTTGTGACACACTCTTTCCTCTCTACAGGGGACATCACTCTCCCAGCTAGATATAACTAATCCCCAAGGGCTTTCCTCCAATGCTCTGTCCATGGAAAATGAATTTGCCTCTTGGTCATAAAGTGAGTATTCGAGGGAGGTTGGACCAGTGCTTATGACTTTAAAGCTCCTTCGTTTTTGTCTGGCTTTCCCTGGGTAATCCTCATTGAATGAATACTGTCTAAATTTTGTTCTTGGCAACAAACAGAGGATTTCAGTTCTTACATGTTTTCTGCCTTGGGGCTTTGGCATTCATTAGAAATAAGGCTTTGTCTTGTTCATCCCACTGTGAGTCCTTCTTGAACACTGGTGGTGGAAAGCTGAGCCCATATGGAAGCCAGGGCGGTTGCTGTTCCTAGCATTGAATATATTATCAACTTGCACTGTCTGATAGCACAAAGAAATATCTTCAAGGCTTTCTCCAGATAAAAACCACAAATTAAAGAGCAGTGCCTTAAAGTAAATGAAAGTCAAGATAAAACATGAATGATAAAAGAGCAATTAAGAGTGATAAAACATGAGTGGGAAAAAGGGGCAATTAAGAGTGTACTTCCTCCTGGAAGGTATGCAGTGTTTTATGGAATTAAAATTCCCAGCAAAGTATAATGCAATAGCTTTGTCTCTTTGTAGGGTTAAGGATAAACAAATAAAAACATGAACAATAAAAGGATACAGAAACATGGGTTTCATCAAGACAAAGCTTTGTTACTATTCTGCTCCTCAATTATTTTTCTAGGGACAAGATGACAATATGTCAATTTTCCTGTGTCTGTCACTCGCTCTTGTATCTATGGTTCATGTTGTTGTCTTAATTTGCTTGTTTGATGAGCTAGACAGGAGAATGGATAGTGGAAGGTCATGGCAGTGGGCCAGAGAGTACACTGTTGAAACAGACGTTGAGGGGGATCTCCACAAGAGAAACTGTAGGGACGAGGTACCACAGGAAAAAGGGAGACTCAATACTCACCCCTGTAGGAGCCCTGACATGCCTTTTGAGGCCTGGGGGATGGGAGCCTGGCCAGGTCTTCCTTTGGGCAGCATCCTGGAGAGTGAGGTTGTATGCGCAGAAGGAAATGAAGATGCGGAACATGGTGATGGGGAAGGAAGAGAGGAAGGGAGGGTGGGGGGAGGGAAGGAGGGAGGGAGAGATGGAGGGAGGGAGGGAGGAAGAAGCCGGGTGTTGGTGGTGCACGCTTTTAATCCCAGCACTCAGGAGGCAGAGGCAGGCAGATCTCTGTGCGTTTGAGACCAGCCTGGTCTACAGAGTGAGTTCCAGGAAAACCTCCAAAGCTTCACAGAGAAACCCTGTCTCAAAAAACAAAAAACAAAAAAAAAAGAAAGAAAGAAAAGAAGGAAGGAAGGAAGAGATGAAGGAAGGAAGAAAGGAAGGAAGGAAGGAAGGAAGGGACAGGAAATCCAATCCAGTTGCAGTCTGGGACTTGGAACAGGCCCCAGAACTCCTGACAAGTTGTTACCTCAATTTTCCCCATGGGTCTGGGCTCCATGGTTCTTGGCCTAGTTCTTCACCTACATTAGCTGTGGATACTCTCAGGACATGAAGGCAGTGTGGGTCCCCCCTCCCCGACATTCACATGCCTCTCAAGGCTCCCAGTCACTATGTTAGCCTCTCCCCTCCCCCTCTCTCTTCCATGACTATCATGTATTTTTCTCACAGTTTCAATTGTTTGCAGACCCTATAGATCTCCATGGACTATAGCTTTAAAAACTTCTGGTAAATTGGCACTTCTGGTAAATTCAGCTCTGAAGGGAACAGCAACTTGAAACAGAAAATAAGATTCAGGGGAGAAAAAAAACTATGCTACTTTTAAAAATAATCTGTTTGAAGGATTTCTTCTAAGCCTAATGCCATTTACAAAGTAAGGCAACTGGCTAAGTCTTTGGGACAGTCTTGGATGAAGATACAAGCTGACAGTACAAAATGTGCATATTGGTCACTGAGTTAGGATTACATACAGCCTTGGTGGTCAAGACACTGCCCAAAGTGTCCTTTAAAAGGTGAAGAGTCTTGCAGACCATTTGTCAGCAAGCTATCTGCAGGGACATTTGAGTTGGTAAGACTCCTCTAAAAGCTGTGCTGGGTACCAAATGGATAATTTACCACTACCAAAACACAGATAAAACAAACACTAAGTCACTTACCCCCAGAAAAGTGTGACAGAGAGAGTGTTGAGTCACTTCGAGACCTGAGAAGAACCGATCTAGTGGCATCAGACTTTTCTTTCCTGAGCTCAGTTTCTGTTTAGGTTTTAATGACTGTTTGGTGAGCTGTGATGCAGCCAATGAATTCAGTTCACTAATGTCTTCCTGGGTTTACTTTTTCAAAAACAGCAAGGAAAGACAAGCTATTTATACTACTTGGGCACGTGCACTTTTATAAATAAGTGCCACCTATACAAGCTGACAAAGTTCCTTCTGCATGATATGCCCAAATGTGCCTAAGCACACACCCATGAACTCCAATCCGCATCAGTCTTGCCAACCCCTGTTCTTTCAGATTGACCTTTTCAGTTTCTGCACATGTGAGGGAGTTTGCGGTCTTGCCTTTCTGTGCCTGGCTTGTCTCAGTGTAAATTTCCATCCATGTCACTGCAAATGACAGGGTCTCATTGTTCTCCATGGCTAACTACAACTGTTGTCTGTTGGTGGGCTGTAGGTTATTCACATCTTAGCTATTGTGAGTAGGACTGACTTGAGTGCCGTTCAAGACATACCCTGGAGTGAGCCAGCTGGATCATAAGGTAAATGTATTATTAACTTTTTTATTTTCAAGAGGAAGATTCCCAGCAAAACTGTCTTCCCTGCCTCTTTCTAAGAACACAGTTTGCTATAAATTCTTAGAATGTGGGGCCTGCCTCCCTTCTCCAGGCAGCATTCATTTTAAGTTGTTTGGAAGGAAGGGTATAAGATGGCTTCCGTGAAGGTCAATCTTGGCCACAGAAGAACCATCCCCCAGGCAAAGAAAAATGTCTGATTTTATATAAAGAAGATTAACAAAGTTAGAATCTACATACAGGAAAATTTCATTATAAGAACAATATACCCAGAACTAGCAAGGTTGAGGCAGAAGGATTGTAAAGTTAAGGCTAGCTTGGACTACACAGTGAGACTCTGTCAAAAGAAAAAAGAAAAAAGAATGGGAGATAGAGAGGGAAACAGAGAAGAGGACAAAGAGAAAGATACAGTGAGATTGCAGAATACAGAAGGCTGACCAGTGTCAGGCTTGAGCGTGGCCTGAGAGTTTGCCCTCCCGTAAGCTCATGAGTCAACTTAACACTGTTTATGGATGTTTAGAGAAGACTAATAAACCTCCTCAAGAAGGGAAATTTATTACTCAAAGCAGCAGCAGTAACAGTGTGTGTGTGTGTGTGTGTGTGTGTGTGTGTGTGTGTGTGTGTGCGCGCGCGCGCGCGCGCGCGCGTGCGCTCGCTCGCTCGCTCGCATATGCTGTGATGGGGCCCATGTCGAGCTGTAAGTGAACACCTTGAAGGACTGGGGGAATCTGTTCTAGCCCCTCTCAGCAGAGCCTGCTGGTGGATGTTCTATGTGAGGTTAACTATTTTACAAACCCCTGATGAGAAAACTACATGGGGCATTCTAGAAACCCCAAGGATTCAATAGTACTGAACAGGGCCAAAAACTGAAGCAGGGAGGCAAGGGCCAACTTCTCTGAAGGTGTGATGAGGGGTCAGTTTTTAAGAAAAAAGTGATGGAATCATTCTAACTACTGGGGAGAAACAGCAGAAAGAGATAAGATTAGACATGGAAAAAGCAGTTCTAAAATGGCTGCTGCAATCTAAGTGTTAGACCCCCAGAAAACTCAGGTATCGGGGTCCCAGGCCACAACTGAGGTCACCCCAATCACCAGGCGGATTCGAGAGCTTGCTGCAAACTGCATGAGACTTTATTGTAATTTAACGAGCTAACCCCGTGTTAGCTCCAGTCTTTCACCCATCCGCCATGGCGTATGGCTAGAAAAGACAGCTCCTAGGGCCTCCCAAGAGATCTTATAGGGCAGCGTAAGGGGAGTGTCTAGGGGTACGCACAGGCTCACTATTGGTGTGCCTCCAGCCTTGGAGGGCTTGCCCTGTGTTGATTGGCCAACTGGTTGTTATGGCCCATAGGCCCTCCTAGGGTGGTTGCTATGCTTTGTGCGCCATTGCTGTGCGCTTGTCCGTAAAGCACACCCAGGGTCTTTAAAGCATAGCGCCACCAGCTAACTTCTGATTGGTTCCTTGTCATGAGGTAGGCATCTGACTTTCTAGTGACTATCTAACTTCTGATTGGTTCCTTGTCACAAGACAGGCATCTGACTTTCTAGTGACTAAGACAAGGTCATAGAGCATGTGTTCGGCCGTTATGGCTGCCAAAAGGGAAGCTGGTTCCTTCATAAGGAGGCTAAACCTGGACAGACTTAAGAGGATTAGATAAGCTTGGTGGCTGGGGGTTTTGGAAAGGGATGGGAACCAATAATTTAGCCTAGTACCTAGCAGGATCACCCAAGAAATCTGGTGATGCCATTGACTGAGCAAGGCTGAGAAGGAAGGCCAGGGTATGTACAAGTGGGGCGAGAGACCTTGGTGGTGGTGGTGGGAACTGGACTCCTGCTCATCTGCTAAACATAACTTGGGCTAGTCAAGCTTAGTAGAAATCCTTCACATGTCATGTTTTCCAGACTCCTAATGTGCAAGGCATTCTATCGATAACTGGAATGCTTTGTTAATTTTAAATCCTTACAGGTTTCTCTCAGATGGAAAAATGAATGGGGCACAGCCTGGGAGAGCCCTGGAGTAGGAGCCTGCAGGGCTGAGTATGCATTGCTAGCCTTGTTTCTTTCTCAATCCAAGAACATGGTGGGTCCTCTGCTGAAGACAGCATGAGAAACGTCATGATTAAATGCCTGCACATCCTTGGAAAATGAGAGGCTAGCTCTATAGGTGCTTAGTATCCTCGTCTGTAGAGAATGTTACAAAGTGAACCTGGCCTTGTGTATTCCACAATCACACACACAGACAAGCTTGTAAGCAGTTCCCTTTATTTGAGTAAATAGCTTGTAAATAAATCATTGGTAAACATTACAAAATTAAATACATTTTCAAAAGCTTGCCAGTATACGGAAAATTCACAAACATAGTTCTTTTAAAAAATAAAATATGTTCAAAGCACCCTTGATATAAAATGCCTGGTCCCTGTCTTCAGACAGGGCCACCTGGAGACTTCTTACAGCAGGCAGGGTTTCCAGGGGGAGGCAGCAGGGGCTTCCTGGAAGGAAGGAAAGGTTTCTACTCACTTTTCGCCCTGCCTACATCCCATACGAATCTTCTTTAAAGAGCTGGTATGTAACTGAGGGGTAAGAGTAGGCACTCAGGCCTAGCTCTTGACATGGAAATCAAGGTCACAATTAGGACCATGAACCACTGAGAAAAGCCAGAGATGAAGTCACACTTCTAAACCAACAAGCGTCTTGAGGGGCCTTCCCATCTCTACGTTTTCTCAATACTCAGTTTACACCTCCGGACTGATGGTACCCAGGCACGGAAGGGGCCAGAATTTACCTCTAAGAAGGAAGAGGCTCAATCCATTTGGTCTCCCTTTGACCCACTTTCATGGACAGAGAGAGTACATAGTATTGCACTGAAAGCAAAAAGCCCACTGCTACACGGGGCTTTCTTTCTCCAACGCAAAACTCTCCTCAGGAAGTGTGGACATTTCTTTAGAAAATCAGGTTGGTTCTTGAAATTAAGAGTTCATAAAACTTTAAAATACCACAATGCGGCAATAAGTACATGACCTGGCGAAGCATCTCAACCAATGGAATAATGAAAGTCCATAAATTAAGCCCTTGACCAACTTAACATGTGTGTCATATGGCTCATTATGATAATGGACACACTTAATTGTTTCACTTTGGCGCAGAAAGTGGATGCTGAAGGTGGACCGAATTTGTAGGAAGAAATGCCTGGAGGCATCTTGAAAATACACGTGCTGTGGCCTCTTCTAACAGGACAAGCACAGGTTTATTCCATTAACATGAGATAAAGCTCACATCTCTATTTCTAATGTTTGTAGATCTATACAACCATGAGACATTTTTGACATCTCAGTCAAATGTATAACTTAAAAGTGTCTTACAAACTGACTGTAAGAAAACCATCTTCCCTGTAGAGTAATATCCTAATTACAGCTGACTCCTTACAGAAAACACCGTCTGGCCTTACCCATCCTTTCGGATGCATCTGTTTTGACAGGCCTTGCTTGGGCTGTAGTCCAAGTTGTGATAGCTTTGCCATTAAAAAATTACAGTAACAAAAACCCTTTAAAATAATAAAAAGAAGAAACACATTTGAATAAATGTCTAACACCCCACACACATACACACCAAAAAAACGTTGTTTGTAAAAGACAACTATGGTTATTTAATAAAAGTATTCGTGAAGTCCAAATCCCAGGTCGCTTTGTCTCCGAGAGAATTCTACCCTGTTCCAAAATTATACATTCTTCTTCTGCGGAGGGCTCAGCTTCCTCATGCCTCTTATCCGGGAAAGCAGCTCTCTGATAAATTCCTAAAAGACATCAAGGGAGTTAATACAAGAGGCCACATTATTAAAACCTGTGCTTGAGCATGTGCCTAGTGTCATTGATGTCAGCTGCAGTGAATGAACCTGCTTGGTGGTGTTAAAACTCCAATGTAAAATGACAAAAGTTTAGGAAACTGGAAGGTGCTCAGATTTCACAGTACAATGCCTTCTCTTGCTCTACTCTCTATAGGGAAGAATCCAGGTGATGTCACAGACAGACATTACCCACGTGGACTCTACAGGCACGTGTGACCTCTGAACTCAGCACTGTAAGGTGTATGCACCTGGACATCTCGTAGACCCCTACTGTGTAGGGCCAGGTTAGGACCTAAGAGTCTGTCATTTCCAACTAGGTTGGAGATATCTCTAGACTGCGCCTGGATCAGCAAAGCTGAGCCACTGGTTCTCACAGCTGAATATCAGATCTACCCAGGGGACTTAGTCACAGGCTGTTGGATCTACCTTGGTGGACATGGTTCAGTACATGAAAATGGAAAGTGACAAGGTGCCCTTTTGGCAAGCTCCAAAGTGAGACTGACACTGCTGAAAACCAGTCTCTCTAGCTGTGATAGTGACCTCATTTGGGTGAGGTCATGCAAACAAGACTGGCAGTCATGAAATATTTGTCAACAGTGCAAGGTTTTTGCACACACAACACCCAAGATGAATGCAGAGTCACGTATATAACAAATCCCAGGCATTCCTGGTGGTAACTGATCTACTGCAGTGTTTTTACAGCACATCTCAAGTTTTGTGACATTTTAGAAACATAATAGTCTAATTATGGGGAAAAAGACTTTTAATAATTTCTATTGTCCATCATAAAAATATCAAATTAGTTCTTTCTTCCACAAATCATACAAACAAACATAACCAAAATCACATTTGATGTTACAGTTCAGTGCCTACACACACCTGCGTTTAAACTCACAGGATAAATTCCTGCCACGTATATGATTCTGCTTTCTTTTCTAATCTAAATTTATTCACAAAGATAAGCTAGGGAGACTCACTAAAGTGGTTTCTTGATCTCTTTGCATCCATGACTGGTTTGCAAACTGAGCCATATCTCCAGTCCCAGTGATTTCCTGGTGGACCAGAAACCAAATACCTCAGCACTGATCTACAATTCCTATCTTGAACCATTAAGAGGATATCATAATGTTAGCTGCCATCAAAATCACATGTATTAAGAAATAATTGTCTCCTTTCCTATTTTGTATTTGTAAAGACAAAGCTGGTAGCCAGCTGGACTTCCTGGCCAGTGAGGAAAGATAGAATCAAGAATCATACCAGGGCCAACCAAGAGCAGACACAGATAAACTGATCTTACGGAAGGATCATGGTTTAATTATGCGGAGACCTTCCAAAAACTGGCTCTCTGGCAGTCTCCTCCTGCCAGCTACACCCTGCAGTCTTAAACACCTAGGCTCTATGAGCCCTGCACTGTTCTCTGGCCCCAACCCATAAGCGTTAGCATGTGATACTTTGCCTACCAACACCACAATTTGATTTTTAAGTCTTTGCTAGTATAAAACTAATTTGCTTAAATATTTGGAAAATACAAACCAGCAATGGTATACTCTTTATAATTAATCACAAGTAACAGGTTTGGTGCCATGAACATTGATTTTAGCTATTTAGATCATACTGTGTGATCCTTGTCAAGCATTTCCCCACTACATGAAAGTCTTCCAAAAAGCAAATGTTCCTGCTACACAGTCATTTTATGGGCAGTATCACTACTAAATTGGCCAGCACTAGATCCCCAGATGCCTCTGGATTTTCCAAATCATAAACAATGGCACAACTGAAATCTGTATGCTTCAATAATTGTCCTCACTGGGTGATAGTGGTGCATGCCTTTAATCCTGGCACTTGGTAGGTAGAGGCACTCAGATCTATATGAGTTCAAGGCCAGCCTCGTCTACAAAACTGCATAGAGAAACTCTGTCTTAAAAACAAAAAACAAACAAACAAAAACCTAACCCATTTTTATTAAGGTTTAATCAACAAGCTATACACTAAATACATTAAGGTGTACAACTAACACAAGTATACTATCTAGACCAACGGTTTTCACTCAACCTGTGGGTCACAACCCCTTTGGCAAACCTCTATCTAAAAATAGTTAGCATTAGTAAAATTACAGCTATGAAGTAGCAACAAAAATAATTTTATGGTTGGGTGTCACCATAACATGATGAACTGTATTAAAGGGTCATATCATTAGGAAGGTTGAGAACCATTGATCTAGGTAATCAATATAACAGACATACCCAGCTTCAGAAATTTCTTCATGACTCTATATTCCCTTCCTTCTCCCATCTCCAGGGAAACACGGCTTCATTTTCTGCCTATACATTAGTTTTCATTTACTAGAATATCTTGTGATTGGAATCCTAACACTGTATGTTCTTTTATTTAACTTCTTTCAATCAGCCTATTTTGGGAATCTAGCTATATTGTGGTATATAGTAAGAGTTCCTTCCTTTAGATTGCCAAGTAGTATTCCACTTTATAGATGTACCACAACTGTTTTATCCATTCACCCACTGGTGGAAAGCTATGTTGTTTCTGGTGTGGAACTATCACAAATAAGATTGCTTAAAACACATATATAAGTCTTTGAATGAAATATGTGTCTATTTGTTTGGCATAAGGTAGGTGTAGAAGAACTAAATCTATTTATTTGTCTTTCTTTAAAACAATCGCACACTGTCTCTGCAAATATAATCTGTAAGTCCTAATGATACTAGGTAATGTCATTCTGCCAATTTTGGTGACTTTTCTACAAATGGTTTTGGTCATTATAGGTCCTTTAAATTACCTTAAGAATTCCAGAATAAGCTTGAGTTTATACTCAGCTCATGCTATTCCAGGAAGTCCCTGCTGTCCCAATCCCACAGCCCTTTTCTAACAGCATGCCATAGTCTATGTCACACTCTCATGCTTGACTTCCTATAACCCCTTGGCTCTCTTGTTCTGCCTCCATGGAGTTTAAAAGAACCCTCCCCCACCACTTTGTCTAACTCTAAATAGAGGGTGAAGCCCCATTTCCATGCCTCTGTTAACTTTTACAATTGCACACAGATTTCACATTGCAGTTTCACACAGGACCCCGGGGGCACCTTGTTCATGTTTCCCAGCCAGGCGTGAAACATAGAATCTTCCTATTAAAGTTCATCACCTTTAATTCCCAAATGGGTGTATCACCACTTATTTACAATTTGGAAGATTTATTGACAAAAATCAGGGAGGAAAAGGAGTGTGTGTGTTTATTTTATATAACTGGGTAATGAGGAATGTGTGGGTTAATGCTTCCCCAAAGGAGTGATGCTAGATTTTGAGGGGTGATTGCTGTGTCCAAATACTTGGCCAGTTCAGGGTATCTGTGACCACAGGGGTCTGGGTTCTGCTGTCCCCCTGACTTGGTATCTTGGTTTTTAGAAAGGCAAACCTTCTTCTTGGTATCTGTCACACCTTGTCTACTAATCAGTTCTTTCAAGGAAGCATCCATGAACCTGGGGACTAGATAAGCTTAGAGAAAATCTAAGATTATCTATTAATAATTAATTAGATTTTTATTTTTATTTTTGAGGCAGAGTCTTATGTAACCCAAACTGGCATCAATCTCACTGTGTAGCCGAGGATGACCTTGAACTCCTGAGCCTCCTGCTTCCACACCCCTAGTGCTGAGATGACAGGCAAAGGACACCACACCCAGTTCATATGGTATTGGGGATCACACCCAGGGCTTCAATTATGCTAGGCAAACCCTCTACCAACTGAGCCACAACTTCAGACTGACTTAAGGCATGTTCTAGCAAAGACATTTGGTGACGCTTATTCCCCTCTAAGCACTGCTTGAACAGTGCTTTGAGACAATGGGCTTTCATTTGCAATCAATTCAAAGTATCTTTTCATTTCCCTCTTATTTGTGGTGTGAGTTATTTAGAAATGTGTTGTTTGGTTCCCCTATATTGGAGGGCTTTCAAGGTATTTCTACTACTGAATCATAACTAACACCACTTTTGTCAAAGAACATATTTGTAATACTTGGATCCCTGCCAATGTGAGATTTGCTTTTTGGTTCAGAACATTTCTATACTGGCTACTGTCCTGTGCACCTTTTACTTTAACAATGCAGGCTGCTTCCAAGCCCCACAATTCACCACTGCCTTTATATGGCTTCCTCTCTCCTAAGCCCCATGCACTGAATATGCTGAGAGAAAGGATGGATTCAATTTGCTTCCACTGAAAGCTGCAGGATTCCCATAGGAAAGTGAAAGGCCATTCAAGGCAACACCCTACCCACAAAGGATGTGACTTTTGCAATACTCAAAAGGGGCAATGCATTCTTTGGGGGGACTTTCAGTCCCTGGTGACATAGATGAGTGATGATGGATGGGGTACTCCCTGGTGGGTGTGGATTCTGTACTAGGATCTAGCCCTGGGTGGGCTGCACACAAGAAATAAGAAAAATAACAGTGATTGATATTCTACTGCAGTACACATTACCCGTCTGAAGTCAGAAGGCAAATATTTGAATACAAGACTTGATGCCATCTGAATTGGACAAATACAGGCTAAGCCTATACTTGGCTCTAAGTGGACTCCATGGCAGACTCTGTCCTGAGTATGGAGATATCTAGGTGATATGGTTAGAAAGCCTGTATTCCAGGGGCTCCTAGGCCAGCTGGGGAGGAAGATACATAGATAGGTCCATCAAACAAAGCATGAGTTGCATTGCTAAGTGTGTCTGTGTACACACTGGCAGAGGGACAGCTCATGCCATCCAGCCAGCACCTGGATCTTCTACTTAGACTCTCTCTCTGATGACAGGGTCAAAGAGGGTCATGGCCCTAAGAGTTTCTAAAATAGGAGATGCTTGGCGAGTTTAAGGGCTGCAGAATCAAGAATGATAATTCTGGGGTATAGTGGTGCATGCCTTTGACCTTAGCACTTGGGAGATAGAAAGAGGTAGAACTGTATGAATTCAACACCAGCCTGGTGTACACAATGAGTTCCAGCCAGCCAGGCTACATATATATATATATGTTCTCTAGCCACTTTCCCTTTCTTTCTCTCTTTAAGAAACTTGTATTAGCTGGCCATCTCCTGGTAGTTTTTAAGATCTGACTATTCTTGTTCCCTAACCATTAAAAGACTGTTTGGACTAACTGACATGGCTGACAGAATTTTTAAGAGGCAAACAAATATTTTTCTCTGAGCCCCATTTCAAGAAGAATCATATATTTTATTTCTAGCTGCTTCAGCAGGTTTTGCTCAAATGCTCCCAAAGTACCACCTGGTACCACCAGAGAATTGTCCTCCAGCTACTGCCCGTGTCTAAGGGACAACTGGAGGGGGCAGGGCAAACTATAGCCGCTGGAAACACCTTTTTGCTGCTTTTAACGAGGTAGAAGCCCAGAGTGCTGAAGACTGGAATGTGAGTTGAGGCTGAAAAAGCAGAGAACAGAAAATAAAGACTCCTAGCTGCAAACACGGGACCCTTTGAAGTGAATGCCTAGAAAAGCCACAGTGGATTTATTGCAGAAGAAAGGAGTCACTCTGTACACACTCAGCAATAAATGGTGCAATTATGTGGCCAGGAGAGGTGAACCTCATCCAGGAATGGCTGACTGGGTTAAAATGTTACGCATTCTTACGTGGCTGAATCCTCCAGCTTGGAGCATCCCTTCTTGAAGGGAGCAGAGGACCTGGTGTGAAGTACCAGGTTCCAGAAGTTCACAGAGTCACAAGATGCTGTCCCAAGGTTACATAAGCAGTAACAGTAGCCAGACAGGGAAGACTTGTCCACCAGCCAGTCCCCTCTGAGCTATGCTGGGCATTCCAGGATACAGCTCTTCTGGGCTGTCACTGTTAAGGGGGATTTCAATGACACAGCTTCCTTTGTGTCCTGTAAGCAACCTTGATAAAGTCACAGGTTCCCTGTGCTGGGTTTGGGGACTCTTTTCTTTGCTCTGTCACCAGTGCCATATCTGGGGTGAATAGATATTTGTTTGTCTCCCCAGGAGAAGTCACACAACAAACACTT
The DNA here is from genome assembly GCF_003668045.3 of Cricetulus griseus. Lineage (NCBI taxonomy): Eukaryota > Metazoa > Chordata > Mammalia > Rodentia > Cricetidae > Cricetulus > Cricetulus griseus. Next base: position 281,279,361 of record NC_048595.1, on the reverse strand, counting down.
ACCCAGTGTCCCTCTCCTGTAAGTGGGGAGGGATGTTAGTGAAACTGCCCTGGAGTTCACTGGAAGGAGTTAGCAAGTTCACATGTGAAACATACTTAGGAAAAGCCAGATCACAGTTAAGTGCTGTGCAAATGCTCATCCTTGTTACCACTGTCATCATTGTCACCACTGTCATGGTTTGGCCAAGAAGTGTTCCCTTAAAGGGTATTGTATAGAAAGCACGGTTCCTGCAGTGGGACTATTTTGGGAGGTGCTCCAAACTTTAGGAAGTGGGGATAATTAGCTCACGGGGTACCTTGTTCCTGTTCTCTCATCCCTGGTAGCCATGACATGAAGACATTTCTCTACAGCACACCCCTACTTTGATGATGGTTTATCAAGAAGAGCACAAGTGTCAGCACTTGGGGATGGAGGCCCCAAAAATTCGAATAAAATAAATCACCACACAGTGAGGTCTGGCAAACACCCCCATCGTGATCAAGACTTCCATACTGAGCTTTAAGACTATGTCCAGTCTGCTCTGGTTTGAACATGCCCTACTAAATTCATTTTGAATTTTAATCACTATTATGACAGTATTAGGAGATATAGCCCAGAAGGTGTGACTGGACTGTAAGGTACTCAGAGTGGATTAATTCCATGATCCAAAGAGTGGGTTAGTTATCTCAACTGTGGATTAGTTATTCTGTAAGTGGATTAGTCATCCTGAGTTATCCCGAGAATGGGCTGTCATAAAAGAGATGCTGCCCCCCCCTTGCCTCCATCCTTTTCTTGTGGTCTCTTCTTCTGAGCTATGTCAACACAGCATAGAGGCCCCTGCCCGAGGCCAGCACATGCTTTTAGATCTTCCGCTCTCAAGACATTGGGACTTCACTTGCTTTCTCAAGTATTCTGATGAAACAGGATAGAATGGGCCATGACACCATCTATACAAATTCCTACAGAGAGTGTGTTACACTAAGAAAATGCATCTCATCTTGCCACAACCCTGTGTGGAAGGTTTTCAATGAAGGCAGATAAATACATGATGGAACCCGAGAGGGACCCTGCACGAGTGCTTTTTCCTAGCAAGCCACCAGTGACTGCTGAGTAAATGTTCCTCCCAGGAGACACGGAGGCTGCCCTTGTAAGAATATCCGCACTAGCCTCTCCCAGCACCTCTGAAAGCAGGGCTACATTTCCTCAGACTCCTGCCTTTTCCCTCTCTTTCCACAATCTGAAGGACAGTGGCTAACAAATCGGCCACTCCAAGCTGCCACTTGGGTTAAGTAACTTCCCCTATGGAGGGGTTACAAGTGAGTGTGTTTGCTCTTTTTCATGAAGAGTTTGAAGTGAATGTGGAAACATTCCTTCAGTGGCATCTCTCAACAGTTACTACATGACTACAACCAAACTACACATAGACACGGGCATGCCACACACACACACACACACAGCACACAGAGAGACACATATACACAGACACAGACACACACACACACACACACACACACACACACACACACACCACCACCACCACCACCACCACCACCACCACCACCACCAGCAGCAACACCACCCACCATCTCCCACCTCCAGCTCTTTCTGTTGAATCTGAGCCTGAGAATGTCACACTGTACCTGACTAGCTTCTTTGAAAAGCAAAAAACTATTCATCTCCATTTTTCTAAATGACCTTTGGGCCCACTTGCCCCTCCTGCTCAGTGTTAGTGACTGCCTCTGTATCTAAGAATGCCTCACATTTAGTCTTAATGTATTTTAGCTCATTCAAAGCCCTTTCTTTCTCATGGTGTGTGCACTTTGCTTGGCATCATGCCACATTCCGTTGGTACTCAGCTTCTGTCTAAGGTTCAGATTCACATCGCAACTCACTGGGTATCTTCCAGGTCAATGCTTCTTAAACTATGCTCTGCAGACCTTTGTGGAGTCACTCAAATGAGTGTGGGGATTGTGAGAGGTAACACTGAAACGTTTCTGAACTCACAGTGACCAAAGCTTAATTATCAACATGGAATGAAGCCGAGGGATTTGTGGCAGTGTTTGCCTGTGTTGCAGACCACTGCTCCACCGCAGCCTTGGTTATGATCAGAAAACATTGACATTTTGCACTGTGCATATGTGTGCTTGCAACACACATTGCCAATGCTCCCTGAAGCACCTTGGCACAGATTTGGGGTTTGTTGTTTGCTTGTTTTGCTTTGTTGTGTTTTGAGATAGGCTATTTCTATGTAGCCTTGGTGGGTTTGTTGGCTCAGATTTGTGGCTACTTTATTTTATGAACTGCACTGGTTTCACTGCACAGAGTTTTCTGCTCTTGTAGAACACAACGGTTTAATTATGAAAAACACAGACTTTTTATATTTCCTTACTGTCATTCTTCAATGTGAAAGCATCAAATCTTTGGATTGGATTGTGTTAGATAAAAAGCACATTGGTCTCATTCATATGCAAATCCTTTTAATTGTTTACAAATGCTAAGTTATAGGTATAAGGACTATTTTAAAATAAATTTGACTTATTATTAGTAAGTCATCGTAATAATGGGTATGTAAAAAAACGTCTCAAGTAGAAAAAGCTTAAGAAGCCTGGTCCATGTGCCAGGCTCACCAGACATGTCATGTACTGTCTGACTTAATCAGTACCAATATGACAGAAAACAGGATGTCGATTTAGAACAGCATATCCCAAATGTGGGTCTCAACCATTTGGGGAGTCAAAACACCCTTTCACAGATGTCACAAATCAGATATCCTGCATATCAGATATTTATATTACAATTGATAACTGTAACAAAATTAAAGTTAGGAAGCAGCTGTGAAATAATTTTATGGTTGGGGCCACCACGGCATGAGGAAGTATATTGAAGGGCTGCAGTGTTGGGAAGATTGAGAACCACTGCTCTAGAGGCTTTCTTGATGTCAGGCAGCTACTGAGTCATTAGATCAAGGTTCAAACCCCATGCTGATAAAAAGAAAAAAGGAACGTAGAATCACCACCTGGTGGTTGGTTGGGGTAACCCTGTCTCCACCTAGGATGAGAAATTCCTTTTATTAAGCAATAAAGTTAAGTGATTTCAGTCTAATTACAAACAAAACTTCTTATGATACACATGCCATGAAAAGCATGGTGCCAGAGAAAGGATGAAAGATAAAAATATTGTGTCCTCAGGGAGACTGCGTTCTGTACTTGGAATATGAACCTGTCTTCCAGTGCTGCCCACTGCCTCTTCCCCACAGCAGGCAGCCCAAAGTGGGTCCTATGTGTAGGGAAACTCGGTGCCCTCCAGAAAGGCATTACAGAACAGCGGGGGAGGGGGGTTAGGAACAGCAAGGAATAACACAGCAAGATGTCAAATTAGATCCCTACCTCACACTCTACAGGCAGATAAATTGAAGGGGGCTTTGAATGCATGGTTAAAGTTAATACATAAAATGTTAATGCTTAAAATGAAATTTAGAAAGACTATACTTAAAGCAGCCAAGGCAGTAACCAATGTCATTTAAAAATATTTTATGTTTAGTACTTTTAATCATGTATATGGTGGGGTGTGTGTATGTGAGTACAGGTGTCCATGGAAGCCAGATTCCCTTGAGCTGGAGTTATAGATAGTTGTGTATTGCCCTGCATGGATTCTGGGAACTGAACCCAGGTCAACTGCAAGAGCAGGATATGGGCTTAATCACTGCGACATCTCTCCAGCCCCATAAACAGCTTCTTAAATAAACTTTAAAAACATTACTCATCAAGAAAGATGCCACTGATGAACTTGACATTAAAACTTAAAATTTCTAAAGCTCTAGTCTGAATTGTCTTCCTGGATATTCACATATATAAATAATTCTTTAAAAATCAATAATGAAAATGCCAACACTCAAAAGAAACATGGGCAACAACTTCAAAATCGAAATTTCTGAACACACACACACACACACACACACACACACACACACACACACACACATATACTCACACGCACACAGACATAATGCTAGTTAAGCATACCCCCCCCCCCACACACACACACGGTTCAGTCTTACTAGCCAGCAGGCATGAAAGATCTACTGAAACAACATCTCATCAGAATGGCAAAATCTTAAAAGATTAATAATTTTAAGTGTTGTAATAATGAGGGTGAAGAAAATCCTCACAATTGTTGGTGTGAAGCATGGAGCCAGCCAAAATACGAAGACAAAAGCCGTGTCTCCCTATATTCCTTGAAGACATTCTTGTACACTAGACAATAGGTCAATAGTAACATTATTGTTCCAATAACTAAAAGCTGAACACAACACAAACAATTAACAGTAGAGAATGATAACTATATTAGTGACATATGGAGAAAAGTGACTTTTGAAGCATTCCTCTGACCTCCACATAAGCACCAAAGTGTACACATAAAGCACTCACAGCAAATAAACGAGAAAGAAGACAAGAATGCTATACAGGGCCAGCCCAGTGTCTTGGCAGATAAAAGCATTTGTTGAGCAAGGCTGTGACCTGAGTTTGAGCCCCAGATTCTCCACATAAAAAAGCTGGATCCAGTGGTGTTAATCTGTGGTCCTTATACTGAGAGGCAGACACAAGAGAAACAATCAAACACTTGCAGGCTAGCCAGTCTAAAACACGCAGCATGGCAAAAACAAGAGAAACCTTGTCTTAGCAAGGTGGAGGGAGAGAACCTGCAATGTGGTATTTTGATTGCATTCTGACAATGAAGTCTGCTTTGATTCAGTGAGTGGGAGCTAGCTATTAGCTGACCAACATTAACCATAGAGGTTTTGGATAGATACATAAACAGGAAGTAGTATGGTGGGATTTAGAGAGGATCTTGGTCTTTTGGGATGAAAGAACAACAGAGATAGGACGTCACTGGTCGTTTCTCCGCCACTTCTTTGATCATTCAGGTTCTTACCCTGTTACACGACTCTTGAGTTTTTATTGATAAAGAATAATTAGATAAATGCATCAAGAACCAACTCCTGAAGACTGTCCTCTGACTTCCACACCAGTGCCTGGTACACATGTGCATCCTCCAAAACACTAATAATAATAGACAGAAATAGTTTTTGAAAAAGAATGTTATATAGTAAAAGACTATGAGGATGAATGAACAAATTATACATCCCATAGTATTAATAATTAATACAATTGTTAATACCATTGATAGGCAAAATAAGCAAGGTTTCAAAAAACAGAACTTGCAATATTACTATAAATTGAAAGAGAACACAAAATAATCTATGTGTATACCTGTCTCTGCTATATGGTCACAACAGCCTGGTTCTCCCTTGCTGTTTGGTCAAGACAAGATATTAGGAGAAACCCAGCAAAGATCTGTAGAGAATTACCTGAAGGAATGAGTGAATGCATACAGTCATGGCATGGAAGTAAAGGAAGGACTTTGGAGAGTTAGAGACATGGCTCTGCAATTAAGAGTGCTTGCTGCTCTTGCAGAGGACCCAGGTTTGGTTCCCAGCACCCACATGGCAGCTCATAACTGCCTGTAACTCCAGTTCCTGGGCATCGAGCATCCTCTTCTGGCCTCTGTTGGCACCTGGAATGCATGTGGTACACATACACATAAGTAAGCAAAACACTCACACATGCACATAAAATGAAAATACATAATTTTGGGGGGAGGGTAGGCAGCACTAATGTCTTTGATGTCCATTAGGGAGAAAACCATAGAAAGCTCCCAATGACCCAAGGAACTCTGAAGGCTCTCAGGAGTATTTTTTTAAGCCTGGATAAGTAAGGAGTCTGGGACAGTAAGGGAAGAGGGGAGCCTAGATGCTCTTTTTATATTGCAAAAAGGGAGGGAAGAGCAGAGAAGAAGACTGGATGGTAGGGGAGATGAAAATAGGGGAGGAGGAAGAGGAGGGCACGGGCAGGGCAGGGCCAGGGAGGGCTGGGTCAGCAGGGCTGGGCTGGGCTGGGGAGGGGAGTGGAGGGGAATCAACACAGCCACGGAAAGCCTAGCTTTCCCAGGAGCTTGCAAAGTTAACTCCCAAAGCACGCCATCACCAGATCTCTACATCTCTTTGCTGGGACAAAGTCAATGCAAGTTGTGAGGTGTCCTGGCAGCAGCCCTGAGAACAGAAGGCTCTTTCTAGCTCCAGAGTCTGTACCATGTCTACTCGGTCTATTCTCCATGTCCCTTCTGGGCCCTTTGGCTTTCAGGATCCACCCCCACTGCCCACATTCATGCTTGCCCCAGCCTGTGCCAGAGCAGCAGATGGCCACATGCTTTGTAATTGTCACCATAGCCAGGTGTCTGGGGGCCTTCCCTGGCTATTCAAAGTAATTAATCTGTTTAGCTCATTGGTGACAGTGTGCTTCCTCGAAGATCGGTGCCGGGAAAACAGGAAAGTAACAAAACTCTGCTCTGTAGATAAACGACACTTGGGTCATCCTTTCCTGAATTCTGAGCCACTTAGAAAGAAAGACGATGAATAGATACAAAACAGTAACCACCCTTTAATTAGAAGTATTTCCCAATATAAGGACTCTAAAAAGCCACTCCCCGGAGAATGGTGTCACCAGCCACAGTAACTGTGCCAATGAGGCAAGCTCTGACAGAGTATGCCCGGAAGAACTATGGATGTTCAACCTGTTTTTCTAGAAAATACCACCTACTCCTGAAGCAGAGCTGAGAGCAGATGAGAGTTCTTAAGGACGAGACACACAGGGACACCAATCCTGCCCATGCCCACATGGCTCTGTGCCCTCCCCTCTTTGCTCACAAGAACAGCCATTGTCCCCAAACTGCATATTGACAGGAGTGACCTACCCCTAGCCCAGGTTCACTGTCAACTTACTAGAAGTCTAAGAGTTTCTTTAGGGTTTTGCTTGTGTGTCATTATTTGCTTTTGTTTTGTTTTGTGAACCAGGGTCTTGTTATGTATCCCAGGCTAGACTTAAATTCAGCTATCTCCAGCCTTAGTCTCTCAAGAACTGGAATTCCAGGGGTTCACTGACAACTGGCTTGAAGTGCAAGTTTGTGTTAATTAGCTTTTCATCAACTTGGTGAAATCTAGAGTTGTCTGGAAGGGAGAAGCTCAATGGAGATAATGCTTCCATCAGATTGTTCCTTAGGTAAGAGCTTGGGTCACTTTCTTGACAAATGGTTGGTGTGGTCATAATGTTTTTGCTCATGATGTTTATCACAGCAACAGAAAATTAACTAAAATTGTAGCTAAGCTAAGAATCAGGCAATGTGTGTACAGCTGATGTACACCTCTTTGGACAAGTGATGGCAACATCTGGACAGTGTTCAAAACAGCAAAATCTGGTCACAGAGAACCAGCTAGAATATATATATATATATATATATATATATATATATATATCTTCAAAATTTTACTACCTTAACTGTTCAAATTGTCAGGATACCAATCAGGAAACAGCAAATCACCATGTCAGAGCCCTGCTTCCAGATATGTTCAACCCAGGGGATGATGGGATATACTTCCAACCATCACAGACCTACAGCAAGCTCTCTTCAGTCTCACTCATCGCTGAAAGAATGAGTGCTCACTTCCTCTGGGGGCCAGGGGAGGATTTCTAGTCTATATCTGTGCTGGCATGACACAACATAATTGATCAGGTTTCATTATTTTAAAAAAGGCTTAAGGAATCTTACCTTACCTGCTCCAGGTAAGACCTGTTGTGGGTACTGTCACAGTGACTTCTGCCAATGTAAATTCTCAAAGGTCCTTAACCACAGCCTGGTTTTGATTTCTCTCTTTTAACTTGAAACCAGACACTACATTGTCTGCTTGATTTCTGGACTATCTGCCTTTAAAGGCAAATTCTTTTTGCTGTGAGGGCAGCCCCCCTTAATCTCAGAGATTCAACCTTGATGCATTTGGTTTTTTGTTGTTGTTGTTGTTGTTTTTCTAGAAGTCCACCTGTGTTTGCATAAGGAGCTCACGCACTCCACATTTTCAACCTTAGGATGTGCAATCCTCTTCGCTTACTAATGGCTTTCTTGGGATCTTTGCATTTAGAATTCAAGCAACACGAAGTAAAGTCCTCATAAATATGGAAGCCATGGAAAGCAATCAACAGGACAGAAAAAAAAAACAAAATTATAATTCTTCTACCTTCTAATTATTAAAGAGACTTAAGTAATTTCACCACAAGAATATCAGCCATGTCTTAATATTTGCTCAGGTGGTCTGTAAAGCAAACAGGCATTTATTTGGGGTCCCAGAACTGTAATTTAGAATGCACAGATTCCTATGGAAACCAGAATGTATCCCCCTAGGGAGGGTAAATAAGAAGGGGTGTAAGTGGCTTACAGGGGCTGCTTATCAAGGACAATGATCGCAGGATAAGTCTACTTCTGTAGCTCAGGACCCAGCACAAATCCTATAGAGTGATATCGCTGTTTTAAGAAAGGGTCCAGTTTACACAATCCTCAGAGATTTTCCCTCTGGAAATGGCTCTCTTATGATGTGTCACCAAGTTCCGACTAATCACCACAGCACAGGAGGGAGTCTAGGTCACAAAATGAAGTCAGTGCTGTAATGTTGGGCCTAAAACAGCTTGGATGTGAGGCCTAGTGTAACCTCCTGAGCCTGACTTGAGTTTAAGGCTCCAGTGTGAGGCCCAGTGTAACCTCCTGAGCCTGGCTAGAGTTTGACAACTTGTCTCTGGCCTGTAACCGCCACGTGGGGGTTACTCAGCAAGGCCTGATATAAGACTGCCCCCTGCCTAGCTACCTGCCAGCTTGGTGGAATATTATTGGCCCTAACTCCTTGCATCACTTTACCCCATCCTAAGATTCCCGTGTCCTACCTTAACCCTATGTAAGTTCCTGCCTGTTGCACTAAAATGAGATCCTGCTTTGACAAGTCTCCCCATTCAGTGTGTTTCTCTCCTGTAACTAGAAGGGGATCTGGGTCGTCCAACATTCACCATCCTGCTCAGCCCCGGGGAAGAGACCAGCTGGACCAGCTCTCTCACAGCCCTACTACCAGAGGATCCAGCACTGTAACTTTATGTGGTGGCTTCAAATATCTACTTTCTTTTTATCCTGAGCCTCTTTACCAAAGATACAGAAATCTAAAATGCCATGTTCAACAGTCTTTCATTCCTATTTATTTGTGCCCATGAAATTCTAAACACCCAGAGAGAAGTGGGGCCGTGTTTAAGAGTGACCATTTTGAATTTAAGAAGAAGAGGCCATAAAGTCACTGCCAATCATTATAAAATGTCAACTGAGCCCACTGCTGTTTACAGGCTATGCTTTAGGGCTGGGGACATGGCTCAGTGGTAGAGTGCTAGCCTCACTCTAGCAAGGCCCCCAGTCTACTCCCAGCTCAGAGAAAATAAAGACTGTTTCATAAAAATAACATCATTAACTGTGGGTGGCAAGTATCCAAAAGCAAGGTGTGTGGCTCTTCCAATGAAAACATCTACTCTTTCCTTTTGTTACTGCTGTCATCGTGGTCATCATCATCCTCATCATCACCCCTGTCACTTCCCTATGCTCACCTGGTGCCTTAAAGTTATCGTTATAGTTTCTATTGCTGTAAAGAGATACCATGACTATGGCAACTCTTATAAGGCGAAACATTTAATTAGGATTGGTTTACAGTTCAGAGGTTTGGTCCATTAGCCTCATGGCAGGAAGCATGGTGGCATGCAGGCAGACGTGGTTCTGGAGAAGGAGCTGCTACAGGTTGATATGCAGGCAACAGGAAATAGACTGTGATTGTGGTGTGGCTCCAGCATATATGAGATCTCAAAGTCCACCTCCACAGTGACACACTTCCTCCAACAAGGTCACACCTACTGCAACAAAGCCACACCTCCTAATAGTGTCATTCCCTCTGGGGGCCATTTTCTTTCAAACATGTAGGATCTAAGAATATGCAGCAAAGAATAGGTCTGCCCTTTGCCCTCATCTCCTGAAAGGTCACCTCCCTTAGGATTTCTTCCGTAACTAAGTTTTTTTATTTACTTTGGGCCAAAATGATCTAATAAGGTGATTTTAAGTGAGGGTTTGGGCCAGAGTGTCACCTGGGGACTGAGGTCAGCTATGTGGGTGATCAATCATGTTTACACATTCGGTCCCCCAGACAAACTCTGGACACCTAAGCTCAGAGGGGCCTCCCATGATGCTACTCTGAAAAGTTACACATCACTGATTGAGAAGATTAACTGTCTATTCCACTGAGAGGAGAAAACTAGCAGAGAAGCAGTATGTCTAGAAAGTTACCAGCTTTGACTCCCTGCATCTCTTCTCTTCTGTGATTTTTATCTTGACCTGATGAATCAGAACAATAAATAGATTTCGGTGATTCTGTGGGCTTCTCTAGTGCATCAATCAGCAAGCCCAAAGCTGGCCCGAGGCAGCCCTAAACCTACAACTGGTTTTGCAGTGAGGACAGTGTTGTGCTGAATCTTTACTAAACAAGAAATGAACACAGACTTTTGTCCCCTGACCACTTGCCAGGCAACATTTCAGGGTTGTTTTTCTCTGTAAAGACAGTCTTAATGGGCTTTATAGGTATCCTAGCAGGGAGCTGATGTTCACCATGTAGGTATACAGAGAAAAGTATCAAGGAAAAGAGAGAGCATGAGGTTTATTTTAAATGTCAGTCCAAATGCCAGCTCCAGCACCCACTGGGCAGGGAGGCGTGGGGCATACAGAGTAGGAGGTGACTGGGGTTGTAATTTAGTGGGCACAATGCTTGCCTAGCAAGCTGGAGACCTAGCACCACACAAGCCCAGCATGAGGCATCCCTATAACCCCAGGACTCTGCAGGTGGAAGCTGGAGTGACTTTGAGGCCAGCCTAGACTACATAAAACCTCAGAACAACACAACACAAAAGGCTAGGAATGAAAATGTGCATTCAACAGTCAGGAGACTCAGGGACTGAGATCCCTTAGGCCACCTGATAAAGCCTCATATGTGTCTCACTATGATGAGTGAGATTCACCCTTTAAAATTCACTGCAGTGATCCAGGGCTGTCACACCAATGGCTACAGCACCGAACATAGTTCCTTATGACTCTGGCTTTGCTTTGATAGTATCCAGTTCTGTCTCATCATTTTATTAACTAGGGATATATAAGGAGTTACCTGCAGATCTTTTTGAGGGGTTCAGTGATACCTTTTCAGTTCAGTTTCTTCCTTTTTCGTTTTAAAATTTTTATTCATTTTTACATACCAACCACAGTTCCCCCTCTCTCCCCTCCTCTGGCTGCCCCCACTTCCTCCACCTCCCCACTCCTCAGAAAGGGTAAGGCATCCCATGGGGAGGAGGGCAAGTTTCTGACTCATTAGTCTCTTACATAGTCAAGCTCTGTCCCTCTTGCACCCCAAAACTGATGTCTTTTTAGAAGATGTCTTCATAGGAAGCCAGATGGGAAGGACCTCACAGGGGCTAACACAGCGTTTCCTCACTGAGAACTCACAGCTGTTAAGCTGGGCAGTGTGGCTGCCCTGTGTTGGAGCAGTTCCTTTAAGCCACACCCTGACAACCACTCTGGCTTAGAAAAGCCCTGATGGGCTGACAGAAGGGCAGTGATGATCCTTCTTTCCCATTTTGATACTCTTTTGATCATTTAACTCCCCACGAAAGTTGCCTTCTAAAGAGATCGCCTTCTGAATAGTGCTGTGAATTCACCGTTGTGTCCTTTTCCTTAAATTAGTTTCAGTTCATAAACATTTGTTGAGCAAACGAATGAAGAGGTTGTGGTAAAAGCAATGGCCGTGCCTCCACTAGAGGCACCCACACAGCTTCTCTGTGATGTCAGATGATCTCTCCACCATAGCCTGTTCAAGGAAGACTACACAGGTCAGTCAGCATCAGCATAAAGCAGATAACCACTTACAAGACAGGTAAGCATGATACAGGGACAGAGAGCTGATACACACATGATGAGCTAACCACGGCCACTACCAAAGTCCCTCAGAAAAGTGACATGCACCAGGCTTGAACAAGGAGAGTCTGCCTTCTTACCAGGATGTCTTTCAGACGATACCAGTCAGTTTCTGTTTATAAACCACAGCACGTTTACCATGGCACAGCCCTGACATTCCTATGACCTCACGGATGACTATGACCTGGAAATGCTTCTTACCAGCACTGCTTCTTAGGCTGAATCATCCTGAGGCCCTCGGCTGCACAGCAACTGACAGCCTTTTATTATTCAAAGACAAGCTTGTAGCACAACCACTAGGGGAGCAATCGACATCAAGGCAGTGAAAGGAAAACCTGATGTCTATACCCTGAACAGTGGCATGGGCACCTTCAGCTAGAAGTCAACACTTTCCAGAACAGCCTATCCCTGGCCAGGGGGCAGACCTCTCTCAGGTACATACAAGCACATTTTCGGTCCATTACCCCAACATAATGAAGGCACGCCTATGTGATCCTAAGATTTGAAAATCACACAAAAGAGTGAGAAATAAGGAAAGAGGCTCAAACTTGGCTGTTAGTAGCTGCTGGATCCTTCTCTTGATCCCAGAAACACCAGTAGGTTGGCATACTGACTCCTCAATCCAAAGTAACCTGAAACTACTTGTACTATGTGACAATGTCCTCTTTTCCTTGCTTGCTTAAACCAGACCTATTTTTATATCAACTATATTCAAAGTGGCATTTACTCATGGGGAAAAGTGCAAAACAGTATTCCTTGTTTCATAAATATCCCCCCTCCGTGTGTGTGTGTGTGTGTGTGTGTGTGTGTGTGTGTGTGTGTGTGTGTGTGTGTGAGCGCGCGAGTGGCATTTCTGTGTGTGAATATGGCCACTGCTGTTCCCATGGTACATATATGAAGATCACGAGACAACTTCATGTATTAGTCTTCACTTTGTACCTTTAAAACACAGATCTTACACCAGGTGTTGGTGGCACAAGCCTTTAATCCCAGCACTTGGGAGGCAGAGGCAGGCAGATCTCTGTGAGTTCGAGGCTAGCCTGGTCTCCAGAGCAAGTGCCAGGAGAGGCTCCAAAACTACACAGAGAAACCCTGTCTTGAAAAACCAACCAACCAACCAACCAAACAAACAAAAAACAAAATAAATAAACAAATAAAACATGGATCTTATAATCCACTCACTACACAGTGAGCTGGCCCTAATCACATTATGAGTTTTGATGTGCCCAAGTCAAGAAATGTACATACATCAAGAGGCCATAGTTTGGATCTAAAACAACATGAAGAAATGAAAGTCTGTGGCACACAAACGAGGAAACCACAGCCAATATGACAGAGGGTGACACGCCCAAAACAATATACTTCTGAGAAATAGCAGATTCTTTGAAAATCATTTTTTGACATTAGCAATTGAAGAATATAATGGGTGAATTGGGACAACTTGCATGTTTGCATATAAGTGGGGTGTTACTTTATATAGATTCAATTTCAGCAAGCAAGTTACAGCTCTCTTGTGTACCAAACTTTACGTTGTGGGTTTTCATACATACTCTGACCTGTTCCTAGACAAGCTTGGAGCCTTTGGCAGCCTTTCTATGTCTCATATTCCTTAACTGATAACAGTGGGGTCTATCTCCTAGCTATGATGTAAAGATTTAGATAGTCTTCCTGTGTCCAGTCTGATGTGAGAGGCAACCCTATAGCCACTCCTTCCTGCCAAGAAGCAGAAAACCAACAGGTAAATGGAAGATTGGCAACCCCTTTTAGGTCTGTAAGAGAGGTGAGACCACAGGAAAACCAATACCATGAATGGAGAGACTGGTGGGCGAATATACAGAATCACAACTTGAAGTAGCAAACCACAGGCAGCAATATCTGTGGGGACCGACACCCAGATAGGAGACCCAACCGCAAATGACAAGTTATGGAAGAGATAAGAAACCCAAGGGGGATTCTTGGTCTGGGTGTGGTATCATTTTGTGAGTTCTGTGTTTCTAGAATCTAAGGAACTTGGGGAAAGGAAAAAAAAAAAAAACAACTCTAGCTGGCTCGCTAAATTTTGGGGTGGGGATGGAAGGCTAGAGCAAGATGCAGTAAGGCTAGTGTAGAGACTGAAAGGAACTGGTGAACTCTACAATCCAGGGACAAAAGCTCACTTAAAGTCTCAGACTATATCATTAGGCTGTAGAATGCTTTCCTTCCCCACCAAGACCTATATTACCAATGACTATTAACAGTAGTCTCTTGTACCCAATTTCATCAAGAAAAAATACAAGACAACAAAAAGGTCAAAGGTCACAATTTAAAGACCATCATAATCAGATTCAGATATAACAGGAAACTTTGCAGGCTAAGAATCTAAAACAACTATGGTACTGTACAAAGGCTCTGGGGAATAGGCAGACAGCACACAAAGAAAGCAGAAAATACAGAGAAGAAGTGCTGGTGATAAAAAACATTCTTGAAGAAATACAGGCAACCTTTGGTGGCTAAAGAGTAGACTGGACACTGCAAAGGAAGGAATCCTTAAACTTGAGGCTATATCAATAAAAACAGATAGCAGGCCTGATGGTTGGCCTCAATTGTCAACTTGGTAAGATCTAGAATCATCAAGGAGAAAAGACTATAGGTACCTACAGGCATACCTATGAGGGATTAGTTAGGTTAGGTTAGGTTAGCCTGTGGACATCCTTGTGAGAGATTACCTTGAATGGATTAAGTGAGAGGTGAAGACTTTCCCACTCTGAGGGTACTATTCTCTGGGTGAGGTCTTGGACCATATAAGAATGGAGAGGGAGATGTGAGCAGTGACATTCATCTTGCCCTCTGCTTTGGATGTGGATGTGGCATTACCAGCCTCTTCAAGCTCTTGCTGCCTTGATGTCCCTTCCATAATAGGCTGTACCTTTTATTGTGAACCAAGAGAAACCCTTTTGGTCTTAATTTGTTTTTTTTTTCAGGGTGTTTTATCACAGCAATAGGGTTTAAAGAAATTCAGAGAGGGAGAAATTCTAATTCCATTGGTGAGAAGACACACTATTGTCAAAATGTCATCCCTTCCTTACTTGACCTACAGATTGAAGGCAATCTCACTCAAAACTCCCATAAGTGTTTTTGTGGTTATCACTAGCTGACTCTAAAGTGCAGAGGCACATGCCCGACAACAGTTGTCACAACACCAATAGAAGAATGCCACTAGAGAGCTGATGCTATCTGTCTTCAAGGCTTTCTATAAGGCTCAAGTAATTGAGACTGTGTGGTATTATGAAAGAAAGAAAAACCCATCTATGACACAGAAGAGATAGCCCAGAAATAGACCCACAGAAATATAATCAACTAATCTTTGATAGAGTGAAATAAGAATAAACTTTTCAACAAATGGTGCTGAGACAATTGGACGTGCACATTCAATATAAAAGCAGATAAGGTAGACATAACTTTACTCTCTCTTCAAAATTTAGCTCATATGGATGAAACAGACCTAAATGTATAACAATAACACTCCTCTAAGATATCACAGAAGGAAACAGCAATGGCTATCCATGGTGATGAGTGTTAGCATCAGCAAAGGCAAAACCCAGTGAGAAAAGATTGATAAGCTGGGCTTCCATAGAATAAACTGTTCTGTTCTGTTCTGTTAAAAAAAAAAAAAAGACTACAAAGAGAACAATAAAGGAAGCCACAGTGTGGAAGAGACTTTTAAGAGACATACCAGTTAATAAAATGCCTGGAGGCCAAAATAACCAATCTCCTTCCCACTCTTTCTCCTTTGTGTGTGATACACAGCTATTCCACCAGCAATCTATATCCCCAACCATGAAGAATTTTAGTAATTCAACAGCAAGAACTGGAGAGGCAGCTCAGTGGCTAAGAGCACTTGCTGCTATTTCAGGAGAACTGTGTCTCATTGCCAACACTGCATGTTGGCTCACAGCTGCCTGGAACTCCATTTCCAGGGACTCTAATGACCTATTTAAGACTCTGTAGGCACTGCATGCATGTGATACACTTAAATACACACAGACAAAATATCTGTGCACATAAAATAAAAAGTAATACATCCTTAAATTCAATAACAGCAAAAATAAAAAACAAAGAAAAACCCAGTTTAAATAAACCAGAGACCTCACTAGACATCTTTTCTCCAAGGAAATACATAAGTAGCAAACAAATATACAAATAGATGCTTCAGATTATATATGTCATGGGGAATTTTAGATTAAAACAATGAAACATCACTATAGGCAACTCTCAGAATGGCTGAAAGTCCAAAGCACCAACATTACCAAAATGCTAGGGAGGATTTGGAGCAGAAGGAACATCCATTCCTGTTGAGAATGAAAAACAATCTGGCTACCTTGAAAGGGTTTTATAGTTTCCCACAAGTGCAAATAAAGTCTTAAGATACAATACAGCTATCACATTCCTTGGAATTTACCCCAAAGACATGGAAACTTATCATTACAAATCTGCACACGAATATTCAGAGCAGCATTGCCAAACCTTGAAGGCAACCAAGACATCCTTCAATAGGTGAGTGGAATGTACAGACCTTGGATTATCATCCAAAACTAAAAGGGGGTGGACTACCAAGCTATGGAAAGACAGGGAGGAGACTGAGGTGTATGTTTAAGAAGCTGCCAGTCTGTGGGGGTGACATTTTATAAGACTCCACCTGGAAGACAGGCTGAGGAAACTATGGAGACATCAGTGTTATGCTCCAGGAAGGAAGAAGGCAGAATGCACGTAGTGAAGCTATATTCTATTGTCTATTACATTGTGGATCTAAAATTACTCTGGAAATCTATGTAAAATACCAAGTCATGAATGATTTAACAAATGTCTAAAATGTTCATAGAAATAGTCAGTACATGAGTTGTGATTAGATTGATGCCCAGCTTATTAATTAATTAGCTACTACTGTTGTTACTGCTGTTAAAATCATTCCTGCAAATAACCTTAACTTAAATGCAGGAGGACAGCCATGATATTTCCACCTACAGGATCCTCTATGACAAAAGAAAATGGAGGCTCAGAGAGCTGAGAGCATGATTTAAACTCACATAGCACTCAACCTGAAACCCATTCTTCTTTCCACCACCCATGCTCTTTCTGCAGCAAGAAGAAGCTGTAAACAAACCCATCTCCATCAGCAAAGACTCCTTGTTTACATTTCAGAATTTCAAATGACAGGATTTTATATAAAGTGACTTTGATCAAATGTAGCCCCTCCAGAGATGACTGCTTTAAAGGGGAGAAGGATGCTTAAATTATTCAGCATCTAGTTCAGATCGGATAACACTCTTTAAAGTTCTGAATCACTCACTAAAGCAAGGCTCTATGAGACTGGCAGGATGGGATGGCAGCACTCCAGACCCAGTGGCAGACTTCAAGGTCAAAATACTGGCTGACTGGCCCACTGTTCTGACACTGTAGACAAGTGACCCAAACCCTCTGTACTCTAACTGATGGCTGTGTGGATTAAATAGAACAATGTAGGTTCATACAGTGTGAGCTATTTAATTTTGGAAAATAGAAGCCAGTAGCTTCTCTCATAGTCGAAGTGTCGCAAAACACTCCACCTTCCCCAGAGGGTTCTTTGGGATAAATGAATTGAACTGAATCCCTTACTCGGCAGTATTTCCATTCCTCGAGATCATGATCTAAAACAAGAACCCAGAGATGTTTGCTTGGAAACTCCAGCTCGTTTCCCTCCACTGGGAGTAGTCAGAGGCTGCATTTCATCATCATCTAAGCCTCCACCATCAAGAGCAGAGGCTGAGGCTAAGGAGACAGATAACTCAGCTGGTAAAGTACTTGCTGTGGAGGAGCAGGAGGAGCCAAGTTCAACCCCCCAGCCAGGTTAATGCTCTAATCCCTGCCCTTGGGAGGTAGAGAACGGAGGATTCCTAGAGCTCGATAGCCAGCCAGACAAGCCTACATGGAGATCTCCTGGCTGGTGAGGAAGCCCCTCTCAAAGAACCAGGGGACCACAAAACCAGGCAGAGGTGGACAGCACCTGGGAGATGACAGGCAAGGTTGATCTCCATGCCTCACATGTGCTTGCATACATGTGTGCACCTATGTGAAGAGGTATACACAAATGCACACACCAAAAGAGGGGGAGACGAGTTAGATGAGTTTTGTTGCAGGAACAGGACCCTCCTTGTTCATTTATCTGCATAGTTGTGAACCAGTATAGGATTTTGATCTCTAGACACAGCAAAAAGCAGGAAACACAAAGAGGATTGTTCAGGATGTTGTCTGTGGGGCTGATCAAAATATATACCTGCCAGTCCAAGCCTCCTCGTTTAAATAGCCATCCAGGTAAGAGGGGAACAGAACAAAAAGGGAGTGAGTATTTGAGAAATGACATCCTGCACCTGCCAATCTGGTTTCTCTCAGCAGCCACCAGTGCCTCTCCACAGTGCAGGCTGCCCGTCTGCATAATCCATTGCTTTTTACCTCGGCACTGGGGATGGGACACATGGCCCTGCACATGCTACATGTCCAGCCCTCATAAAACAGCATTGAAAGTCTGACTAGCAGCCTGCTCACCCCATAGTAAGACCCATTAATAAAAAGAATAAAAAATAAGGTACCTGTTTAAAATCCTGACAGGTAAAAGGGAATAAAATTGACCCCTGAAACAAGAAAAAAAATGGAAACTAGTCCAGAAAGAAATCTTGGCTGTTAGATATGAGACAGATAACATTTTGAAGATGTCAATAAAAAACACTAGAAGAGCTAAAGTCCAGGAAGTGTTTTAGAAGCTGGGATGAGGTTGGAGCACATGGAAACACAATGGGAATGAGCTTTGAGGTTCCATTTAAAGTTAATTTCTAAGTAAGAAGAAAAACCTGATATGCAGAAAGCTGAGGAAGAAATAAATAAAAAAAACAATGAGTAAAAAACAGACAATTTCTGAAACACAGAAAGTTATGTCTTCAAACTGTAAGAGCGAACAAAATACTCAGTGTCACACCAGAGCAAGTCACTATGAAATTTCCAAATATAGAAAGAACCCCACAAGCTCATTGGGGAGAACTGTCACATGCAAAGGTCTAAGAACAGAAATGGCTTTGGACTTCTTACCACTAGAAAGGACACCATCATAGAATAGTGTGTTTTCACTTGAGTTTAATTGGGACTTTATCTTTGACTTCTACTATGTCATCCATAATATTGATTAAGGTATAATGTCACATATACAGGGATTAAAAATGTACCTATATACATCATTTGCAAAAATATTATTGGATGGTAGGATCCAACCATCTCCAGAAACACAGGAGACTGGGGTGTGGAGGCTAAAGATGGAATCCAGGACAACAAGCTGGCCGAGTGGTCTAAGGTGCTGGATTAAGGAATCCAGGACAGCAATGAACAGAAATCTCAAGTCTATCTACTCAGCAGAACCCAAGAACAGCTTCTCCAAACCGCTTAGCAGCACCTCTGGGAGGAAGGTTTTAGGGAAAAGGATGAGAATGAATCACTTGGAAAACATGCGATAGACAAAAACAGTGGAATGTCAGCAAAAATAGCAACAGGGGCTAGACTAAATCAAAGACCAGGTAGTTATCAACTCCAGGAAAGACAAAAGGACACACACACACTCACACACACACACACACACAAGGAGCCATAGTCCTAGTTTGCTGTTGGCTTAGTCGTGAAAACACTTAAGTCATAAAATTATAGACTTCAACTATTGATTTAATAAAATATGGCTATATAATTTTATTGATGGAATGAATATATATGACTTATATCAATAGTAAGCAAACCATCAGTTTCCCCCTCAAATCAATAGGTAAGGAATAAAAGCAATAATATGTATCTATGGATATAACAGTAAATGAAAGGAAATAGACAAATGTGTTATATAAATGCCTCTAGAGAGATGGGAGGGGAAGACAACCTTTGTTTTCTCAGCTTTATAACATCTGGAGGTTTTTCAAAAGAATGTGTGTTATGTTCACCAAAATACAGTTTTTAATAGATAAAATTAAACATTTAAATTTTCATAGAATGTAATCAAAACTAGAGGTTTTAAATATGTAACTCAAACTTAACCCAAGTAATCATAAAACACCTTAAACTCACACACACACACTTCTAAAAGTGTATTTTCTCCATATTTATTACTTCAAAAATCAGAAGAGTGACCACCATTGCTTTGATGTTAAGTGACTCCCAAACACCTGATCATTCTTCTAATTTCTCTGATATACCATAGGAACAAACAAAGTATTGGGGGGGTGCTAATAGTTTATAACTGATTAAAACCTTAATATCTACTCTGTTTTTGCTTTTAATCATTTAGATTCTACATAGAATGCTTTAGTCTAATCAGCAATATCCATTGTTTCTTATGCTAATACATATCACTTGAGAAATACCCAGACAAAGCATAACATTTTTCCTCCCAATAAAGGTACTTTATGTGCATGTTTTTGCCTGCATGTGTGTATGTACACCATGTACATGCCTAGTACCCACAGATGTCAGAATGTACATGCCTAGTACCCACAGATGTCAGCATTGGATCCCTAGGAACTGGAGCTACAGGTGGTTGTGAGCAGCAGGGAACTGAACCCAAGTTTAGTTCTGGAAAAGCAGCCAGTGCTCTTGACCGCTAAGCCATCTCTCCAGCGCTGGTTTTAAGCATTTTTTTCCAAAGGCATACCTATAAAGTCATAAGCTATATTCTTCCTCTATAATGACTTTGCACCTCCTGACAATTTTCTGTGAAGATGATTTTCTCTAAAACATAAGCACACCCTGTTCCATTAGCATCTTCCTGAACAAAACAGGTTTAGGCTTAGAAATGACGAAGTTAGCACTGCGAGGGCACAGGCACTCATGGGTGGAAACTGGTAATTTGCATTCACTTGTTGTAGCTTAGCTTTCAAAACAGACAAATTGATTTGACAAAACCCAATTCTAACACAGCACTTAGGTAGAATAATTTGCTTACCTCTGTTGGTTTATAGCAGTCTACGAGAGCTTCCTAGAATTAAATACATGGAAAGTCAGTTTTTATTTTTAAATTCATCATCTTCAAAGTGCAATAAAAATCATTTATTCTTAATTTAATTTATGTTATCTTTAATTATGTGTGTGGGTATGTCTGTGGAGTGTGTATACAGGAGTGCAGTACCCATGAAAGGCCATAGAAGATGTCAGACATCCCATGGAGCTGGAGTTACAGGCAGTTGTGAGCCACCTGACATGGGATCTGGGAACTGAATTCTAGTCCTCTCGAAAAGCAGCAAGTGCTCTTAATTGCTGAACCTTCTCTTCAGGCCTTCATTTCATCTTTAAATTGTTATTTTACATAAGTCTGCCAGGGCTTCCTATTGACTATCTACAATCACATCTTATTCCAGCACCACTTGGTCAGCTAAGACATAAAAATGTCATTCATATGCAGCCGTATCTTGTCCTTAGCGTGGGTACATATGCACATATATACTGCATAGGGTTTTTGAATTCCAAAATACTTGCTTTGGGGGCTATCACGGTTTTGAAAATCAAATATTACCCTCACTAGATTATAAATGCCTCACTGAGCAGAGCTTGCTTTAAAGGGTGAATTTTTTTTTTTTACCCCTTTCTGCACACAGGCATGTGCACACACCCTTCCCTATGGACTCCCTGCCTGGTTAATATCAAACTGCACATTCTTAATGCTGAGACTCTGCCTATGCAAGATGGTAGTAACCACCGTGGACACACAGAGAGGGTCCTAAGTTCCTCTCTTCTCACTTACCTGGGAACCAAGCAGGAAGGAGGACAGGAGGACAACTAAAAACAGCCCCTTTCAAGTTCTCAGCTTATTTTGTATGTCATTTTATTTTCTATAGAACTGATGTCTACTTTATCTTTAAAAACAAAACAAAATAAAAACCCTATTGTCTCCCAATGAAATCTACACATGAGGAATAATTATTGTTACAGAGACTGCTTGCCACTCCCAGGGCATTAGTAATTATGAACACATTAATCACATCAATGAAGTAAAATGTGCACTTTGACTGGCTCCAGTCACCATGTGCCACTGAGGATAGCCAACAGCCACTAACAGTAATTGCCAGTGGACGTTAAGAACAATGGCAAGTCACAGGTTAATTAGTTTTTGAAGCTGCCCAGTGCAGATTGAGAAGTGGTAGGCCTGACCTTCCGTTTCTGATACGGAACAGTAGGCACTTCAATCCCAGCTGTTCCGGCAGAATACAATCAGGTGAGTACCTAATAAAAAGGTACTTTACTAAACAGAATTACATTCCAAGCCATCTAATTCTAGAAATTGCTTTCATGAATGATTTAATCCACAGATGAAAGACCAGAGCCCAAGACTTGGATACTCCCCAATCTGGTATAGTCTCTTTCCTTTGTACCTGCTTGCATGGCATCCCTGCCATCCCTGGAGATTGACTTTTCAAGGTAGAGCCAACTCTCCCTCCCAAGATAATACGCCTTGGGAGCACCACCCAGAAGCCAGAAGGTCCCTGGAAAACTGTCTGTTGTCAACATATTTTATTATCAGACATGCAATAGACGGTGACAAGCTAGCAGCAATGCTTTCTGATTTGCAAACTGCCATTGCTCCACTCCTGGGGACTGACAGTGTCCCCACCAGACAAGCACCAGTTATGCCCAGGCTTTGGAAACCCAAACAGCCATGATCAGAAAATTCTAGATTCTGAAAGCTGTTTACCTGTAATTTTGAGGCTCGCTCTTCCTCGCTGTCAGCATCAAGAAGATCATCAATGTCGATTTCTACTTCCGGCATTTCTTCTTCCTGGTGGGAACGAACGTGAGGGCTTTAGTGCAGGGAGAAACTAAGTGTTGCATACTAAGGAATTGATTATCCAACCAGAAGAGGGTGATGGGAAGAAGGGCAGACTAGAGGAACGGGTGGGGGCGGAGGAGAAGGATGAAGAAAAGGGGGAAGAAATAAGTGGTGGGAAAAGAAGGGAAGAAAGAAAAAGTGGGATGAGGAGGAATCAGAAGAGCGTTCAACATCACATTCTGCCCCGAACAGTGAATCACACCCTTGAGTAGATCATACATTGGCAGAGTGTTTATCCTGTGTGGACACTGAACATTTATGTCATGGCTTTGTAAATCCATCTGAGGAACCTGGCACAGACCCTGCTCAAGAAATGGGAGCCGTGGGCAGTTTGGAAAAGCTCAGTCATAATGACTACCTCCTCAGAACAGCACAGCAGTGGAGTCTCCCCACACACAAAAATCACAGGAACAGCTTTGATGCTGATCCAAACTTTATCAAACCAGCTTGGACTTGTGTGATGATGTTTGCCCCATTCAGGGGCACCTCAGCTAGATGTCCTCTCGTTAGGAGTGCACAGGACTGTGGCTCTCTGTTAGCTACTGGGCTTGACCCATCTCCCCAGACCTGGAGAGCTAAGTTGTCTAACATGGTTGCCACAGGTGGTATTTAAATTCCTCACCATGAGAGTCAGACATGGATTCAGTTTCTCATTTGTACCAACTACATTTCAAGTGCTGGAGAACTCACGCTGTTCATGGTTTCTATATTAGACTTAGAACATTTCATCATGATGAAAGGTCCTGAGGGGCAGTGTGACTATGGAGGCACTAGTCCTCTGGACCAAAGTCAGGAATCAAAGTCTCAATCCTAAAAAGCCTGACTCTCCAAAGAGATTAAGAGGTGCAGAGGAAATACTGAGTCTTAAAGGTCATTCCCAGGTCACTCCCAAGACCGGAGGTCATGTGACTGGAAAACTGTGGGCTCCTTTGTAAGAGGTAATACTGACACATGGTAAGGACTGACTGAGTAATAATCATAGGCACCTCAGGTAGCCACGGTGTCTCTGCCTGACCAGATGCCTCAGAGGCCTGAGGCAGCCACATGCAGCCTGCATGCATCAGAGGCTGTCAAAGGCTGTTGATCCTACAGGCATGGAGGCTCTCTTGACACTGGATTCTAGATGTTAATCCTAGAACAATGACAGAGTCAATCATTTCCAGGGCAGCGAAGGCTCCCAGAGTCTACAGCAGCCTAACAAGAGTTTGGCTGCCTTTGGGTATTGGCCCACCAGAAGACTGTGGAGTCAAGAAGTGAAACAATGGTCTTTGGAGTGCTGGACAATGTTAATAGCCCCCCTCTTCTTTAGGCATGCATTCTGCTGGTACTGTGATTGTGATGCTAGCCCAAAGTCCCAGTGGGAGAAAAGTGATTCTGAGAGATACTTGTGTTCTCCCTTCAGTTATCAAGATACCACTTTTTTTATTTTCAAATATAAAATTAATGCATTTAACAGGCAGTCAAGACTGAAAGCTGAACCTGATGTCCAAAGGAAATAGACCAAAGGTTCCCATGCGCCGCCTATCCCAGGAATGGAAAGGAAATATAGCAAAGCTCCCATGTACCACCTAGCCCAGGAATGGGCCACAGAACAAAACCCAAATGGATGGGTTTTGTTCTGTGGTTTTGGGAGCTTCTGTGGGTGGTTTGCACCACCCACAAAAACCCCAAGGATGATGCTCTTTTAAAAATTAGAGATCATTAAAACATCCCACACCCTTTCTCAGCTTGGACTCCAATAAAAACAGTGTCTGTAACAGAGGAAGGGAGGCAGCTGGGGGCCCAGATTCCTTTCGCCAGAGTGAAAAACAAACAAACAAACAAAAACCACTTAGCCTTCCAACAGTTAAACTTAGAGCATTCCAGCCTTTGTCTCATGGTTTTCCATAAGCTGTAAGATGGCCAGTCACAGAGTGAGAAAGAATCAGATACCACCACCTCCCCCAAGCTGACCAAACTTCAATCCTTAACATAAAAACAAACAAACAAAAAAATCTCACTTTTTAAAAACTCACCAGGAAGTAGGGATAGGAGAAATGAACTTGGACAGTCACAAGCTGATGTCACCTTGATGAGAACATGGCCACTGAAGGCCCTTGAGCAAGGGCCAGAAAGGACAAAGGAGGGAGCTGGGCCAGTTATAGCTGATGGGGAAGTTGGGAGGCTGTGTGGACAGGGCTATTCTCATGCAGGTGTGAGGTGTCTGGACTGGAATGGGGTCCTCAAGAATGGCAGAAAGAGTTAAGAAGTGTGAAAACCAGGGAAGGAGAACAGACGGAGGTCAAGAATGAACTGGACGCTGGAGAGGGAAAAAGTAAAGAGCAGACCCAGGTTCTGAGCCCAAGATGTTCTAGAGAAAGGGAAACAGTAGGGACATTGGGACCATCAAGACTTTCCTAACCCTACCTAGCATCTGTGAGGTCAGCAGGACCAGCATCCATGCAGCTATGAAGTAGAGGCAGGACACTCACTCTGCAATGCTCAGGGCCACACTGTAGCACCGAGTGACAACATGTGGCCCTGAAAGGCAGCCACAGTAACCAGGAGCTTAACACAGGCTCTGACATTAGTATATGGTGATACAACTGAGGCAGCCTCTCAAGTCAAGCCCAAGTGAAATAATGACACATGTACTCACATACATACCACCATGGACACTCACACATGTATATCCAACATCACCATATCACACATCCACACACATCCACATGTTCTGCCATGAATACTGTTCCACACCAGCACACACCACCACATGCATAGTTTCTTACACACACACACACACACACACACACACTCACACACACACACACACTTGCATGCAAACTACCTTGAGTACAGCAGTCTCACTGCCATACACCACACCATGCATATTCTTTCTCCCCCTCCTCTCTCCCCCCAAGCTCCCGTGCCTCCCCCTCCCATATATACATATTTCTAACTAGCCAGAGGGTGCACACTGAACTCTGAGAGTGGTCAAGTAAGCTTTTACAAAATATAAATTCAACCCTGTCCCAGAAGAGCAAGACCAGCAGGAATGCTCAAGCTAAACGCAAATTTGAACAAAGGTTGTGTTTTCTAGTTTTATATAACAGCTCTGCAGTTCTCAGAAGTGTCTATCCCAAAGCAGGCACAGGGAGGACACAGTGGTATGAACTACTATGCAGACTGTGGCATCTCCACAGAAACAGGGGTGGGCAGTGATGGTGGAGTCTGAGGAGCCTGGCAAACATCAGCTATTATGGGCTGTCCCATAATAAACATTCATGAGAAAACCAGCCAAACATCCATGTCTCCCTTTGTATGAGCCTGTGTGGAGAAGGGGCGATTGACAGAGGGGATACAAGATCAGGACAGAACACTTAGGGTTATGTGAGCTCTCTATGAAAACATTTATATTTCAAGTTTTCCTTCTAGTGACAGTGCCCCAAACTTCCCGTTTTCTTGGAATGACCACCTATCACCACATCATGCTGGGCCAAGTGCATTTACACACAGGATTTACATTAGTTGTCTTGGGCTACTGAGACAAAGGTCAGAGGGCAGCCTAAATACATACAAATTTAATAATCGGAATGACTCATTCATACCAAGCAATGCTAGGAGATGTCATCCAGCCAACTCTGAGCCACAGCAATAGGTGTGGACTCCCTGCTACTGAAAGAAAGAAGTCAGCCCTCACAGTTCATAAATGGTGTATAGTAAGATGGTTGTGCTTATGTTTAATTTGCAACCCAGTATAATTTCATAATTGGGAGAATCATAAGCATCAGGAGTTTACACCTGCCTTTAAGTGATGCATATGTAAAAGATATTGTAATATTAAATATTTAAATTAGCAATCTGCAAAAAAATTATTCTCACAGAAAAGTATCAGAACATTGGGAATTAGAGGCAGACCCCAGAGGCTTCCAAGAGGGAACAGGTTGCACATATTAGGTTAGAGAGCCAAGGCCAACAGGCTTCCCAACAGAAAAGGCAAATGCTCGAAGCCACGAGCAAGTCCTTCATCTGTGTGGCTGTAACAGGAAGTCTGAAGCTGGAAGATTTACAAAGAAAAGGAATTTATTAGGCTCACTATTCTGGGCATCCAAAAGCATGATATTAGCATGCTCACGGGGGGGGGGGGCATCACATGGCAGGACACATGAAAGAAGCCAGATAGAGGTGGAAAGCAAGAGGCAGGGGAAGGGTCATGGTTACTCTATAATGACAGCCAACTCATTTTGGAACTGACCCATTCCTGTGAGACCCAACCCATTCTGTTCTGCAGTGCTGACACTAACCTCTTCATGGGGGGACAATCCCATGATCTAAGGACCTTCCCCCTCTCCCCTCTTAAAGTGTCTATCAGTTCAGCACCACCACACTGGGGACCAGGCTTGGAGGACATGAGCCTTCAGAAGCAAACCATATCCAAAGCAGAGCAAGTGGGGACTCTAGAATCCCTAGGAGAGATGTCTTCTAACTTTGATGCCTATCTCTTTCCCAGTAGGTCAGTCAAGGATGACAGGAATAACCACAGGCATTTTCACACATTGGGTCTTACATCTTAACAGTATTACCTCCTTTGTGGAAAGAAAAACTCTGGGAAGCAAAGAAATCAACTGAGGAAGAAGCCACCTGGAGTGCTAGCTGACAAAGGTCAGAGGGGACAAATAAAATCATGACTTAGGAGGGACAAGCAGGCAGGGGCTTGAAGAGTCACAGCTGGGCCAGCAGTGTGTCTAGGAGCCTATCAGACATGGGACCAGTGCCCAATACACACACACATACATATCTCACAGGGAGCATAACCTCCTAACAGGGTTGGGGTATCCTCATCTTGGGCATTAAACAGCAGGAGTAAATAGAAGACCTTGTTGCAGTCTGACGGCACACTGTAATATTTTCCTAGCACACACTTGCTTTAAAAACTAAATGAACTCATACAGCTGAAGTCTCCTCAGAGGTGAGCAACCAATCTCACCAACTACTCCTTTAAAAACATCGTAACTATCAAACACACTGACACATGCCTGTAACCCCAGTGTTCAGGAGGTGGGGCAGGAGGATCAGGTGTTCAAGTTCATCCTGGGTTATATGGCTATCCTTGGCTACCTGAATCACACACACGCACGCACGCACGCACGCACGCGCGTGCGCCTGGCCACAGATAACTCTATGGTAAAGGGATGTTTCACATTCTATTCTTGGAGTTATTGTTCTTGTCTCTCAAGACAGCAAGGCTTAGCACACTCTTTTCGCACATCCCCTGGCTCATGTTTTTTTCTGAGGCGCTCAACACAAAGACAAGTGACAACTGCTGCAGATGGGAGACGGCCACCACACGTGCCATCCCAACCCCCGAACATTCTGTCTCCCTTGCTTCCTGCTCGTAAAAATGCATAGGATACAACTGACCAAGAGTGGCATTAATTTACCAACACCTTGGAATGTGTTTGAGTTTTTGACAGCTCACAGGCTCCATTTAGCACTTGCAGTTTTATGAACAAATGACTTATGACACACCAGCGTGTCGTAGCAGCCCAGATCTCAGTGCTGTCTCAACATTATAGCATCAATCAAACAAATGCTGCTGTCTAGACAGGAAGACTGACATTCCTGGTGATGTTAGATTATTCTAGAACAGTGGTTCCCAACCTGTGGGTTGAGACCATTGGGAGTTGAACAACCATTTCACAGAGGTTGAATATCAGATGTCCTGCATATCAGATACTTACATTACAATCCATGACAGTAGCAAAAGTACAGTTATGATGTAGTAACAAAGCAATTTTATGGTTGGGGGCAGGGGAGTCACCAGAACATGAGAAACTGTATTAAAGGGTCCCAGCATTAGGAAGATTGAGAACCACTTCCTAGAAGGAGGCACAACTATAGAAGGATGTCAGGATTCCAGGGGAGTGACCCACTGTCAACCATGCTTGCTTTTTTTTAGGGTGAGACAGGTTCTTTCTCTGAGATGCACAGGGCCAGGGATAATCTGCTCTCAGGTTTTGAAATATCAGCAAAGACTGTAAAGTTGACCATCCCTAATCTGAAAACCTTAACGCCCAAAATGCCGTTTTTAAAAATGTTTAATTTGACTTGTCATCATTGTATGTGTGGTGTGTGCATATGTATACACACACAAATATGTATGTAGGCCATGATGTGTATGTGAACGTCAGAGAACGACTTGTGAGAGTCAGGTCTTTCCTTCCACCATGAGGATGGAACTTAGGTCATCGGGTTTGAGCAACAAGGGACTGGCACACTGTATGAAGTATGTTTCCATTGCCGTGATTAAAACAACCACAACAAAAAACCAAGGCAACTTATGGGGGAGCTTGTTTTGGTTTGTGGTTCTAGAGGGTATGAGTTCATCATGGCAGGGACGCAGGACAGCAAGGCAGCAAGTGGCAGGCATGGCAGTAGGAGAAAGCAGCTGAGGGCTCGTGGCTTCAAATACAAGCAGGAAGCAGTGAGCGAACAGGAAATGGCTCCAGGCTTAAGCTTTCAAAGCTCACCTCTAGTGACACACTTCCTCCCAAACCTCTCCAAACAGCACCAACTCAGGATCAAGTGTTCAAACATCTGAAGGGGACACTCTCACTCAAACTGTTAAACACATATGAGACAAATGCTCTACCACTGTGCTACATCCCAGCCCCCTAATCCAATGCTTTTTGGGTGTTAACATGACATTCAGAAGTTATGGATTTGTAAGTATTTTGGATTGCAGTATTTCAGACGAGGGCCCCTCAAACTGCATAATATATAGTGTGGCAAGTGTTGACAAGCATTTCAGAGGAAAAAGGTTTGGGAAGGGGAGAAGGGAGGAGGGAGTGGGGGTTAGGATGCTAACAGGGTGGGGCTCAGTGAGATAATAGCTCATTAAAAGATCTTGAGAAGAAAGAGAGACAGTCACTCTTTGGGGGAAGCACAGACACCAAGCTGCATCTAAAAAGCTGCAGGTGGCAGGGGCTTGGGGTCCCCAGTGCAGGTAGGGCCAGTGAGGAGGGGGTCACCTACAGAGAATCACAGGGTCCTATAAAGCATCTAGAATGTTCGAGAAGCAGGAAGAGCCACTGGTGTCTATACAGAGGCATGACATGAGACCTGGTTTACCTTTGAAAGTTTTCACCCCTGCTGCTTGCCAAAGAATAGGCTTTAGGGAAGGGAGAACATATGCAGAGACCACTTACACAGCCCCAGAAATAACTGGTAAAAGACAACACGGGCTCGGAGCAGAGCAGTCACATGATATGTCTTCCGCCCTTACATCTAGGCTCTTATGTGGGTCACTGCTGCCTGATCCAAACTTCACAGCCAACAGAGGTGTTCCTGTGCATCTCCAGGGACTGAAGTGGGTGAGGGCAGAAGTCTTTAAATGGAGATGAATATCAAGCACACGCCGACCAAACAGAGCAGCAGGTTGTGAGACAGCCCTGAAGATCCAGGGGTGAGACAGGGCACTGGCTGAGGAGACACCTAGTCTTAGAAGGTAACAAGACTATTCAACATGGGCTGAGCACCGAGCAAACAATCTGAGCAGAGGTCCCCTAGACTGCCACCACTGGCCATGTAGCTTTTTCTTTCCAACCCACCAGGTAGGAGGTTCTCCCTCCTCAGAGTTAAACAGGTATCACTGTACCCCACGGATCACATCTTTCACCCCTAAAACCCTTCCTACCTATAGCAATTCATTTTAGGAACATATCTGAAGAACTACTTACACTCTCCAAACATGACTAAACAAAATCCTTTAATGGACTCCGAGGGATCTGGGAGTGGCTCAGTTGACAAAGTACTTGCCTTGCAAACATGAAGACATTAGTTCAAGCCCTACGACCTGTGTTTAAAACAACAGCAACAACTTGGCATGGTTATACATGCTTTAATCCCAGAAGAGCACACGGAAAGAGAGACATGTAGATACCTGAGGTTCTCCTGCAAGCCTACTTGGAAAATTCTAAGCCAATGAGACACCATCTCCATTGTCACAAAAACTCAAGAAGGAAGATGGGAGGCATCTGAGGAAAGACAGTGACAGTCTCTACGAGGGATTTTTTTATTGCTAATATCTGGAAAAACACAAATGAAGGCCTAACACATTATCAATTTGCTCAAAGTCACAAGGATTAAAAGGGAAGAAAAAAAGGAAAAGAAAAGAAAAAGTATGGAAAAATCCCAAGAAACAGTGCCAGGAAAAGAGCCTGCACTGCCCAGAAAGGGACTTCCACTCAGTGTTTTAGAGATGCCAGGGCCACAGCTGACAGACTGCATCCTGGCCAAATGTCAACACAGACAAGAGTCCAAATGAAAAACATCCAGAGAGACCAACCTGAGACCCAGGGAGCCTGGAGCCCGGCACTGAGAGCATGGTCTGGAGGGAGCAGCTGAGTCATGGCACTTCTATAGTGCCCAGCCTGCATGGTGGCTGAGATCTGGGGGAGGGGCAGAGAGAAACTCAGACTCCATGCTGGTAAGCCTGCAGGGCTATTGGAACTTGCTGGAAAGTTCCTTTCTTCACTTCCCTCAGAGCACAGAGGAGAGGATCTCCCACTGGGTACACTAGGGTCAGAAGGTATACTTTGTCCACTGCCTTTGGTCAAATTCCAATCTTAGAGGGGCCGGTCATAAAACAAGCTAGCTACTACCAGAGTTGGCCTATGAAATGAGGGCAGGCTCCTTTGAAAACAATATGCGTAACCCTTTATGTTTCATCCATGTGTTCCGTGTGGCCAAAGTGACTGTTCACAGGACCCCTGCAAGGACCCTCCTCTTCCTAACCCACAGTGCAACTCTCCACGATGACTGGTTACTTTATGGCCCAAGTGTCCCTGAATCTGCACTTTGATCAGTGAGTTTGCTGCCTCCTAGCTAAGCTACTGTGGGACACTTCAAGCTCGTTCCATACATGCATTTTCACCCTTCTCTAGTCCAATCTCCACTCTGTAGCCAGCTAGGCAACTTTAAAAACACAAAAGGTCTGTCACTTTCCCAGAGCATTTGAGTGGCTTCCGACTTCACTTAAGAATGAAGTCTTCATTGTTTTGGCTATCCAGGGTTTTTTGTTTTTACATATGAAGTTGAGTATTGTTCTTTCAAGGTCTGTGAAGAATTGTGTTGGGATTTTGATAGGGATTGCATTGAAACTAGAGATTGCTTTTGGTAGGATTGCCATTTTTACTATGTTAATCCTACCTATCCATGAGCATGGAAGATCTTTCCATTTTCTGATTATCTTCAAACACTTAAAGTTCTTATCATACAGGTCTTTCACTTGTTTGCTTAGAGTTATCCCAAGGTATGTTATATTATGTGGCTATTGCGAAAGGTTTTGTTTCTCTGATTTTTTTGCATGTTGTTGTCTTCTAGGCTGTCAGAGAGGAGGCCATGTCTGCTCCTAAGAGCAGGGTCCAGAATGGGAAATAAACTAGGGGACCAGATAGTGTGCCTCCACTACCTGGACCTAGATAGGTGATCTTTGTCTGTAGACTCGATGAGCACAGGGTTCAATACAGATTGCAAGGAAGGGAAGAGGGTAACCCCTTTGGCCAATGACTTAACAAGATGTAACTAATTCTTGGCACTGAAAGTTTTGTTTTTGGCTTTGGTTTTTAGAGACAGAATTTCACTGTGTAGCTCTGGCTGTCCTGGAATTAGCTCTGTAGTCCAGGGTGGCCTCAAATTCACAAAGATCCACCTGCTTCTGCTTCCTGAGTGCTGTGACTAAAGGTATGTGCCACCAGCGCCCAGACTGATTTTCTTGATGCTTTTAGAGAAAACCACAGTTTCTGCCCTATTTTCTGACTACACACTGTGGCTCAGGCATCGTTTTAGGGACTGAGTTTCAGAGGTCAGCAAGCTCTAAGAGCCACATCTACAGTTTAGGGCAGCAGGCAAGAAGAGCTTAAACAAGTAATGATGAAAGAAGCAGATGGCTGCTACGTGAGATGCTCTTCCCCTTGGCAGAGAGGGAACACTCAGTAGCCCGAGGGTTGCTATCAGGAGTGCATCACTCTGCCACTAATAGTCTTGGCTTCTTCAGAGACCCTCTGAGAACAGATGGCTCTGATGCAGCCACCTTAGTACTTCTCAGAACTTGCTGGCACCTCCATTGGAAAGAGAGTTGAGGAAATCATCTTCTATTGCTTCTTTAAGTATATATGTGGGTCTTCCCCCTAGGAGGAAGGGACATCAGTGACAAATTGTGAAGAGGCTGTTCTCTCTCTCTCTCTCTCTCTCTCTCTCTCTGTGTGTGTGTGTGTGTGTGTGTGTGTGTGTGTGTGTGTGTTGGGGTTACCGCTCAGCCATTCACACTTGCCTTGGTGGGAAGATTCATACTTGCCTTGGTGGGAAGCTGTCCATCCTCTGAGGAAGGAGAACTACTGATGCCCACACAGCCAAAGCACATGCATGCAAAGCCAGGAATTCATGTCCCCTCCTCCCCTGAGCAGGCAGGGGACAGGTGTCACAGCAGATTGCCTCAACACTGGAAACAGGACCACCTTTTTATCCACCCGACTTCAGTAACACGGTTGCCCACCCCAGGCATCATGTGGCAGTCTGGAAATCAGTTTTGCCACTCTATGAAACAGCCTGTCAGCTTTGGGCCATCTGTTCCCTCATCTCTAACCTTAAAGACCCCAGGCAAACAGAGAACCCTCAATCTAGTTCAAACACTTATTGCCAAGCCAAGCAAGGCAAGTGACTGCAGAGCCTGGATCTGGAGTCATCTACCAGTAACTGTTGGGGACAAGATTTAGGAAAGATGTACTCTGATTAACTCTCTAGACAAAGGGGAAGTGCCACAGAC
This sequence comes from Cricetulus griseus, assembly GCF_003668045.3. Taxonomy (NCBI): domain Eukaryota; kingdom Metazoa; phylum Chordata; class Mammalia; order Rodentia; family Cricetidae; genus Cricetulus; species Cricetulus griseus. Next base: position 281,245,801 of record NC_048595.1, on the reverse strand, counting down.
AGGTTGCTCACAAGTGTGGGCCTGAGGCAATTGCAATCTAACTTGAGGAGAGCGGAGCCTGTGCCTCGTTTCTTACCCAACCTTTTCTGCCCCCATAAAGAACTGTACTAAAGGATGAGGCTCAGTGGTAGAGTGTTTGTCTAACATGTGGGAGGCCTTGGGTTTAACCCCAATGGCTGAAGGCAGGGGCTTTGCCTTATACTGCCTGCCTGGGCAAGGATAGCCAACAGTCCTTGTGAGCCTTCTACCAGTCTTTGGTGTGAATGAGTGTCCCCTAAGGTTACATGGCAAGAGGCAGCAATTCAAGCCAGCAAGATGGCTCAGAGGGTGAAAACCCTTCTATACAAGCCTGATGACCTGAGTAGAGTGATTTGAATGACATGTCCCTCATAATCTGGCATTTAAATACTTGTTGCCAGGTAATGGAGCTATTTGGGAGATGTAGGGGGTGTGACTTGTTAGAGAAAATATATCACCAAGGGTAGGCTTTGAGGTTGCAAAAGTCAGCTGCATTCCCAGTCAGCTCTATTCATTCTCTGCTTCCAGTTTGAGATGTGAGCTCTTAGCTGCTTCAGCCACAAAGTAATGGTGATGGATTCTTATCCCTCTGGAACCATAAGCCCCAAGTAAATGTATAAAAGTTGCCTTGGTCACAGCATTTTATCACGGCAATAGAAGCATAACTAATACACTGAGTTGACCCTCTGAGCCCTGAGAGGGAGGACAGACTCCACACAAAGATGTCCTCTGACTTCTTCATGCACCAAAGTGGCATATGTGCTAACCCTGACTCCAGTAATAATCAATAAAATAAAATTTTAAAGATACAACAGTTCAAGGTTTAGCTCACAGAGAGCTAACTGTAGTCCATAGGGGGAAAGTAAGAGGCTCTGGGCTCTTCCTGGCCCCAGGAAAGTCTTACCTTTCCTCTCCAGATGCTGTCAGCCTGGTGAGGACACATTTGCCTTTATATGCCACTTTGGCATTTATACGGGAGGCAAGCATCTTCTAATCACACTCAACTTCAGAGCCCCCAGTAGCAAAGCAAGTTTCAACTTTCACTGCCCCCTACATCTGTCCCTCTCCCTAGTACAACACACACTCTGATGAGAAGTTTAGATGTGTGCACCAGCAGATTGAAGAACCAAGCTTCAGTTTTAACACGTGAACCCATTGGATTGTGTGTTTATTTTACAAAGAAAAGAAAGGTGACAAGAAGTAGGGGCAGGATCATTGCGATAATCTTTGTTCTCATTCCCAGAAAGAGGCGTTAAGAGCTTAAAATCTCTCTGTGATATCTCATTTTCCCACTGCACAAGCTGGATCCTGAAACAAATGCAACAGATTTAACCAAGAGGATGGAGGGGGGTGAAACGAAAAGAGTCAAGATTCTAATGCCTTGCTCGGACTCCAGCTAAATATTAATAGAAAAGGAAGGGCAACAGGACCCCTCATACCTAGTGGAAGTCCCATAATCATCCGCTGCCAAGTGACAACTGTGTGGTTTGATCGGTGTCCCAGTGGCTCTAGGGAGCTTGCTCAGTTGTCATGAAGGTAAGCATGGCTCGTAATTTATGGTTGCTCAGCTGCCCCACCATAAACCTTGCTTGCTTCTAGGCTGTTCCAGGTGGCTCAGCTAATAGTTGAGTGAACATTACAAGAGTATATTGTGATGGTTCACTTAAGGTCAAGGCTCTTATTTAGAAAGGGGACCGTGGTTCTTGGTCTGTGTGTCCCAGGAAAGGAAGATGCTGGTTTCCTGCTCATGGTGACATGGTCTTTAGTTCAGACAAGGGCCAAACTCGAGAGTCTTGGGTCTTTGGCTTTTGGTGGTTAGTGGACAGACTGAAGAGTATGGAAGCCATTGACTCCTTAATGAAGCAGCTGTCACATGGTGTTGGAAGCGCAGTCTGGCTAGCAGCTAACTCTAAATGGGAACCAGCTGCTGCCCACTCCTGCCCCTTGCTGTTGGAGTCACACTGAACTGTTTGGGATTATAACTCCCTCTCCCCTGAAATACTCATCCATGCAGACCACTTTCAGGAACCCACAAAAGGGCCAAATCTGGGATTGGGGTGGCTCAGCAAGGCTTCTGGGCTCTTAGCTTCACCCCGATCCCCACTTGCAAGAAAACAAAACAAAACAAAAAAAACAACAACAACAAAAACACCCCAGTGGTTTTGGTTCACCCATCGCCAGCCACTCACCCTCCTCCACACCCATGCCCATCCCACTCCAGCTGCCTGACCAGGACAAACCCATGTCTCCTCTCCATGTCTTCCTAATGTGTAACCATAGCACCCATTACTCAACTAGTGTTGGTGTGAACAGCAATCCATTGATCGTGAGAACCATCAGCACCGTGCTGGGCACAGAGCTCTGGGTAGCTGGTAGCTACTACTAATTTGAAAAGTGAACCCTGTCAGCTTTGCCCTTGTAACAGGACTGAGGACTTCAGCACGTTGCTGAGAGAAAAATAAACTCACAGCCTCTAAGACACAGATTTAAGGCTGAGGAATTCATCTTTTATTACTAATCAATGAATGAAATAGGAGCTAAGTCTCAGTGACCCTCACAAGTGCAAATCTGTCCCCGTTGGGCAGGCTTTTGGACAGAGACCAGAAACTGAAAAATGTCCTACTGAAATACAGTTTGAGCTTTAAACAAAATGTCACCCAGAATGCCGAAGACTTGGACAGTGGCTCTCTTGTCACTGATCTCTTTTGTACCTTCACTGGGAAACACACTGTCTCAAGTAGGCACTCTGACTTCCTATTCCCACTTTAGAGGTACACTGGACTCTTTGCACAGATAGTGAATGGTGGAGCTGGGACCAAAATCCTGGGCTGCTTAGCTCTACGGTCTGGGCTTTCCTGTTTAATCGATGTTTCCTGTTTAGTTATCGGTACCTCCACCTTTGCATGGAGTCTGCACCCTGTAGGCTGTGGCCTCAGCTGAAGTTTCACAGATGTTATGATTGTACACAAGGCATTAAGCATTGATCTGAAAAAAGCTTTCAAAGGCTCCAAAGTGTGGACCCTTACAGAAGATGAGGTCAGGAAAGGTTCCTACTGAGAGTTAAGCTGAGATAACTACTAGTGGAATAGTGAACTTAGCTGTCACAAGAAATCCTTGCTGCATGAAAGAGAGTTTGATGACATACTGTGCTGAAGACTAAGTGCCTTCACCAGCCACCCACACAATAGAGGAATGTCTCCCAGATTCACTCAAGGTCACACTGGAGTTGTCATCATATCCAATCAAGAGACCAGAGTCTCCCTCACATCTAGTAAGAGTGACCACGGAAAATAGAATCAATTATAAATCAGGTCACCAAATAATGTTGGGATAGAGCCAGGTATGGTGGCCTGTACCTGTAATTCCAGCACTCTAGAGGCTGAGATAAATGATTGCTGTAAAGTTGAGGCCAGCCTGGGCTACATAGTGGGCTCCAGGCATGCCTGACCTACAGAATGAGAAGGAAAGGAATGGTTCGTAAGACCCTTAAGAACTGACTTCAGTGACATGTAAGAAAACAGAACTTATAAGAAGGGAGAATTGAGCACTTGAACAACAGCCAATTAGAATGCCCCATAAGAAAGGAATGTACTGTTCTGTGCTCATGCTAACCAGTGTCTCCTCATTTCTCAAGCAGACCTGGGCTCCAGCACAAGGTGGCCAGTGGAATGAACACATGACCACCATCCAGCCCCTGTATCCTGTCTCTTTCCATCATTGCAGCCACACTCTGTCTAGCCCTTATGGCTTCCTGTCTCCTATGAGGCCTCGTCTCTCCTAACCTTAAGAACTGCCCACTCCACTTCATCTCCTGAAGGTAAAAGGTTCTCTTGAAAATTTTAATCCCCTGAAACCACTTACCAGTGATATTTTTGGTTTTAGAATGTGTCATGTAAATATTCCTCCAACCATCTAATTAAGCTATTAGCAAAAGATTTGCACAAATAGATTCATCACCACAAAACCAGAAGTGCATTAATTTGTTCTAAATTAGAAACTCCGATGCTTTAAGTACATAACCACAAGGTCCAGTTTTGACAGAACAACCAATCACAACATTCACCTAATGAAATAAGAAACCTCGATAATTTAACCTCCCCCAAGAGCCATATTAGAATGTAACATTCCACTTTGCTTTTTTATATTATTTTATGTTTTATGTAGATGGAAAATACTGGAAAGAAGTATCAGTAAAGAGAATATGCTTATTCTGTGTAAGATATAAACTTGGACTTAACACAAATATTGTAGAAATTAGTTGTGGAAGCATAAATTCTAATAATAATAATTAAGGCAAATATAAAATAAAAAGGGTAAGTCTGAGTTAAAATAGAAATTTAAGCTGTACGGCTATCAACCCTCCATCAACAGCTTTCCCTTAAAATTCTGACCCCTTACTTGGCCCATGGAGTTCTCAAGATAGGCCAGACACAACCAACTTTCCCAGCCTCGCCTCATGCAATGGAACTCATGCATCTAAAATTTAAAAAATATAATGAACCAAACAAGCAAGTGCTTATTGTCTACTTGTAAGCAGAACTTCTGAGATGGTGGCATCATATCTTCAAAGCAGATGAGAAAATTGTACTCAAGGCTTTGGGATTGCTCTGGTTTCCTCTCTATTGCTTCAATAAAACAAAACAAAACCACACTGACCAAAGCAGTTTAGAAGAGGAGAGGGTTTATGTGACTTACACTTCCAGGTCACAAGCTATCATTGACTCAGAGCAAGAGTTCAGGCAGGAATTTAGTCAGAAACCACAGAGGATGCTACCTACTCGTTCACTCATGTTCAGGGTCATGCTTGGCTAGCTTTTCTATACTGCCCAGAACCACCTGCCTAGGGACATTACTGAGTGTGTGCACATACACACCCATAGCCAGGGATGGTGCTGTGCACGCACGCGTGTGCACGCGCACGCATACACACACACACACACCACACACACCACACACACACACACACACAGAGAAGAGAGAGAGAGAGAGAGAGAGAGAGAGAGAGAGAGAGAGAGAGAGAAAGAGAGAGAGAGAGAGCCAGAATCACCAGCCTAGTGATGGTACTACACACAGGGACAGTGGGCTTGGCTTCCTGCACCAGTTAATAGTCAAGACAAATCCCACACAGACAAGGAAACAGATCAATCTGATTTAGGCAATTCCTCAATCAATACTTTGTGTCAGGTGACACCTGCCTGTGTCAAATTGACAATTAAAGCTAACCAGGATAGGGACCATAACTGATTCATCTTCAAAAGCCAAAAAAAAAAATCACATGCCCTGTTGTCAAAAGGAACAACTCAAACACTGAAAGATGTGTGAACTACCCCAAATAAACACTGTACCCCAAATAATCTCAGCTATTGCTTAGAGAGAGAGAGAGAGAGAGAGAGAGAGAGAGAGAGAGAAAGAGAGAGAGAGTCATGTGTGTTGGGGATGTGGTGTGTGTGGTGTATGTGTTGGGTGTGTGTTGTGTGTTTGTGTATGGTGTGTGTGTTGGGAGTGTGGTGTGTGTTTGTGTGTGTAGTGTGTATGGTGTGTATTGTGGTGCAAGTAGTATGGTGTGTTATGTGATGTGTGTCGTGTGTATAGTGTGTGTGGTGTGTATATGTAGTGTGAATGGATGTGTAGCATGTGTGTGGTGTGTATGGTGTGGGGCACACTATGTGTGTAGGGGTGTGTGTGTGTATGTTGTGTGTTGTATGTGAGTATGTATGCATGTGCATGTGTGTGTTGGGCTGGTGATATGGCTAAGTAGTTAAGTGTTTTTTTCTCAAATGTGAGGACCAGGGTTCAGATCATCAGAACTCACATAAATACCAGGGGGATTCTGGCCTCTAAAGGCCGAGATGGGGGATCCCAGAGCAAGCCGGCCAGTGAGTCTAGCCATATTTGTGATCTCTAGCTTTGGCCGAGAGGAGCAATTAATAAGATGGATGAGTGATAAATGAACATCAACCTTGAGTCACAACATGTATGGACACACACTCAGTGTACACACACACATGTGTGTGCACACATGCATAACACATATACACATTACAATGGAAAAGACATGTTATTAAATACTATGTACATCATCGCAATGTTCCTGTTTCATTTACTCATTTTAGGAAATGTCCCTTTTTGGTGACTTAGCAGCAGGCCCATGATGACTCTATGAAATACAACTTTTGGAAGGATCTTTTTGAACATTGGAACCCACCCCCCACCCCTTGAATTCCTAAAGGAAAATACATTTCTTATTCTACTTATTTTCTGTAGAGAGAGGGAAATAAAATTGAGTTTATGAACCATTTTCATCAACTCATTCCTTTTTTAAATCTCAGTAATTTCAGTGTTAACTGTACTACAGCAAATTCAAGTGAAGCTTATGACTAACATCAACCGGAATTACTTGCTAATAGTCTGAGATGACTCATATAGAAAAAAAAGTCATTCTTTTCCCAATGTGAAAGTCTAATATACCACAGTAATTATGAAAGATATAACATGAAAACCATTGAATGCTCATTTACATTCATCAATTTCTACAACATCTGCACTTTTGTGGTATCAGGCATGGTCCTCCGGGTCTTGCATGTATTATTTAAGCCAGAGACCAACCCTCTAAAATGTGTCTATGCCCTTATTCTCGCCAATTTACAGCTTACAAGCAGACAACACTATGGAGTCGGAGTGTATGTGCACCAAAATTATTGTGTTGCTGTCCTAGCCCAGACCTGTTATTAGAAGATGTGATTTTGGGGAGGCAATGCAGTCATGGGGGTGGGTCCCTCAAGAATGAGATCAGTACCCTCATAAGAGGCTGCGAGGGGTTAAACCTATGTACTATATGAAGACAAAAGGAGAAGGTGGCTGTCTGCAAACCAAGAAGCAGCTTCGTGGGATGATAAATCGGCTGGCATCTTGGCCTTGAACTTCCCAGCCTCCAACTATGAAGAGCAAGCAGCCGCTGTTTAAGCTGCATCATCTATAGTATTCTCTTAATGGCAGCATGAGCAGGTGAAGACAGAGAGACCGAATAATCTGCCTCTCAGTACACAACTTGGAAATGGGAGGCAGACACAAACCGGCAGGTCCTGCTGGGATGGATTCTGTGTATCTAAAGGCTACACTATCTAAAACTGCAGCGTCTGCCTTCCACTACAGGGAGGTAACAAATATCATTTGGTAAAAGTGCCTGAATTTAGTCAAATAATAAGATTGAGTTTAAATTTTATTTAATATCTTTTACACCCACACTAGTTAGCTATGTTGCCAACTTGACACTCAGGATTTAGGGGAAGAAAAAGAAAGAAAGAAAAAAACCTAATTCTTATTCCACTCCTGAATCCCATTTCCCACTTCAACTAGCAACAGCTCGGGAAGAGGAGGAAACAAGCAGACACACTACAAACCATTTGCTGGAGAAAGCAATTCTATTTCAAGACAAAGTAGAGTGGCGATGAGAAGGGAAACCTGCCATGGCTCTAAATCCTAAATTAATCACATCACAGCTAATGGAAGATCTCAACAGGCACACATAGAAAGTATGCTTATTAGAAAGATGGTTCACACAGACTGAGTTAAGCCAGACACTTAGCCCTCCAGTAAGACACAACCGCCACAGGGGTAGGAAGCATCATATTAGGTTTGGAAACAAGGCTGCGCTCACATAGGACATTTTCTCTCATTTAGACACACAAGAAAAAGAACAGAAAACATGTGCGATGAGCATTTTTAAACTGGAGAACTGGATGGCCTGAGGTCAAGGTGATGTTTCTGAATGCCCTACCATATGATCAATATGTCTCGGGCAGGGGGTTTAATGCAATGCTTAGGCACTTACCTAGCGTGTGGTACTCTGAATTTATTTCTGGAGCCACAGTTAGTTAATTAACCAGCCAACAAATTGAGTGTCCCAGAAAGACAACCCGAATCCAAGAATAGAAAGAGAAAATACCCATTAGGTCACCCCAGGCCCTAAAATCAGGCACTATGTGATGACCTCCAGGGGACGCTATGCCGGTCAATCTTTGTTAATTGCTTACCTGGCAGAAACTCACCTGACATAGCACCTGCTGAACATAGTTTAAAGGAGGTAAACACTCTACTTCAAGAGAGCACTACAGAATTTCACATCTAAGACAACTTTGCCAACTGCTACTAAATGTAAACATGACCTTCAGTTACTTAGAAACCATGTCCTTCAAACTTCCGTTTAGCAAAACAAACTTCAGCTGTGACTTTTGCCCTGTGAACATGGTCACTGATGCTAGCAGTGCTGTAGATTTGCCCCTGTCATGTCTCCTTCCATCCAGGTGTCCCCTAGGACCCACTCATATGGCCCAGGGCAGTCACTCAGCTCTGAGGACATCACTCAAGCAAAGAACTTAGCAGCCAGACTGCTTTTCATTTCATCTAAACTGGGATTCTCACACCTTGCTCACCATACCCTGGCTACACTGATGGATACAGTCCCAAACCATCACACACTCCTTTTGTCTCTGTGTGGCTTTTACTCTCACATTACAAATTCTCCAGGGACTTATTTTGTGTTAAGGTATCCATGCCGCCCGCTGGTATGTCCTTACCACATCTTCAAGACATTAGAATACCTACATTAAAGAAAAGAGATGGAGGGCAAACTGAGGCACAAACTGCACTATATACACTCATGCATAGACACAGACACTTACTTTATAGATAGGAAAATCTCCAAGGTGACAGTCATTAAGTATGTGGCAGAGCTAGGACTTAAGCCCTTGTCTTTCTCATTAGCCTACAGGTGGACACTGCTCTTCAGTTTTGTCATAGCCATGGGATTTTTTTCAAGTTGTTTTGTTTCACATATACAACAGGGTCAAGGTGTATATGATTAGTTTTTCTGATCGCCCATGAGATTAGCTGCACAGATTTACCATGAGACTTGATGTCAGGATTTAGATTTTATGAGAGGGAAACTCTGTACAGTTCATTTCCATTTTAAAAGGCACATACAGAATCTCTAGACCTGGCCAGGTCTGGATATTACGTGAGTATCCTGCCTCTCCACGTGTGGGTTACCATGGCTGTGGCCCTCCCCATGAAGATAAAGACTCCTCTCAGACAGGCTGCCTCTCTACTCCCTGTGACTTCCCCAGGTCTCCCTACCCAGTTCTAATCTGAGGTCAGGGAGACACCACAGAACTCCATTTGTCCCCAGAGGAAGAGGGTTATGAGATATTTTAGGAAGTGGAGCACAGTTTTGGAAAGCACAGCTGCCTGGCTTCCCTAGAGAGCTTGCTTTGCCTCTAGCATCTACATACTCGGTGGTTCCCCCAACGTCTCCCCATATCTTTTTCTGTCTTTTCCTGCTGATGAAGAAATTTGTCACCTATGAGCCTTGAGAGTCTCCTTATCAGAGAGCACCTAGATGCTCCAGTGTCCTCTCAACCCACTCTTCTCTTCTCTCTACTTACCATTGCTGTGACAGAAAAATAGCCAATGGCCTCATGACCCTCCCGTCTTTCTGTTATATTATTTTGTATCCCACAGAAATTTTGAAAGCAAAGAGTGGTTATATCCTTAATGATTGCATGAAATGAAAGAGAAAATAAAACAGCCATGGCAGCATCCATGACTATGCTTAGGTTAGAGGCAAACATCAGGCCTTTGTCTGGGATGTTTGTGGTAGGTGTGTAAATCAATCCTATTGGCTTAGCTTAGGCTGGAGAATCAAACTTCAATATCTGGTCCTGCCAGGCATCAATCAGCAGTCTCCACCTACATTAACCTCTTTCCTCTCAGACCTACCCTAGGGTCTCCTAAAGCTATCAAAGGCCATCTTACTCTTCAGCCACAGAAGCAGACTTTACTGCCTGCATTTGGGTATCCTCCAGCCTCTGACATGATTAGATCAGCTGGTACCCAGACTTCTTGATGCAGTTTCTAGGCATAGCCAAGAAAAAGCAAAGAGAAGCCTGTGGAGGACATAGCAAGCAAAGTCGGGCAGAAACACGGTCAACTCTAGTGGAAACATGCAAGCATTCTAAGAGACATGCCACATCCCAGGGCCATCTGGGAAAAACACATTCATGAGTAAGTAGCATTAGCCACTGGGTGGCTCCACCGCCTTTACATCAGCAGAGGGCAAAATGTTCATGAATGAGGCCAGAAAGTTAAAACAAAGGGTAACAGGAAATCAAGATGGGTCTTTTCTGATGAGTCTATCCCCAGATGAGTGGTTGGTAGGCTGGTCTCTGGGGGTCCAGCTGTAACTCTGACTGACCAGATTAAGACAGACTTCCCATTTACTCTTTCCCCTTGTCATGTGTCCCGAATTGAACCCAGAGCACCAGGCCAAACTAATCTCTGAGCAGAATACAGGATCATGGGACAGGAGGGGAACAGGTTGTGAAGGGGGAGGGAGAGGAAACTGTGATTTGGCACTGCTCCTGGACATGCACCCCACAGCCCTACTGGGTAAAAAGATGGAAAGGGAGAAGAAGGGGGTGGGGGTGCTGGCATGGCTATAATGATAACACTGGATCCTTCCTGAAGCTACAGCCCCAGGATTCCATACATGACCCCATGCCTCTTTCCTTGGCTGTCAACACATTCCAGCCTTCAGGCACACTGGCAAGAATTCCCACTTATCTACCAAGATAGTTCCCTTCCCAATATAAACCTGGCCCTAAACTGCCATGAAGTGTGACTATGTATGGGCTACAGATGATCTCTGTTTTCCCTGCCTTTTCTCCCCACACCCTTTCACACACACACAGCAACCACCAAGGAAATGGTGTATCTTCATCCTTTTGGACTTATTGGGAAAATGTCTCCTTTCAGATGGGTGGGCAGTGTAGGGCAGGCCTGCCTTGTCTGCGGAGTGTGAAGCTGGCTCAGTCATGCTTAGAGGGCAGTCCCATGCCACACAAGAACACCTATAGCACCGTCACCCAACAGGGAGCCTCTGAGAGCCAGGACTCTGGTTGCAGGCTAGGGCACATAGAACTTAAGATTTGTGGTACAAGGGGACGGCAAACAGGATGTGAAGTCAGGAACACATGAAGCTAGAAATTAGAGAGACTAGTGAACCAGCACACAGAGAAAGCCAGATCACTTGGCAGTCAGACCAATCAAAGAGAATTAGCCATCACTGGTGATCTTTCACTCGCTTCTCTGAGTGAGGTAAAGGCCACTGCTTTGCCTCAGCATGCCCACACCACCAAGACTCTCCTGATTTAAACCACTCTTCAAGTCCTCTGCAAACAAAACCACCTGTGGCAAGGATAGGGCCATGCACTTATATAGGCTGTGCTCCTGAAAACTGCCTAAGAGTAAGCTCACTGTCAAGATCCAAGAGATGGTTAGATTATAGATTACCTTAGATACGAGTCTCCTATCCCCAGAGACAACCAGGTTAAGCCTCCAAAATATCAGTAGGAAGGCATGGGTAATGAATTGGACTAGGAATATTTCCCTCGAATAACCTAAGTAGGGCCTCACCTTCCCCAAGGCCTGGACTCTCTGTATTTCAGCTAAAATGGCATGGATGGAAGCAGAGCTTTTATCCCCTGTGTCTCTGTGGCCTGAGACAGTCAGGCAAGAGAACAGTTGAATTGAATCTGAAAGACACTGCTGCCTTGAAGGAGGAAATGAGACAAGAGATGGTTGCCAAGGAAGTCAGACACAAATTGCACATGGCATCCTGCCTCATTTCATTTTTAGAAGCCAATTCCAGGCTTGAGAACTCTGGAAGGCCATGGGCACCCCTGGAGAAGGAAAATAAGAGCCTGCCAAGCTTGGGCCACCCAGACTGGCCAGCTGGGCTAGTTGCCCATATTGCCTGGGATCTACCCCATATTCCATAGCCTGACCTCACAGGGCCTACAGGGTCCCTCCTGTCTACTCTAGTCTTAAGATCCCACTTCCACACTGAAGAAAAACTCAGGGGGGATGCCTCACAAAGGGAAAATGGGACCAAACCTTAGGAATCTGTGTTCTAAACACACTGGTGGAGTTTCAGAATTTTTTCTTTAATCAAATAACATATGTCAGACAACACATTTAGAGGTCCTGTTAGAGAGAGAGAGAGAGAACTCCAGAAATTTCTAAGGACCCACCATAACAAACAAATCTTGCCAACCAAGAAGCTCTTTGAAGCAAAACAGATAGGTTGCACCTGTGGTTCAAACTGCATTTTTCTACCTCAGGCTAGAGCCTGATATCCAGGTTTCAGTTCAGTTGATCTGGCTGAGAGAAAAAAAACAAAACAGAAGCCCTAAGCATAGCATCAAAAGCTATGTGTTAGGTTACCCAGGAACATGGGTAGGTGATGTGAGATGATCGTGTGTTTGGCCAGGTAAAGTATACAAAGCCAGAGTCCTGGCAACTACCCCTCCAGACAGACAGACAGACACACACACACACACACTCACACAGTAGCCAAACCACTCCTAGAGAAATGTCAGGGGACCCACGTACTCAGGAGCTCGTTTTTTAAATCGGGTCTTTTTGTTACTGAAGTGATTTTAAAAATTGTTAAGTACTAAACAGTCATAAAGAGAAAGGATTTTATAGAGTGGTTGTGTCAACAAGCTTTCCTTCCCCAAAATGCATATAATATATACAAATTTTTACATCTTTAGTGAATGATTACTATTCCCTTACCAAAAAATAGGTTCATTCTGTGTCCATGTGTGACCTCTGTTGGCAAAGACTCCATCACACAGAAACTAGCCCACAAGAGAAGCTGTTGTGTGTCTATCATCTCCTGTGTGGTTCTGAGTAAGTTACTACACCCCTCCCTACCTGGGTTCCATCCTTTGAAACCGAACTAATAATAAAGTGGGCTCCTTTCTGCACAGGGTTACAATCTCAGACCTTGAGTGGATGCAGAAGCCATATATGGTACGGAACCCTATACACACTTCTTCTGAGACCCCTGCTGACTCCTCGGGTGAGTGTACTAGCTTATATGAAGTGTTGACATTTGAGGAAGTTGAGCAAAGGGTGCATGGGGAGACTCTGCCCTAGCTTTGTATATCTAAAATGTCTTTTAAAAACAAAGACAAAGACCCTCCAGGCCTTTTCCTATGACTCAACACATGAAGAGGGAGGCCAGGGCAAGCCCCAGCTTGGAATAGAAGTGATGAGCTGGTTGAGAGAACTGACAAAGCAATATGAGGAGGCTAAGGAGATGCCCACACCATTGTGGAATCCAGCTATGTGACTAATATGCACTAATATAGCTTTGGGGGACCCGGAGTGGCTGCCTGCCGTCTCAGGTTTCCAGATTCTCGTCCTCTGGCAATAGGTGTGTCCCCACACTGTAGACAACTCATCTCGTGCTATGGTAGCTGCCCACTAGGAGAGGTGACAAGCAGCATTTGCAAATGCCTTCATCTGCAGGTGAGAAGTGTCTATTTTAGGGAGCATAATAAACATAAAGAATGAAAAAGAAATCCATCAGCTCTCAACAGTCCAAATGAAGAATAATCATACAGCTCACAAGCAGCTGAACTGTAATTTTGACTCAGCTCTGCTGTGCCCTGTGTGTTTCCCATGCTACCATGGGGCCTCAAACAACAAGCCATATAAAATCAAAGGTGCACACACACACACACTATAAAAGTGTTTCATCTCACTGTGAAAACACTAACACTGGGGGTTAAAGAGATCTTCCAAAAATCTGCCTGTTCTAACTGAACTGAAAAAATCAAGTATTTTCTTCAGATGGCAATTTGAGCCATTAGTCTAAATGAAAAATCACTATCAATAGATGTTTTTGTTTATATTTTATACATACAATGTATACTATATAGTTAGTATACACAGATTGCCTATAACCTATTTCTTCATGATTAAAAATAAAAAAACCAACCCAAATACCTAATAAGCTCTAGTAGATATTCACAGACTACTTAATTGCATGATTTTTGTGGTCTTTGAAATAATCCCCACTTTAAAGAAACATGTCTTGGACTAATTATACAACCAGGAATGGGATTGTTTATATTAGACTAAATTAGGAAACAACAAGAGAAAGAGATTGAATTTCAACCCTTGTCTGTGCCTAATAAGGTCCCCTACATTTCAAATGTGTGTGTCAATCACAGATTCTAGGTGGGCGTGAGAAATCTGAGCCTTGGCAACCCTGGGAGATCCTTTTACTAGACTACAGATGGAATCAATGTGTCAATCAGAAAGGTTAGAAGCAGCCATCTCAAGCATCTCTTCTCACTGTGGGTTTCTGGGATATTCTTATTGTTTAGAATATCATTAAGGCCAAATAAAATAGCAAGGTGTTCCTCAGCCACAAAGTATTAGTGTGCAGTGGTATACTGTGCTGGCTTTACCAGACAGACTGCTATATTTTTGGAAATGTCACAGTCCAACTGTTAAACACAGTAGGCAGAGAATTTTCAGAGCAGTGAAACTATTCTAAATGATGCTATAATATTAGACATATGCCATATATTTTTTGACATCTATAGGAAGGACCACATAGAGAGTGAACAGTAACATAAACGATGCACTTTGGGTAACAATGAGTGTCAATGTAAGTCCATTGATTATAACAAAGGTGCTGCTCTGGTTTGGGGTGGTGGCAGTCAGGGAAGCTATATATATGTGGAGGCAAGAAGTAAATAGGATCCAGGTGATGGTGGCGCACACCTTTAATACCAGCATGTGGGAGGCAGAGGCAGGTGGATCTCTGTGAGTTTGAGGCCAGACTGGTGTACAGAGCGAGTTTCAGGACAGTCAGAGCTACACAGTGAAACCCTGTCTCGGGTTGTGGGCGGGGAGAAAGTATATGAGAATTTACCTTCCCCTCAGTTTTGCTATACATATAATTTAAACACAAATTTTAAAGAGTTCATGTGCTTTGAAAACTGTGCCAAATAGAGAAGTGCTAGAGTAATAAAACATATGATTGTGTAACTTCCCTCTATGAAAGCTATCCTACCTAGGAACAAATTTCAAATTCCTTAGCCAAGCCTCACCATGACCTCCTAGGCTGTCTGTAGACCCTCCTTTCTATCCCTCCTGTCCTCATTCATTCACTGAAGGAAGAAATGAAGGAGGTGACTTTCATCTCTTTTGTTTCCTTCTGCATCATAGATACATCCAAGGGCTCTAGCACATGATAGTCTACTGAATATTTCAATTCCATTCTCATCGCTGTGTCTTACTCCTCTTGTGGCCATTCACATTTCCCTAATGTGGCTTCCAGTGTAGTTTGCATTCTAGCTCCCTATCTCACTAAGTGGCTTGGCTTGATTCTTCTCCTATCAGAAAGGGAGACCCATGTTTCTCTTCCTTGAAATGTGGTTGCTAACCATTTTGGATATATTGAATTAAATGAGGTATTTTGGAAATCCGAGGCCCACAAGATAGTTCCGTGGAAAAAAATAATTGCAACCAAGCCTAAAGATCTGAATTAGATCCCTAACCCCCACATGATGGGAAGAGAGAAACAACTCCTGAAAGCGTTCCTCTGTCTTCCACACGCATGCCATGGAATGTACACGTGTACACACTCAAATATGCACACATGTGCACAAAAGCTCACTGTTAAATAACAATTACATTATGTAAACATGTACACAGATTAACTATATTAAAACAAAGTAACTAAATATTACTTTTCAAGTTGTCATATTTTTCTATGATCTATGCTGTTGAGGTTATTTAAATCCATGACTTTTGTGTTCCTGGTCCACACCCAGCTTTGTAATGAAAGCCAGGGAGAGGGTGCTCACCCCAAGGAAACAGGAGCATGTTATCATCCCGGGGCCTTTCTTCCTGGGAACCAGCTGTTAAACATTTACCAGCAGACCACTGGATAGAGGTAAGACTCAAAGACAGGGAAGACAGAAAAGAGTATTGTGTGGGGGAGGCACAGGGAGAGAGGTGGGGGAGGGACAGTAAAAGAAAAGCAGCACAATTATGAGGAGAAGAGTCAGGAGTAATGAGGAAATAAAGAGAGGAAAAGGAAACAAAAGAGCCCAAGGAGGATGGGGGAGAAGGGAGCCACCCCCCCAAAAGAATGATTTGGCTTATTTACTACTATGAGGAAAATGCTGGTTACAGATAAGTAGATTGTTTGAAATAATTCGAGCCCTTTTTCTGCAAGTCTCTAATACATTCCCCATGTGTTGGCTTTTGTTGATGGAGAACTTCAATACAATCAAGCTTCCTTACTGTCTCAGGCTTCCCATAATCAAATGTCCCATTGCACTGCCCTGTGGCAGCGCCCTCTCTGGTTTCTGACAGACAAAGGCAGCTCTCTTATCTCATATAAAAATGGTCCTAGTCTTCAAGCTTCTTTTGGATGCTGTCTTCCCCCCTTACTATCAGGCTGTCAGCTATCACCCCCAACACACACACACACACACACACACACACACACAGCGTTTCCATCTAGCAACCTGATTTACTGCTTCCAAACCAAGATGCTAGAAGAATGAACTTGTTAGGATTAAAATAAACAAGTTCTGCCTGACCACCAAGGCTCTCTCCAGTAAAGAATGAACACAACCCAGGATCTTGCTGGGTCCCTGAAGTCATTCCTGTTTCTTTTAGGTTCTCCAAGAGCCCCAAGTGGTTGACTCTGTAGAAGTGGTGGCTTCTGGGTGGGTGAGGTTTCATTAACTATATAAAACATTCAATGGAAAGAAAATGGAGAAGTATTAATTAAACAAGAGTTTAAGTTTCATCATGTCAGACACTGTGAATGAAAGCACTAGATGCCCTGGTCCCTTAGCAGGGGTATTTCCTCTTCCTAAGGTAGACACAGCTCCATGGCTGCCTCTCTTTCTTGTCCACAGAGGCTTTGAGGCAGCAGAGTGTCGATCAGCCAGAGTGAGAGGTAGACAAGAAATGCTGATGGGGCAGCCCCACCTTCCAAGAGCCAGCATCTGGGAGTTGTTGGGGTTCCCTTCCCTGCTGTAATTTAAAAAGTGGTTCAACAGAGAAAGACATCATGCAACAGAGTTCAAGCGGAGGTTTTTTTTTTTTAATTGAGGGAGAAAGATCATTAAAAAGAGGTAAGGGGAGGGGGAAAACCAGCCTCCAGGGACAGGAGCAGTGGAAAAGAGAGGAAGAGAAAGAGATAAAGGAACATATGGAGAGAAAGAAAAAGAGATGGGAGGTGGGCAGGGCCCTTTTCAAAGGGAACATAGTGAATAGGCACAGGTGGTGCTCTTCGTGGCAGCCGCTGAGGGCATACTCTGTCAGAACTCCAAAGGCAGGCCAGTACAAATATACTAACATTGCCCACTTCCCTGACCTGACACACTTCACTGTTGTTGAATAATATCTTTTGTACACTGTGAAGGTGTCTCTGCCAAGGCACCTTCTGATTGGTTTAATAAAGCCCTGAATGACCAGTAGATAGGCAGGAGAGAAGAGGTGGGACTTCCAGGGAGAGGGAGGAACTCTGAGAAGAATCTGAGGCAGGTGGGATTTGCCAGTAAGATGCAGAGGGAGTTGGATGTACATTATGGGGGAGAGGTATTGGGCCAGGTGGCAGAATGTAGGTTAATTATGAATGGGTTAATTTAAGTTATAAGAGCTAGTTGGGAACAAGCCTAAGCTAAGACCAAGCTTTTATACTTAATAAGAAGTCTCCATGTCATTATCTGGGAGCTGTCGGTCCAAAGAAAGTCCAGCTACACTTTCCTCATGTTACTCCAGATAGGAAGGAGAAGACAGGCTTTTTGGATAGGTCCTAGGGCAGTGTTTCTCAACCTCCCCAATGCTGTAACGCTTTAATACAGTTCCTCGTGTTGTGGTGACCCCCAACCATAAAATTATTTTCATTGCTACTTCATAACTGTAATTTTGCTAGTTATGAATCATAATACATTTTCTGATGGTCTTAGGCAAGCCCTGTGAGAGGATCAGTCAACCCCCAAAGGAGTCACTACCCACAGGTTGAGAACTACTGCCATAGTGTAACTGAGCAAGACAGTGGCCAAAGGAATGGTGTCTCTCTTTGACTCTGAGTGACCCATGAGCAATAGCAGCATGGACACCCTCCAACGCAATCTGATGTAATTACTCTGATGCTGTAATATGAGCCCACACTAACCTCCTGAAAATACATTTCTCTGCTACTCTGAACTGAGTCATTGATTACAACACAAAATTTTGAAAAGCATATTTTACTGTGTAAAACACTGTGCATTTAAAAAAATACATTCATTTCATGGAGTTTATTTGTTTTAGAATGTGGTCTGATAGCAACATAAAAACTAATTCTTCAGCTAACTGCATGTTTGCCCAGACTGTCACCCACAGAAAAAAATTTAAATAACTATGATACACAAAGCTACCCCAGAAATAAAATTTCCAAAATTACCTTCTCTGTGCTGAGCATTTAACTTGTAAAGAAAGAATCAACAAATGTTCTAAAAGTAAAAATAGAAATTCTGGATAGATTCCCATTATTCAATTCCACTTTCTGCCTGGCACCAAATAGGGCAACAGGAAGGTCGGCTGGCCTTCTCAAGGAATCTGGTGAGCAGGGTTGGTCAAAAGGCACATTTGGGTTTCTTGGGAAATATATATATATATATATCTGTTCTAGTTAATTCTTCTCTAAAACAAAATTTAAATGTCTTTTCTCTGAGACTAAAACTTCTAGAAAAAGACTTATATGCTAAGAGCAACTTCATACTCATTTATCAACCAGCTGATGTTTATGGACTACTTTGGGTACAAGGGTCTTGGTACCATAGAGTGAAATATAGATGACAAGATAGGAAGCCACCACCCAATATTAAAACATACACACCAAACTCTATCTCAGTGGTTCTCAACTCCTTTGGGGGTTGACCAGCCCTTTTACAGGGGTTGCCTAAGATGATCAGAAAACACAGATATTTACATTACAGCTCATAACAGTAAAAAATTACAGTTATGAAGTAGCAAGGAAAATGTTATGATTGGGCAGGTCACCACAGTGTGAGAAACTGTATTAAAGGAAAGTTGAGAACCACTGCTCTATCTAGAGACACATATGCAAAGCCCTTTGCTTGGGTCAGTTTGGGGATGATATAACAGAATAGAATGGGCTATTAATGCTTAATAAAATATTTATCATGGCTCCAGAGACTGGAAAATGCAAGATCATGGTGCCGACAAATGCCTTGCCCAGTGAACACCAACTTCCAAATTTCTGTAGTAGTGCCTTCTCCTTGGGTCCTCCTTGATCTCTGGTAGAGAGCAGAGAGGGAGAAGCTCTTTGTGTCTTATGAGGACACTAGTCCTCTTCATGGGAGTCCCACCCTCGTGACATACTTTTCACTGGTACTATCTGTGAATGTCATCATGTGCTACTCATGGGTGTGAGGATTGCAGCATATTAACCGGGGAGGGGAAGCACATTTGGTCCTACACACACACACACACACACACACACACACACACACACACACACACCACCACCACCACCACCACCACCACCACCACCACCACCACCACCACCACCACCACCGCCACCACCACCATCCTCTGACATACAGCTACAGCAGTGAAAGAGCATGGTACTTTCAAATGAATGGTGCTGGGTCAATGAATGCCCAAGCAGGAAACACTAAACCCAAATCCATGTATCACATCATACACAAAACCAATGTCAGGTGGCCGATGGAGCCAAATGTACAAAGCAAACAACTGAAGACACAGAAGAGAGAACATCCATGACTTGGAACATAGGATGTTCAAGGATGCAGGATGAATGAAGGGGAAATGGACTGACTGGAAAAGAGTAAGATAATGAGCTCTGTTGATCAAAACACACGGTAAGTCAGTGGAAAGGGCAACTCAGAGTAGGAAGGAGGACACACTCACCATGCTTATTTCTGACAAATGGCTCCTCCAGTGTCTGTTGTATACAAGTAAGTCCAGCATCCACTAGACAGACAATGCCAATCCCCAAAGGAGCTTTTGTTATTTTGTTTTTCTTTTTTCAACAGACACTTTATGAAGAGGATTTTTAAAAGTCCAATCTCTATACATAGGGGCTGCCCTCAGCACACTTTGAGGAGGTGGGAGGGTCAGGCTCTCAATCACAAGTAGAGAGTCATCTGCCTGTCCTTCTGTCTTTCCACACACCCTACATTGCTTTAGGTGTCCATTCTAAAAATATGAAGTAACTGATTTGAATAAATAGGATAGCTTATTTTTGTAAGTATTTAAAATTAAATTATTTTATCATCCACCTTCCTCAAAAAGAGAAGATGCCAAAGCACCATCCCACCAGGCCTGCTTGCCCCAGCCTTCGGCTGTTCTAAGCATGTGTTACCTATGAGTCCCAAGTCCCTCTACCACTCCTGTTGAATATAGCTTTGTAGCTGGGTTATGAAGCAGAACATCAGAGGGCCAGTGAGATCATGAGAGCTCTGCCTTCACCAATGCTATTACTGCAGGGAAGGGCTAGTTATACAGAATTTCCTATATAAAGGCTGTGATTGTTTGGCCCAATCTCTGTCTCTGTCTCTCTATGTGCCCTGTTTCTCTCTCTCTCTCTCTGTCTCTCTATGTGCCCTGTTTCTCTCTCTGTGTGTGTCTCTCTATGTGCCCTGTCTGTCTCTCTCTCTCTCCCTCTGTCTCTTTCTCCCTCTGCCTCTGTCTCTCTCACTCTCCCTCATCTCTGGCTCCTTCCCCCATTCCTCGTCTGTGTCCCCATCACCCTGTCCCCCTCCATCCACCTCAACCTCTCTGCCTCTGTCTCTCTGTCTTTGTCTGCTGTCTGCTGTCTCTCTCTGTATATGTTCTCTCTCTCTCTCTCTCTCTCTCTCTCTCTCTCTCTCTCTCTCTCTCTCTCTCTCTCTCTCATACTCATTTGTCCTTCCATCTTATTATCCAGCATCTCTGAGGCCTTCCCCAGATGCCAGCCCCCAGCACCACACCCTTGGACCACTCATCCTCTAGAATGTGAACCAAATAACTGTCTATTGTTTACAAAGTAGCCTGTCTTCAATATTCTGTTCCAGCGTCAGAACAGTCCCAAACTATGTACTTTTCTTACCCATGACTACAAAAGGAGTGGGATACGCAGGCCACCACCTCTTCCAAATAACCCTCAGGTTCTTCCCTTGTAAAAGAGATACACGTTTACCACACAAAACATAAACAAAAGTATAATTACCCCTCCAGCCACTAAAAAACACTATTAATGTTTTTATATGTTTCCCAGTATCTTTTCTAGACACATACACAACATACCCAAGTCATTTATGACTCACATATGTAGACACTTTGAGGAGGTAATTCCTTGAAGGAGACCAATGAAGATTTTCCATTTTGACATACTGGTTATTACTCTATGTTCCAGAACTCAGTATAGGCTCCAAAAACATCAAAACAGAACACCATAAAGACTTCATAAGTCTCCACTTCCTCATTGTTCAAATAATACAACTTTAATTAAAATACATGCTTTAACAAAACAGGATAAGGTGTGATAAATTAACAGTAGATGCTGCTGATGGTGATTTCATTAACACCCTGGGCTTTTCCTGGGAATGTTTTAAATATTTTATTGTATTTTAAGGTAATCTCTGAGAAGACTAGAACATTTAAAGGGAAAGGCCAGGAGAGAGATCTGTAGCTCTTCAAGAAGTGAAGGTGGATGGGAGTGGGTGGGCCAGTTCATCTTAAAAGGCAAAACTTCCACATGGGTCACATAAAACCCTAGTGGTGACCAACAGGGGGCTTCAAACCAATATCAAGAGGCCATATATTGAGGAACTTTTCAGTCCTGATGTTATGAAGTTGGGCCAGAAGGAGGCAGATAATGACCTAGATAAAGGTCTGGCGTGGAAAACTGGGGTGCATTCAAGGCCTGTCTCCCTAAGCCTTGCACCCCTGATATGGAGGAGCTGGGAGTAAAGCAATGCCATTGTGCAATGACTGACACGAGAATCTCTGACTTAGGTACCCTGAATCTCCCTTGTCTCTTTTTTGCCTCCTTTCACAGTTTCACAAATTATCAGAAACAAAACAAAACAAAACCCAAAAAGCAGTTCCTCACTTGCTTAGTTATAAACTGAAGCATTAACTCAACTTCAGGGCAGCTCACTTACTGGCTACCATCCACCACTCATCCATCTCAAGGTTTAACATGGGCATGTTTCAGAGTCCTGAAGAATGACCAAGCACTGTTTTCAGAGTCTAAGTCTCCATTAGGAGATAGCTTGTCCAAAAGCAGACAGGTTTCATTCCTTCATTCACTAAACATCTGCCCATGTAAACTGCTTCCAGTATGAGATTGCTAAATTCTTAGCCTCCTGGAGTCTGATGAAGCCACGGAATATTTTAGCTGAACAAAAGGCACTTGTCTCCCAGAGACACTCCATGCTGTTCTTGGAGTTGTGATATTTGTAAGGTGTTTTCATTGTAACAAGCATAGTCGTGTTTTAGCACCAAATCAGTGACTCATTTGCTTTTGACTTGTTAGGGAACTGCCACACCCAGTGCAAACATAAGAATTCAGCTGACTAATTAGAATTGTAGCGTATTCCCTCATGGGAACTTGGCAGAAAAAAACATGTACCGTGTGTGTGTGTGTGTGTGTGTGTGTGTGTGTGTGTGTGTGTGTGTGTGTGTGTGTACGTGCGTGCGTGCGTGCGTGCGTGCGGGCGCGCACACTCACCAGTCTAAAGATTCTGCACCTTACCTTGCCTTGAACAGATTCCATTCCAATAATATGAGCAGAAAGGAAGTGACTATACCTGTCATACCAGTTACACTCCCATGTAAAATTTAAGAGAAATTGGCCACTGGTGCCCAGGATCTGAACAAAAGTATCTACTAATATCAATAAGCAAGTTAAGGGGTTTTCACATTTTATTTAGAAAAAAGATAACTTTATTTCTGTCCATCAAAGATAATATCTTGTACTTTCAGGTATGAAGGACAAAACACATGCGCAACCTAGGCCTTACTCACCGTGAGTTTCCAGGGGGCTGAGGTGTGTGCAGTGGTAAAGTGCAAGAGTAGCATGTGAATGGCCTGGATTTGGTCACAGACAATGCACTCACAATAACAATAATAATGACTAAAGTGAACTTCCAGCTTTTAACCACAAACTAAACTAAGCCTATAGCCAATTCTGTCCAACTAGGTGGATGGGAAGCATAGGATCTATTGCTAACTACTGATGCAAATTGGTCATCAAAGAAACGAGCAGTTTTTTTTTGTTTGTTTGTTTGTTTTTGTGGTATATATTTTGGAGCAAATGAATTTGGATTTTTTTCCCTAAAGAAATTGTTGAAATGGTTCATCTAAGAAATTACAGAATCCCATTAATAGTTCAAACCAAGACAAAATCCTTTGGAAAATGTATCAGACAGATAGCAGAAAAACTTGCCTGGTGGAAGGATCAAACATGCTACAATTCATGGCTGTGTCGGCATGAGAGCAAGGCTGAGGTCTATAGCTCCCAGGGGCCATGCTTTCCCTTTTCTCCTACTTTCCTTGGGCTAATTAAGCTTGTGCATGTCATGAAGGCTCTTTGAGATTTGTTTTCTCATCCTACAAAAGGGGTAACCACTTACATCCCAATGTTTTGGTGGGGGTTGGGTGATATTACCTGACGATACTTTAGCATCTCATCATTATGCAAAATAAACACTCAGTATAAAGAGTATCAAATTCTGCTCCCCACTTCCTACCATAGCTATCTTCATTAGAGGCTCTATTGCTGTGAGGAGACACCATGACCATGGCAGCTCTCAAAAAAGGAAAACATTTAATTAGAGTTGGCTTGCAGATTCAGAGGTTTAGTCCATTATCATCATGACAGGAAATATGATGGCAGACAGACATAGTGCTGGAGAGGTAGCTGAGACTTCTATATTCACATGGCAAGCAGCAGGAAGAGAGAGAGAAATGCTGGGCCTGGCTTGAGCACTTGAAACCCCAGTGACACACTTCCTCCAGCAAGGCCACATTTCCTAAGCGTGCCACTCCATAGTGACCAAGCATTCCAATATATGAGTCTTCTTTAGGGGTCATTCTTTTTCAAATTGCCACAATAACCACAATAAACCCTCAATTTCTTTGTGTTATCCTGTCATATTAATTTTAAAACAAACTTTAAGATTCCCCATCACAAATTAATTTGCTTAATCTGTAATTGTTCATACTCCTATTCAAACTAACGTACATTTTACCTTTTGAATTTTTATGCCTTAAGCTTTTTGTGATTTTTTTTCCTTCTCTGATACTTATTTTATATCTTAAACTTCCCTCCAGTTAAAACAAATGCCACCATTATTTCACTGTGAGCTGACAAGGTCAAAGACAAATAATAGAGAGAAGACCATTGCTGGCCAGTATTATAAGTTATATGCCTAAAATGTTTAAGTCAAATATGTCACTTTTCTTAAATGCTAACCCAATTAAATAAATAAATAAAGTGGCAGGGGTGATGCTAAGTATCTGTGCTGTCATATTTCAAATTTAACTCAAAAGCTGATAATTAAGGGCTGGTTTTGGAGAAAGTCATTTTAGAGCCGTTTTCAATGGCTCTGGGGAGATAACTCAGTAAGTAACAAGCTTGCCATGCAAGCATAGGGTCCCGGCTTTTGATCCCCAGAAGCATTGTAAAAATCTAGATGTGGTGGAGTATGTTTGTAAACCCCACACTAGGGAGGTGAAAAGGGGTGATTCCTGGGGCTCAATGGCCAGCTGGCCTCCCTGACAGGTGAGTTTCAGGCTTCAGAGAGACCCTGTCTCAAAAAACCAGGTGAGTGGCACCTGAGAAACTGCTTGTGAAATTGACTTTTATGTGTGCCTGTAGCTCACTCTGTGTGTGTGTCCTCTGTCTGCCCCTCTGTCTGTCTGTCTGTCATCTGTCTTTCCCTCTCCCTCCCCCACCACAAACACACACCATCTCATCCTTACCTTCTTGTTCTAAATGGAGTCACCATGCCCAGGGCAGGACAGTTTCACTCCCAATATAACTAGAGGCTGCATCCATTTGACTGGCTGTTTGGTGAACTACTTTGCTGGAGTCCCTCATTCTTATTTCTATGCTTTTGGAATCACCATTCCTGTAATAAACTCCATTCTCTCCCATGCACAGACAGCTTTCTGGAAACATCTCTAATTTCAGGAAGCTACAAAGACACAGGCCTCCTGTAGGGAGACACTGTAGCCCCGCCTCCTATTAGCCTGGACAGGTGTGCTGGGACATGCCCATGAGGGCGTGGTCAGGGGAGGACTAAAGGTTCTTAAGGGACCGCACACACGTGGATAGCCCCCTTCTTCCTTCTCTCTGGCTGGCTGCCTTGCTGCCCCTGGCACGCTTTGGCTTGCGCTTGGCTGGTGTTTATCTGAATAAAGAAACCTTAGCCTTGTGGACTGAGGATCGATCTCTTCAGCCTCCCTCATTTTTTCTTTCACATGAGGAAAAAAAAAAAAAACCTGAAGATAAAAACCTAACAGTGAAAATGATTTCCCAGGGGTATAAACTGATAAACAACAGCCTGGTTAGAAGAGTGTTGTGGTGTCCAGGGCCCTTCCCGTTTGCATCAAGGGAAAATGAGCAAGCCTGATTTGATGTCAGAGATGCCAGAGAGATTTCCACAGCCAAGCAGTAGCACATCCTGCCCTGGTGCACCCATCCCCAAATTTATGTGCTCACAGCTCACCTTCTCTCCCCTGAGACCTGACATTTCCCACTTAAATAAAAGATAATTAAATCACTTCAGGTTATTTGCATTATAACTTCAATGAATTTGTCATATCTCCCTGGAAAACTGGCTGGAGCTAAAGGAAGAAGTTACTAACAGATACAATGGTGTGAATAAATGTATTAATAAATTCATTGACACACAGGGAACAAGATGTTGGCCCTGCTGTCATATGCTTTCAACCTTATAGAATTCCTTCCTCCTCCTGTCAAGGCTTCTTGGCAACATCACCTTTGTCCTTGCATGTCTGAGAAGGATGAAGTCTTCTCATTCTCCGTCTGATGTGAATGTGAAATGCCCCTCGGAGGCTCTAGCACTTGGCCCCAGGCTGGTGGTGCTATTTTGGAAAGGTTTCAGAACTTTTAGGAGGAGGGGCTGATGAGGGAGGTCTTTCTTCCTATACGTTTGTCTTATTCGTTGATAAATAAAGCAATGTTGGCCAATAGGGGAGCAAGTTATGCGGGACTAGGTAATAAGGAGGATTCTGGGAAATGTAGGAAAGGGACAGAGTCACCATGTGATCCTCGGAAGACAGGACGCTTGCCACAGGTGTCCTCAATAGGATAAGTTTATAAAATATATAGTTTAATAGTTATGGTTGATAATTAAGACTGAGCTACCAGATAAGAAATCCTAGTCATTGGCCATCTGCTTTGTACCTAATGTAAGTCTCTGTGTGTTATTTGGGGTCCCATGTGGCTGCGGGGCTCGGGCAGCTGGTGGAAAGACTTATCGTTACAGGGAGCCTCATGGGAAGAAGTGGGTCACTGAAGGGTGGGCTTTGAGGTTGTATAGGCTTAGCTCCTCTGCCTGTCCACCCTCTGCTTCCCGTTCGAAGATGTGAGGTTTTCTAGCTGCATACCCCTGCTACCAATGGAGCCTCCTACTGCCATTCCTTCCCCTCCGTGATGGACTGTATCCCTCTGTTCCTTAAATTGCTGCTTCTCCTCAGCTATTTGGTCACAGGAACAAGAAGAGCAATGAATCCATCTCTCCCCTTTGATCTATGAAAGGGAAACAGAGGGAGGGAAAAAAAGGAAGGAGGGAGAGAGGGATAAAAGGAGGGATGGAGAGAAGGAAGGATGGAGAGAAAGAAGGAAGGAGGGAGAGAGGGAGGAGAGAAGGAAGGAAGGAAGGAAGGAAGGAAGGAAGGAAGGAAGGAAGGAAGGAAGTGATACTGTACTCTCCACAGTTCATTCCATGTTTGCCCTAAGTGAATCCTACAAAAAAGAAAAGCCCTGTTTTCGTCATCCCCCCTTCCATCATGAAAACAATGCTTTAGAGACTAATATACACTTTTTTCTTACTGGAACAGGTTTCCAAAAAGCATCAATGCTAAGAAAAATGTGGTGAGAGTTTATTGGCCTGGACAGAAACTGGGCTTTCATTCTGTGTTCTGTGAAGACCTGAGAGAGCTGGTCATGTCATTCTGAATCTCCCTTGCAGAGGGCAGGTGCTAACCCCATCACAGCACCAGCAAGCGGTAGTATCCCAGTGCAGTAGGATAGTGTCCTCATGAATACCAAGAGCTTCAAATGACAGAGGAGACAGTGCCAACCTGTAATGGCCTCCTCTGAAGACTTTCATCCCCCCCACCCCTTCCCGTGAGGCTCTGCTTTATTCATGGCAACTTCCTTCCGATCCAGAGTTCAAAGGAACACAGTTACAATTTACAGCCATGCCAAAGAACCATGACTTCAAGTCAACATGAGAGAGCAGGCTCCAGCTAACCCTGTCTGAGGAGTGGATGGTAGAGTAAGGGAAGATGGGAGAGCGGGAGGAGGGGAGGAAATGGGAACTGCGATTGGTATGTAAAATGAGAAAAGATTATTTTAAAATAAAAAGAAAAGAAAGAGCAGACTTCAAGGCAGGCCCAGCAACATGATGTCAACTAAGTTAATTTAGGGTATGCACTAAGCTCAGAAATGCAGTGGCTGCTCCTAAGGGCCCCTTTTGACCTCACTCATTCCACTGTCAGATATGGGACATTTGGGGACCTGTTCTGACTACTACAACACAGTGCCACAGACTAGGACTAAACTCCAGTCATTTATCTCTCATGCTGTTGGAAGCTAGAAGTCTAAGAGTGTGTCAACATGCTGGCTTCCTGCTGAGAGCCCTCTTCTAGGATATAGCACAAGCAAACTAGAAGAGGACAGAAAAAGAGAGCTCTGATCTCTCCATTCCTGTGTAGAAGCACTAAGACCACCAGAGGGGCTTTAGACTCATGATCTTATGGAACACAGTCATTTCCCTAAAGCCCCATGTCCAAATACCATCATTTTAGAAGTAAATATTTTACCCTAGGAATTAGTGACCAAGAAACATGGTAATTCCATAGCAGGGACATGCAGAAGCAGCAAGGAGGGTGAATGACTGACTAGAACTGCAAATAGCACAAGAGTCCACCCTCACAAAGGTGTGGCAGGGGCAGGAGAGAGGGTAGTAGAGAGGGTTGCCTAGAAGGGCCTAGGATAGGATAGTAGAGAAGGCTGCCTAGAAGGCCTATCAGCCAGCCTACTGGGAAGATGGGATAGAGTGGCTTCCTGGAGGAGAAACCTCCTATGTCAATTTGAAAAAAGGTAAAAGCAATATGTAACATGAAGAAAATGGGGACATGTGAATCTGGCCAAGGGAAGCCCTTATGACCTGTGTGGAGAAACTGAAAAGAACACTCTGGTGTGAGGCAGGAAGCAGACAACTCCAGAGAAATGAATAGGGCAGACCTCTGGGCCCTGGGTTGCCTGCTAAGGTATGAATGCTCTGTCCTAAGAGGCCAGGGGAGAAAGGGAAATGAAGATTTTATTTGGATTCTAGAAAACAACCAAGATTCTGGAGGGACTTTCCTGAAGCACCATGACATAGAGGCAGAGGGCTGGAGATGAAGGTAAAGGAAGCCATGTCCCAAGGACCAAAGCATGTGGCCTCTGACTAGGGCCTGAGTGGATCAAGCACTCTGAACGTTGGCCTCCTCAGTTCCTCTTTAGGGGTGGGAAATACAGTAAGAAATTCATGCATTCAGATGTCAGGAACAATGGCAGCTGGCAGCATCCTGGCCAAGTGATTTAGGAATGAGTATAGCCTTGAATAAGGACAAATGACATCTCTGATCTCAGTTTCATCACTATAAAATGAAGACAATATCCTGTACAGAAACACACACACACACACACACACACACACACACACATGCACGCACGCACGCACTTCACAGAATTATTGAGAGAACTGGGAAATGAAATGTCTGAGTCACCTGAGTCCTGCATCAGTGGTGGATGCAGTAGTAACAGAAGTAGCCATGGTGAGGGGTGTTGATGGATGCATTGGTACTGCCATTTAAAGGAAACAAGTGGCCCTTGCTGTAAAGCAAGTGATGAGTGAAAAAGTGTCAGGCTGCAGTGGTAACTGGGAGAAGTCAAGAAAACCAGACACGAATGATATAAGCAACAAGCACCAACAAGACTTCAGGACTACTGGGTGTGTCGGGCTAGAGAGATGCAGGAGACAAGGATGCCACATATTTTCCTGGAACCGCTATGAATACACAGAGGGAACTGAGGAAGAAGCACAAACTTGTAGGAGAGCATAAGCAACGCCCTCACACACACAGCTGGCCAAGAGCCTCCCTTGACGCATCTGGGGAAGATGCCCATTTCAAAGCGCCTTGCAGATAGATGCCTGGAATTCAGGATGAAAAAGATAGATTTTAGACATTGTCAACAGACGGATGTCAACTGGAGGCATGGGTAGGGAAAATCACATGACCCTGAACAACTATGCACAAATGAAAGAGGCAGAGAGGCAGAGAGTGGGGCTAGACATGGGCCACTGGAGGTGTCATCGTGGAGGCAGACACAGTGCAGATTCAAAAGGTCTGAGGATGGGAAATCAATGAGGGGGGAGGATAAAGCTCAGGGACACTCCTGGCTTAAGACGCTCAGGGACCAGAGAGAACTTCAGAAGGAGCTGAGATCTGCCTATGCTGCCAAAGGTCAAATCAAAGTCAGGGCTAAACAAAGCCAATCGACTGAGACACAAGACAGTCCTTCAGACCAGCTGAGGTGGGAGCTGACGTCAGTTTACTGTGGCTGAAAAGAGGTCTGTGTCGTGGGTGGAGAAAGACCTGGGAAAAATAGAAAGGGAAGGAGAAAGATAGGATGGTACCAAGGGTACACAGCAGAAAAGGATCAGCTTTTGTTTGGGTAGAAAAAGTGGTGGCAGCTACTTTAAAGCGAGGAGAAAGCTTTCATTTGCAGGCTAGTTATATTGAAAGTGAAATGGATAAAAGAGGCTGACCATACAGACACAGAGCATAGTCAGTGGAGAGATATGCCTGGAGCAGCCTCGTGGGACACCAACTAAGATACCAGTGGAGAAAGAGGAGATCACAAGAGCCTTAAAATGATGCCAAATCTTAGCTGGGCACACGCCTTTAATCCCAGCACTCGGGGAGGCAGAGGCAGGCAGATCTCTGTGAGTTCCAGGCCAGCCTGTCAACAAAGCGAGTTCCAGGACAGGAATCTTGAAATACCCAAGTGCTGGAAATGAGAGATTGGGGGGGCAGTGGATAAAATTAAACCATACAGAGAAAGCGCAGAAAATAAAATTCAAAACAATTTAGCACTCACTTCTCCCACCCCAGGGCCAGGCCAGGCTGTGTGCAGACTGAGAGGAGAATAGAACACATCAGAAGCAAACACACATCAGAGATGGGCCTGGCAGAGTAGCATGGCAGGGTCAGCTGAGAGCAGCCTGGAGAGCCATGAAAGGTTGACTTTCCTAATGCAGTCCCTCAATTTAAATGCACAAGGCCATTAGCTACTACAACCACCTTAACATAACTGCTTGGAGCAGATATAAAGATACAGACACAGATACAGATATATCTCCAATGCCAAAATGAAACAGTAAGGATGCAGGATAAGACATGAGTTACAATAACAAAACAGTAGATGGACTTTTCTTTTATTACTGCATTTACAATAAAGAAACATTATTAGCTAATTCTAATACTAAAACATCATAACTTTCTGTCTTGTTAGAGTTTCTATTGCTTCGACAAAGCACAATGATGAAAAAGCAAGTTGGGGAGGAAAGAGTTTATTTGACTTAAATTTAACATTGCTGTTCATCGCTGAAGGAAGTCAGGAAAGGAACACAAACAGGGCAGAAACCTGGAGGCAGGAGCTAGTGCAGAGGCCATGGAGGGGTGCTGCTTACTGACTTGATTCTCCTGGCTTGCTCAGTCTGCTTTCTTATAGAGTCCAGGACCACCAGCCCAGGGAAGGCACCACCCACCATGGGACAGGGCCCTCCTCCATTGATCACTAATGGAGAAAATGCCTTATAGCTAGATCTCATGGAGGCATTTCCTCAGCTGAGGCTCCCTCCTCTCTGATGACTCTAGCTTGTGTCAAGTTGACATACAAAACCAAGCACTTTCTGGTTAGTCCTTTTTCCTTCATCCAAACAAATCCTTAAAAGTTTGTGTCCTACTGGAAACAAACACAATGAAAATTAACATGGTCCTTGGCTAAATCCACTAAAGTAGTTAAGACCAGAAAGGCCTTAGAACATATTTACTTATGTTCAAGTTGAAATACACATACATCAGTGGACGCATACAGGCTTCCCCAAAGCTTGGTGTAGTGTATTCCTTTTGCTCTTTTGGCTTGGAGAGGGGCACCATCTAGTTCCCAAGTAAATCACACATGGAGGCTTATTCTTAGTTATGAGTGCCCGGCCTTAGCTTGGCTTGTTTCTAGCCAGGTTTTCTTATCTTAAATTATCCCATCTACCTTTTTCCCTCTGGGCTTTCATCTTTCTTCTGTATATCTTACTTTCCTTCTTATTCCATGGCTGTCTGAGAGCTGAGTAGCTGACCCCTGACATCCTCCTCTCCTTGTTCTCTTGCTGCCCCTTTCTTCCTCAACTTCTATTTATCCTCTCTGCCTGCCAGCCCCGCCTACCCTTGCTCCTGCCTCAATACTGGCCGTTCAGTTCTTCATTAGGACCAACGGGTGTTTTAGACAGGCAAAGAATCACAGCTTCACAGAGTTAAACAAATGCAGCATAAACAAAAGCCACACACCTTGAAACAATATTTTACCACAACTTAGCATTTAGTTGACATCAACCCCTGTTTCCTGCCTCCTAGTCCACTTTCTCCATATCACAGAGCATCACCAAGAGTTAGTGATCAGTCATAAAGCCAACAGCAACTACAAATGCACACCAACTACTATACTGTACTTGATGTTTTGCCAGCCAGGCCTCCAACAAATTACGATCCCTACAATGCAAAGTTTTTTTTTTTTTTTAAAGGAGACTCGAGAGATCAAAGGAATGGTGTAATCTCATAACCTGCTAAATGAGGAACAACAATATAAATGCAAGTTATTCCAGCCCTAGGGCACAAGTTCCTAACTTCAGCTCTACCCATTTCTCACACCTCCAAAGGGAGATATGATTGTTACTTTTCCCATTTCTTCAACAACATATTTGACAAAAAGAAACATAGGGCTTACTCTGGCTTACAGTTTGAGGAGGCACAGTCCATTGTGGTGAGAGCACAAAGTGACTGGTCTCACTGCCTCTGGAGTTAGTAGAGAAGATGAACGCTGGCATTCCACTGGCTTTCTGCTTTTTACTCGGCCCAGGACCCCAGACATCCCAGTTCAGACTGAGTCTTCCCACCATCCATCAATCTCTCTGGAAACACCCTCACAGGACACTTCCATGGGTTTGTATCCTGGATGATCCTAAATCTTGGCAGACTGGTAATCATTAACTATCACATAAGGCTAAGGGTGGTTTTCTTTCTTACTTCAGAGTTCTTTTGTCCATAGTGTTGTTTTTTGTTTTGTTTTGGGTTTTTTTATTTGCCTGTTTAATCTATTCCTTATTATAGGGGGCCTTTGTGCTCACAGACACGCACTAGGGGAACCTGGAATGTTAATCTTACAGGGCTGTTTCTTCCAGGGAAGGCATGAAAAGCCTGTTTTCCACAGGGAAGGCAGCTGGAGTGGACGTGCTTTCTAGCCTGATGACCTGTGTGATGTCTGTGTGGCTGGAGCTGGCATCATGCTCTCCTCCAGGCACTGATCATAAATTTGTTTTTCTCAGTAGATTGCAAACCTGTTTTTCTCAGTCAATACACAGAACCTGTCTTTATGAACTTCACAAAGAATTTCAACATAGCCATATCTGATCTGAATATAACTTACTTCACTCCTCCAGGAGATGTATGAATGCTTTGTTGTGCGTGCAAGATTGAGTTAATCA
This sequence comes from Cricetulus griseus, assembly GCF_003668045.3. Classification (NCBI taxonomy): domain Eukaryota; kingdom Metazoa; phylum Chordata; class Mammalia; order Rodentia; family Cricetidae; genus Cricetulus; species Cricetulus griseus. The sequence continues at coordinate 281,212,820 of NC_048595.1, read as the reverse complement.
CCAGCAAAACAATTTTCACCAAATTGATCTGTGCTTAAATATGCCTAAAAGAAACCACCTGGGGTCAGACTCTCAGAGTTTGCACCAGCACCAGCTATTGAGCTGTGTTGGACTGAGCTGTCTTCCTGCCTCCCTCTTCCTGCTCATCTCTTCACTACTGGTGAGGGTCATATAGATCTCCACACCTTAGTACTCTCTGTAGGTTGTATTTATGGTGATTAAAAAAATAATAAAGCTGTAAAGTCTGTTCCTAAATACCTGGAAAATGAGGATTCAGCACATGCCCACAGGCTGAGTTCTAAGCAGCAGCTTGTCTTCCAGCTGAGAGGCCAAATGATGCAGCAAGGCAGGCTAATTTGATGCTAGTGAGGAGAGAGGTGTGCCCAAAACAAGGACTTACGCTGACAATGACAGGTCTCATCTGAACAAACCCACTGAAAGAGCTGTGCCCTGCAGGCAACACAAGGCCATAAGACGATCTACACAAATACGGAAAGGTCGCAGTGGAACAAGCTAATCTGTACAATTGACATGTCTATGTGTGTGATCATGATTATTTTTAATTTTTAAAAATAATAGGATGGGACCAGCAAGATGTCTCACTGGGTAAAAGTCTTTGTGGTGCAAGCCTGACTGTCTGAGTTCGGTTCTCAGAATCCATGGTGGAAGAAGAAAACTGACTCCTGCCAGTTGTCCACTGGCAACTGGGGGGCCATGGCACATATGCGTCTGTCTCTTTTCTTCTCTCTCTCTCTCTCTCTCTCTCTCTCTCTCTCTCTCTCTCTCTCTCTCACACACACACACACACACACACACACACACACACTAACAGTAACTATTAGCTACTCCACCTATATCCTTTGATAACTGCATCCTTATAATGAACAATAAAGCTACATGTGAATTTTGAGTTCTTATATGCCCCAGAGCTCTGGACTGAAATGCACTTGGGAGAATATTCTCCAGGTCCAGGTGTCTTCTCTTTTGGTACCCACCCTTGGCACAGTCCTAGCTAGTGGAGGGCATTTGGTTACATGCACTGCTAGGCTTTCTTTCCACCATGTGGGTTCTGGGGGCTCAGACTTGATGGTGAGTGACTTTACCCACTGAGCCATCTTGTCAGGCTTTGTACACATCTTCTTTTCTTCCTATGTCATGCCTCTGGCTCATGCCCATGTAGGAGCTTGTTCTTGCTCTGGAAGCTTCTTGACAATTGATGAAGAAATTCTGGTCACATGGAACATAAGCTAAAAATCATTTGGAGGCCCATTTGGTTCCAGAAAGGCTTCAGGGAAGAGTCATGACAGGAGTGGAGCCTAAGAGTCTTTTGTGTTCACAGATAAATATGGCCATTAAATCCTGCAATGGTTGCTTATGGGTTTATACCTCTTTTTTTTTTTTATCTTGTGGGAAAGCTTGCACAGTGAAATTTTTGAGCTGGGAATCTGATTGTAACAGAATTGTTAGGTTAAATCTGCATCCATACATAAGGAATTCTGTTTTAAGGCATCTTTGTTGTCTTCCCAACTGTTTCTTAAAAGTGTCTGAAATCTGGCATACTGTCTACCATGACAAGTGTTGCATGATGGTTTACTGGGTAAATCATGTCATTTTTTTCCAATCTTGCCCAGCCTCAAGATAACATCTGTATTTCCAGTTTTGCAATTCGGTTTGCTTTGGAAATTAAAATCTGTTGCTAAGCACAAATCATTGGGATGGCAGAGTACCCGAGCCATGAACATTCTCCAATGCTGTCTTGTTAGCTACATTTGAGGTCTTTCTGCTTTTTAAAAGTGGTCTTCTGATTGACCTCTCCAATGCTAGTGTTCCAGGCAAGTGGAGCCATATCCAACTTTTCACCTGGGTGCTGGGATCTGAAACCAGGTCTTTGTGTTTGCTGAGCAAGTGAGCCAACTCCTCAACCTCCAAGCTTTTATTTTTTATTTTTTGAGTTGACTGACTGACCTGTGATTATTAGTATTCCAAGATCATACTATTGTTTTTTTAACTTAATTATGGTCACAATTATTAGCTTAATAACATAGTTTCTAATATTAAGATATAACCTATATAAGTCCTTTGTTCTGTACAGAGTTACAGGTGAGCCCAGTAGTTACATAGTGGTCTTAGAGTCATACTGCCCGAGTTTGTGCCCCTCTCCCCCAAGCCACTCCCACCTATGTGACTTTGGTCAAGCCTCTTAACCTTCCCTGAGTTTGTTTTCTTATTTGCAAAAACAATGACAGCAAGAGCCCTCTCATCTCAGAAGTGCTGTGAACAGGAAATGAATTTGTGCATGCCAAGTGGTTAAAACAGCACCTAGGACTGAAGAAGGGCTCTCCAAATGTCCACTCCATTATTCTCCAAACAAAGTTGACTGGCTCCTGCAAATTTCTATGTAAAAACTCTAGCCAGGCCTATGTGTTTCTTCTTCCCCATTCCTTTCTAACTTTAAATGTTTTATTCCCTGCAAAAGAAAAGTATTTCCCATCCTCAAAAAGACAACTCATCTAACTGCTGATCTGTCTGGCACAAGTCCTTCTAAAATTAAATATGAGTTCTTTACTACCCAACTCAGCAGATAACACAGGCCTATCACTGGTATGAAGCTAGAAGTCTAGCCAATTGGCTTGCTGTGCCAGGAAACATTTGAAGGATGTGGCCAATTTCCAATTTTAAATATTAAAAGAATACTTCCTAGCCTTCATATTTATGAGGTTCAAAGCTACAAGTCAGAGTAGGTCCTTCTCATTCATGACCCAAGGCTGAGGCACTTGAAGTAGTGAGCAAGAAGACATACTCAGAAGAGAGAAGCTCTAGCCCCCTCAGTGGAGAAATAGATGGGAAAGGGCCATCCATGGCTGTGTAGCACTCCACATGTTTCTTTATTAGTTAGCAGGGTTACCATCATTACAGTACCCGCTAATTGCTAACACTCCCTCATCAACTTCCAACCCTCCAGCCTCTTGAGGGGAAATACTGACACTGCAATGCATGCAGAACATCTTAAATGATTTCATAAACATTCTAGTTGTTTGTTATGGTTGAAGGCTTAAACGCTCGGAAGAAAGAGATACAAGGAAAACATTCAAAGTCATTATTTACCCTTTGAAATATGGGGCTAAACTACATGTTCAATGCAATGAACATTACTGGAAAGAATATGCAGAATGTATCATTTGTTAAGCTAAGCAGATAGAAGTCGTCCTGGTTTCCCAAGGTGCCTCTGTTGAAGCATTGCTAATTTCACAACAGTTCCTCTAGTAACTCAAGTCTTCTCCAAGCCCAAAATGGAATATAAAAGCCAACAGAAAGCAAAGGAAAATTAATTTAATTCAACAGAGGCACGACTGAACACATCCATTCATCCAACAGGAATTCATTTCAATCAAATACATTGTTTCTTTAAAGAGTTCACCAACTTCCTATTTTAAAAAGTGATGATCATGTCCAATATTGCCAATTCTTAATTAAGCAATTAAATGGGCTTTTTGTGAGCACTAGACCAGAAAAATAATTTTTTACAAGCTTATTGCTTATACAGTCAAACGTCATTATATCTCAATCATTCGTCGGTAGCCAGCATGGAGAATGCTGTTGCCTTGTGCAATATGAATGCTAAAGAAAATGTGTTCACAATAGGCCATAAAATCTGTGAAAACAAGACTGCCCACATGCATTGGTAAAGCCAGTGAGTTCATCTGGCCTTCATTTTTGCCAAAAAACCTATCAGTTGCAAGAACACAAATCTAGCTTTAACTTGAAAACCACATTCTTAATTATTAATCTCCTCCACGCTTTTACTCCTCCCAAACTCCACTTGGCTAACCGAAGTAGAACACTCATTGAGAATCCGTGTTACTAAAGACTCTTGGGAAATCATTTGGCCTTGGTCATTTTTCTACACACACGCACACACACACGAGAGAGAGAGAGAGAGAGAGAGAGAGAGAGAGAGAGAGAGAGAGAGAGAGAGAGAGAGAGAGAGAGAGAGAGAGAGAGAGAGAGAGAGAGCATCCTGCACACCACCTGCTTAGGCACTCTTGGGGGCTTTTCTTGGGCCCCTATCGGTGGAGGTAAGTAAGCTTGGGAAGGGAAAGCAGGGCCACAGAGCTCAACGTGAACAGCTTGGGGAAAGAGCTGTGGCTGAAAAGAGGGAGCCTTGGTTTCACGGTTGTGACTTACAATTTAAGGAACTATGGGGGAGATCCCCAGCCCCTCTCTTCTCTGTGAGCACCTTATGGTCTTTCCTCTTCATCGCCACAGAAATCCAGGCTACCTCGATCAGAACACTCATTAAGCGCTCTCCCTTCCCCAGCCTCCACTAGGGCACAGGCAGACAAGGAGAGCCACTCCGAGTCCCACTGGGTGTAGTTAGGGCTGTGCGGACAAGCTCCGAGAACTCGGAGGAAAGCACTGAGACCCAACCCTCTTCCCACGCCATCAAGGGAGCCCGAAGCTCTCCGGGTACTAGGCAGCTGAGCCCAAGTAGAGGCGTCCCAAGCGCTGCGCCCCAGCGCCAGAGGGCACCCAGGGGAGAGAGATCGCTCCGAGACACGCTCTGGGGTTCGGTCCCCAAGAGCTGGGGCAGCGCACACCCGGGAGCCAGAGTCACGGAAAATTCCCGGGTGGGCACAGAGGGGCGAAAGAGATCCCGACCCTCCCCGCCAATGCCCAAGTACCTCGCAGCCATACAGCTGACCCAGCTGCTCCACGATCCATTCCTCCAGCACCAACCGTTTCCGAAGCTCCTTGCGGTCGTATTTCACTGTCACTTTTCCCTGCTGGTGGCGTCGCTGCTGCTGTTGCACCTGCCCAGCGGCGGCTACCGTGGCCACCGGCGCCGAATCCTCCCTTGAGGAGCCCGAGCCGCTGCTGGATCCCGGGCTGCCGCCTGTGCCACCACGGGGACTCTGGAAGAAGACGCGCGCGCCGCTGCTACCGGCCCCGCCGGCCGCCTCGCCGCCGCCAGTCACCACCGACATGTCCCCGAGTGCCGGAGCCCAAGAGTGGCCGGGAGAAGGGGTGGGCGAGCGCCCCGCGCCGCTACCACCGCGGCCCCGGCAGCCGCATACGAGAGCCCGCACCTGCTCAGCGAGCCTGGCTGCTGGATCCTCGCGGAGGGAGGAGGGAGGAGGGCGGGCGATGAGGGCGGGGACCTCAGCCTTAAAGACGCCTCCAAGGACCCTGGTGATCTAGCCCCAGAGACCGCCCCCGGCTTGAGAGTCGTCCGAGGTGGAGAATCTGTGCCCAGGAGACAGGCCGGTTTTCGGCTGTGTAGTCCGGAGGGGAGACTGGCGTCGATCGTTGGGTGGCAGGGGAGAGGCGGTCTTCTACACCACACCAGAGTCCTCGTCTTTTGCCCTGCAGATTCGAACTGTGCTTCTTTCGCAGTCCTGGGGTGCACGAAATCTGTGGACTCCCTCAGTCTGGGTCAGCTCTTTCCCACTGGATAAAGGTCTTAAGAAATGACCGCGCTGCGGGGTCCTCTCGCCCGTGGGTCTCCCAGGATGGCGAGGAGTGTTTCCTCCCTTCTCCTTCGGCCTGCCCCACCCGGCGGTTCCAAACACACATTCCTATTCACGCCATGACCACCCCCAATGCCACTTCCTCTGTCAGATTGGTAAGAAAATTGATGAGGCGATGTTTGTGCAATTAGGCAATCACCGCGCTTGAGAAATTATTTCCAGACTGGTTTTTCGTTTTCTTACGAAGCGCTTGTTTCACCCTAAGCTAGGCATCGGAGGCTCGAACAGCCCAGAGGGCAAGAGGCTAGAGCCATCAAGACATAGAGCATTTCAGGGTTAGCTGGGCTTAAAACCTACTGTTGTGTTCCCAGCTCAGCCAGCTTTCCTCCCAGGGCCCTTGCTAAACAAGCTCTTTATTTTCTATCCAGAAAGGCAGCCGTATTGACTAGCTTACTTGAAAAAACATCATGCAACTAAGTAGAATTACGAATGAATGAGCTTATTATAAGGCTGAGGGCAAAAATGTGGGATGTGGAATTATAAACAGAAAAATGCGCGCGCGCACGTGTGTGTGTGTGTGTGTGTGTGTGTGTGTGTGTGTGTGTGTGTGTGTGTGAAATTACAGGGAGACAATAACATATTCCTGTTGCACATAACAACTCATTTCTGTTCGGGAAACTGAAAGAAACCACAAAGACATTCAAAGAGAAGTAACCAGCGTTTAAGATTGTTAAAACAAGCTGGTGACAGTCCCCAGAAGCTCACAGAAGAAAAGAAACCATCATGTCAGCTTCCTTGGAGCATTTTCTGCCGTGGGGGTAAATGTCTAGGTGGATTCTCCACGGTATGATGGGCAAATGAAGCCGACGTCAGCAGTTCAGGCTGGGCATCACTCCCTGGCACCTCAGTCCTACCCAGGTTCTTAGATGCCTTTGTTTCTTAGATGTGGGGTTTTCCAGCAAGAGGGGATTTTCCCAGGGTTCTGTGCCTGCGGTTCATTGAGAGGGCACCATCAAGCCTTGAAATATCACAAAGGAAGGACCTTTAGAGAGGGTGTCCTGTATCAGGCCTTTTCCTTTGGACCACCAGCCAGCACCCAAATCATGACACAGACTTACTACTAGTTTCGAATGCTCAGCCTAGCTTAGGCTCATGTCTGGCTAGCTCCTTTAACCTAAATTAATCTGTTTCTCTTTGTCTACCTTTTTCTTCTCTTTGGCTGGATAGTGGCTGTCTAGCTTCTTGCCCTGGGGGTTGTCCCTCATTCTCTCCTTCTCATTCTCTCCTCCTCTCGTTCTTCTTTTCTTGTTCCTACCTTCTCTTGATCCTAGGTTCCTCCTCCTATTTATTTGCTCTGCCAGGCAGCCTCCCCTCTTCTGCCTAGCTATTGGCTGTTCAGCTCTTAATTAGACCAATCAGGTGCCTTAGGCAGACAAGGTGAAACAGATGCAACACATCTTTACATAATTAAACACACACCCTTACATAACTAAACAAATGCAGCATAAAGGAAACTAACACACCTTTACACAGTTAAAGAAATATTCTGCAGCATAAACAAATGTAACACAGCCTTGCTTGGTTAAACAAATATTCCGCAACAGTGTCCCTCATTATGGAGGCTAAGGTAGGTCTTGAACTCCTCTCAGAAGACAGCCAAAGCTGAAAGACCAGATCTTGGGAGAAAGAAGAGGCCAGCTGATCATTGAATGGGTTTCCCTGCAAACCTATCAGAGATGAAGGAAATGACTTACCGTGATGAGCCCCTGTAGACAAGGGCCATTCTAAACATCCACCCTGGCTGCTTTGTAGGGTATTTCTGACCATCTTAAACAGCAAAGTCATAGCCAAGCAGTGAGTGTCTACACAAAATCAAATTGTCTGCAAGGACAAAGTAGAAAGAGTACAACCATCAACAGTGATACCCCCACCCCTGCCACATTGAGTTTCTCTCCTGCCAGACAGCTGGTTCCTTGCCAAGTTCTCAAGACCAGCTATAACCAACTGCACTAACTAGAATTTAAATCAAAACAGAAAGCACTGAAATGTTAGTGAAGAAGCAGAAACTATACAACATGTCTGCCCTGGCCTGGTATTGAGACCCTGAAATACAAATTATTCTGGAAACTGTTGTGATCCTAAAGTATGGCAAACAGTGGGGAATTCCCAAGGCCTGCTCTGGAGCCTTGGACAATGAAGTCAGTCATTCGAGAAAGGCTTCAAAGAAATTGTGAAATTTCACTAAGTTCTTTCTGAAGAATGCTGAAGTCAATTCTTTCTTGGTGCATGGGATGTATTTTCCTTGGTGCTTAAAACTCAGTTTTCACTTGATTTTAAAAGTGATGAGATGTAGCCGTCATGCACCAGACCTTGTAGGAAAATCATCAGGAGTAGACAGGCTCTTTTCATAGCCTTCAGTCCCCTAATGGGTCACTCTTATATACAAATGAGAACTGAACTAATGCAGATCTCCTCTCTCCATACACACATTCTCCTCTAACCAGTCCATAACTGACATTGGAAGTGAGCTCCATCACCCTATACCACCAAACACATGCTTCATTCCATGCTTGAAAACACAAGCCTCCACACACAGATCTCTACAGACACTCCACAAACTGCTTTGTATGTTCTCAAAAGCACAGGGAAAGTGTTTGGAAGTAAAGTAGTTCTTCTCGGGCTGGGTCCTTTTGCTAAGATGATAGTTAAACTAGCAGGGTTCAGCTTTCAAGAGCTCTTGCCTTACATCAGCAACATCCTGGGCCCCATCTCCACACCAAAAGAAAGCAAAACAGTAGCAAACTGAGCAAAACTGAGAGTTGTTCTCATCTACATTAAATATACATGATGGGGGGGGGAGTTTTTATTCTGGTGAGTCAAAAATGAACAGTTTTTTTTATTTGTTTGTTTTTGTTTTGAGTGAATGCAATGGAGGGAGTTTACAATGCAAGACTTGAGCTTTCCTCCTTGAGATCAGGTTAAGGAAGTGGCATTTGTCATTCTCCTCTCTTCACAGCTTTGTTTTCTTATTTTGGATGTTTTCCCCCCTCTTGATATTTGATTTGGGTGAAGGTAATTTTGTTTTCTGGAGTTATATAGGTCTTTTACCTGAATACCATCTTTATGTCTGAAGTTAGAATTATTTAATAAGCGGTTCTGGACATTCTTCAACCTCCCAGTGAAACAGATGCTATATTAATGTTTATGCTCAGACACAAATTTCCTTACCCTGAAAAGACCAGATACCATCATAATTACACAACACCCGGTGATCTCCCCTGGGGATGTTATAATTACAGCCTAAGGCCACAAACTTAAACACAGTGTTCTTAGCTAGAGTAATAATACCAGTAATAAGATGTTTAAATCTGTGGGCTGGCAAGATGGCTCAGTGGCTACAGACACTTGCTACCAAAGCAAGTTGTCCTCTGACCCCCACACAAGCTACACACCAGCTACACACACACACACACACACACACACACACACACACACCACACACACACACACACACACACACTAGAAGATACATCTGTGTTAATTCTCCCAGGGACATGTAAGGCAGACAATTAAGCAGTAGTTTTAAGTCTGATTTTCACCTTAAACAAGGAAGAAATCAAGTATGTGCCTTCAGAATCTTTCCATTACACACAATATTTTCAGTTGTCAGAATAAAGTTAAGTAGAACAGTGTTGTTCCCAGTATGTCAGTTGTAGTCTTTCTTTTGATCTTTATGTCATCTGTTTTGAGCTTCTAATTCTAGGCTTTTGGTTCTATAATTTAGTCAGAACTTCAAAACGAACCAGATATTACTTGTATAAAAATTGGCAGTTATTAATCACAAGTCTAAAGTTTTGTCTCCACAAAAATTCTTTCCTGACTGCCCACACAATATAGAAGGGATGGTGTGGGGTGGGTGGGGTGGGGTTGGGTGGGAGGATTCATAGCTTTAACAAAGTTTAAATATCCTTCCTAGTCTAGTGACTCTAACTCATAAAATAGCTTGTCTCTTTCTGTAAAACAAGATTCAAGTTTCTAGAGGAAGTTATCCTCTTGTCTAGTCAAGGGCTATTGGCTTCTCCCCTTCCTCTGCTGGAAGCATCATCCTTCCCCCATGTCTCTGTCTTCTCCTCCACAGTCCTGCCACTACTGGAAGTGCCCTCAACAAGGTCACCAGCCAACTCCTGTCACAGGAGTCCTTGACAGCATTTCACCACTTATGTGATTTGACCTCTTGCCCCATTTAATTATCTTGATCTCCAAGCCCTCTCCTTTGAGGTCTCTGTCCCAACACCCTCCTAGTTCTTTGCTGTCTACCTACTGAGGGCTGGCAGTGGCTTTTGTGAGCTTTTTTTCCCTTAAAGGTAGGTGATTCCCAGCTCTACTCATGACCTGTTTCCTGCTCATTATTTATGGCAACTTACACAACAAATAGATTCTTCAAAGCTAATGAGTCTATCTGGAGGAGCAGTGAATGGAAATACATGTAGGCAGACTCAAAGAAACAGCACGAAGGGGGAATTCTAAAGGCATGATGAGACATATTGCACAAGCTGTTTTGTAGAAATAATCCTTGGACACAGGAACTAACAGCGAGGGTGATGACAATCCCAGACAGGGAGATATGGGACAGATGCCATTGCAGAGATGAGTTTTGGTTAAAGTTGCAGTGGTCCTTGTGCAAGGCTGTCATTTTGCCTGAACTGTAGCTTCCTGCAGTTTTTATTGCCACAGATATCCCACAACAAGACTGAGCTGGTCTTAGGTCCCAGCTTCAGATGGACAGTGCAGGTATTCAAGGCCAAGGCACTGGGCAAACATGATTAAACAAGTATATACTCTTATCATTTCAATAGAGAAAAGAACTATAGTGAATGTTTGGGACCACAAATGCCCAGCAATGTAAAAAGTGTTCCAACCCAGTGTTTTTCAAATATTTTTAACCACAGCCACAATAAGCAATATACTTTTGTTGTGACCCAAATATACACATACAATTCCTTATTTGCATGCCATCCACTTTGACATTCTGGAGTCTATCATCTATTCTGCTCCAGTGAGTTTAAAGAATGATGGTCACACCTACTAAACTGATTTCCCAGTCCACTACCACAAGGACTTCAGCATGCCTAGTACTGCTGTTGACAGAGTGTGCCTATATGGTCCAGCCCCAGTTCTTCTTCCTCTTGATGGAAGTTCAGGCTGCTTATTGATTCACTTGGCATTTTTCCCAACAATATTAAACATCCTAGCAAGCAATTTTGACCTCAAGTGACTGACACAGATCACATGTAAGATCCTTCTAGATAAAGGTGCCACAAAAGAACCACAGAGTGCTGTTGTTAAATGCAAATATGACCATATTGTGATGACTGAAATGATTACAATGCCTTCCGGAGTTCCCAATCCTTTCATGCTAGTCTAAAACAGGCTGGCCTTGTGCACAGGCTTGTCTTGAGGTGGCCCTTGCTCTATGTTTTAGTGTCTTGTCTAACACCCGCCACCCTGATCTCAACAGGAAATACTTTCAGCCTTCTTTTGCCTGTGCCTCTGACCTGCCTCTTCCCCAGGTTCCCTGGTGTCAGGCCTGCCTTTGTTCCTCCTCAGCACCAGCTTTGCTGTCATACCTTTGACAAAGTCCTTCCTGACTGCCCTAGTCTGAGGGAGATTCTGCTTTCACACGTGTTCATGGCCACCATGCCAGTCTAGCTCACGTCACCTGGGAAGCCTTCGTGTGACCCACTCTCTGCTCAGATGTCATTTCCCCAGACAGACCTTGCCTCTATACTCTCTGGCTCCTGCCCTCCCTCTCTTTCTTCCCCTTTCTATGTCTATTTGGAAGTTGTAAATTTGTATGTTCATTGTCCCAGCAGAACATATATTCCTAAGAACAGAGACTTTGGGGCTCAGATTGGTATTTCTATTTCCTATGCCTCTGACACAAATAATGGCCCCTGTATCTCATTAATGACAGGGTTTAGTGGTCATCTGCCTCTCCCACTAAACTGAAAGCTCTTGGAGAGACAATGACACAGCTAATTATTGTGTGTATCTTCAAGAACAAGAACAATGCTTCACACATGGTAGATGCCACAAACTAGTGAGAGTATAGGCCTGTCTACACACTCTATTTCTTCTCATTCTCCAAAACAAATACAGAAAAGCTCAGGACTAGGGCCAGGGATTTAGCTCAAAGGTAGAGCACTTGCTGAGCATGCACAAGATTCCAGGTTCAATCCCTAGTACCAAGATGTGGGGAGGGAGTGAAGATGGGAAGGGAAAGTAAAAGGGGAGGGGAGGGGAGAGGAGGGAGAAGTGGGAGGAAGTGGAGGGAGGGGTGAGGAAGGAAGGGTAAGGGAGGGTAAGGGAGGGAGGGAGGGGAAGGGAGGGGGTGAGGAAGGAAGGGGAGGGGAAGGGAGGGAGGGAAGGGGAGGGAGGGGAGGGGTGAGGAAGGAAGGGGAAGGGAGTGGAAGGGAGGGAGGAAAGGGGAAGGGAGGGGAGGGGAGAGGAAGGAAGGGGAGGCAGGATGAAGGAAGGGGAGGGGAGTTTGGATTCATTTCATCTCCCCCCAGTACAGGCTCCAATAGAGCAGCAATGGTTTCAGATCCTAGGAAGCAATGTTCCTGGCTCCAGAGCGACACTCCCCTTGGTTTTATTATATTTCCATAATGAACAAAGACACAACTGTCTCCCAGTCCTCCCAAGGTCCTACCCATGAGTGGAATCCATCCTCTCCCTTTCCCCAAGCATTCACCTTAGCTTTCTAAGACACCACTGTGTGCAGGTGGCCAAGGAAGCAGGTGGAAGGCCAGTTTGCATCTCCAACTCTGTAACCTCACCCAGGAGTCCCATGGGCTCTTTCTCCTGCCACTGTATAAGTAGGAATAACCTCAAAGCTGCCCCTAAGGCCCTAGAGGCCTTGTTTCGTTTTTGCCAGGTTTACTGTAGAACAATGTGTGGTCTTGTAGTTACAGCTAACATGTAGCTCATGTCACTGTGAGTCACTGTATATGACAGTGTTCTGACTAGCTTGGATTTGTCTGTGTTCTATGTCAAATGCCTCAAAAAACATAAGCATCCATCCCCATTTTGTTACTTGTGTCACCATTGGCCAATAGCAAACTACTCAGAATCAGTTTGTCAGAACCAGTTTGGGAGCCACACCCTGAAACACTTTGTACCAGTCTCATTTTGCAATTGTAAATGGCTTATAAATTTTAATAACCATAATAATAGCAATAGGAATTGAGCATTGCCCTCCAGCCTAAGAGAATGAAACACTGGTTTTAATTTCTTGTTTGAAGATATTTCATTAAAATGCCAGTGATCCTAGTGACCCAGAAAGATGGGAGCCTTCCCACTGAGATGATGTGATCGTTACATGCCAAGGAGAACAGTGTGGATTCCTTGTTTTAGAAATCAGCAGGCCTATGTCAATCTTTTTTGTTGTTGCTTTTTCAAAACAGGGTTTCCCTGTGTAGCTTTGGAGGCTGTCCTGGAACTTACTTTGTTAACCAGGCTGGCCTTGAACTCACAGAGATCCACCTGCCTTTGCCTCCTGAGTGCTAGGATTAGAGGTGTGAGCACCACCACCGTCTGGGGACCTAGGTGTTATCTGTCAGAGTCATTGCACAGTCTGAATTCGATGACAGGGCACACAACTGTAGAGGGTACTTTTGGGTAACCCCCAATATCGGTTACCTGGAGAACTGGGCTGCTCTTCTAAAAGCTAGAACTCCCCAGCTGCTGCCAATGCAGGTGGGAAATGCTCTTACTATGGTCTTGTGGTTAGATTCTGGAGATTTCTAGAACTCCCTATGCTTGTGTATACTCATCTCAAGGAGATGGGCCAACATTCAGGGTAGGCAAGTCCTGTGCTAGTCTTATCTGTGCTTGGATGACCTATGTTTACAGTAGTTTGGATCTAATGATACCACATGATACCCATCACTGACCTATTATGTCTTAGGCATCCTATTATAATGTTATCTCATAAAAACTTTTCAACAACCCTGCAAGACAATTACCTTAGTTCATCTTTTCCCCCCACTACTGTGACAAACGTTTACTCCACTCACATTCTGGAGGCTGGGAGGTCCAAGGGCGTTTGGTGAGGACCTCCTCCTCACTGCCTTATAACATGATGGATCACCACATAGAGAGACTGAGCAAGCAACCAGAGCAAGCTCACTTTTATAACAATAGTACTTCTCTGATAAACCCGTTAGTCCCTGAGTACATTAGTCCAGTGCAGTGGCATCTTGCCTTGCCAGTAAACTTGTAGCAGTGGCCACACCCTTTGGGCATGGTTTCAGGTGCAGATGTGACTGCTTTAATGTAGAGAAGGGGTGGGGGATTCTCTCTTGGGTCTCAGAAAGTATTGGAAGAGCAGTGACTGCACCTTCTGGAGCAGGAAGGCCACAGCAGTTCTTTACTCTTATCTGTGTAAGTTGTTCCCCAATAAACACCTATTTATCTTGGGTCTCATGAACTCTTTATTCTCCTGCCTTTAATTGGCGTCAATGTGGGTTAAATTCCCACGATCAGCCCACGTGGCTGGCCATCTGTGGGTAATGGAACATGATATTAAACTACTAACAAAAAAATCTTCCATGTCTAAGATTAATGACAAGCTAACAGATAGAACATTGTTTTTGGAAGACAAGATGCTACTACAGCCCAGTCTTGATTACAGAGCCTTCTTGACCTCTCAGAGATCCCACTTATCAACACTGCTGCCCTGAGGATCCAATTTCTAACACATTCAGATGTTACACCCTGGATGCACACCCTCAAGGCTGGTTTGCTGGAAGATAAGGAGGACTGAGAGTGTGGCTCTGTAGTAGAACTCGTGCTTAGTATATGCAAGGCCCTGGGTTTGATCCTCAGAAAAAGAGGGATACTGAGGAGAAAAGGAAGGAGGAAGGGAGGGAGGGAGCAAAAGAAATAGAGCATTTATTTGGTGCTGGGAATATAACTTAATAATAGAGAACTCACTTGCCTGTCATATGCCTGGTCCCAGGTTCAACCCAATACACTCTTCTCCCCTGCCAAGGGAAAAAAAAAATCATGTCTGTAATCTATAATGCCAGAGGTACATAGTGAGACCATATATTGAGAGAGGTAGGGGAGCAGCTACCAGAAGCTAAACAATCCCCTACACTGAGGTTTAATTGGGACTGTATTTTTCATCTGCTGATCCCGTAATCTATAAGATCCTGCTGGAATGTTCCCATCCCCTCAGTGGTCTTTAGGGCAATGTTGTCCATTGGGCTGGAATCTCAGGGTTATGGCCACATGGGACCAATTTTCTCCAATTCTAGATTGGATTGGTCAAGTCTGCAGTCTTCCTGAGAAAATCTTTTGGGGACAACCAGCCTCAGAGAAACAAGCACACGACCCTCTCAGGGATTGCAATCAGAGCTCCAAATGTGGAGTCACCAATTGTCCTTAATAAAAGTGGGTTTTCTTCCTCCTTCTTTGTGTTCTGAATGGCTACATTCTTAACTTACAGCAGCTAGCCAGCAGCCCCCTGCTCCTTGATGAGTAGAATACAAATCTGATGCTGGACCCAGCCCAGACAGACAAGACAAAGTCTCTGGTGTTTAGCCTTGGCACTGGTGTCATTTGAAAATTCTTGGATTATTCTACTGTGCACCTAGGATTGGGAACCAGTGTCCTAGACCACCAGGGACCATCTTTTGGGTGACAACTACATTATCCAAATATTACTCTAATTTCTCAGCCTTCCTGCCTTCCTTCCCTCTCCTAAAGACACTCTCTTCTCTGTCTTTGCTCTACAGAAAACTGAATCAGCATCTCTGCCACCACTGCCATCTCCCTATAAGTCTTTATCCAGTTGTGCCCATGGCTAAGCATGCCACAAATTACATGCAGAGGTCAGAGGACAACTTTCAGGAGTTGGTTCTCACCTTCTACCTTGCGAACAGGGTTTTTCTTGTCCCTGCTGCTGCGCTGTGTCTTCCGGGCTAACTGGCCCTAGAGCTTCAGTATGACCCTCCTGGATCTGTCTCCCATGCCCCAATGGAGTGCTGGGATTACAGATGTACACCATGAATCTGCTCTTTACATGGATTCCAGAGGTCAAACCAAGGTGGTCAAGATTGAAAAACTAATACCTTCTCCCACTAAGATACCTATCTAGCCTTTGAGTGAATTTTACAGAAAGGTATAAACATCTAGATTATCAGTCAGTCAAGTATTCAGATGTAGTCATATCTTAAAAGACAAACTTAGTGCCTGGCAGTGGTGGTGCACACCTTTGATCCCAGCACTTGGGAGGCAGAGGCAGGCAGATCTCTGAATTTGAAGCCAGCCTAGTCTACAAGGTGAGTTCCAGGACAGCCAAGGATACACAGAGAAACTGTGTCTCAAAATAAACAGTGCATAGCTAAGGAGCTATTGGCAGGTCAGTTTTTTGTTTGTTTGTTTGTTTGGTTGGTTGGTTGGTTTTTGGTTTTTGTTGTTGTTGTTGTGTCAGAGATGTGGTCCCTGAGAGTTTATATTTGGTCTAGTAGGTGGTCCAACACGCATGCACATACAGGCAGCATTAAGTGGAAGCAGGGGATTGATGTAGAGAAGGTAGAACTTGGGAGGGAAAAATTAACTATGAACTTTGGAAGGAAAATGGTGGGATAAGGGGAGGAGTTGGGTGGAAGAGCAAAGGAGGTAGATTTGATCAAAATACATTGCATGCATGAATGAAATTCTCTAAAAAATTTTAAGCTTAAGAATATAGTCTGTCATAAGCATGTGTAGAGAATTCCACTGGTATTAGAAATCATACTATGTTTTTTTTTAAGTAAATAACATAACGATACTTCTGTTGTTCACACTTGAGGTAGCAGGGAAAATAAAAACTATTGTAATATGTCAAATACATACTGCTGGAAAAGAGGATCAAATTATAACATTGCTGTTATAATATAGCAAAATGGGCCAGCTCAGAAAGCAAAGCAAGCAGTAAGTGTGAGAGTGTGAACCGGGTAGGCCGCAAGGCAGTAAGCTATGGGATGTGGCTGTGGCCTCCTCTGCCCTGACAGCCCAACCCACAGAAAGAGAAAATTATAAAACATTCCCCAGATGCCCTTTGGCTGTCTGAGCACTTAGGAACAGAGACAGAGGGGTTGAGATGGGAAAACCCAGAAATGAATTAGAGCAGGATGAATGAGTCTCCAGATTGCCGCTTGTACATGTCAGACTACATTGGGAATAACCGCCATCAAGTCCAGAAACAAGAACTCTAGTCAATGCACGACTCTCACGAGACAAAAATTTCAGGCTTTCTGGGGACCTCTAAGTAGCTTATTTACATATTGCACTGTATCCTCTGATTTGCCCTTTAAAATCTAAAAAAAAAAAATTAGACTTTAAAGGCTAAAGGCATGGGACAAGCCAGATGTCACACGGGGATGCTAATCCAGGCTATCTGCAGTTGCTCGACCTGGAAGGCACTTCTAGGCAAGCTGGTGTTCCAGGCCTAATCTGTGAGTGAGTGAAGTGGGTCCCTCTCTTGACCTTCCAGGCTACTCCTGCTCTCAGGTTCACGCTCCAGGTGTCTCATCCTCCAACACTGCTCTTTCTGGTCGTTTATCATGAGCCTGGTCTTTCCACATCTCCTTTTGCTTGATCCTTCTGAGGCTGGCAGTCTTTCTGGTCTCCCAGGGCAGTAGCAGCTTCTAACCAGTATAAACCACTATGAGACAATAACAAGGGCAAAGAGTCTATGCTATGCTGCACTGCACATGTATGTATAGACACACACATATACATACAAGCATACACACGTGCGCGCACACAACTGTCTAAAGACACTTCCTTTACCTCCAGGACTGCTTAGCTCTCCACAAGGTAAGAGCTCTTGGGACCATCGAGGAATCACACACTGTAGGCATGTGTTTGTTAGCCATGGTTCCTGGTGAGAGCAACAGACCAGCCCATCCTGCCAGCTCCATTGGAAACGCTTCCCAAGGCCAAGGGCATCACATCTAGGTGGATGACCTCCAAAGGCACCAGTTTCTCACTCTGTACTTCATGAGGAAAGAAGAGAATGGACACAAAGTAGCACACTTAGAATTAGGACTAGTCCCTTACAAATGCCAATATTCTAAAAGTCTAGTTTTTTTCTCTATTTTTTAATTTAAATTAGAAACAAGATTGTTTTACATGACAATTCCAGTTCCCTCTCCCTCCCCTCCTCCCCTGACCACCCCACCCCAACTAATATCCTACCTATCCCATACCCTTTCTGCTCCCCAGGGAGGGTGAGGCTTCCATAGGGGATCTTCAGTTTTTAAAAATGATGAATTTTTACACAAATACAGGGAATGGCAGCTATAATTAATGGAAACTGAACCCAGATCTAGCAAGCATATCAGAGGATGAAAAGAAAGAAGAGTACAGAAAGAAAGGGCTCACTTGGAGAGGGTACTAGAAACTGGGTGAGTGTGATCAAAGGACATTATTTACACGTATGGTAATGGTATAATAGAACCCAGTATTTGGACAATTAGCATATGTTACCGAGAGAGAGAGAGAGAGAGAGAGAGAGAGAGAGAGAGAGAGAGAGAGAGAGAGAGAGATTCTGGACCAGTGAATGAAGTCACTTACTGCTCTAGCCTAGTGGCCTGAGTTCAATCCCTGGGACCTCATGGGATTGAAAGAGAAAACTGAGCCTTGCAAGTTGTTCTCTCATCTCCATACATGTACTATGGCATGAGTTCCCCCTCAACACACACACACACACACACACACACACACACACACACACACACACACACACATTAAATAAATACTGTAATGATTTTGTAATGTCCTTAAAGACCTTTAAAGGGATGAGAAATCAGAAGTGTGTGTGGGGGGTCCAACCTTTTGACGTCACCACATGAAAGTATCATCTACAATTGTGTTGCACTATATCCCTAGTTATTCAGGAATATCTGTGGCCCTCAGGCTGCAGGTTAGACATGTCTAAACTAGCTTGTCAAAGCCTGGAGATTTAAAATGTAAAACCAAAGTGATCTCTGAAAAATGTGTGGTGCTACAGAAAAGGATTAATTTTAACACAGGGTTTAGATCATAAGATCTCAGAAGGAAAAAATGAGAAATGGACTTGGCTTATTGTATTAGAATGGAATTCCCAGTACTTAGCATGGCATTTGGCAAGCATCAGGTATAATGAATAAATTCATGACCATATATGCTAATCTAAAAAATAAAGACATTTAAACACCAAATGCTATTTGGACCAAAAAATATTACCTTTATAAACTATAATGGTTTCATATTCTTTTTCTGTTCACTTTATCAAGAGGAAGACATTAAGAATTACTTCACTATCCTAGAAGTCAATATTTAAAGGAAATATTAATACTACTGCTGCAGTAACGATGGCAACATCCTTGTTAAATGCCAGCCACTGTCCTAAGGGCTTTATTTATAGCTGCTGCTTAATTCTTGGATCACCTTGCAGAGAGGCAGTGGAAGTCTGTAAGGCAACCTGTTACTACTTTCATCTTCACACAACCTAGAGTCACCCAAGAGGAAGAACCTACAAGCAAAATACTGCCTCCTTCAGTTGGCCTAGACTCATGTCTGTGAGAGACTGTCTTGACCAATGATGGGTGTGGAAGAGTCCAACCCACTGTGTATAGCACGATCCATAAGCAGTCCAGTCTAGGCTGTGTAAAAAAGTTCTCTGAGCATAAGCCAATGAGTGGCCCACTGAGCAGCATTCTTCCATGGTTTCTGCCTCTCAGTTCCTGCTCTGACTTCCCTCAGAGAAGGATTGTGACCTGGAAGCTTAAGCCAACTAAACTCCTTCCCAGGTTTTTATTACAGCAATGGGAAGAAAACCAGAACATGGTGTTTTCTTTTTCTTTTTTTTTTTATCACAGCAACAGAAAGGAAACTAGAACTCCTGCCAAATTGCACTTGTAAAGGCAGTCGGCCACTGTGGCCATGTGTCATGTAGCATCTCATCAATGCGCTTCTCAACAAATGTGTACAAAGTGCCCCCTGCGTCTAAGCATGATGTATGCCCATTACATACGGACAAGGAAGTTCTAGAGTGTCTGCGGAGCAGATTTCTTTTGTCATGGCCACTCATGTTCCTCCAACCCTAGTTTCTGTTCCTGCAACAGCCTCCTTCATAAATTGGATTTTTTTGGAGCCAGGTATCATGCCATATATCAGTAATCCAAGCACTTGAGAGACTGAGGCAGGAGAATCTTGAGTTCAAGTCTAACCTGGGCTACTGAGGAAAGTACAGGCCAATGTGAGCTATCATATGAGACCATGTTTCAGAAACAAAGCAAATCTGATTCTCAGGCTCAACAAGCTCTTGCTTACCAAACCAGCAACCCTTCAACTTCACACCGTGAACAAGCTGTGAATCTCCATATAACGGAAAAGAACAGAATTCAAGCTTGTCTTCCTGGGACAGACAGTGAATGCTTGCAACAAATTAATGGAGCTTCCTTGAAAAGCTGAAGTGTTTGTTTGTTGCAGTAACTATCTTTTGAGATGTTGCCTTTCCCTTCAGCACAGAATATCTCCAGAAAAAAAAAAAAAAAAACGAAGTTTGAAGCAAACATGTAAGAGGACAGGCAAGAAGGGTCTGTTTCCAGCATCAAGACCAGTGGCTTGCATTCACCAAACCTCTCTGAGATCTTAATAAATTGCCTGCATGTGCATAAAGATGAGAATGGTATCTAGGGAGCGTAGCTAATAGGGACCATTAGCACACCTGATCTGGTAATAAAATATATGAATCATGTTTATGTATGAACTCTAAGCTACCTCCCTCACCTCCAGACATCTCCCAGGCTATAGCTAGTTAGCTGGCCCTTATTGGCATGAAGTAATAATTCAGAAAACCTTGAATAAATACATTAGTTTTCTGGGAACAGCATCAGCAGCGTCAGCAGACTACGCCTAGGTTTCGCAGAGCGCACATCTCCATCTGGCCCGGGTGTCTCATGTGCTGCTCATGCACCTGCTGCTCTATCAGTAACACAGTGTGTGTTCATTAGATCGGGCTAAGCACTGCAGCAGATGCCCAAAATACATAACAGGTCCACTACGGTGGTCCTCCATTCCATGCTCACCTATTAATTCCAGAGAGATGAACAGCCCTCCTCCATTTAAAAAGCTATTCCTGGAAGCTCTGTATTTTCAAGTTGAAGATCATGTCACTTCAAGGTCATAGCAGGTGCTGAAATCAAACCACCAGGGGAGGCTGAAAGACATCATGGGGTAGGTTTCCATGGGTCAGGGAGGAGACAACATGCATTCATTCTGCTCAATGCTGTTGGGTCATTCCTAACCGCAGAAGGACCTGGGGCGCAGGTTCAGCTGTGTGTCCAGGGAGGAAGAGGATAAACGAGCTCAGATTTTGGATTGAATGCTTAGGCGTCTCTACCCTATGAAGAGTTAGGAGATTGAACCCTGAGTTTTATTCCCCACTCTCAATAAAGAGGCAACAATATAGGTTGTAAGACACATTTACATGTTTTGATGACTATCTCCAAGTTCTATTTTGGGGGCTTTCCTTGGCATATACAATGACAGCTATGAAAAGAAAAACAAAGCATATACAATGACAGCTATGAAAAGAAAAACAAAGCACACACACACACACACACACACACACACACACACACACACACACACACAAGCACCTCAACTGCTGCAGTGATCTCTTCTGGGCCTGGCAGCCAGGTAGACCTAGATTTGAATCTGGGTTCTATCACTGTCAGCTGGTTGATCTGAGGAAAATGTTAATTTTTTCCAGTCAGTCTCCTTATACGAAACCTGGTAGAAGAAGGGTTCAATGAGATCATGAATATGACTGTATCGTGGGGCCCAGCACATTTCACTGTGATTCCCAGGGGTAAGCAATGGCACCTCTCTCTGTTTTAGTCAGGGTTTCTATTGCTGAGCCAAAACACCAGACCAAACACAAGTTGGAGTAGAAAGGGTTGATTCGGCTTACACTTCATGTTTCTGTTCCTCACTGAAGGAAGTCAGGGCAAGAACTCACACAGGGCAGGACCTGGAGGCAGGAGCTGATGCAGAAGCCACGAAGGGGTGCTGCTTACTAGCTTGCTCCCCATGGCTTGCTCAGCCTGCTTTCTTATAGAACCCAGGACCACCAGCCCAGGAATGGCATCACCCACCATGGGTGATGATTGATCACTAATTGAGAAAATGCCTTAACAGTTGGATCTCATGGAGGCATTTCCTCAGCTGAGGCTCCTTCCTCTGATGATTCTAGCTTGTGTCAAGTTGACACACAAACCAGCCACCTTTAGTACACCATCTAAAATAAAATAGCTGATTCTTGAAACCATCTTTCACGTTAAGAGGATGAGTTGTTGGGGGTGGGGGACAGCTGGAGTTGATGGCTCAGCAATTTAAGAATACCAGGGGCTTTTGCAGAGAACCCAGTACCTACACGACAGCTTACAGCAATCTTTAACTCCAAGCATCTGATGCCCTCTTCTGGCCTCACTGGGGTGCTGCACAAACATGGTACATATACATACATTCATACATACATACATACATACATACATACATACATACATACATACATACACATGCAAATACTCATAAAATAAAAATAAATAAATCTTTGCCTTAAAATAAGGCAAAATAACTATGAGTTGGAAGGACTTAGGAATTCAGGGCCTGCTGCTGAGCTTCCCTCCCCCTCCCCCACCAGGGCAGGTTTTTTAGGTGCCTGACAGTTGCATCCATGGTGGACGTGGGGATGTCCACAGCAAGACATAGGTAGACTAATAGGCTTAAATGAAAGATATGAAGCTCTACTAAAAGGAAACATGGGAACATCAGGACATTTATCCAGGCAATAATGTTTTGAATATCACCCACCCCCACCCCGCCAAAAACAAAACAAAACAAAACACAGACAACAAAAGCAAAAATAGACAATTGTATTCGTTGAACTAAAAATCTGCATTGCAAAGGAAATAATCATGAGCTATACATGTACTAAGGGGTTGTTGATGAAAAGGATACAGGGAACTCAATGTTGCAGCACACAGCTCAGTAAAACAGAGGCAAAGTACTAACTAGGCATTCTGCAGAAGACATACAAATGGCGCAGCCCTACTAACCATCAGAAAAATGCAAATCAAAACCTGGAATGCAAACCATACCTGTTAGAATGGTTATCTAGGAAAAGGAAGTAGGCATGGTGCCAGTCACCTGTAATCCCAGGATTTCGACAAATGGAGGCCAGCCATTTTGAAAAAGATATGAGATCTTTTCACAGAAAACAAAAGGACAAAAGATACATTTCTGGCAAGGATGTAGAATAAAGGGGAATCACATCTCATTGTTGGTGAGAATGTAAATTAGAGCAGCCATTATGAAAAACACAATGAAGGTTCCTTAAGAAAATGCGAATTGGAACCTACCATACCAGCCAGCAAGATTACTCCTGGGTATGCATCTAAAAGAAAAGAAACCTCATGTTAATGCTGAGGCCAGAGCTTAAGGATGAAGCACTTGCCTGGTGTGTGTGATGCCCTGGGTACAATCCCCAGTGCCACAAAAAGGCATAAATGAATATCAACACATCAAAGATCTGCACTCCTGTGAAAACTGTAGCATTATTCACAATAGTCAAAATAAGGAATTAATCTAATTATTTACCAATACTTCAATGGATGAGGAAAATACACACACACACACACACACACACACACACACACACACACACTATTTAGTCTTCAGAAGAAAGGAAATTGTATCATTTGTAACAATAGGTGAAAATATAGGACATTATATTATGTAAAATAAACTGCGTACAAAGAGACAAACATTGCCTGATTTCACTCATGCATGAAAGCTTAAAAAATCAAACTCACAGAAGCAGAGTGGAATAGTTATCAAGGCCTGAGGAGAGGACAAGTTTGAAGAGATGCTGGTGAAAGGACCTGGCATTTCAATACGGCAGAGGAATATGCTTAAGCCACCTATGTGACTACAGTAAAAATATTACATATTTGAAAACTGCTGAGTAGGTGTGTAACTCTTATCACAAGAAGATAGATATGTCAGATAACACATAGGAAAATTATCCTGATGCAACACTTTCACATGAATACATACTTCAAAGCATCACATTCCATGTTCCATATATATGTAATTGTGTGTGTGTGTGTGTGTGTGTGTGTGTGTGTGTGTGTGTGTGTGTGTGTATAAGCATTTAAATTTAGTTTAATTGCTATGAGGACCACATGTGAATGGGAACTCCCATTATAATTTACTTGGAGAAATATTACATTTGTTTTTTGTTTGATCATCAAAGCACTTGACTGAGGTCTTTTATGGCAGCCATATATTTAGACTGTATTTGTTTGAAAGGAAACAGTAACCATGAGTAGACATCTCTTTGGGGTTATTCAGAGGTTATCCTGGGACAGGGTCACAGGGAATCACAGCTTCACAACCAACACTGTTTGCCTTGTGGTCCTAGTTGGCTCTGACATGGCCACCCAACACATAACACTTTCTTAAAGTAGAGCTGTTACTTCCATGTTGGGTGAGGCAACAATAACTACCCACTCACCCAGCACTGATGGGGTTAAGCGTTTCTCACTTTTGCCCAGTGGCTCTAGCACTGGCTGGCTGGTTCCATAATTTCCCTGATGATCACAGTTCTTCTTGGGACCCCAGAGCTATGGGGCATCTTATTACTTTTCCAATTGCCAACACAATGCCAGGCCAAAAGCAACTTAAGGGAGGAAGGGTCTGTGTTGGCTCACTGTTCTAGGGCAGTGTTCATCATTGTGAGGAAGTCATGGTATCAGGAGATGAGGCACCATATCAAATCCACAGCTAGGGAGGCAGGGAGAGAGATGATATGGGAAGAGAGAAGAGAGGGAGAGAGAGGCAGGAGAGAAAGGGCGTGAGAGAGAAACAGGAGAGAGAGAGAGAGAGAGAGAGAGAGAGAGAGAGAGAGAGAGAGAGAGAGAGAGAATTACAGATGCTTAGTCCACATTCTCCTTCATGTTTATATGAAGGACACCCAGCCCGTAGAGTGGCACAGCATATACCTTAAGGGAGAGTCTTGCCATTTCAATGAAGCCAGTCTAGAAAATCCCTCACAGGCATGCCCAGAGGCTTGTCTCTTAAGTGATGGGAGATCCTGTCACGTTGACAATTGGTGTCAGTCATCACAACACTAACATGTTAAGGTGCTTTAAAGCTCCCAAATTCTGAACCATCTCCTTGGTGAGGCAGGCAGCCTTGATTTGCTGAGCTCTGCCAGGACAGCTGATGTCATAGGGCGAGGGTGCACCGTTGTACCAAGTAGCTCCTGTTGGGAAATGATCAGCAATGTCAAGATAGCAGTCACATGTTCTTGAGGCTGGCCCTGAGCTCCTCCATCCTACTTCTCCAGCATGCAGCTGCCCTTTGCCTCTGAGGACTTCCTGAACAACACAGCCTTTGAGTTGCTCAGAAGTGTTTGACCTGGCTCCACCCCAAAACTATGGTTACTAAGGTATGGCTGTGTCACTTTTCATTCCAGGCATGCAGCCTCTAAGGGGAGAATCATGACTCTGACCTTCTCAAAGCTTATCCTGGCACCTTGCCCTACCAGCCTGGTGGCTCTCTGTTTCCCAGCAATGTAATCCCCCTTCATTCTGGAAGGAGTGAAAATATTCTAAAAAGAAACAGTGTACCCTTCCTTTGGCTATCAGACTATTGAAATTTCTCTGGGACTCTTACACAAGGAGAAGGAAAGGGCTGAAGCCTGGTGCTAGACCGAGGAGGAAAGAGATTTCACAGTTCTGACTTGTAAGAGCATCCAGCAGGAGACACTGGGGCCCACACAACAAATCAGTGATGGACTGGACCACACCTTGACTGAACCTATTTAATTATGCATGCCTCTGGCCCTGGTTAGTTTAAACCTAACCTCATCAGGTCTCTAATGATGGATTTGGGGCATGGGTGGGTGTCATTGGATCAGTATAGCCAATGTGGCTATACTGAAGAAACCTCCCTTCTCTGCTTTTCACTTAATTTATCTCTTTAACAGGCCAGTTGTGGTGCCTGGAGAGATGGCTCAGTGGTTGAGAGTGCTTGCTACCCAACCACAAGGACCTGAGGTTGGATCCTAGTGCCCAAATCAGACAGCTCACAACTTCCTGAAATTCCTTCTTCTGGCCTCTGCAGACACCTGCACACATGCATGTGTACACACAGACACACAAACACATGCACATAAATAAAATAAATTGGTTTATTGAAGCTAGGTAGCTAAATCTAGCTTATGAAGGCTGTCAGGGCCCAGGCTCCGATCCTACCAATTCTGGTACAAAGACTGCGGCTCCTGAGTCCACAGCAGAGTCCAGCAAGCCATCAACACATCAGTGCCACTCTTCACTTCTTTATTTCTAACAGGAACTATTAGGAATCATGTTCCAGGTCTTCAGGTTTTAGGATAATCTATATTTTATATGAAATGCCCTAATTCTAAAGTGTTGGCAGTTAAATAAAAAAAATTAAAGAGAACTATAAGAAAAGTAAAGATATCTGTGGTGAGCAGCAGTTTTCAACTTTGCCTTACGTGAGGGATCTTGCTAAGATTTGAGTGTGATTTGGGTGTGCCTCAAGTCTTCGAGGGTTGAGATTTAACCCCTGTTGTGAAATGTTGAAAGGCTAGCAATGTAGTCTAACTAGGATGTTCATAGGGAGGGACTTTGGGGGTGGCTACATTAGATAAGGTCATCCCTGGTGGATGAATATGAGTAAAACAGGGAGGTTTGGGGATGTAGCTCAGTTGGAACGTACTGCTTGCCTGGCAGGCATGTAGCCCTGGGTTTGATTCCAGCACTCATAAACCAGGCATACTTGAACATGTCTATATAGGCAGTGCTCAGAAGTTCAAGGTCACCCTAGATTACATAGAGTGTTTGGGGCTAGCCTAAGCCACGTGAGATCTTATCTGAGAGAAGGAAAGGAAGAAAAGAAGGAAGGAAGGAAGGAAGGTAGGAAGGAAGGAAGGAAGGAAGGGGAGGAAAGGGAGGAGAAAGAGAGAGATCAGAGGACACACATGTGTGCATTCCTTGTCTCCTGTCATGTGAATATCCTATAGCTTGAGACTTTGTGGACAAGAAGATCACCAGAGGATACCGCCTCTTGCCCTTTAACCATAACTGTGACACAAAACAACTTTCTTTCCTTTGTTAGGTGCCTAGCCTCAGCATTTCATTACAATAGCAGAAGGTGTTCTAATACAGACTCCTCCACAGTCTCTAAGAGTCATTCCTGCCAGCCAACTTGTGAAGACATTCCACTTTACAGAAGAAAGATTTCCCTTTGCCTTCGATGGGACCCATCTGGCACTGCCCCACTCCCCCTGCCCCCCCCCAGATAGACTAACAGGAGAGAAACACACAGTTTGATTTACATGGACATGAGAGACCACAAGAAAGCACAGATTGACCTTAAAAATATGAGCACGCCTAAGTGTGTCTGTACCAATCTCAGACTATTACATTTCTACATATGTGTCCATTGAACCCCCAGTAGCAATAGCGGGGAACACCTCACATGTGTGAGGCATCCTGTTCGTGTCTGTAGTCCCAGCACTTGGAAGGCTGAAGCAGGAGGATCACTGCAAGTTTAAGACCAGTCTGGGCTACACGGAGTTCCAAGCCAGTTCCAAGTGAGACCCTATTTCAAAAGAAAACAAACAAACAAACAAACAAACAAACAAACAAAAGATATATGAGAATACTGAAGAAGGTAAGAGTTGTTTTAACAATGTCTGTTTATATGGATGTCACTTACTTAACACCTATCTGTTTAAACATTCCCTTCCAGATAGACACTCCCAAGGAGGAGAGAGTGGTTTTCGGTTTGATGAGCTGACTGAGTGAGCCTCCCTTCTTGCTCTGTCTCTCCAGAGCTAGAATCCCCAAGCAGATTGTCACCCTGGAAGCCCCAGTGGTTGGCTGCCCAACAAAGTCTACAGGATCCGCCACCTGTGAACCCCCACCCCAAGAGGAGCAAACACTTGTAGAATTTGCTCATAGCTCTCATTGTGAGTTTCTGTTTGGTGAATTCCACGTTCCCAGGAAGTGCCCTCAGCATTTCCTAACACAATAGTTCTTGTTGGGCAGTGGGCGGGGGTTTGGGTTCGGGGCAACTTTGTAAAGCCCAAGATTGACACCATGAATAGGAACAGACAGTCGGACACCATTCCTTCTCATAACCACAGGTTACCTGGAGCCTGTCCAAGGGGACCAGCCTGGGAAGCCATTGGGGAGAAGGCAGAGATGAGGCAAGCAGTCGAGCCTGCTCCCAGTCCCATGGTGGCATGCTTTCACAAGACCTGGGGACTTGAAGTCAGGACAAAGAAGTCCAGGCCCAAAGACCAGACATTGACTCTAGTCCTCGGAGAACTGAAGCTCCCAAAACAACTCAAAAAGAACAAGATCCCTCCTCTTGTCTTTTAGACCACAGGCTCAGATTGGTGATCACCTTCAGGGTTACTGTCAACAGTCACTGTGTCAACGTCTAACATTCAAAATGAGCTTGCGTCAGTATAATTCTACGTGCTTTAACTTGGTAGTAGCAGATAAATGTAGCTACTCATTACCAGAATTACTATGTCCTTTTAAATATCTATCTGAGGCAACCTGGGGAGATGGCCAGTCAGTAAAGTGCATCTTACATAGACATGAAGACCTGGATTCAATCCCCAGATCCATGAATTTCCTTCACTGATGGACCATAACCTAGAAGTGTAAGCCAAATAAGCAGCAGGGTGTGGTGGCAATGACTTGTAATCCTAGGACTGAGGAGTGGAAACAAGCAGATCCCTGGGGCTTTCTGGCCAGCCAGCCCAGCCAATTTTCTCAGTGATCTCCAGGACAATGAGGGATCCCATTTAAACAACAGCAAAGTGGACATCTCCTAATGAGTGATGACCTAAGATTATTGTATGGCCTGTTCACAGCCATGCTCACACACATGCATACATATGTATACGTATGCACCTAAGTGCCCCCCTCTCATACACATATACACTAACACCATCCATCTGTGCAAAATGGGGCCAAGTAAAAGTTGGCAACTACAGTCTTTTGTAGACTTCAAGTAGAAGAAGTGAGTTTTCTTCCTCAAGTTACTGTTTTGGTTTTTAACACTCTGTGAAGTCACCGTGAAGGTTTTAGCTTTCATTATCTCTAAATTATATAGATTCATGGCAGATGTCTTCCTTAGAGATAACTTGTGCTCTTAACTATTTTACAGGAAGCATATTTGGGTTTACCTTTTTAGAGTTTCTAAAGTAAAATAATTCATTGTCTTTTTATCTTTTCTTTTTTACTTTGTCTTACCTAAAATATAACACAGAATTCTCACAAATTGCTGAGGTCTAGATAATTATAGAGAAGTATAAGAGTAAGTTTGCTAGTTATGTGTAATTGTGCCCATGTGTAAAAATATAGGGAGAATGAGAAAGGGGGAATAGGCAGGAGAGAAGGTTGAGGTGAAGGAACAGTTGGATGGGTAGGAAAGGGGTGGATCTGGGAGGAGTCAGGGGAGGGGGGAGGAAATGAGTTTAGTCAGAACACATAGGGTGAAATTCTCAAAGAACTGATAAATTTATTTCAAAAGCATAAAGGTGTGGGAGAAGAATGTGTTAAACTCAACAGGAGTGGGTGCAGTCACTTTTCTCAAAGCCAGAGGGTAGCAAAACAGTTAAAGTCAAGTTATGAGGCTGCCAGGTGCACTTGTCAGAACACATCCCAGTGCAGTGGTTAATGGTGTCAACTTTCACACTATTTAGAATTTCCTGGAAGAGTATCTCAGGGAGGGGCTGTCTAGATCAGGCTGGCCTGTGGGCATCTCAGGGAGGGGCTGTCTAGATCAGGCTGGCCTGTGGGCATGTCTGAGAGTGAATTGTCTTGAGTTTGTTAGTTAAGGCAGGAATCCTTGCCCTTTGTAATGGGCACTATTCCCTGGGGTTGGGTAATGGACTGTTGTAGTTATAGAGAGGGAGCTGAGTACAAAAAAACAAAAAAACAAAACAAAAAAAAAAAACAGACATGCTGTCATTTCTCTCTGCCCTTGTCTATGGATGTGATGTGACTAGCTACTTCAAGTTCCTGCCTTGACTTTCCTGAAACAATGAACTATGACCTGGCTTTGTAAGTTATGCAAACATGCATTGCTTTCATTTTTGTTGTTAATCACAGCAACAGAAATAAAATGGGGACACCCAGCTACATCAGCGCCCATATTTCCCACCAGGCAGTTTGGTGATCCACTTGCTCATTCAAGTCACGGGCACCAAGGAGGTATCTCTTGAACCATATGGATCCAGAGTTGTGGTGCAAGAATGACTGACTGTTCCACATCCTTCCCCAGAATCAAGGAGGCATCACTACTTCAGCCCTCTCCTTTAACGTCTGATACTCAAGGTCTTAAAAGGAGACTTGGCCTCTTCCTTGACTTATCCAAGTTTTCAATGTGATGTCTCATCTCTAAGGACTGATGAGGAAAATGCCTCGCAGAAGGCTGCCAAGTCATGCCTTCCCACAGCTGCTGAAAGGTACTTAAAAGTATCATGGAGACCATGTTGGCCTGAGATGGTTCTGTATGTAAGAAGCTGAAGATCCGTGTATACTTCTAAGTCCTTGCTGGAACTCTAGTGCACCTATGTTGTTGTCTAGAAGGGTGGCTAAGACCAGGGAGTAGAGACAAGGCTTATGAGGACCAAGTGATCTGAGCATGTCCTGGAGCAGTTTTGAAGGTCTACACACAATGGGAGAAAACTTAGGTAACTCTGTGCAGAGTGGGTGATCAAATCACAGTGATTTTTGCTTCTACCATGGGAGTCCTACTCTCCATATTGTCTGAAATCAAGCAGAACTGAAATGCAAAGCTATGGATCTATGATGAACCAATTAAAGCAAGTTTTAGGGCTGGAAATGGTTCAGTCAGTAAAGTGACTGTCACACAAACATGGGGGCAGGAATTCAAACTCCCAGAGCTAAAGGAAAAGGCCAGGCATGGCAGTGCACCCTAGTAACTCCCGCACTGAGGGGAAAGGGTGGGGACAGGTGGGTCTCTGAAGCCCATTGGCTAGGCAGTCTATGAGGGCCCTGAGAACCAACCTGGATCTGCCAGAAGAACAGTAATCTTCCTGGCCCCAATCATCATTATTAAACACTGCAAAGTTTTGCTCTCAGTCAAAATGGCTCAAACAACCTAAGCAGTAATGATTATGAATATTATTTCTGTTCAGCTTTGACAAAACCAATCATTTCATTTTTTCCTAAACATGAAATAAAAGGAAAGATGCCTGTTTGAAAAAAGAAAGTGGGCCTCCTGAGTGGAAGATGTGAATATTAACAAGAAGGAGATTTATTCACAGCTATGATATAAGTAATGGACTTAGCCTAACACTCACTAAAGAACTGCAGTGGCAGTGCTGGTCCTAATTAAAATGAAATTAATCGCAGTGTCATTCAGTAAACACTGGCAGAAGGCAGTATGTCCATGATTGTTTTCTTACAGCTCTCATTAACCCAGGATTAGAACCACCCTCATCGTCCACTGCTCAGTCTAAAGCTGCCAACATTTTGAAGAATAATTTAAAATTCAATCATGCAAAGTAAGCAAAAGTGAGACAGATGTGAATGGCAGTCCTTGCTCTCACGTGTGTACTTCCGGAGAATCGCCATAACCAGAGTGACAAGAAATCACCCCATGAGCTTTCAGTGACATTTCATCAGCTCAAAGTATTTTCTCACCACTGTAACTCAAAAAAGGCAGCAGACAAAGATGGAAGACCCAAGTGAGGTACAGTTCCCAAATGAACCTTGGCTTCTTTGCTTTTTTTCCCACAACGGATTCCCAAGGTTGCAATCAACCCGTTCTGCAGCCTCTCCCCATCTCATCCAAGTCTCTGCTCTCACACTAACATGTGGAAGTTGCAATCCTCCATTTTTAAAGTAAAATATGTCTTATATCTCTTGGGATGCCTGCTGGCTCATGAGAAATCCTTATTACCATCTATAATATAGCGGTAGTTTACACATTACAAGTGACAGTCTGGCATTCAAATATTACAGTAGTCCCCTCCTTAGCCAGGGTTTTGCTTCTCATGATTTAAGTTATGTATTGGCAACTGTGATTCAAAAATATCATACAGGAAATTCTAGAAATAAATATGGCCTATGTTTTAAAATGTATGCTGTTCTGACCAGTGTGATAAGAGCCTGAGAGCTGTCCTGTTCCACCCATTCCGTGATGAGAATTTCTTTGCCCAGCGTATACATACTGTACATGCTAACTTCCCGTAAGTCACTCAGTAATAATCTTGGTTATCAAACCGGCTATTACATTGCCAACATGCTTGTGTTCAAGCAGCCCTTGTATCACTCAGTAATGACGCTGAATTTCAAGAATAGTGATGCAAAGGAGGCTTCAGAGCACACACAAGGGAAGGTTAACTCTGGTACAGTGGGCAGCACTGCAGATCATATAGGAAAAAGCCGCACACATGTAGCATTCAGTACCTTACACACTTTCAGGAATCCACAGGGGTCTTGAAACAGCCCCAGAAATAAATAGTGCCAATTAAACTTTCTACCAATCCCTCAATTACATTTTTCCTTCCCTCATCTCCCTAAGGAATCTGACCAGAGTCATCTTTTTCCTCTTTATGTGAGTTATAAGAACAGGCTAAGAGCTGAGAAGTCCTTGTTAAACAAATCTGTCTTCCTGGTGAGCACCTGCCAGTGGCATTTTGGAGACACTCTGTATAGACCCTGCATCACTCCCAGCTTCCCCAACAACCACCAACACATAAACAAATCTCAACCTCAGCATGTCATAAACACGTGCTTAATGGTGAGGTTAAAACAGTATGGAGAGTCCAAAACCCACCTTCTAGAAGGGTGCAGACAAATAGGCTACATATAGGAAGCAAGAATGGAACTTGGGAACAAACAAAAGCCAGCTTGGAAAACCAGTATGAAAACCTCAGGTCCCTCCTATGTAACAACTTTATCACCTCAGTTGAGGAATCAACCAACCCTATGACTTCTCAAATTGTTCCTGATCTCTGGGTAGTCAGAGGATCCCTGCCAGAAGCCTGGCAGAAGTCAAGAGTGAAGGCAGATTAGAAAGCTATTTATAGCAACAAACCCAGTAAGAGGAGATGAGCCCCTGGGTTAGGTCACTGCAGTCAACAGAAAGGTCAGGCTTGCAAATAGCACATGATGGAGCTGGTTGGATGTGGGAAGGGTGTGAAGAAGAGAAGAGGAGGAGAAATAAGTGAAGACTCCAGCCCAGTCGTCTGGGCCCCTAATAAAGGAAGAAGTGAGGACTTGGGGATTGATTTCCAGCTTAAGTTGTATTAGAAGCTCCTTTTAGCAAATGCTATAAAGCTGAGCTAAGAATGTGGAGCCAGAAACCATGCAGACAGCACTGAAGCCAGGCCACGCATGCCTTGCCAAGCTCTATTTTTGAGCGGCATCCAAAAGCGAGTTCTGTCAGTACTTCATCACACAACTGAATCCTGTCGTTTCTTTTCTAGCTTTGAGCTCATACATTCAAGGGCCTTACTGGGTCACCACTCAGAAAAGCTAGGACCATTGTCTGGCAGGGTATTGTCCCAAGAAATAGCTCTGCTGCCCCTGTTTCATCATCTGTACTGAACATCGCTAATGGTCTACTTTGGGGCTGGCTGCTCAACCTCTGCTATCTCTTATCTCAGTCTCCAGGGACACTAGTTATGGAAAGTCTAGACTGTCACTTTTACCACCCAAAACAGTGCCTATCAGAGAACAGAACAGAATGAATTGAAGTGCCCTGGGAGACTGCTATGTAACCACACATGGCCCAACCTGGAAAATCATCAAGTCAACCCTTTATGAAACATAGCTAGGGTCTTTGGTTACAGATATTGTTGGACAGTTCTCTCTCTGCTCCTCCATCCATCTCATGTGGCTGCTCATATGACCTATAGTTAACAACTGCTGAGAGGCAACTTGGCAGCAGCACCTTCCCTCCTTCCCTGAGGTCACACTCCACACTAAATAAGGCCTTCATATGGTATTTCTTTTGCTTAGCTCGGCTTTCTGCAGAATCTAGGCCAGGACACAATAGAAATGAGCAAGTAAAGAAGCATAGACATCAGCTTGCTTTTAATTATTTGAGTGTGTAGGAAAAGAAGGGAAGATGGCATCCCTTTGGGGATATGTATACCAACTCAGATTGGTTGGCTAGCCCAGGTAACTATTTCCAGAAGAGCCAGCAAGGAGCTATACAACATGGTTGTTGTTAGCATTTATATTCTAAAATCCCAGGCTTCAAAATACATATGTCATGCAAAGAATTCAATGCATACCACTCTAATGGCCCTGTCTGCAGAATTTTAAGGTACAGTCAGCTACTCTCCGAGAATGTTCACCTAATACTTCATTCTCTGTTCACTGATAGACACACCCCTCCTTCCAGTCAACTCTATTCAGCTTGTTATTTCTCCCTTAGCTTCTTCTTTTGGGGGCCAGCTGTACTAAAAAGCCAAGCCTTTTACAGTGTTCCTGAGAATAGGATCCATGTAAGCCTCATTCTTTGAGAGACTCAGTCAAAATATAACCCTCCCCCCTACCAAAAAAACAAAAACAAAAGCAAAAACATGATAGTAAGTTCAACAGAAATCATTGCCTCCGGTCCTCTGGGGAATGAAGTTATGCAATAAAGATAACAGGAAGAATGGAGATGGGTTCGGTTCTCACCTGTCTACAGAGTACAGAGGACTCTGCAGAGGGAGACACGTCCTTTCCACATAGAATGGAACGTTTACTCACTCAGTACTGTAGCATACCCACCATGTATTGCGGGATACACCCCTTAACAAGAAGGTGCCTTCCAGTCTCCGTGGATCTTTCTGAGCAGTGAGAGCGGAAGATCCTGCTTCTCGTGGCCAGGAGCTCCAAGAATTCACAGGCCTACAGGTGACCTAGTAGTACCAATTGCTGATGGAGATACCATCAGCTTCTCCTCTGCCTTTGGTCCCTACCTTCCAGGTGTTGGCCACACTCCAGTGAGTGGTGGGTGCCTAAGGCCACTCAGCCCACCTACGTGTGGCTCGGCTCCCAGTTGACAGAGGGCCTTCTTCTACAGGTCCTGTTACTTCATCCCTAGAAGCAGCAGCTGCTCTCTGGGTTAGCTCTGAAGGTTCCTGTCTTCAGGGTATCATGTGGGTACATGAGAGCCTGGTCACCTGGCTTATGCTGGCAGCTGAGAGCTGGAGTTATCCCAGAACTGCCCCTCCCCACTTAAATCAGCATTCTTCAGATTTTGGTTCACCCCAACCAATGAGGGAAATATACTGTACACTGTTTCAAAGAACTTTTAAGAAAGATAATTATGAATCCATTTCAGGGGCAGTAAGATTGTTCAATGAGGAAAGCTGCTTGCTGCCACACCTAAAGACCTGACTCCAGGGCCCCACTGGTAGAAGGAGAGAACAGAATCTCATGCATTGCCCTCTGACCTGCATGTGAGCATTCCACATTTTATGCACACACACACATCAATAAATAAATTTAAATTTAAAAATGAGTGATGAATGTGTTTCAAAGTTATTTTTCATAGCCGAGTGTGGTGGTACACAACTTTAGTCCCAGCACTTGAGAGACAGAGGTAGGCAGATCTCTGTGAGTCCAAAGCCAGTCTGAGCTACATAGTGAGCACCTGTATACAAAGGAAAACAAAAAACTATAAAAGACTAATTCCAAAGATTTATTTGTGGTAATCATACTTCACAGGAAAAGAAAGTGGATATGGCTCTATTTTATCAACATATAATCATTGTATAAAACACTGGATTTCATGATGACATTCATAATACTTTGATCATTTCCAAGTCCAGGTTTCTTTTATTGCTTCCCACTTCCTGCTGGCCCCTTTTCTCTTTCCAAATAGCCTCCCTTCTATCTCCATGTATCTTTTTTTTAATCCAGCATCCACCTATGAGAGAAAATGTGCATTATTGGTTACTCTGACTATGACTCATACCACTCACTATGACAGTGTCTAGTTCTACTCATTTTCCTGCAAATGATATGACTGTGTTCTTTAATCCGGATAAAACCCCACTGTTTGTGTGTAGCACGTTGTCCTTATCCATTCCTCTGCTGGATGCCTCCAAGGATCCCATATCCTGGTTCCTATGCACAATGCTACAATGGACATGGGAGTGCAGGTATCTCCATGATGTGTGACTTAGATCTTTCTATGTTATATCCAAAGGAGTGGCATAGCTGAGTCCTATGGTAGTCCCACTTTTAGTTTTTGAGGAGTCACCATACTTATTTCCATAATGGCTACACTAATTTACATCCCCAAGGTGGTTACTATTTAACTCCAGTAAATGCTTGGTTAAAGGTCACTCAAGTGTTAACTCAGCTAATGGTCGACTAGTGGGTAGGTAACTGGCCTCCTTGCTCAAGTCTTAATCCTTTAAAGTAGACCAGAAAATTGCTTAAATGTTTCCTCAGGAATAGTACTTTCTTTCCAGAAAGAGGCTGTGGACCATATTACACTAAGGCTTCTACCTCAGTGGAGATTGGGAACAATTTTCTCAGTATAATTGCACCTGGGAAACAAATGTTTGCATCATTGAAATAGAAGTCACAAGAAATACCTGTCCAATCCAGAGAGTTACATTTTTTTCCTTTCATTTTCTATTTATTAAAATTATTTGTTATTTTTTATTATTTGGGAGTTGAAGAGATGGTCCCATAGATAAAAGCTCATATCACACAAACCTGATAACCTGAGTTTGGTCCCTGGATCCCACAGTGGAGGGAGAGAATTGACTCCTGAAAGTTGTCATTTGACCTCCAAATGTGCACTGTTAAAAGCAATGGCAGGGGTTGTTTTCAAATGTGTCATCAACTGGTTACCATAGCATAGTGGTTATCACTTTCGCCTCACACTCCAATGTGTCATCTACTTCCCTCAATAATGTCATTTGAACTTGTTATTCTGTAAGTTTGGAGGCTTTGAAGTGCAAGACTGACGTCATATTATTTGTCTGTCAAATGGTTTCTATGAAGCACATTTACGATCTTGTAACAGAAGGCAATCTTTAAAGACGAGAAAGTTCATGGCAGCATTGTGTATAATAGATGGAAACCAGAAATAACCCAGATGTCCGTCAGCAGAAGAGTAATTGGTACAGAGAGAATTGTGGGAAAGTTGTACAAAGGAATGTTTCCTGGGATCTTAAAAGATCATACTCCTGGTACACAAACCAGAATGACTCCCACAGTCATGCTGAGAACAAAAGAAGCTATACATGAACAAAGATACGCTGCACGAGTCTATTTATATGAAGCCAAAGACCAGACGAAAATAAACCAGTGGCGAGAGGACTGAGAATGGTGGTTGCCAGGGCTGGAGAGATGACTCAGCAGGTAAAGGCATACTCAATTCCCAGAACCTTCATGGAGGCTCCCAACAACAGTCACAGAGGACAGAGCGCCCTCTTCTGGCCTCTGTGGTCACTGCATGCAAAATACCAATACACATAAAATAAAAGTTTATTTAAATAGGGGTTGCCTCTGGGTTTTGGAAGGGCAAGATGACACCTTCTGGGTGTGGAAACATTCATTTTTTGCAACCTTATCAAAACACAATTATTGTGCAATGATCTTATCAAGTTGATAGACACTTAAGCTCTTCTCTCCAACAGTTTTCAAGTAAACAATACACAGTTATTAACTATAGTCACCATACTGCAGAGTAGATCCCCAGAACTTTATATGGATTTCAACCACTTACACCAACATTTTTCCAACCTCTCACCAGCCCACAGCCTCTGAAAACCACATTCTTATCTTCAATCTTTTGGATTCCACATACAAATGGAACCATACCACATTTTTCTTTAGCATGCAGCTTCTTTCACTTTGAATATTATTCTCCAGACTTAGTCATGTTATTTTTAAAGCTGTATAGTATTCCAACACACACACACACACACACACACACACACACACACACACAATGGGTCCACGAATGGATCAGAACTAGCCCTCAGATCTTCTAAATTCAAAGTTCTCCCATAGCAACTGTCACCTCCGCCCTCCCTAAGTTGTCTCATTAGGATCCCCCTTTGTCTATCTTCCTTGGGGGAATTTCGGCCTGGTGGCCATCAGGGCTACCACATGGTATGCACACATTACACACAGGCAACCAGTTTCTTCTCCATCATCCCAGTTGGCTTATTCCTCTCAACAAACTCAGAAGAAGACTATCTAGTCCCCTTCTCATATACAATAACTGAGGTTAGGGGAGATTTGATCACTTCAAGGGGTCACATGGCAAATAAACCAGGTGACTCAAACCCAGGCTGCCTGACATCTGTGTCCTTCAGAGACAATGTGTTTGCCTCCTTTCCCAGTCTTCACAAAAAGCAATCTTCCATAAGTGTGCATGACTATGACACACCCCAACCTGCTTGTAGAGCTACTGTCCTTCAGCCTGTGACCATAGCTGTTCCTATCACAGCCACAGTCTTTAGATCCCAGGAGAGGAAACCCCTTGGGATTTCAGGGATTTCCTCTGCCACACAGATGATACTGGAGTCAGTGGGGACAGCGTTTAAAGAGTAGACACTCCTGTCAACACTCAAATCAGCTAAGACCTGTTTATTTGCATAACGTTATAAGGGAGGAAATGCCATATTTCCACATAAACAGACCAAACTAATGTGCAAACTTCACCTTCCTAACAGGATGGTATGTGTTAGAAAATAAATCCACACTTCAGGACCAAGTGTTTTGAAATGGAAATTTCAATTGACAGCTCAAATATCACTTTCTCGCCTCCTGTGGTGGAATCAGTTCCAGGCTGAGGTCTCACCAGCTCTCCATAATCTACTGGTAAGAAAAAGAAAGTTCCTACTAGCCAGAAGCTGGCCTGGTACCCATGCTCGAGAGTGGGCAGAGCCACACTGTGGCCACTACCAGATTAGATGAAACCAGGCTGCTTCCTGACCATTCCTGAATATAGCTAAAAACTACAGCAGGGAGTAAGCTGAAATGACAAGCGGCCTTCCCAACCCTGATTCATGGATAGGATGACAGGCACCCCTCTCACCCCTGAAATCACGGATAGGATAAGAGCTCCTTTGTCAGTCTGGGTCTTCTCAGTCTACTCCCATCCCTTTGCCTCTGGGTAGGAATTACCAAGATACTCAGTCACAGTTTCTCCCTTCAGCATGACAGTGTCGGAGGCAGAACAAAGCTAGTCTGCCTTTAGCAACATCCCCCAAAGAAAGTTTTCCAAGCAAAAAGCAAAAAGCCTGCAATTCCCTTTTCATACTCTCTAACTAACACAACCCAAGGTCCCTCAGGATGTCTACCCCTTCAATATAAGGACTTTTCTTCTCCTTCTCCTTCTCCTTCTCCTTCTCCTTCTCCTTCTCCTTCTCCTTCTCCTTCTCCTTCTCCTTCTCCTTCTTTCTCCTTCTCCTTCTTCTTCTTCCTCCTCCTCCTCCTCCTCTTCTTCTTTTTAATCAGTCTTTCTACTAGAGTGTCCTGGAAGGCCTTTGCCTAAAGAGTGATGTCCTCAGCCACCTGCCATCCTGTTACTATGTCACCGAGTTGTATGCTGAATTTATACTGAAGTTAGAAAATGAGATGAAATGCATGAGTATAAACCCTGTTTCTTTTTTTTTTTTTTTTTAACAACTTAGATTCCATGTAACATCACACAAAACAAGGTCAAAATGTCAGTGAAAAAGCAAGAGTGTCTGTCTACAATTACAAGTATTCCATTCTTTAAAGATTTTTATTTTATCTTCAATTATGCATATCGTTGTATGCCTACATGTGCAAATTTTTTTGCACATGGGGCGGTTCATTTGGAAGCCAGAAGAGGGCGCTAGATTAGCTAATCATAAAGGTCTGGAGGTACAAACAGGAAGTGATACTGTTAACTAAAGGCTAGCTCTGCCCTCTGAGCTTCAGGCAAACTTTATTGTTGAAGTAGAATCAAGATGTCACCACATGGAGGAGCAAGCAGAAAGCCTGATCCAACATAGGGAAACTAGGTTCCCCACTGTTCCGGGCAGTGCCTCAGGGAAGCAAGCCAATAGTAGGATTCTTGCCTGCAGGGGGCTTGTGTTCTCTCACAGGAGACAGCGAACAAATACACAGGATAGGGATAAGCATGAAAGACGATCAAGACTGGAGAATAATGCAGGAGGGACTCATAGACAGCATTCTGGATAGCTATAGTGTTGTTATCAAAGGAAAAAGCTCCGTGGCTTTGGGTCTGGGAATCCTATGTAATGGTCAGAGGCTGCCACACTTTGATGAATTCCTATGAAAGTAACAAAACAATTTTTGAGAAAGCTGATGATTTAGCTAGCACTTGCAGCAGATTGCTGATGGTATCTCTGATCAATCAGGAGGGAGCCCAGATGACGCCATCTTTTGACCACAGTTCTAAACACAGGTGTTGCCTACCTCCTCAAGTAAATGTAAGATAACGACATTCTATACCACCACCAAGGTGATTTGATTTCTGGAAAATATTGTTCAGTGGCTATAGGATTGTTCACTTCAAAAAAACAATACTTTAGACTTGGGTACAGCTATCTGAGATGGTCCTTTTCCATGCATTTACTCAAAATCATCTCACCTAGTTTGCTGGGATTGCATAAGACAGGGAGTCAGTGTGGTTACTGACTCAATGTTCCCACCCCAAGAGCAGTAGCTGCTTGTGGATGTTGGAAGTGTTCCTGCTGCTGGGGAATTCCATATGATAGAATTGCAATAGCTTCATGAAAGGGATTGTTCAGGTTGAAATATTAGTGACGAAAAGAATGTACTGAGATAGCACTTACCGAGTGAATCACCACTGGGAAGCAGTCCCTGGGTAAGGGAAACCCTTCAATCATAACACTAAGGAGCCTGGCAGTGTTCACAACCTTGATAAGTTCTTCTCCCCTCTTTGCTCTTTGCTCATCACCAGTGGCACTGTGACCTGAATTGAATTGATGGTGCCTCATTCATTTCATCGGCTTGAATTACTGTGGCAAATAGCAGAAGTAAGCCAGCTTATAAATAGCCAAGGGTTTGGGAGATGGCACAGCATGAGGACTGGAATTCAATCCCCAGGAGACACTTAAAGAAAAAACCCACACGTGGTGGTATACATTTGTAAGCTCAGCTCTGTAGAGACACGAAGATCCCTGGGGTTTACTGGCTGGCCAGTCCAGCCTAATTGGGGAGCTCTATGTTCAGTGAGAGATCTTGACTCAAAAAAAATGAGGTGAATAGTGTGAGGCTTAACAAGAGAAAGAAACCACCAGAGCTCTGCTGAGGTTGAAAGATAAAGCTTTATTCGAGGTTCAGATTGCCAGTCTGGCTTCAAGTGAAGAGAGAACAGCCCTGCTAAAGGGCAAGTTTGGAATTTGACTGGGCAAGAGAGTGGTTGGGGAGCATTAAGGGAAAAGGAACTGCTACAATCAAGAGTAAAAATTACTATTGTGAGCAAAATGTTTTAATCACTAAGATGGCAGGATGTTGTGTTGTCAACCTGCTCCACCGAGATAAGGGTCAGGTGACTTCTGCAAAATGCAGTAAGTTCAGCCTCCACGTCCTCAAAGTGAAAGTGTTGGCATGAGATCTCTGCCAAATAGGGGAGAAAGATGGGGAATTACAAGGGGGAAAAAGTGGGTAAGAGGAATGCTGTTGAACACACAAGATAAAATCCTGGGACAATGTGGGGTTGGCTGTCAACCCCTACTACAGGGACCTTTGAGGGACAGGTGTTATAGAGTAGTAAGGCAGTACTGACCACATGACTCCGTGTCTAAGACAAATGAAGCAGGCTTACTTGCCACTTGGACTGTTACCCTGGGCTCCTCAATTGTGGTGGAAAGAGCATTGTTGGCAGCCAAGTCATAGGATGCTATCAGTCTTCAACCACCGGGCCCTGAAGAACTCATCCTCTGAGGGGTTTGGGGAAGGAGCTGGCCTACCGTGTTACAGCAAGGAAAGGCAATTGTCCTTCCAGTGTTTCTGTCCACCACATTATCAGCAAGACTTTTAAAGTGGCTGAGGTGAAAGGACGGGATTGGACAGGTGTCCCTAACTGAGGTCAAGGGGACCCTAAGGGAGACGGGCTCAATGTGGTATTCAGGCATGACTTATGGCTGGAGACCAGGCCTTGACGACAGACTAACCCGAAAGAGATACACATCAAGAACAGGCCAGCCTAGAAGGGAGCATACTGAGAACAAGCTAGCCCCAGAAAGGACATTTACTGAGAAGGAGATGAGATCAGAGACACCAGAGGTTTAATCCATTATTGTCACGGCAGGTAGCATGGGGACATGAAAGTAGGCATGGTGCTGGAGAAGGAGCTGAGAGCTCTACATTTGATCTGCAGGCAGCAGAAACAACTGTGTACCATACTGAGCAGAGCTTGAGCAAAGGAGACGTCAAAGCCTACCCTGACAATGACACACTTCCTCCAATAAGGCCATATCTTCCAGAACAAAGCCACGCCTCCTAATAGGGCCACTCCCTTTGGGGGCCATTTTCTTTCAAACTACCATAGCATTTTAGATTATGTCACAATTTATGCCAAGTATGACAGGGCCTCCATGTCAGGATCCTTTCTGAAATTCCATATAATCAAGACAAACCCATGCTTTTCTGTCTTTGCCAATTCAAATCACCCTGACTCAGCATTACTCCAACCAAATGCTTCCCATTGTGTTGCCCGCACCATGTCAACCCCACTCACTCAAGTGCTTTAGAGCTGTTCTTTCCTTGTCTTCCCTGGAGTCAATATCACCCTGTTGCTTCCTCTTCCTCTTCTTTATTTCTGCCTGAAAGGCAGGTATACAACACTTTCCTGTTTCTCCTTTGTGGAAGTGGTATGCAATGAATGGATCCTAGGGGCCTTCCATGAAGACAAGCACTCTGCCACTGAGCGACATATCCACAGTCCTAGAACTTTTCCTTCATAAGTGTTTTCACAGAATAAACAGACACAAGTTAAAGAAACACACAGCATTCATGGAGACCCCAGAGATTTGAACAGTCACAGTTTATGGAGGACTTTGTGCACTTGGCCTTCTACTTACTCCTAGCTCCGAGCAAGTGTCTCTCAACCTCAGCTCTTCAGGAGAGTAATGAATCCCTTCCTATGCTGTACTCTCTCTTCCCTGGCAGTGCAATGTGGCTCTCAGTTAAGCAGCTGACCCTTGGTTTGCTTCTACCTAAGGAGACTAGTGAGATCTGAGCTCAATACTGTCAGCTGTGAGATTTAGATTATAGTCTCAAAATGGTTACCCAACTTTTCCACAATAACTGGTGGTAAGAGAGAACAGTTACAACTCCTTGTCTAGGAAGCTGTTTAAACTAGTATAATTTCATCCGTCTGAGATAATTAGGTATGTGTGCTCAAAGCCAGGGAACTAAATGGGCCAGAATCTACACATTCCTCACAGATACTGCCTCTGTGTTCTTACTTGTCTGCTTGTTTGACTATTCCTTACTTCTAACTCAATGAAGTGTTTCATTCATCACTAATTTGTCATAAGCTGTGCCCAACAGTCAGGAACACCTTTAAGGAACCGTGCCACAAATCCATGAATTTGCAGGCAGAGGGGCCTGCAGTAGAACCACTCACCCACACACCCCAGCTGTCTGCTACCAAGGAAACTATTTTCCATGAAAGAATGCCAAGAATGATAGAAACTTCACCACCACCAAAATGTGAATTTAACATTCATTTCTTCCTAGTTGAAAGGGAAGAGGAGCCTTGTCCCAAGACAGCCAGTTTTTTCCCTCATGAACAAACACCTTCATGTCTCTTTAAAGATAATTAGATACTACTAGGTAGAAAATAAATTATTTTCCAGAGGGGAGAATGTGTTAGAGATGGTGGCACATGCCTATAACCCTGAGAGTTTGAAGCAAGAGGATGGCCTTGAGATTAAGGATAATCTGGACTACATAGAGAGACCCTGCCTTAAACAACAAACAAAGGAGGTAAGGTTGCTTCATTATTATAATCAAGACCAAGCAGGCCTTGGGGTCCAACAGTCTTGGCTTAAATGATAGCTTCTGCAATATAAACTTCCTTGTTCAGGTTTTTAACCTCTGTACATATGATCGTGGTCACAATTAAAAACAGAGCTATAGATACATATTGAACTCCAGTTGGGAGAGGTGAGTCTGGTCTCAAAATGGAGGGTTAGGATCCAAAGGAACCAGAGAACTTGGGGAGGCTGTTTGTTGGTGGTCTTAGCTTTGAAACTACAGGTGATAGTTTAAGAGAACATTCTGAGAAATTGGGCACACTTACAAGCTACATAGTAATGAGAGACCACCAAACAAAAACGTTCCAGGGGCTTTGTTTTGTGGCTTACGCTTGTGTTGAAAGACAGATGCAGCATTACGTGCTGGACCACAGGAGGCTGCTGGCCGTGTGGTGGGACAAAGTCAGTCATCTCTG
Organism: Cricetulus griseus; assembly: GCF_003668045.3. Lineage (NCBI taxonomy): Eukaryota > Metazoa > Chordata > Mammalia > Rodentia > Cricetidae > Cricetulus > Cricetulus griseus. Next base: position 281,168,772 of record NC_048595.1, on the reverse strand, counting down.
GAGAGGATTCTGTAAAGCCTGCTGCCCCTTGAGCAGGGGAGAAAATGTTGGTTTGTGGCATTAAAGGAGATAAAGAAGAACATAATTAGAGACTACTTTGAAAAGTGCAAAACCTTAGATGTTGAAACCTTACATGTTGGAAGACAGCCAGAGTGGAAAAAAAGAGGATTTGCTTCTGTAACCTTTGATGATCACAGCACAGTTGATAAGGGTGTTGTTCAGAAATACCACACTATTAATGGGCATAATTGTGAAGTGGAAAAGGCCCTTTATAAACTATGCATACATACATCCAGAGTGTGCTGATCACAGAGAGGTCATGGTGGTGGATCTGGCAACCTCTGGGTTGTGAGGAAAGGAGGTGGTAGAGGTAATTGTGGTCATGGTGGAAACTTGGTGAATAGGAGGGTACGATGGTGGAAAACAGTCGGGTTTGGGGCTTTCTCCTTCCACAGCTTACATATGCACACACATATGCACACACATATGCACACACATATACACACACATATGCACACACACACATATACACACATATGCATACACACATACACACACATACACACGCATATGCACACATATGCACACATATACACACACATGCACACACATATACACACACAAATATACACACACATATACACACACATGCACACACACATATGCATACACATGCACACACATATACACACACAAATATACACACACACATATACACACACATGCACACACACATATGCATACACATGCACACACATACGCACACACATATGCATACACATATACACATACATGCATACACATACACACACATACACACACACACATATGCACACACATACGCACATGCACACACATACTCATATGCATGCACGCACTTAAAAAAAGAAAGAAACCAAGCGTGAAACGGCTGTGTGCCAACTTTTCTAGCCATGGAAAACTGCTGCTGCCTCCTCCACAGGCATCTTTTCTTGCACAAACCAATTGGCTGTGGGCCTTTTGCATTAGAGATTCAGGGAAGTTGTGAATTACAAATTGAACTGACAATGAAGGTTTCCTAAAAGTTTGCCATGTGTCTCCCGATTACAGAGTATTTCATTGTACCATTTGCATAGACCTCCAACGAGATAAATCAGGTCTTTGGGGTCAGATGGAGCCTAAGATTAAATCCCTGCCTTGCTACCTTCTCCCCTGTCATCCTGGAAACATTTAAATGTGGCGTTCTCTTTTGTGCCTGGCTCAGAGTCAATGCCCCCCCTTCCAGCTTCACCGTGTTACACTCTGTGGATACTGACCCTCCCACCAAGCAGACTGTGCTTCCAGGAGTGCCTCCAATGCCATAGCATCCCTGTCCACCATAGCAGGTTTTCCTCCTCTGAGGCAGCCAGTGATTTCTGCAGGTACAAGTGTTCCCTAGCTCTCAAATGGTTTTTGTTACTAATGTTCTTATTTACTATAAACAAGCTCCTGGAAGAAGGCCTAAGCCTCACTCACACAACCTGCACTTCCGGAAGCATCTCCCACGCTGTATCTTCAATGTTGCCGATGCTCAGCCTTCTCGAGAAAGAACAGACTAATAGAACAGATATATAACAGAAGAAGATAGAGTAAGGAGATTGATTAAAGGGGCTTACAGGCTATGGTCCAGCTAGTCCCACAATGACTGTCTACCAATGCTGTTCAGTTCCTGAGGGTGGATGCCTCAGCTGCTCTACAAAAAAGCAGATTGGGCAAGGCAGAATGCAGTACCTCTCCATGGTCTGCTTGAGTTCCTGCCCTGACTTCCTTCCATGATGAACAGTGATATGGAAGCATAAGCCAAATAAACCCTTTCCTCCCCCATTTGCTTCTGGTCACAGAGTTTCATCACAGCAATAGTGACTCTAAGACAAGCAGTAATCACAGATATTTGAAACTGAGGGTCCATCTACTGCCATAGGCCAGGCACAGGAACACAGGTCATCACTAGTACACTGACCATGGAACCTGCCGTGCAGCAGTGCCTAGTAAGAGCTTGTAAAATGGATGAACCAGCCCTCTGGCCCAGCTCTGTGATAGAGTGCTTGCTGGTCAAGTGGGAAGTTCAAACCTCAACAAACTGTGTCCCAACCACCATGGGTAGCCTTGCTGTGGATGTTTTGAATTGGTTCTTCATAATCTTCCAGCTACTAGAAGTGAATTTGCAGCCCAGCCATCAAGCTATTGGTCACCAGCCTCTCCTCCCAGCACAGGTGAAACCATGAGAAAGGTGGTAAGTTAACCTCTGGTACACCCCAAGTTTGGATTTAATGCCACAACTTGAAAGCATTAGAATGACTCACCCTAGCACAGCAGTTCTCAACCTGTGAGTTACAACCCCGTTGGCAAACCTCTGTCTCTGAAAACATTTACATTATGATCCTTAACAGTAGTGGGGTTCGGCTGTTAAACAGTAGCGGGGTTACAGTTATAAAGTAGCAACAAAAATAATTTTATGGTTGGGGGTCACCACAACATGAAGTGCTGTATTAGAGGGTCACAGCATTAGAAAGGTTGGGAACCACTGTCCTAGCGCATGCTTTCCTGGGCCACTGTCATCAGCTAAGGTCTCAGAGGCCAGTTAAATGCTGTTCTCACCTGGTCTGTGATAGTGAATGAGAAGCTAACTGACCCAGTTGGCCTTGAAAGTTAAATCCCAGCATGAGAGTGCTTATGAGCCTTGCAAGGGGAGGCCATTCCAGAAGAGACCACTTCAGAGACCCATTAAAATCTTCTCTAAGTTTGGCACCACTTAAGGAGCACACTCGCTGACTTAGTAAAGGGCACTCAGGACTCATTAGTGTGAAATTAGCTGTGGGAGGACATAAAAACAATTACCAAGAAATGAGCTGGCTTTAGCTCATTGGTTCCTACTCAAACTGTCTTGTCTTCACAAGACACTGGTCCACCATAGAGCTTTCCAGACCCAGGCTCAAATATGACTTCAATGGGTCACCTGGGCAAGAGCCAGCAGGATCCGGAGAAATGCTCCTTTCAGGTCCCTCTTATCTCAGTGATATTTGGTCCTTGACTAGCTGGGAGGAAACCAAGACTCTTGGTAGCTTGATAAGAAGCAGTAGGGAGTCACAAGGCAAGGTAAATCTCTGGCATCAGAGGACTTGCTATTTTTAAGTGTTATTGCCCTTTTCACTCATATATTTGCTCATTCTGCTATTCAAAAATTCCATGGCATTCCAAATGTCTGACCACATAGGGGTAAAAAAATAGCCCCTTTCCACATGGTTTTTTCAGTCTATCAAAGGATACATACCTTCATCAGAAACACAGACGCTGAAGGCTAGTGAAAAAACCTCATGTAACCCATAGAACCACTCAGAAGAGGGGGGTCTCTACTCTGGAGTCCTCGAGATAGGTGACCATCCTAGTTTGTTTTCTATTGCTGTGTACCCATGGCTGAAACAACTTGGTGAGAAAAAGATTATTTAATACATCCTGGTCGCAGTCCATCGAGGGACATCAGGACAGCAAATGAAGCAGAAACAGAGGCAGGCACCATGGAGGAGTGTTGCTCTCTGATTTCCCCCTCATCCCTTGCTCAGCTTGCTTTCTTATACAGCCCTGGACCATCTGACCCAGGGTATCATCACCCACAGTGAGCTTGTCCCTCCTGTATCAATCAATAGTCAAGAAAATGCTCCCATAGACATGCCTATAGGACAATGTGATAGAGGCATTTCCTTAATTGATATTCCCTCTCTATATATAAGTTGTTTCAAGCCAACAGAAACTAGCCAGCACAGTGACCAAAAAATGACTCATACATGGGAGTTTGGGGAGAAGACAGCTCAGATAGGCTACACAAGAGAAAACATTAGCTTCCCTAAGTTTCAGTGCTGTTATCCATCAACTGGGAGAAGCCACAGGCCTACCATTCCCGATGTCATCTCAGTGACATTCCTGGGAGCCTTAGAGAACAAATGACTAGCACAGGACTAACACTCTTGTCCCACTGGGGTCACTCACACTGGCAGGCCCAAGTTTCTTGAAGGTGTCAAGTACATTTCAGAAAATGCCCCCCTGGCAACCAGGAGAGTGTATTTCTAGCATCCAACAGCCGGCCGGAATTAGGAGGGAGCCAGCAGCGAGGGAGGAAAGCAAAGTGCAACAGTTGAAGCCCTTTGATAAAGCTCTAACCACAGGCCCTGTTGCTAAAGCAGGAAAGTCCACAAGCTTGAAATTAAATTTGTTCATCACTATGCCAGCCTTACAGTCATCCAAGTTCTTTCGGCTGTGGGATCATAGTCTGTCTGTGACCCCTCATGCATCACATCAAGATTCACTTCACGCCTGTTACCTTGTTTGATCTTTTAGAAAGATCAACCTGAGAGGCAAGTATGACAGCTAGTCATGGTTCCTTCTTTTTTCTTAATACATTGATCTGGGCTGGTGAGATGGTTCAGTAGGTAAAACACTCGTTGTACAAGCCTGACAAGCCGTGTTTGATCCCTGGGACCCACATAAAGGTAGAAGGAAAGAACTGACTCTACAAGGTTGTTATTGAGCTCTATGCACTTGCCATGGCACACACATGCACACACAAGTGCTCGAGAAACTCTCACCACACCACACCACGCATACACCACACACACACATAATAATAATAATTAATAAATAATATTAAAAATAGATTTCTGAATTGTTGAGGGGCAGAGACTAACTCTCTTGCTTGGGTCACAGGTTCTACAGAAGGGGGTAGGGTCATAGGTCATCCTAGGTTCCTCCTTGGGTCACTAAAACATGACGTTTCTGAATTCTAATTGTTTAAGAAGCATCCAAAATCAAACAGAAGAAGAAGGCACATGAATTCATACCAGATATAAATCAAGTTTTCTCTATGCACTTTTTTCTTTGGATTTCAAAGGAAACTGGTAAACAAGTGCATGGTCTCTAAGTGTTTCTCTGGTGTGCCAAGATTGACAGAATGCATGACTAAGTACAATTTTTACTCTCAAAAAAACCAAAACAAGAAACACACCCCAAAGAAGCCTTCTGCAAGAGAGAAATTTCTTTGATGTTCTTAGTTCTTGTATGAACAGCCATTTTACTCCACAGTATAGCTAGATTAGTTTTCATATAAACATGAATTAGTTCATTTATCCCATATATTTTTTTCACTGAAATTGACTTCCTGTGCCAATGCACCCACCCACCATGGTTTCCTGCATGCTTGCCACTCAGCAGAGACTGAACCAATAACAGCATGAAATTCACCTCATTTATATTTCTATCCACATACTTTATGGGCTGACACATGGGTCTCAGGTCTCAAAAAGAAAGGTACGAGGCCATGCTTAGGTTTGGCGATGCGTACCAAGGAGAGAATGATTTAAAGCACTGACTCTTAATGTGTTGTTTTGTTGTTGTTTGGGTTGTTTTTTGTTTTTTGTTTTTTCAGACAGGGTTTCACATCTCTGGGGCTGGCCTTACATAAGCTGAAGCTGTCCTGAAATTCTTGATCCTCCTACCTCCACTTTCCTGAGTGCTGAGATCACAGACCTGTGTCTGTAATCACCAGACCCAGGAACAATATAGTGATTGTGTGTGTTCCATCAGGGGCAGGCCTTCCGCCCTTGGCAGCAAGCACCAGATCCAAGAGTTGCGTGAAAGACAATCAGGCAGGTGCCAAACAAGGATGTGTCAGCCAGCGAAAGGGGATGCATCTTCTCTGTGCTTCACGAAGTGGTAGTGCGTGCATTTCCCAAACAGCATGAGAGGACCAGAAATTCTCTTTATGCAGAAACACATCCAATCATGTCGCAACCACTGCACAATCCATCGCTGATTTGTGAGACGCACCTTGCTACTTTTAGTGGTTGCATCTACTCAGGTTTGTTGGGATTTTTTTTCCTGTGTCTGAGTTAGACCCTCCCCCCATCTTCTTTATATCCTTATATCAGCTGGTTGTAGCTAATAAGAATCTCTAATTTTATAAACACGAAGGATGAGGATCAAAAACGGGAGCAGTGGGGCCCAAGAGATGGCTCAGCTTGTAAAGGTGCTTGCCACCAGAACTGGTGACCTGAGTTCAATCCCTGGGACCCACACGATAGAAGAGATAGAAGAAGAGAACTGATTCCTGAAAGTTATCCTGTGACCTGCACATGTGTGCCATGACTGCACACATACACACACACACACACACACACACACACACACACACACACACACAAACCTGTAATTTTTAATAGACTCGGAGAGTAGTTGATGGAAACTTGTTATCTATGAGAGACTTCATTTGCCTTTATTTTCTTTACTTGTGAAACATCAAGTAATTTATCATCTCCATGAAGCTCTTTATTTGTTCCCTTTATGTAATTTCAACTGAGAAATAGCACATATGCCAACATATGAATCATTATCATATAAACAGACACCAAGAGATAGTTTGAGTCCCAGGCATAATTTCAGGTTCATGAGGTCCTTTCTTCTATGAAAGTTGCTTATAATTCTGCTTTCCAAACAATGTCATGTCTAACAGTTAAAAATGGTTCAATTACCTTTCACTACAATGGTGATATGCCTGGGTGATACTGTGAAGCACTGGCATAAAAATTGTGGGACTGACCAACCACCATCTGACTGGAGTTCAGGCCCACTACATCCTCTCTATGACATGGAACCCATGCCCAACACTGCTCAGTGGCCAAAAACCTGACACTAGGTAAGTCATGAACCTAGGGGAAAACCATATACTACTGACTGCTAAAATAAAGTATCAATACGAGGGCTCTAATAACACGATGCTATACTGGTAGATCAATGCCTTGTTTAGCCATCATCAGAGAAGCTTCCTCCTGCGGGGGGGGGGGACAATATAGAGACCCACAACCCACAACTGGACAATGTGCAGAGATTGAGAGACTTTGAACACTCAGTCCTAAATAGGACATTTCCATCAAATCCCTCCCCTCAGGGCTCAAAGGCAGAAGAGGAAACAGAGAGATTGCAAGAGCCAGGAAACAAGGTTTTCTAGACTCAATAGGACCCACACACACGTGAACTCAGAGAGACTGAGACAGCATTCACAGGACCTGTACAGGTCTAAGCCAGATAGGGCCCCGGGGGCTATGAGGGAAAGTAGACGACACATGCCCCTATTCCTAACCCAGAAGCTACCTCAAAAAGGAAAAACTAGTTTTCTTCAATGGAGTCTCACAGGGTACACAAACAACACTTAAGGGCAGGTTCCATGCCCAGCAGTAGATGGCCAAGACAAAATGAACTCACTAGTATTTTTGAAGGGTTTTTAGTTGACTCTTTTTTTTTTTTTAACCTTATGGGTCTTTTGCTTACACATTATGGCTTCTGAATTTGTTTCTATGGGTTTTCTCTGTGTGTGGATCTGTGTGTCTCTGTATCTATATGTGTTTCTTGGACTTTTTTTCTTCTTTGCTTTCTTTTTTCTGTTTCTTTGTACTATTCTGGTTTATTTGGTTTTATTTTATTTATTTTATTTAGATGTCTGTTTTCTAATGAAAGAGAGAGAGAGGATGTGGGAGGAGTTGGAGAGGGGAAACTAATCAGAATATATTGTATAAAAATCTATTTTCAATAAAATAAATTTAAGAAATAAGGTTGGTTCAATTGAGTACAGTAGTTGCAATTTAAGCCACCACTCAACAATCCATTCATCTTTGATCCATCATCAGTAATTGTCATTGTTCTGATATATCTGCCTTTGAACAGGTTTTCCTTGAGGCTGAAGTGACATGTGGCTGTGGCTGTGACTCCATGGTTCAATTATTTACAAAGTGCACCCTCCCCTAAGTACTGTGAAAGTTTATAATCCCCATATCATATAAACATGGTTTCTTTTCTTCTAAACCTCACGCAATGGACAGTAATGCCACTTTCTGCTGCATAAGACTCTATGCCAAACCATAAAAGTTGTTATCTTTGCCAAATGTTTTTGCTTCATTAATGCAACCCTTTTATAATGAAAATCCAGAGGATGGTAATGAAACCACACACAATTACTCTCCCAAGGCATGCACATGTGTGTGCCTGAAGACTGAGTTCTACAGCCTTTACACTTGATTTGCATGGAAGACTATCTTTGTGACAGGGGCTCAGGCATTTGTCACCCCAAGAAGACTGACCACCTTAACTTTTCTTCCTCTTCAGTCTTTACCTCAAGTGCCCTCTGGTGTTAATTCTGTCTGTGTTCTGCTTGAAGTGAATCACAGTACTACTTTATCCTATCTGTAGGCAGAATTGTAAGACTCGATAAAATCTACTATTGATACAGATTTACTAGCCCTTGCCTGACATACTTGGATGTATAATTTTTCAGGGGTGGCATTTGCTTTGATATGAATGTGTAAAGTCCTGCAAGCTCATGTGGTCCCCAGATGTTGCTGCTGTTTGGGGAGATAGTTGCACTCTTGGGAATTAGAGCCTTGGTGAAGGAAGTAGGCAGGCCTTGAGGGTTATAGACAAGCACCATTTTCAGCCCTCTTGTCTTCCTAGGCTGTGATGGGCATCCCCACTTGGACACTTCTGTCCACACAGAACTTCCTGCCACTGTACCTTGTCTGAGTCAAAATAAATCCTTCCTCTTCTAAATGGCCTCTGGTAGGGAATTCTGTCGTTGTATAAACTGATGATGTAATGATCAGTGTTATGGTTCAGGGGAAGGTTTTATTGTAGATATGAGAGAGAGAACAGCCAGGGGCATCTGGAAGAGTCCAGAGCAGAGAGAGAAAGTAGACTGAATATGGCCAACACACTGGACCTGGCCATGAGAGAAGCAAGAGCAGAGTGATGGTGGGGGGGCATGAGGGTGTAGAATAGAGAGATGGAGAGAGAGAGAGAGATGGAGAGAGAGAGAGAGAGAGAGAGAGAGAGAGAGTTGAAAATAACAGGGTTAGAAGGAGAAATGAGTAGCTGGGGTAGGAAAGCTCATGAGGGGAGGAGGTTAAGGTAGGGAAGAAGGTGAGAGGCTCAGGATGCTAACTAACATGGGCTTTGATACTAAGGGAGCCTGGAGCCCAGCCTGTGCTTTGATGTGCTGATAGCTACCACGGGTACCCATTTTATCCCTTCTGCCAGTGATAAGAGAAATGATTCTGTGGTGGTTTGAATAAGAATGGTTTCCTTAGACTCAAGTATTGAATGCTTAGTTATCAGGGAGAGGCACTACTTAGGATTAGAGGTGTGGCCTTGTTGCAGTAGGTGTGGTCTTGTCAGAGGAAGTGTGTCACTGGGGGTGGGCTTGAAGTTTCAAGGGCCCAAGACAGGCCTACTAGGTTTCTCTTCTTCCTGATGCCTGAGGATTTGAATGTAGAACTCTCGGCTACTTCTGCACCACTGTCTGCTTGCAAGTCCCCATGCTGATAATAGACTCAATCTCTGAAATATAAGCAAAACACAGTTAAATTATTTTCTTTATAAGAGTTGCTGTAGTGTTCCCCTTTCGCCACATCCTCTCCAGCATAAACCATCATTGGCGTTTTTGATTTTAGCCATTCTGATGGAAACATGATGGTATCTCAGAGTTGTTTTGATTTGCATTTTCCTAATGGATAAGGATGTTGAACACTTTCTTATGTGTCTTTAAGCTATTTTAGATTTCTCTATTGAGAATTGTCTATTTAGTTCTGTATCCCACTTTTTAATTGGATTGTTTGGTGTTTTGGGGACTAGCTTCTTGAGTTCTTTGTAAATTTTGGAGATCAGCCCTCTGTCAGACGTGGGGTTGGTGAATATCTTTTCCCACTCTGTGGGTTGCTGTTTTGTCTTATTAACTGTATCCTTTGTCTTACAGAAGCTTCTCAGTTTCATGAGATCCCACTTATTGTTGATCTCAATGTCTGTACTACTGGTGTTATGTTCAGGAAGCACTCTCCTGTACCAATTCATTCAAGGGTACCTCTCACTTTCTCTTCTAAGAGGTTCAGTGTGGCTGGATATGTGTGGAGGTCTTTGATCCATTTGGACTTAAGTTTTGTGCATGGCGATAGATATGGATCTATCTTCAGTCTTCCACATGACAGTATCCAGTTATGCCAGCACCATTTGTTGATGCTTTCTTTTTTCCATTGTATAATTTTAGCTTCTTTGTCAAAAGTCAGAAACACTCCTCCACTGCTGGTGGAAGCGAAAACTCATACAGCCACTTTGGAAATCAGTATGGCAGTTTCTCAGAAAAATGGGAATCAGTCTACCATAAGATCCAGCAATTCCATTCTTATGCATATATCCAAAAGAGGCACATTGATACAACAAGGACATCTGCTCAACTATGTTCATAGCAGCATTATTTGTAATAGCCAGAACATGGAAAGCAACCTAGATGCCCCTTAACTGAACAATGGAAAAAGAAAATGTGGTACATTTACACAGTAGAGTACTGCTCAGTGGAAAAAAAACAAAGGAATCTTGAAATTCTCAGGCAAATGGATGGAACTAGAAGAAACCATCCTGAGTGAGGTAACCCAGTCACAAAAAGACAAAGATGGTGTGTACTCACTCATATATGGATTTTAGACATAGAGCAAAGGATTAGCAGCCTACAATCCACATTGCCAGAGAAATTAGGAAACAAGGAGGACCCTAAGAGAAACATACATGGTCCCCTGGAGAAGGGGAAAGGGACAAGGCCTCATGAGTTAATTGGGAGCATGGGAGGAGGGGAGAGGAAGTTAGGAGAAAGAGAAGGGGAGAAGAGGAGGGGAGAGGAGGACATAAGGGAGCAGTAAGATTGAGTCAGGGTAAGAATAGAGGAGAGCAAGAGAAGAGATACCATAATAGAGGGAGTCATTATAGGTTTAAAGAAAAATCTGACACTAGGGAAATGTTCAGAGGTCTACAAGGATGACCCCAACTAACAATCTAAGCAATAGTGGAGAGGTTACCTTAAATGCCCTCCCTGATCATGAGATTAATGACTACCTTATATGTCATCCTAGAGCCTTCATCCAGTAGCTGATGGAAGCAGAATCAGACACCCACAGCTAAACACTGAGCTGAACTACTGGAATCCAGTTGCAGAGAGAATGATGAGTAAAAGGTTCAAGACCAGGCTGGAGAAACCCACAGAAACAGCTGACCTGAGCAAGGGGGAGCTCATGGACCCGACACTGATAGCTGGGAAACCAGCATAGGACTGATCCAGATCCCCTGAATGTGGGGGTCAGTTAGCGGGCCTGGGCAATCTATGGGGCCTCTGGTAGTGGATCAGTATTTATCTCTAGTACATGAATGGACTTTGGGAGCCCACTGCACAAAGAAGGATACTCTCTTAGCCTAGACACATGGGGGAAGGGCCTAGGTCCTGCTCTAAATGATATGACAGATTTTTGAGATCCCCATAGAAGGCCTCACCCTCCCTGGGGAGCAGAAAGGGGATGGGATAGGAGGTTGGTGGGGGGCAGGGGAGGAGGGGAGGAAGAAGGAACTGGGATTGACTTATAAACAAGCTTGTTTCTAATTTAAATTTTAAAAAAAGAAGAAGAAAATAGAGTTGCTGTAGTCATGATGTCTCTTCACAGCAATAGAGCAATGACTAAGACAGATGTCTTTTAGCAGAGGGGAACTGGCCTCACAGGTTCCTGAGGAATAGCGGCTTTTATCCAACTATCAAAAATCCTCCTAAAGTCCAATTTGAGCCCATTTCTGGATATGTCGACTGCCTTTTGGATTTTGAGAACTGGAGTTTCCTTTAGACTTAATACTTAGCATGCTAGCACATGGATTGTTTAGATTCTGGAATATTTACTTAGAGAAAAATCAAAGGTCTTAAGGACAGTAGTTCTAAACATAAGATCTTACACATTTTTAATTATTTAACCTAATTGTAAATGGCCCCCAGACCTTTGCAAAACTGACTCTATGATGGAAGTAAAATTCAGGCCATAAAATTCAGCATGTAGACAGCACCAGCTGCCAAAATGAAAAGAAAGACCTGATCCATCAAAGTCCATAGTACTGGGTCAGTCTCTAAATGTATTAACCTTGTCTTTTGACTTCTGGACTTCTGTTTCAGTAGACTGAAGGTGTCAACCTAGGACACAATTTCTTTGCTTAAAGCTCATCGTGAGAAAAGTTCCCAAAGACACTGGAATCCCAAACACCCAGTGTAGTTTCTGGTCAACCAATAAAGACCTTGGTGGAGCTGAGGATTGTATGACAATTGGTAGAGTGGTTGCCTGAATGAATGAAGTCCTTGGTACAATCACCAGCACCATTCAAATGAGGTGTGGTGCCGCACACTTGTCAATTCTGGCATTAAGGGGGTAGAGGCAGGAGAATCAGAAGTTCAGCATCATCTTCAACTACATGGAAAGTTAGAGGACCTATGAGTTATATGAAACCAGTTTTTTGTTTGTTTGTTTTTGAAAAAGCAATTAACCTGGGCTAGCAACATAACTCAGCAGATAGTTCATTCCCCAGGATTCACTTGGTAAAGAACAATGACTCTCCAAGTTGTCTTCCTACTGCCACACATTGCACAGTGGCACAAGCAAGTTTACACACACAAAATAAAATAATAACTGTGAATGTTTTAATCAATCAATTAATAATCAGTTTTCGCATGTCTTCGTATTGGCTACATCTTGTAGAGATTTCTACATGTGACAATGTCAGTACTCAACTTGATCTTGGAAGATTTGGGTTTTACAATTTTAGATGAGGGCTGCTTAATCTCTCATCTAAATGCCTAGAGGCCATTATATTTATGCTTATCACAAAAATCAAGCTATGAGATAGCTTGATCTGTAAAGTGTTTGCCTTGCAATCACGAGAACATAAGTTTAGTCCCCAAGTTTTAGTATGGTATTGGTACTTGCAACGGCATTTCTGGGGCATCAGTGACAGGCAGATACCAGAAGCTCAGTAGTCAGCCAGTCTAACCTAATTGGTGAGACCCAGGCCAGTGAGAGACCCTGTTTCAAAAAAAAAAAAAAAAAAGGTGGCTAAGGGAGTAGTTAAGAGCACTTGCTCTTGTTTTGGTTCAGTTCCCAACACCCAAATGGGGTGGCTCACAACTGCCTGTGATTCCAGCTAGAGCTGGAGAATGGATGGATGCCTTCTTCTTCTTCTGGCCTCCCCTGGGTATACACACATACATGATATGAGCACACATACCCACAAAATAAAATAAATATGTAAAAATTTTGAAAACATGATAGCTCTGAGGAATAACACCCCAAATTATGCTTTGTACTGCATGCACACGCACATACATGCAAACTTGCATGTGTGTGCATACAACACACACACACACACACACACACACACACACACACACCTAAATATGTAACTCCTAGTGTTTTGTTTTCTCCACAAAAGTACTTGGGATATTATAAGCTTAGGAACCCATCTTGCAGATTAGAAACTTACCTGGAAAAAAGAAAACAAAAACAAGAAATCAAGACCAGTAAAATGGTGTAACTTACCAAGACGGTAGAAGCCACTATATTTAGCCACCTAGATCTTTGGCTACCACAAAACAAAAAGCTATGACTCACTGAGTACCTACCATGAGTCAAACATTATGGTAAGTCTATTTCAGGCATTATTTGGGTTTCACAACAGTGTTCTGAGGTAGGTGTTTTTGTTACACCTTCTTTAGGAAGAGTGCTAGTCTTTGAGAGAGATGTTAAGGAAATGCCTGCTCACATCACATGAACAGAGATTTTGACCACAACCTGACTCTACAGCCCATGTTGGAAACCATGATTAATCTTATTGTCTTTACAGTGATCGTAAATACAGATATACAACTGCAGATACAGGGACATGCATGTATATATGATAAACCAATAAGCAAGGTATAGCAATGTTTACTCACCTTTGAAACTATAACTAAAGGCTGTCTAATTGCATACACCGAAGGAACATGAGGCAAGCATGTGTGGTGCCCATGTTATCATCTCCTTTCTGCTGTCTTTCCTATATGACAAAAACAATGAAGTTAAAACTGCACTTTCCTGACTCCTTTGCCATCAATGACCTGATAAGAATCAGATTCCATCAATCAAATGTGGCAGAATTGGAGCAACGCTAGGTATCTGCTACCCTAGGTGGCATGCCTTGGTATGGAGACATGATTTTCCCACAGGAACACAGTCATTCCAGGCTGTGGTCACAGCCTTGGGGGCGCCAGTGTCCTTTAAGGGCAAATCCTCATGGGCACGAGTCCAGACCAGCAGCAGCTGTGGCTTCTGACTGTGGTGACTTCTTAATCTTAGTGGTTTCCTAGTGTTGCTGGGTGGTTTCCTGGAACTATGGCAGATGTGATAGGTAGGGAGGATAGATAGTAAATTCCCTGGCACAATTTGTAGAGTTTCTAGGAAATAATCTGTGGAAAATTGAAAAACAGGTACAAGAAGAATAGAATGGTACTCAAATAACTCTACTTTAATTAGGTGGTGGTACAGGCCTTTAATTCCAGCACTGGGGAGGCAGACACAGGGGGATGTCTGAGTTCGAGGCCAACCTAGTCTACAGAGTGTGTTCCAGGACAGTCAAGGCTAAACAGAGAAACCCTGTCTCAAAAACAAACCAAACCAAATAAAACAAAGAATGAGAAAGGAAGGAAGGAAGGGGAGAAGGGGGGGATTAATTTGACAAAACAAGGGAAAAGGCGTTATAATTGGCCTCCAAGAGACTGGTTCATTTAGGAAGCATCCTGTTCTCACTAAGAGGGAACTCTTACTACAGACTGTAAGAAACAGAGGCTTAGAAAATCTGAACTTTATTTTCATTAACAGACGTTCTAAAGATCTGAAAAAAAAAAAAATGCTGTACCCTAGGCAGCAGTAGTACCCGAAGAGAAAGATAGATGCTAGGGAAAGCCTCTTTACTTGGTGCTGTGTATTTAGTACTTCCACTTCATGGAAGCCAGATGCTAATACAAAAAGTCCCTGTTGCATCATCGGCTCACCAGCCTCAGACTCTGTGACCCACTCTTGGGGAACTGAGCAGAAGTCACCGAAACTGGTTACCTGAATGTCGTCGCTGGTTTATGGGAAAGAAACTTAGAAACAGGACCCATGTGGCACTCAGGGAATGGAACATCTGGTTGGAACCAGTTTCTATAGAGAGGCTTCTGTGCAGGCACCAAGCCCGTCTCTGGACACCGGGAAGGACCCACCTTCGGGCAGTAGGAGTATTTACAGCAACTAGAGATGTGACCAGCCTCTAAGGCGCCACTTGGGCAGCACCACCCATGGGCTGGACCACTCTTCAATAGAACACCCGGGGAGAAGATAATTGTTCGTTGGAGAGAATTCTCAAGCACCAGAGAAGCTTCTAAAAGTCAGACAAGGAACGCCAAGAGACCTGAGATTGGATTCAATAAACAGATCCGCCAGCCTCTCCCTCCTTCACGTCTACTTCTTTATTTAATATCAATGCCAATTTGGCAGGCCCCGCTCTGATCTCACCTTGTATCACTTTTGGTCGTTCCTTCTTGCCCTTA
Source organism: Cricetulus griseus (assembly GCF_003668045.3). Taxonomy (NCBI): domain Eukaryota; kingdom Metazoa; phylum Chordata; class Mammalia; order Rodentia; family Cricetidae; genus Cricetulus; species Cricetulus griseus. Next base: position 281,153,306 of record NC_048595.1, on the reverse strand, counting down.
GCTTTTTCCTCTTCCAAAAAGAAAAGACGCTGGCCGGGTTTTCCAGCTCTCAGAATCAGACTCTTCAGAGATGGGACTTTCTACATAATCTAATTGTGTACCTTCACCTTTTTCTTCTCCCATCTATCTTTAGCCAAAACTCCCTCTTGTCTCCCTTCACCCGATACTGATTGCTATCTTTTACCTTGCCACTCATACACAACGATTAATATATTGTTGCACACAGGACTGCAGTGTCTTCCTAAAATGATGTCGACTGGACACAATTTTGAATACTGAGGAGACAAGTCATTTTTTTTCCTAATATTCAGCTCTGACTGTCCTGGGACTTGCTATGTAGATCAGACTGGCCTCAAACTAACAGACATTCAGCTTGTCTCTGCCTCCCATATGCTGGATTAAAGGTATTCTCCGCCACACCTAAGAAGAAAGCCTTAATAAGGGAATTGTCTACAGCAGGTTGGCCTATGGGCATGTCTGTTTGGAGCTGTGTTGATTGCTAACTGATGCTGGAAAAACGCATCCCAGTGGGCAGCATCATCCCCTAGTCAGGGTCTGTAGATGTGATGCCACTAGCTGTTCTAAGTTTCTGATACTTTGACTTCTCTATGATGGATCATAACCTGTAGTTAAGAGCTGAAGCAAACCCCCTTCTCCCTTAAGTTGCTTTTTGTCAGGATATTTTATCACCAAAACAGATAAGAAACTGGAACAAGAGGTGGCCCTTTTTATTGTTTAGTGTTTCATAGCAGGCATACTCCTGGATAGTGACTGTCATTGCAGGCAGCATTCTATTGTCAGTGGCGACTGGCGATAGAAATGAGAGAGAATTCAAATAGTGTGAGATAAGAATGTTCTGCAAGTTGAAATTGAACAGAAGGCAAGAGCACTCCTTTGAGATAAGGGTTACCAACACAAAGAAATATGAACTATCTCCACAGTGATGAGGATGGGTGGCACTTTCTAGGAGAGCCATTTTTAAAGCATTCACCATTGTGAGACAGAAAAATATTAAAGGAAAAAGCTCACAGTACACAAAAATAATGTAAAAGAAAGGGAAATAAAAATCATCAACTGCTTAGTTAAATACAGGTCAAGTAAAATAATCACCATGTGCCTGCTACTAAGGCAAAGTAATTGCATTAAAAAGTACATTGCTAGCTTTTTTGTTTATGGTCATACAACTCTCAGATAAACAGAGATCCACTGCATGTAAAATTATCATCCAGGCCACACAAGGCAAGAGAAGGTATGTGTTTGTCATTGTTATTTGTTTCCTAGTTTGCTGGGAGGAAGGGACATCTTCATCAAAATGTTTTAGGAAAAAAAGATCTGAAGTTTATTTCTAGCAGAAATCTCTCCTGGCTTTCTTCCTCTGCTGTTGCTAGGTCACGTGGTGTCTGCTGGCTAGAGCAGAACAGTCAATTATGTCGTTTCTAAGGAGAAAAATGCTCCCATGGCAAACAAACAGCCAGCCGTCCCATGAGGTGACTCCAGTAATAAGGGTTTTCACTGCTCATTTGTGCTTTTAAAGGTACAATTCTCCTGACTCTTTGCACGTGTTCCTAAGTTGGTGTTCTGCATATTAGCATCAAAATCAGTGACATCCCCCAAAAGGCAAAGTGTTACTATAATTCACACGGATTAGGCATATTAAGCATTCAAATGCATTTAAAATTATTCAGTAAGCTTCTGCTAGGATCATAAAAATGTCTCATAACATCTGATTAGTTCAGCTGAGAGCAGTTTTTAAAGGGGCTGTTCTGTGAAATGATTGACTTTGTTTGTTTGTTTCTTTGTGTTTGTGGAGCCAGGGATTGAACCCAGGGACTTGTGCATGCTAGACAAGTGCTTTGCGCTGAACTATAGCCCCAGTGCAATTATTTTTAAAGCCTAAAATTAATATGTATGTCCAATGTATGAAAGGGACTGGATGGTTTATTTATCTATCATAATTTTCAATCTAGGATCACAGGAGCTGACTTCATGAAATTTGTAAACTACAGAAAGGATAAGGAGTACAAGGAAAGTTGGTGTGGTTATACCATTCATTTTGTCTGAAATTGAAAGCATGCTCACCAAAAATAGTTTTCCCCCTGCATACCTAGAGATGGTACAACTTGGAAAGAGAAATCTCTACAGAGCTCATGGATTGGTAGGTAATTTATGGTTGAAGTAACACTGTTCATCTGCTTTGACTTCTCTACTGTCCATTTATTATTTTTGCTTTTGTTTTTTGAGTCTCTATGTAGCCCTGGCTGTCCTAGAACTCATTATGCAGACCAGGCTGGCCTTGAATTCACTGAGATCCACTTGCCTCTGCCTCTCAAGTGCTGGGATTAAAGCCATGCACCACCATACCCCACTGCCATTTATTATTTTTAAAAAATGTTTTATTTATTAATTTATTGGAACAGGACAGGACCTCACAATGTAGCCCAGGCTGTCTTTGAACTCAAGATCCTTCTGCCTTAGCCACCCCTTCCAGGGCTGGGATTACAGAAATATAAGATCACACCTAGCTCCATGTTTCTAGGGATGCTCCCTCAAAGTAAATATCTTTAAAGTATTGTCTGCACATTATAATCTCACTAAGTTCAAGCTTTATAAAACATGGGGCAACAAGAGATGAGTAGTAGCTGAATTAAAGGATAAGAATCGGCCACACTTAAAGTGCAGACTAAGAAAACTGGGGGGAGGTAATTAAACCTTCCTCTACCTGCATGAGACTGTGACTGGCAGTTAAACAGAGTAAAGATCAATTAACAGATATGTAACCACACATCTTAGTCACTGTTCTATGGCTGTGAAGAGGCACCATGACCACAGCAACTCTTATAAAGGAAAGCATTTAATTGGGGCAGGCTTACAGTTCAGAAGTTTGGCCCATTGCGTTTGCTGGACAAGTGCTCTATCGGTGAACTATAGTCTCAGTCGAGTGATTTTTTTAAAGCCTAAAACCAAGTTCTCCAACAGCAAGAGTACAAATGAGTAGTCTTTCTAAAAGAGAAATAATTTATTATTTGATCAAGTCCTCCATTTAATAAGAATCTGTATTAGCTCTCACATATGGTCATGACAAATAAACCCAGCTACCTGTCCTGGTTAGGTGTTTGTCAGTCTGACCCGACTAGACCTGAGTAGATAAACTTCAGATGAAAAAATATTGTCTCTATGAGACTGACCTGTAGAAAATCTATGGGGCATTTTCTTGGTTAATAACTGGTATGGGAGTATTCATACCACTGTGGCAGTGCCACCCCTTGGCAGATTATCCTGAGTGGTATAAGAAAGCAGGCTGAGCCGGGCGTTGGTGGCGCACGCCTTTAATCCCAGCACTCGAGAGGCAGAGGCTGGCAGATCTCTGTGAGTTCGAGGGCAGCCTGGTCTCCAGAGCAGTGCCAGGATAGGCTCCAAAGCTACACAGAGAAACCCTGTCTTGAAAAAACACAAAAAAAAGAAAGGAAGAAAGAAAGAAAGAAAGAAAGAAAGAAAGAAAGAAAGAAAGAAAGGAAGGAAGGAAGGAAGGAAGGAAGGAAGAGAAAGAAGGCTGAGCAAGCCATGGGAAGCAATATTCTTCCATAGCCTCCACTTTAATTCCTGCCTTACATTCCTTCATGATGGACTTGCAGCTATAAGGTGAAAGAAACCCTTTTCTCCCCAAGTTGATATGGTGTTTTATCACAGCAATGGGAATCTAACTAGTATACTGCCTAAATCAATATATATATATAGGCTCCAAAGCTATATATATATATATATATATATATATATATATATATTGCCTCACATGTCCTCATTTCCTTTCTGTTACTGTAATAAAACACCATGGCAAAAGGAAAAAACAAAAACAAAACAAAATTTTAGAGAGTTTCTTAGTGTTTCTATTGTTGTGATGAAACATTATGGCCAAATAGCAAGTTGGGGAGGAAAGGGTTTATTTAGCTTATACTCCATATTGCTGTTCATCACTGAAGAAAGTCAGGACAGGAATTCAAGCAGCGCTGGAACCTGAAAGCAGAAGCTGTTGCAGAGGTCATGAAAGGGTGCTGCTTACTGGCTTGCTCCCAGTAGCTTGCTCAGCCTGCTTTCTTATAGAACCCAGGACCACCAGCCCAGGGGTAGTACCACCCACCACGGGCTGGGCCCTCCCCCATTGATCACTAAATGAGAAAATGCCTTCCAGCTGGATCTCATGGAGGCATTTCCTCCGCTGAGGCTCCTTCTTCTCAAATGACTCTAGCTAGTGTCAAGTTGACACACAAAATCAACCAGTATGGGAAGGAAGGGTTTATTTTATCCCCCAAGCTGGTTATAGTCCATAATTCCATTATTTCAGGGATGTCAGGGGTTAGAACTTGATGCAGGTGATCGCATGCACAGGTAAAAACAAAAAGAGAATGTGTGTGTGTGTGTGTGTGTGTGTGTGTGTGTGTGTGTGTGTGTGTGTGTGTCCCCACTTGTACTCAGCCCCTTTCTACACCTACACAGTACAGGACTCAATCCTGGAGCATGGTGCCACCCAAAAACAGCTGGATATCCCACCTCAATTAACACTAGCAAGAAAATATCCCACAGACATGAGCAAAGGTCCACTGGATCTAGACAGTACCTCATGGAGACTCTCTTTCCCAGGTGATTCTATTGCCACCTTGATGATCACAATAAAGTTTCGTAAGTTAGAAATCTATGTTGGCTCAGGTGATGGTGCCAATGTAGGTCTGACAAGGCCAAAACAAACAGCAGCTGGGCTGTTACTTGGGCAGGGTGGAAAGTACGTGTGCATGTGTCCCATGCATCTGGGTTGTCAGCAAGATCCTGGCCCTTGGACTTACAGAACTGAGGTCCCTGCTGCCCTGCTAGCTGACCTTTAACTTCTTGGGGTCTCTCTCCTGTCCCTACATCACAGAACCAACCATACCACAACAAATATATTATAGATGTGAGAAGTCACTTTGACTTCTGCCTCGGCCTTCTCATCCCAGAGAAATGTCTCTGGTTTTAAAGACTCACAGAGCAGCACCAAGCCTACTCAGACAATCTGGGAAAAACCTTTTGTGATTAACTCTCTTATTATATGGTGATAACTGTGAAGTCCCTTTTGAAAAGTACCTAAGTTTGATTAAATAACCAAAGGATAGACATTTGAGAAAGAAGCTTTGGAATTTACCTGCTAAAATGAATTTAAGATATTTTGAAGTTGGGTATAGTGGCCATGGTGGTTTGAGAGAAAATGCTCCCCCAAAGGGAGTGACACTATTAGGAGTTGGCTTTGTTGAGGTGGATATGGCCTTGTTGGAGGAAGTGTGAGCCTGTGGGAGTAGGCTTTGAGGTCTCATTTATGCTCAAGCCATGCCCAGTGTTCAAACCACTTCCTGTTGCCTGTGGCTCAAGATGTAGTACTCTCACTACTCCTCCAGCACCATGTCTGCCTTCACACCACCGTGTCACACCATAATGACAATGAACTAAATCGTTTGAAACTGTAAGCCACCCAATGTTTTCCTTTATAAGAGTTGCTGTGGTCATGGTGTCTCTTCATAACAATAGAAAACCAAACTAAGATAGTGGCACACTCCTGTAATCCCAATACTTGTAAGGCTGAGGCAGGTGTTTGTTTGTTTTGTCTAAAAAGGACAAATGCAAATTTAAAAATACATATTTTATGATATATACGCACAGATGTATAACATTGAATGCTTAAAACATATTTGCCCAATAAAGATATGTTTAAAATATTGTTCTGTAAAAAGTACTCTAATACAAAACAAAATAAAAGACATGACAGGAGCCAAGCAACATGAGTAGCCAATTAATTTATTCAGAGTTTCAATTGTGCAACAAAATGGGAGAGAGGAGTATGACACTAAAATAACAGAAAATAAGACAACAGTTAACCAAGTTATATAATTCAAAACCCTTCAGGAAAGTGGGTCTGGAGACAGCACACAAAAAGGATATGAAAATATGCTATGTACTTTTATTGAATGTAAAGCAAAAATAATAATGTGAACTAACATTGGTCTGGGTCATAGGTCAGTCACAACCATCATGAGAACAAAACAGAATGTATAACATTTCAAGCAAAAGAAAATTCAGCATAAAAACAGAGCCCAGAGATAGAGAAAAAAAAACCCAAATGCACAATAAGGAGATAATAAGGTGATAGAGACAAATATTTTAGCAATTATAATAAATATAAATTATGAAATTAATCAATTTAATAACTTAAATTCTAAGCCAGGAGGTAGTGACACATGCCTTTAATTCCAGCACTCGGGAGGCAGTGGCAGATGGATCTCTGTGAGTTCCAGACCAGCCTTGTCTACAAGAGCTAGTTTCAGGACAGCCTCCAAAGCCACAGAGAAACCCCGTATGGAAACCCTATTCCCCCAAAACAAAAACAAATAATAATAATAGTAACTTAAATTCTTAGGTTGAACCTTTAAAACACTAATTTAACAAAACATGGTTCTCAAGACACTCTTAAAATGAAAATGAATAGGTTAAAAATTAAGGGGGAACTTAGTTTGTGATGGGTCATCTTCCCAGGCAAGTTGAAAAGTCACCTAGAAGACTCTGTAGGCGTGTCTGTGCAGAAGTAGATCAGGTGATATGACTCACCCCTAAATTCCTGAAGTACCATTTCCTGGGCTGGGGTCCCAGACTGGATAAAAGAAAGCCAAACACTGGCATTTATCTCTCTCTCCAGTTCCCAGCTATGGGTGTGATGTCAGCAGCCACCCAGGTTCTTAGCTCTTGTGGAATATTCTTTACACTGAAGATGTGTCATTGTGTTTGATTTGATAAAGAGCTTAATGGCTATCAGCTAGGAAGGAAGAGTTTAGATGGGACTTCCATGGACAGAGAGGAAGAAAGGTGGAGATGCCAGCCAGACTGGGAGGAAGCAGGATGGGCAGCACAGAGTAAAGGTAACTGAGCCACGTCAAAGAATGTAGATTTAAAATATGGGTTAATTTAAGTTGTAAGAACCAGCTAGGGACAAGCCTAAGCTTTTGTAATTAACAATAGGTCTCTATGTCATTATTCGTGAGCTGGCAGTCCTGATGAGAAAGTTTGTTCATACTTGCCCCCATGACACCCACCATGGCAGACTGTAGGAGGCAAAATCAACCCTACTTTTCTTAAATTGCTTATGTCTGGTAGTTTGTTACAAGCAACTAGAAACATCGGAGAGAACTTGAGAGCATGAAGTAGGTGCCTTGCCTCCTCTTAAGTAGCCTGTAAGCATGGTCTCCAGCAGCCCAGGGAGGGGCTGGCACTTGGAGGGCTATCTGAGGGGAGGGGCTGCTCCTTGGAGGGCTTTCTGAGGGGGCAAGGGGATGGGGTCAGGGAAGACAGAGAGGCAGGGCTTCCACTAACCATCCCAGACTCCTTGGGTATAGGGTGCCAACAGGGCTTCCACCTAAACAGAAGGTATGCTTGCCCATGCTATATGCCACATACGACTGACGAAGGGACTCTACACATTAAGACACAGGACAGGATCTCTCACACTGCATGGAAATCAATTAGAAATGGACCAAAGACCTTATGATAGCACTCGATACTTCGAAACTGTCAAGGGGGGGGCGCTTAGAATAAGATATAGACAAGGTGTTTATGCAAAAGGTTTCATATACCACAGGAAATAAGTATTTCCTAAGGTATATTCCCTATGTAGGGATGACAAAATGAGGTTGCTTGAAATTAATATGCTTCTGTACCTCAAAGGTAGCCAGCAGAATGTAAAGAAAGCCACAGAACAGGGGGAATCTTGTCAAATACACTACAGACAAGGGGCTGAAGTCTGAGTGTATACAGAACTACAAAAACCATACACACACACACACACACACACACACACACACACACACACACATTCATACCTTCTAATCAATAAATTAATCAATGAACTAAACAGACAGTTCCCAAAACAAGAACCATAAAAGAGCAATAAACATCTGAAAAGGTGTTCAGCATCCTCAGCCTTCAGGGTAATGCAAATTAAAAGTTCCTTGATAGTACTTCCCACTCTGGTCAAATTAGTTGTCATTGAGAAAACAAATAATAACAAGCCCTAGTGAGGCTGTGAGGAATGAGGAGCCCTTATTAGGTGCTGGTTGGATTGTAAACTGACTTAGCCACTATGGAAAGCAGAATGTAGGTTTCTCAAGAAACAAAAAATACAACCAGGTATGCCACTCATGGGCATATATCCAAATTATCCAAGTCCTGCTGTTATTCTTTTGCTTAAATTAAGAAAAAGGCGCAAGATGAGACATGAGAACAAGAGATACATTAACCATAGTTTATTATAGGCCGTCAGAGCAGAGAAAGAGAGGAGAGGCAGAGAGTAAGAGAGAGCAGAAGTGAAGGGAGAAAGAGAGAGGCAGAGTTGAAACTTTTAAAGGGAAGACCACGCATGCCCACTGAGGTTCCACGCATGTGCAGAGTCCTCATGCAGGTCAGTAATGCATGATGAGTGGTGATGGTGTAGCTCGTCCCTGTGCGTGCCGCACCCGTCGTCAGGGGGCAGGGTCATCTTGGTGCCTGTCCTAACACCTGCCACAGAGATGTTTTCACATCCATGTCTATTGATGCAATATTCCCAAAGCTAAGATGTGGAACCATTCAGTTGGGCCTAAAAAGGCTCGGATTCGAGGCCCAGTGTAACCTCCTGAGCCCGGCTAGAGTTTGACTACCTGTCTCTGGCCTGTAACCTCCACAAGGCAGTGACTCAGCAAGGCCTGATGTTAAGACTGCCCTCTGCCTAGCTACCTGCCAGCTTGGTGGAATATTATTGGCCCTTACTCCTCAGGTCACCTTACCCCATCCTAAGATTCCCATCTCCTACCTCAACCCTATATAAGTTCCTGCCTGTTGCAATAAATCGAGACCCTGCTTCCACAAGTCTCCCCACTCAGTGTATATTTCTCCCTGGTAAGTAGGAGGAGGGAGGGTCTGAGTCATCAACCCTCACCATCCTTCTCAGCACCAGGTAAAGACCAGCTGGACAGGCTCTTCCTCAGATCTATCTGACAGAGAACCCAGCAATTACTGAGGTCACTGCTGTCATTCTCCAAAGGATGACAAGTGTGTACTGTGTCAGCCACAACACAGGAAGCAGGAGAAACAAGGAGTAGACGGCTTAGAGGCCTGCATTCTGGGAGATCTTAGCCTGAATTGAGGACTAGGAAGAACACCTGTGACCTACTGTGTGCCCATCCACTGAGCCGTTTCCCAGTTGAGAAAAATAGACTAGACTCCCCATCCTCCCCAACCCCTTAAAGTGCCCCACCACACACAATCTTCCCACAGTCCCTACAAAGGGAGGATCAGTGGCTGCCAAACACAAGTCCTCAGGCTCTGGGAAGGTAAGGAAGGCCTGTATTGTGAACCCAGGACCTGCCTTTGCTTAGGGCCAAGAACTGGAAACAACTGCACACTGAACCCCTTAGATTCCAAGCACAGAGGGTTCTGCCTGATCTCTATCCAGGAGGGCCATCTGGAGGCTGCAATAGAGAACAGCAGGAAACGCAGGGATCCACGTCTCAAGTGTGAGGCCAAGAGGCCTGGGGATCTGTCTGCGGGGAAGACATTGCTATATGTAAGACTGTGTGAACACGCCTCGGGTTCAGCCCTGAGCAGGGGCAGCTCCGGAGTAGGCAGCAAACAGACACAGAGTGGAGGGGGAGGGGGAGTCTCCGGAATGGGGAAGAATGTGTTTGGGGCCTCTCACCAGTTGAGAGTCAGGAATTCCATCACAACCACCACTTGCTGTGAAGGTTGCTGACAGAGAGACAGTATTTCTTTTACAGAAGAGATGTTTTCAAATTAAAAGGTTCTTCCAATAAGGCCTGATTCCTTTCCTGGTATTTCTGGGACTCTTGCAAGCAAGACTAAAACTTTGTTTATGGAAAAGAAGAAAAACAAAAAAGAAACGGGGGGGGGGGGAACTTGCCCTGCCTTTATTTTACTAACCAGCTTGGATTCCATCCAGTGAACCCAGGAACCACATCATAAATTAATTTATATAAAAAAGGTCCTTAGGTACCTGTTGAGGTGTGTAAGCACCAACACCTAGTAAGTGGCTTTGTTTTCAGAACCCCACGCCCACATCCTGAGAGGCAGCTTCCCTCCCAGGTGTCTCTCTTAATTAACTCGGGCTCTGCTCCAGACTCACTCACTCATTCTGCAGTTATTTTCTGTGGTGAAATCAAGACTCTGGCTTCGCCTCAGCAGAGCTCTCTAAAAGGTGAGGAACCCCTGGTAACAGTAGGAAGCTGCTTCCACCCAGGGCAAAGGGTTTGGCAATCTAAGCCTGAAGCTTGAGAACCAGGCCAGACCCTGGGAGAACAAGAACAGAGCTGCATTAGAGATGGAAAGGAAAGCCCGCTGAGAGCAATATCCATGACCCCCCACTCCCCGCATGCCCGTCTTTCCTCTGGCTGTCAGACTCACACCAGCCTCCAGATGGTCATGGCCTCAGCCCCAGAGACGATTTTAATGAGTGTGGGCTAGAAAGAAGGCTTTCAAAAATGTAAGCATTTAAAATGCACGTGGCAGTTTAAAAACTTTCCCTGCTCAATTCCCACGTGTCAAAGAGTGAAACTTTTCTAGAGGAATGAATGGGGTTAATGAGAGTACACAAGTGACCCTGGTGTAGTCTGTTATTCAAGCAACTAACAGTAATTAGTCTCACCGTCTGTGACATCACAGACCCCAATTTTCATCATTGGAGCTGGAACACTGTTCTGTCCATGATCACTTGGTTGGATTGAAAATCCCTCTGTGGTGATGAGAAAAAAAATCATAGAACAGGGCCTGCCCACTGAAACCTGAGATTTCTCAGACTGCACGTGTAGGTGTGATCTTTTCACTCCACTCAACACAGAGCCTCAAACATTCACTTGAGGTTATTTAACTGATATTTAACTGTTAGCTAGGTGGATGTATGAATAACTGGAGGGACACCACATTGTAAAAAAAAATCACTGAAGAAGATATCCTAAGAGAAGGGAAATTCTAGGGAGAGGGTACAGACAGCTTAGTTATTGAAGTGTTTGCCTTGCAAGCATGAAGATTGAGCTTGGTCCTCAGAATTAAACTTATAAGCCACCAGTGAGGTGGTGTGCACTTGGAAGTGTCAGAGAAGGGAGCTAGGCGGAGTCCTGGGGACCGATGGCAGGCAGGTCCCTGGGTTCCAAGGAAAATTCTGGACTCCTCACACACTTTTCTGAAGGTCTTAGATTTTTCAAGTTTATTAGAAATACACAGTGGTGCTAACAGTTCGGTAACAACTGTCTTTACTCAGATTTCAAATAGGCCAGTATTTAGAAAGAGACCTTCTAGATGTTTTTTAAAAAAATAGAAATAAAACAAGCCAGAATTGTCTTTCTTCAGAGAGTGAATATGCAAGTTTGGGTAAGGAGGTGAGAAGAAAAACCATGGTCTTAGCAACCAAGAAAATCAAAGGTCTTAGCAACCGAGGAGGAGGAAAACAAGAACTGCACTGTGTTATGAGTCAGACTGGGTGGAGAGATATACCCGCCCAGTTATTGCCTGATTCCTTCTCAGGCTAAATATAAGTGACCGCAGCGGGAGGCACCAGCTTTATTCATTCACTCCTGCTTCTGCTGGTGACGGTCCTGGCAGGTGCAGGTGAGTTCTGGGAAGGGACCTCTGTGGCCCTGGGAGGACCTGGGGACACCGGAGACTTGTGTTACTCAGATCCTAGTCAAGACCTCTGTTGGCTGCCAGAGTTGGACAGAAAAGAACCGTTGAGGTCTGCAAAGAAGCAGGCAGAGCCCCAGGGATCCAGGAGGGAGCCCCCTACTCGAATCACCACACACCCAAAGAGTTCTAAGAAAAGATGAGGCTAGGAACGGAGATAGTGAGCAGAACAAAAGACGAAATGCTTCAAGTCACAGCCCAAGTATGTGAAGAAATCTGCAGTCATCGGCATGAATTATTTAGGCTTCTTCTCCTCTCTCCCGAAAGCTCAAGTCATGGCTGCAGCCAGACGGAACGGAACAAGAATCCATGAAGTGGGTTGCAGGCATCAGGTTCCTTGTTTGGTCTATGCTCACCTGGGTCCTGCCTGTCGGTGAGTGTGCACTTTCCCCATCAGGTGAGTTCCTGGGATCTAACTGAGGGTGGGGGGAGGAGAGGTGTAGACTAGGCACCATGACTAGGGGAACTAGTCTTCCCTGTGGAACCACTCCTGGCCCCTTTCAGTCACCCACCACTTCTGCGGGCTCCTCTGGATCTTCAGGGTTGGTCTTCTCACCCCACACTGCTCTAGGACTTTTTAGATATTGCAGAGTGGGAGACGGGGCTAGAAGAAATAGGAGGTCAAGATGGCAGATGGAAATCACTAAACAGAGTTCTGTGACTGGATGTGATGGGCACCCAGTATAAACCCTCTAGGAAGTTGGCAGTCTCCCGCGCCCAGGCTTTGTGCATGCTACAAACTATCTTCTCCATTCTCCTACAAATTCAGCTGTCTGGTTATGATGCCACCTGGCCCCACTGATCTGGTTTTCTATGTGCTAACTCTGGGGAAATATTTTTCTATTTGTGGTGATTGTCCTGCAGGCTTTACAGCAGGCAGGGAAAGGACAAGTCAAGAATGAAACTCATAACTCAGCCTGAAAGACCCCAGAGGCTCAGGGCCCCAGGATCTCAACCCAGGACCGCAGCAACCCCACTCACCAGGGGGAGTGGAAAGCTTGAATGCAAACAGCAAGATTTTGTTGCAGTTGTTTAACGAGCTAACCCCTAGTTAACTTGGACCTTTCATCCATCCACCACGGCGGATGGCTGGGAAAAACACCCAGAAACCACGACATGGAGATCTTATAGGGCATCGTAAGTGGAGTGTCTAGGGGTACGCACAGGCTCAGGATTGGTGTGCCTCCAGCATTGGAGGACTTACCCTGTGTTGATTGGCCAACTGGTTATTATGGTCCATAGGCCCTCTCAGGGAGGTTGCTATGCTCTGTACGTCATTGTTGTGTACATGTCAGTAAAGCACACCCAGAGCCATTAGCACTACCAGATAACTTCTGATTGGTTCCTTGCCACAAGGAAGGCATCTGACCTCCTAGTGACCAAGGCAAGGTCAGGCAAACAGGTGTTAGGCTGCCGTGGCTGCCGAAATGGAGAGCTGGTCCCTTCAAGCCCAATTTTATTCTAACTGGCGCTGGACCAGGACTTGTAGTGTCTGGCCCAGATCATATTATGCTTTAGCCATATTCAAACACAACACAATTTTGAAAAAAGTATTCAGGTAACAATTAACTCAGTCCCAAGTGTACAACAGTTTAAGACATGTTAGCACCGAGATGCCTTACGAAGTACGTCTGGCTTCTTTCATGAGAATGGGTACTATTGACTCAGAGATAGTGCTCCAGATCTAGGGTTTGGGAGTTTGACTGAGTTAAACATGATGCCTGTGGGTGTCGGAATTGGCCTGGCCCTAAGATAACATAGAAGTCACTTAGACTGCTGTAAAGCACATGTGATATCACATGTAAGAGTGCATTTTATGGTCTAAAAGCAATGCCAAGATTTAGGGAAGAATGTCTTGGGTAAGTAAAAACAAATTCTGGCAAAGATAAGGCAGAGCCTGTCTCATCAGACAGCACAGGATCACTAAATTGTAAAATGACATCAGTCTAATGTTCCAGGAAGAGCAGCTTAGCACCTCATTCCTTTGAAGAGGTGAGCTGTGTGTTTGACTTTCTGGCTTTTCCAGTGCTTATCTGTGAGCACAAAGCTCTTTGTTCTCTACACCTATTGTCCCTCAAGGGTGCTGATCTCTTCTTAATCACAGATGATTCCTCAGCCCAAATATCACACTAATAGCCAATTCTTAACACCCATCCCAACTTTTTGTTTTGCTGTTTTTTGAGACAGGGTTTTCTCTATACCTTTGGAGGCTGTCCTGGAACTCATTCTGTAGACCATGCTGGCCTCGAACTCTCCTTGCTTCCCCCAGGAACCTCTAGAACTGATCTTCCACTATCCATATTAGTCACAATTTTTATTTTCCAAAGACTCACAAGAATGGCCCATTAAATTCCGAGAGAGTGTTCAGTAGAGTTTCCAGCTCCAAATTCCCAAGTCTTGGTCCCCAAAGCACCAAATCAGGTTATCACAGAAAAATCCCCACTTCTCTGGGACCAGTTTCTGCCTGGTTTCATTTCATTTTCTGTGACATAACACCATGACCAAAAGCAACTTAGAGGAAGAAGGCTTAACTTGGCATCTAATTCCACATAATACTCCATTATTAAAGAAAGCAAGTAGGAACTTAAATCATCACATTTATAATCAAGAAAAGAAAGGGAAATGTACCCATGCTGCCTTCTACTTGTTCAATTGCTCTGGTCATGAAGTTCAGCATTCCCTATCTGGAAATGATACTGCCCTGGGGCTGATCTGGGTACTCTCTCAATTAGCTTAAGACAACCCTGGGTCCTAGGTACTTATGGGCAGGTCCAGCCATGCTCTGTAGTTGGATTTGTCTGCCTCACCTGCCACGGTCCCAGATAATCACACTGAAACGTATTATCAAGGCTTGGTCAATAGCTTAGGCTTGTTTCTAACTAGCTCTGTAACTTAAATTAACCCATTTCTATGAACTTACTTTCTGCCTTGTGGTTTTATACCTTTATTCTGTACTGCCCATGCTGCTTCCTCTGAGTCCTGGCATCTCTAGAGACACTGACTTTCTTCTTCCTAGAGTCCTCTGTGTCTAGCTATCCCAGCTATACCTTCTGCCTAGTTAATGGATACTTAGCTTTTTATTAAACCAATAAGAAGGTGCCTTGGCAAAGACACATCTTCACAGTGTACAAAAAGATTATCCCACAACAATGCTCTTCACGGATGAGCATTATCTCTGGCTACTTTAAAGCTAGATGACCAGAGATGAACAGGTGTAATGGAGACTGTCTGACCTGCAAAGACCTTCATTATTGACCATATAGCTCTATTAGTTACTTTTCTATTGCTATGATAAAACACCAAGGCCAAGGTAACATACAGAAGGAAGGATTTGGAGAAGCTTACAGTTTCAGAAGGACAAGAGTCTATCATTTCACAGCAGAGAAGCATGGCAGCAGGCATGCATAGTTCTCAGAGGTAAGCTGGGAGCTAACGATTTTTGGTTTGGTTTGGCTTGGCTTTTTGAGACAAGTTCTCACTTTTATATTTCCAACTGTCTTAGATCTCACTATGTAGAACAAGCCAGCCTCAAACTCATAAATTGTTCTACTTCTGCCTGTTAGTGTTGGGATGAGAGCCATGGGACACCATGCCCAGCTGAGAGTCCACATCTTAACCCTCAAACAAGGTCCAGAGATGAAGAAATGGGAATGGGTTTCAAATCGGCACCCCCAGTGACATACTTCCTTCAGCCAGGCCATACCTCCTGAACCTATCTGTGATTTGTGTGCTGCAACTAAGTCTGAGTATTGGGCTAAAGCCTCCAGATTTAGTTAAAAGCGGAGACATCCAGCTGCTTGTGCTACGTGCGTCTGTCCATCTTTATACATTGGCCATTTTCCAGGGAGAGAGCAGCCTTATATACACTTATAGCACAGTGGAAAAACCCCAGGTGTAAGAGCTCATGGAAGAGCTCCTGGAGAGCTCATGTTTTCCCAGGTGTAGTGTGGCAAGGCTGGGGCTGTAAGTAGGACTAGAACACAGGATGCACCTGTGGTTATTAGCTGACAAGCAACTCACAGACACCCCATGGGAGCTGGGACCCAACATCTCCCCCTTCTTTGTATATAAATTAGCTGCTGTCTTAGGACATTGATGCCACCCTTACCTGTCAATGGAGAAATCACCCAGGCTGCATGACTCTCTTGTCTTAGGTTGACTGGCCTCCCCTTGGTCTCACCTGTCATTGGCTGCCTAATTTTTCTGTAGGCTCAGCCATAATTGAGCTGAAGGATTCTCTGTAGTCATTGAGTGACAAATTAAACCTAGGCTTGTCTAGCACTGAGACACCTTAGCCAAATGAAGTATATGATAACAAGTCCTATGGCTGCAAGGCCCAGAGATAGGGACCATTGTTTGACTAAATGGCCTACCATCTGCAGTCCCCTGAGGATGATCTCTGCAGAGGATGGAGGAACTCAGGTCTCATTTATCCTAATAATTTGATTGGCCAATTGATGAGTATAATTTGTTGACTAAGATTTAAACTTCCTACCTGGACTAAGTTATTTATGGAGCTCTGAGTGCTAAGAGCCTCTGTTACTTCCCCTGCCACTTTATCCACCATGCTGGCTATAGTTACAAACTGTGAGATGGCAATCCCAGATACGCTGGCTGCTATAGCAGCAACTGCAATAGCTGCAATCACCCCAACAGTGATGTCAAAGTCTCCCTTTTATCCATCAACTTGCAAGATGGCCTGCCTGTTCAGAAACTGGAACTCTGGAACCCACTGCCTTCTTTCTTTCACTGTAGATTCAATGACATTAAGGGTCAGGAACACTGGTTCATCGTGTTTCACTCAAACTGGCTTGGGCAGGCTCCCACGGTCTCAGGCCGGTTTTGCTCTACTCCATGCATCTCACCAAGCGTTCTGGCAGCCATCTAGCTTTATTCTTTTCCTGCAAGAAAACACACCCTCGACCCTAAATTAGGGCAGGACCGGGTCTTCTCCACTGTCCAGTGTATTAGGTGGATACTGGAAACATTACTCCCCCTTCTTTTTATCTTTTGAAGTTGCTTTTTCAAGGAGCTATGAGAATGTCCCATAATTCCTTGTCCTTGAGTGTAAATAGGAATACCTGTTTTTGGATCAATTTTCTTTTTTTTTTAAAGTAGGTGGGGTTTTGAGGGAGCAATAACACCTCTTGGGTCTTTTATATTGTTTAAAGAATTTATTTATTATGTATAGATCTGTTTCCATGTATATCTGCACACCAGAAGAGGGCACCATATCTCATAATGGAAGGTTGGGAGCCATCATGCGGTTGGTGGGAATTGAACTTAGGACCTCTGGAAGAGCAGTCAGTGCTCTTAACTTCTGAGCCATCTCTCCAGCTCCCTTGATTAATTTTCTATTGAGTACAAAATAGCTGAAATGACCTACCAGAACATCCAGCTCCATTGTCTGTTTCATCATTTTTGATAAAATGTATACATGTAAGCAACACATTTTAAACAATAACTTATCATATGTTTAGAAACCTGAATATCTATCAACTCCCATGTGCACATATTTTAACTTACCAAATTCTGTAATAGGAGTAACATCCATTTGCCATAAGTGATTAGGAAGTAGGCTTCCAGGGTTCACTCCTAAGTTAGTTACAGATAAATATTGTGGGCACACCTTATTGTTAGACAATTTTAATGAGCAGTCTCTCTAGTTTATGAGACTGTAAAGCTCTCTTTACCTGAGATAAAGCAACCAAAAAAAGAGAGACACTCTGAGCTTGGAATGGGTTTTTTCAAACCTCAAAGCCTAGCCCCCAATGACACATTTCCTCCAATCAGGCCATACCTACACACAAGGCCACACTCCTAATCCATCTCAAGTAGTGCCACTCCCTGAGGACCAAACATTCAAATAGTTGAGACTATGGGGGGGGGGCATCCTTATTTAAACCACCACAGCCCTGACCTCGTGTAGTTTTCATCCCTATACATCTGCCAAGGCCTGTGCCTTTCTCCCTGGGCATCATTTCCATGCTCAGCAAACAAGAGTCCTTCATGCTTCTCCAAGGAACAGAGTGGACATATTTCACATCACATCCCCTTTGACACATGTACTTCTCAGAGCCTTTTTACACACATCCTTCACTACCAGCTTTAGAACGTCTGGGTTTTCTATTTCAGACAGTATGGACCAGCCTCTGGCCAGGTTCCTGTAAGCCAATCCTGGAAAACATGGGCATTGCCTCCAGAAAATCCTGGCTGTTTGCTGACTACTAAAAGTTCTATGTCCAAAGCATGAGGACATAGCTGAGTGGTAAAGGCATGGAGAATTCAGGGTTGATCCCTGGAACTCCTGTAATGGAGCCAGGCATGGTGCTGTGTGCTTTTATTGTCAGTACTAAGAAGGCAGAGGCAGGGGAACCCTAGGGTCAGTGGCAAGACTGTCTAGCCTACTTGGAGAGTGCCAAGCCTCTTAGAGACCTTGTCTAGTCATACTACTGTAACACACGTGTAGGAGGGTATAAAAATGGTTTTATCTAAAGTCTGGAGGTCTGAGTATAAATACTTCCTACTAAGATATTATTATTATTATTATTATTATTATTATTATTATCATCATTTATTGGTGCATATTTGGAAGTTATTATATCAGGATGCTTTCTTTAAACCACCTTCGTAATTCCCTGTTCCTGCTTTAGCAGAACAGTTTCCTTTCCTCTAATTTCTAAGTGGATTTTTCTTACAGATGCTTATTCTATCTGATCAACCAAATGCTGAGTTTGTTACCTTTAGCTCAAGCCACAAAGCTAGTTCTCTACTCCAGAGGGCTCAAGTTCATGTCCACCAAATCATCCAGGAGAGTGTACTGAGTGAGAAGGAATCCCAGTCATTCAAGAACAAATTCAAGCCATAGGAGGGCCAGGACTGGGAAAGTAGAGTGTGTGTGTGTGTGTGTGTGTGTGTGTGTGTGTGTGTGTGTGTGTGTGTTTGGGGGAGGGAAGGAAAGAGGAACCACAGAGATAGGAAGAAACAGGAGGGAGAAGAAGCAGAGAGGAGGAGGGAAGAGGAAGCTGGTGGAAGGAGACCAGACTGGAGGTCCCCAAACCTCCAGCAATCCAGCTCAGACCAGAAGGGAGGGGTCAGAAGGAAAGAGGGTTTTTTTTGTTGTTGTTGTTTTTAATTTTAAACATATCTTTTTGCATTTTTAGTGTAATTATTGAAAGTTGTTAAGAGTTCCTTTTAAAATTATTTATTTTGGATTGCAGTGAACACACACACACACACACACACACACACACACACACACACACACACACACAGGAGAATATTTGTGTACATCCTCACTAGGTCCTGCCTGCTTGTTGCTGCAGTTTGTTGAACAGAACACCCCTAGGATGTTGTGTTTTCTGTTGCTGTTAGTGAAAGCCAGGAGACCAGTGGCCATAGGTGTGCTGGGTAACACCTGCCTGAGGAAGGGAGAGAGATCAGGGCTTCAAGCAGGTCACAGACAGAGACCTTTCCCTGAGAATGAGTCAGGGCTGCATTTGATGTGGGAGAATCTGAAATCTGATACCCAACAGTGTTGTGTGAAGGGCCCAGTGGGGACACGGGGACTCGGGTGAGGACTGTGTTCACAGGTTGCAGCTCCCTGTTCCATGACAAGTTGCAGCATTACTCCAGGAGCCTTTCCTGAACACCCAGGCTCCATGCTGAGTTCACCATGTGTTCTATGATGCCTCCTTTCCCTGTGTTTTCAGCAGATTTTCAGTCCCAGGAACACAGATACTATCTAGATACTATCTGATATGTTTTATTCTTCAGCAATTGATAAAAGTCACTATAAGTATTTATGAGATAAATCTTCCTGGTGACAGTGTGTGTATCTCAGGTGTCCTACCACCCTAAGACTGTCAAAAACGGCACAGAAATAAGGGTCTAGAAGTTGGTGGATATCTTGACTAGAGGGTTCCCTTCCTGTCCTTTGCCCTTCAGAGGGATTCTGTGTGTCTTCTGGTGTCACAGAACCATGAGTCGTGTGACTTTCTGCTTCCTGTTTGTACCTCACTTGTATGTTTCTCTCACAGATACAAACTCTCTTAGTTGCAACTACATTGTCAAGGCTCGCTCCACACAAAGAGAGCCCTGGTTTCAAGGGCAGTGCTCAGTGGATGGAGTACCTTTCCTTCAGTATGATAATAACAAAGCCACGCCTTTGGGTGACCTGGGAAAGGAGGTAGATTCCACCAACGCATGGACACATTTGATTGAAACCCTGAAAAGCATTTTGGAAGAGTTGAGGAAGCAGCTACTTAGCATGGAACCAATGGCAGTCAAGACCAAGGGTAAGTGTGGGACAGGATGTACAGATAGGGGGTATCAATTAGAAACAGGAAGGGCAGAGCAGGCAGAAAGGGGCTGTGGATGGATTTGCATAAAAGGGCTAAATATCAATCCAGGCTAGAAGCACATGGTACCCAATGGCTAAGAAATGGCAAGCTAAGGAGGAAAGAACACAGGTCCCTAAGCATGTGGAGAAAGACTTGACCTTGGAGTGGTGATGGCTCTATAAGGGATAGAAGATGATGGTTGTGTGTCATTTGCAGGTCATCAAATATTGCAGGTCACCACAATATCTCAGTATAAAGGAGAACAACTCACTACTACATCTTGGAACTTCACCATAGGTGAACAGAATTCCTTCTCCTTTTTTCCAAATATCAACACTTGGGGAGTCACTCATGATGAAGACAGAGGTACCATGAAACAATGGGAGACTAACAGAGAACTAGTACAAGATCTCAGGAAGTTCTCCATGGGAGATGCTAGTCGCTGCCTCAAGGAATTCTTAAAGCACTGGAAGGAAATGCCAAGTAAGTAGCTAGGTGAGTTATCACAAGGAAACCTCCACAGGGTAGGAAAGGCATGGCAGTTCTCATGAAAAGTCTGGTGACTTCTTTATGAAGAAATCAGCATGTGTGCATGATGGAAGATTCATAGAGTAATTTGATAGAGTGATTTCTTGGTGGTCTACCTGTCTGAGGAGCCACAGATAACCACAGGGATTCCTCTTTCCCATCTCACTCCCCAATGTTTCTCATTCCCTATTAACCAATGGCCCAGGCACTACACGGCCTGCTAATGGGCCCAGGTCTGTGTGCATCACTGTAAACTTCCAGCCTTTCCTTCCTCACTTAGAGCTGCCCTTCCACCAGGTCCACATCACTTTGAGAGTCGTCACTATCTTTCTCTGGAAACAATTAAATGCCACCAATCATGCCATCATCCATAAAGTTCTTACCACAGTAAATATGTCACATTGTATTATGGTTCCATAGACATTTGTTTTCTTCGGTAATGAAATAAATTCTACGAGGACATCATACAAACAACTTCACTCCTCTCTCTACTCAGGACCTTATAGCTGCCTGGGAAGAGAAAGTGCTGACGTTTTTTAGTTTTATCCATAATGTCCTGATTTTTTTTTTTTTTAAGGACCAACATCAAGGGCCCCAGATATCAACCAGCTTTCCCCTGTCATCCAGCCTCTTGATACCAGGCATGGTTCCAACAATAGTACACCTACCACCAAGTCACTAGACATCCACATCATCATCATCATCTTTATTTGGATTTACATTTACATGTAGGAGAAAAAGAAATGTCATCCCTAAGGAGGTAAGGAGCAGGCTGGGGGCTCTCTCTGTTTCTTGGTAGGGTTAGTCTGCTGAGGACTTGGGACAGGAATCCCACTGGGTATCATAGATGTGAATTACTGTCTCATGTTTGCATACCAAGGGCCTTACCTACTGAGCCATCTTCCCATCCCTCTAACACTGACCTTTGGACAGTCTGATTACAAGTTTAATATACTTTCTTCTTTTCAGACATGAGAACTGAATTTAAGAAGCTTCCAAACACCTCACTTGCATGCACTCCTGTCATGACCCTTAGAGGGGCCCTTACCATGTATTGATTCCAAAAACAATGGCAAAGCTATTATTACACAATCAACTAGGACTGCCCATTTACTGTTTCTGTCTCACTTCTTAATTCTGTGCCACATGCAATTGAGTGGTTGTTGACCCCAGAAATGGTTCAGTCTGAGAACTGGTTGGGTGACCTGGAACTCTAAACCACCTTCATTTCTCAGGGGTCATGGTACATCAGGGTAAAAGCTAAGCAGTGACTTGCAGACTTCTCTGTTGGGGTGAAGGGCTAACTACTTTCAGACTCATAGCTGAAGTTTTGTATCTCACTACAAAACTTTTCCAGACAGAAATCTTCAGCTGCCCATGAACTGTCCCATCAACTGCCACAAGCCACAGAAGAAAGAGATGCCCATGGAGACAAATGTGTGTCAGGAGCCAGCCCTGGTCAGATATAAAAGTCTCCTTTACAAGAGGCTTGGCGACCTCCATGCTAAACCACCAATTTAGTCAAGCACCCCACCCCTTAGGTTAGTGTCCCGAGATAAACCACAGGAACTTTCCGGACACCTGCCCAGGCCTGAGGGCATTTAACACCCATTCCTCCCCCTCCCTTACTTCCTCTTTCTTTACTCCCTCCTTTCTCTTTAAAAACTCCCTGCTTAAATTCAATAAACAGACCTTGACAACACATTGCTTGGTCTTGCTCTTTCTTTCTTGACCATTTATTTTCAGGCTTAGTTCCCCTTGTGACCCACGAATTACTGGAGCCCCATGGGCCGGGGTAAATGTGGAGTCCCCCAACCAGACCACTAAAATGCTGTCCCAGGATGATGAGTCCAAGACATGGGAGTGAAAGCATTTACTAAACCAGACATCTTCATCACCCCACACAAGAGAGTCAGGAGTCTCTCAAAAAGGAGGAGGAAAGGACGTAAGAGAACACTGTTTTTCAGCCATGACATGGCTGTCTCACTGTCTCCATGGCTGTCTCATGGAGTACTCAAGTACTCAGAGCTGTCTCAGCAGCTCTGAGTACTTGCATGATCCCTGCACAAGAGCAGGCCTGTCAACCTCCCCTTCACAGAGGGAGAGGACCTCATGAGTCTCCAGAGCTCCCTGGAATCTCTCTGCAGTTAATGGTGCTAGAGGGAGAGACATTGTGTTCAGAGGTGTGTTCACTAGTAAGGAGCCCAGGTTCTTATAAACAGCCTGTCACCCTCGCTTCATTAATAACTGTCAATGGAATCATTGCACCGAAACAATTGAAAAAAAAAAAAATCCTTCACATGAAAGTAGAGGAGGAGTAATTAGGAAGAGTAAGCAACCTGGAGGGAGTGGGAAGGAGACCTGAGAGGCAACTGAAGGTTTATATGACTAAAATACATTATAAAATATATAAAACTTTATGGTGAAAGCAATTACATGTAATTAATGTGCTAACATGCTGTTTAAAGATTTGTTTTTACTTTTAATATTTATGAGTATTTTACCTGTGTATGGATGTATGTGACATGTGTACCTGGTACTTGCAAAGGCCAGAAGAAGGCACCAGATCCCCTGGAACTGGAGTTACATGTGGTTATGAGTATGGGAACTGAACCCAGGTCCTCTGCAGAAGCAGAAAGTGCTCTGAATTACTGATCAATCTCTCCAGCCCTCTAATAAATTTCATAAAATACTATAAATGTGAGGAGTGGATGGGGAGTAGAATGGGGAGATGGTAGGAGTAATGGGAGGACAGGTGGGAGAAAGATTGTTTTTAATTTAATTAAAAATTAATTTTAATAAAGAATATAAACACCTGAATATTATTAAATATGGGGCAGGTCTTATAGCTAATATCATAATACAGTTAGATGTTTCAGAATCAAAAACCTAAACACATTGTTTTTTTTCATTTTTTAAATTCTTTAAATTTCGTTTTACATTCTAACCAAAGTTCTCCCTTCTACCCCATAACTGGCCCCCAGCTCAACCCCAGGCCATTCATCCTAATGGGTGAGTGTTGGGCCTAAAAAGGCCTGGACACAAGGCATAGTAGAATTTCCTGAGCCTTACTAGAGTTTGGAGACCTGTCTTTAAGCTATCATTTCCGTATAGGAGTGACTCAGCAACACTGCCTCTGCCCAGATATTGCTGGCGTAGTGAGATATTATTGGCCTTTACACCTCGCCCCATCCTGAGGTCCCCACCCACTTTCTCAACTCTGTGTAAGCTCATGCCTCTTACAATAAAGCAAGAATCTGCTTTGACAGGTCTCCAAGACCCAGTGTGGTTCTCTCCAATGACTAGGAGGGAGGTCTGGGTCGTTTACATTCACCATGATGGTCAGCCCCTGGAAGTGACCAGCTGGACATGCTCTTCCCACAGCCCTGACTGCTGCCGGAGGACCCGGCAGGTAAGGGCTTCCATGAGGAATCAAGAACATCAGGCCCAAAAGGGTGGGGGCAGAGCCAAGCCCCTCTCCCATGCATTAGGGCTGAGCATGGCTCCTAGAAGCAAGCTCATGTACCAGATTTGTATCATGGTCCTACTGCCAGGGGCCCCCAAAATAATAGGGGCTTCACAACTGTCTTCTGCATACAAAGGGCCTAGTTTAGTCTCCTGGAGTCTCCACAGCTGTCAGTCTAGAGTTCATGAGTATCCACAAGCTTGGTTCAGTTATCTGTGCAAATTTTTACTTCATAATCTTGACCTTCCTTGCTCATATATTTCCTCCTTCCTCTCTTGGATTCCCAGAGCTCAGCCTGGGGTGTGGTTGTGGATCTCTGCATCTGTTTCCATCAATTACTGAATGGATGTTCTATGATGATAGTTGGAGTACTCACCAGTCTGAATACAGGTTTAGGCCAGTTCAGGCATCCACTCCACTTTGCTATGAGTATTATGGAGTCATCCTTGTGGATTCTTGGGAATTTCCCTAGCACCAGGTTTCTCACTAACCCCATAGTGGCTCTCTCTATGAAGATCTTTCTTTCATTGCTCTTCCACTGCTTCTGTCCCCCCTCGACCCCCCATTCCCTCATGTTCTCATCTCCCATCCCAGTCCTCCCCCTTACCCTACCCCACATGCTCCCAGTTTACCCAGTAGACCTGATCTAATTTCCCTTCCCAGGGCGACCCACGGGTCCCTGTCAGGGTAATCCTTGTTACCTAGCTTCTCTGGCACTGTGGATTATAGATTATAGATTATAGATTGCCATTTCACAGTCTGTAACTATAGCCAGCATGGCAGGGGAAGTAACAGATGCTCTTAGCACTCAGAGCTCCATAAATAACTTAGTCCAGGTAGGAAGTTTAAATCTTAGTCAACAAATTATACTCATCAATTGGCCAATCAAATTATTAGGATAAATGAGACCTGGGTTCCTCCATCCTCTGCAGAGATCATCCTTAGTGGATTGCAGATGGTAAGCCATTTAGTCAAACAATGGTCCCTATCTCTGGGCCTTGCAGCCATAGGACTTGTTATCATATACTTCATTTGGCTAAGGCATCTCAGTGCTAGACAAGACTAGGCTCAATTTGTCACTCGATGACCACAGAGAATCCTTCAGCTCAACTATGGTTGAGCCTACAGAAAAATTAGGCAGCCAATGACAGGTGAGACCAAGGGGAGGCCAGTCAACCTAAGACAAGAGAGTCATGCAGCCTGGGTGATTTCTCCATTGACAGGTAAGGGTGGCATCAAAGTCCTATACCTAAGACAGCAGCTAATTTATATACAAAGAAGGGGGAGATGTTGGGTCCCAGCTCCCATGGGGTGTCTGTGAGTTGCTTGTCAGCTAATAACCACAGGTGCATCCTGTGTTCTAGTCCTGGCTTACAGCCCCAGCGTCGCCACACTACACCTGGGAAAACATGAGCTCTCCAGAAGCTCTTCCATGAGCTCTTACACCTGGGGTTTTTCCACTGTGCTGTAAGTGTATACAAGGCTGCTTTTTCCCTAGAATAAGGCAGATGAATAAAGATGGAAAGACACACATAGCACAAGCAGCCGGATGTCTCTGCTTTTAACTAAATCTCCAGGCTTTTGCCGGATACTGGGACTTATTCGCTGCAGGGATACCACAGAAATGGTCCTACTGATTTCCATAGCAGCTGTACAAGTTTGCACTCCCACCAGCAGTGGAGGAGTGTTCCTCTGACTCCTCACCCTCTCCAACATAAGCTGTCCTCAGTATTTTTGATCTTACCCATTCTGACAGGTGTAAGATTGTATCTTAGAGTAATTTTAATTTGCATTTCCCTGAAGATTGAAGGATGTTGAGCACTTCCTTAAATGTCTTTTGGCCATTTGAGATTCTTCTGGTGACAATTCTGCTTAGCTCTGTACCCCATTGTTCAATTGGGTTATTTTGTATTATGATGTCTAGTTTCTTGAGTTCTTCATATACTTTGAAGATCAGCCCTCTGTCTGATGTAGGGTTGTTAAAGATCTTTTCCCATTCTGTAGGCTGCTGTTTTGTGTTATTGACTTTGTCCTTCGCCTTACAGAAGCTTTTCAGTTTCTGGAGGTCCCATTTATTGATAGGTGCTCTCAGTGCCTGTGCTACTGGTGTTATATTTAGGAAGTTGTTTACTCTGCCAATATGTTCAAGGATACTTCCCTCTCTTCTATCAGGTTCAATGTAGCTAGGTTTATGTTAAGGTCTTTGATCCATTTGGACTTGAGTTTTATGAATGGGGATAGATATGGATCTATTTGCATTCTTCTACATGTTGACATCCAGTTATGCCAGCACCGTTTGTTAAATATATTTTCCTTTTTCCATTTTGATTTCTTTATCAAAAATCAGGTGTTCATAGGTGTGTGGCTTAATGTCAGTGTCTTTGATTCTATTCCATTGATCCACTTGTCTGTTTTTATGCCAAAACAAAGCTGCTTTTATTACGATAGCTCTATAGTAGAGTTGGAAGTCAGGGATGGTGATGCCTCCAGAAGTTCCTTTATTATACAGGATTGTTTTAGCTATTCCAGGTTTTTTTTATTTATCTATATGAAGTTGATTATTGTTCTTTCAAGGTCTGTGAAGAATTGTGGTGAGATTTTTATGGGGATTGCATTGAATCTCTAGATTGCTTTTGGCAAGATTGCCATTTTTACTATGTTGATCCTACCTATCCAAGAGCATGGGAGATCATTCCATTTTCTGATATCTTTAGTTTCTTTCTTTAAAGATTAAAGTACTTGTCATACAGGTCTTTCACTTTGGTTAGAATTACCCCAAGATAGTCTATATTATCTGTGGCTATTGTAAAGGGTCATGTTTGTCTGAATTATTTCTCAGCCCATCTATTATCTGCATATAGGATGGCTACTGATTTTTTTAGTTAATCTTGTATCTGGCCACATTTGTGAAGAGTGTTTATCTACTGTAGGAGTTCCTGGGTAGAGTTTTGTATACTATCATATCATCTGTGAGTAGTTTGACTTCTTCCTTTCCAATTTGTATCCTCTTTATCTCCTTTTATGTCTTATTGCTCTAGCTAGAACTTCAAGTACTATATTGAATAGATAAGGAGAAAGTGGACACATTGTTTTAATGACTGTGAATTGTAATGATCAGTTATGACATCATTGGTAGCAAAGCTCTATTGAAATTTGGTGAGAGGGACTCACAGATCCTTTTAACAAGGATTCCAGGTAATACAGCAATATTGAATGAAAATGATAAATATAAGGTAGTAGTATGGGTAGTTATATGTCAACCTGATGTAAGCTAAATTCCTCTGAGAGGAGGGAACCTCAACTTTAAAATGCTTCCATAAAATCAGGCAAGCTTATAGGTCATGTTCTTAATTACTGATGGATGGCAGAGGGTCCCACTCGTGCTGGTGGTCCTTTTTTGTAAGAAAGTAGGCTGAGAAAGCCATGAGGAACAATACAGTAAGCAGCACCCACCCATGGCCTCTGCATCAGATCCTGGCTCCAGGTTCCTGCCCTGTTTGAGTCCTGCCCTTATTTTCTTCAACTGGTGAACAGTGATTTGGAAGTGGAAGCCAAATGAACTCTTTCCTCCCCAAGTTCCTTTGGTCATGATGTTTCCTAACAATAATAGTAACCCTAAGTCAAGTTGATACCAAGATAGTATGATAGTGTTGTGACAGACCTCACACACACACACACACACACACACACACACAGAGAGAGAGAGAGAGAGAGAGAGAGAGAGAGACAGACACACAGACACAGACACACACACACACACACACACACACACACACACACACACACACACACACACACTCACCCCAGAATAAGAACCTATGATAGACCAAAGTACCAACAGCAGGATAGTTTAACTTGGGGATTTTCTTTAAGGTGACTAACATGAGTGGGGGGAGGAGTTACTTACAGGAGCTGGGATGAATTCACACCAGCTGCATCACTGCAGAGCCCACCTCAACACAGGGGTCACTCATGGAACAGCATAGCTGAATCTGCACAGTTTGCAGGCCTCTGGACAGGTCTGGATTCTTCTCTGAAGCTAGGCTTGTCAGTATCATCTCCTTCTACAGTCTTGTTTGTCCTCTAAATCGTTTTAGTTTTATTTTCTCACACAAAGGAAGTTTCTTATTTCCTGAATTTAAGGAAGAAAGGCGTGGCCACCCTACATAAAATCAGAAGCTGTAAAGTGTCAAGATACATAAATATTGAAAACTTTAAAAGTCCAGCTTCTAAAATTTTCGCACATGGTTCAAAAAAAAAGGAACTACAAAGAAGAGAGGGAACTAAAATCTGAGGGAAAAAGGAATTGACTCACACAATTGCTCCTCTGCATGTCTTTATTCTCCTCTCTTTGTCTCCAGCTGTTCTGTTTCTATCTCTGCATCTCTTTGTCTCTCCAATTCTTTCTTTTTTTCTCCCTAACTCTCTTTTTGTTTCTTTGTCTCTCTATATCTTGTCTTTCCCCAGTATTTGGGGGTACAATTATATATACATTTGCAACAATAATTCGTTTAACAATACAATGTGAGGCTTGAAGTTCTCAGTGTCAGCAAGGCAGATAAGATTTACACAGAGAGCAATGAACTAAAACTTCTAGGAGAAACTTTTAGCATCAGTTACTTAGAGCTTTTGGTCAAAGAGAGGGTCTAAGTTTAATTTGCACAAGCAACAAAACCTGGCACCTCAGTGCTCTGGCCTCAGAGGCAGCACAGGCCTTCAAGAAAGTTTTATTTTCCCTGAGGATGAGCAAATGTGCAGATTACCTATGTCTTTATCTTCTCAGGGGAAACAGGAGGGAGCAGTAAATCTCTGAGCTAAAATCTTATGTTAATACAACAAGAAGTTTGAGAATCTTTTAGTGCAGGGTTAGTTTAGGTTATTGCTTCTCTGTCTGCTAGTGAGGTAAAGCCAAGGGCATGCTTATATTTTCTATTCATGTAGGCAGCCTTGAATCAACAACTTTGAATGTGTAGTAATCCTGTGTCCTTGAATATCTGGGAATGTCTTAGGTAGGATGGATGCTTTTGCCTGAGCCCTAAATACTGACCAAAATGCCTGTCAATAAAGGTAATTGTGGGAAGGCAGATCTCTGCAATTACAACAGAGATGGGAGCAAGGACCTGATAGTGGGAAACAGGCCTCACACATAGCTAGGGAATATAATCAGTAAACTAGGAGCTGTCAATGGTGAATAGGTATTACACATAGCTAGGGACTGTAATCAGTAAAACTCCAAATGCATGGGAGAAGTTTGTTCCTAATAAATGATCAGAGGGTTCTGGACTGTGGGAAGTAGATCCCAAGTTTGTTACAGAAAGAAATAACCTGCTGGAAGAATCTACAGCAAGACACAGCCAATTCATTCACGACATTATAACACCAGGTACAGCTTTGTACTGCTTTCATCCATCAGAAGAATCGTTAATTCTTCTAACTTATTCTTGATGTAAGAGCTGTATAATTACTGTGTGATCTTGTGGCTTGTAGCACATAAACCAAAGGTAAACTTAAATTTGCTGATGTGCTATTACCATTGGGGACCTCAGTACTCCTCTCTCAGGGCTTGAGAGAAGTTCACAACAACAAAGACACAAAAGGATTGGTATAGAAGACCCAAGAGGCCAGGCGTTGGTGGCACACACCTTTAATCCCAGCACTCAGGAGGCAGAAGCAGGCAGATCTCTGTGAGTTCTAGAAAGACCCAAGAGGTTTTGTCCTGGCATTTCTAGAACACTACTTTGTGGAAGCAAAAATGCATGATCTGTTTCAATATATGTGGGATAGACACCAAAAAGGGCCTTTATTTTTCTGGGTTTTGTTGTTTTTGTTGTATGTCACTCCGAAAGATCATTTTTGTGCCACCAACTAGACTTCAGAAAGTATAAAGGATCGACTGTTGTGGAATACATTTAAGGATGTGTTACGTTCTTTTGTGCTATAGAACAATTGTTTAAAGATGCAAAGATGTGTTGCATTCTTTTATGTGGCATTTGTTTAACTCTGTGAAGCTGTGTTACTTCACCTGCCTAATAAAACACCTGATTGGTCTAATAAAGAACTGAATGGCCAATAGCTAGGCAGGAGAGAGAAACAGGCATGGCTGTCAGGTAGAGACATAAATGAGGGAGAAAAAAGAGGGAGGACCAAAGAGAAAGAGGAGAGAGGACACCAGGGGCCAGACACACAGCCAACCGGCCAGCAATGGACTAAGAAGTAAAGAAGGAATATAGAATAGAAAAGGTAAAAGCCCAGAGGCAACAGGAAAAATAAATAATTTAAGAAAAGCTGGCTAGAAGAGCTACACAGTGAGATCCTACCACAAACAAACAAACAAACAAACAAACAAACAAACACAAAACCAATGAACTAATTAGGCCAAAGACAAATGTCATAGCTCCCAGAAGACAATGTTTCAATGCAGCCAGTGCTGGTCAGGAAAGATCTACTGTCATCTTTGTCTTCTCTAGAAAACTCTTCAATATGAATAAATAAGTAAAGAAACAAAAAAAAAAAAAGAGAGAAAAAGAAAAGCTGGCTAGAAACAGGACAGTGTGAAGCCAGGCATTCCTAAGAAAGAATAAATCTCTATGTATTTATTTGGGAGCTGTGTGTTGGACCCCCAAGCAGCAAGGAATAAAAAAGACCAACTACAGTAGACAGCATAAAAAATGCTATAAAATAAAAAAATAAATTAAAATTCTATCTGACCATAATAGCAAATATGAAATCCTCAAGCATTTCAGTATCAAAGAATTGCTTCCATATAACGCTGTGTTAAATAAGAAATTAATAGAAAAACTAGAAAATATTTTAACATGAGAGAAAACAAACACCTGGTTTTTAAAACACAATGAAAACTTTAATCCTATAGCAACTGGGGAGAACATCTTAGCAGGCGTCTTGGACCAGCTCTGGCAACCCAGGCTTCCAATAAATAGAATAGCAGGAAATTTCTGCAATGGTGGGAAGCTTTCAGGTTGAACATTCTTTGGAGCCTGATTCTAGCTAAATCTCACCTGATATCATGAGAACTTAGCCCTTCCTGCGTGGGCAACAAGCAGGGGAGCAAAGTGACAGGCCTTCTAGTTTAGGGTGACAATAATATAACCAAAAAATGACATATTGGTAGACACTCAGCATTTTCTAAATTGGAAGGTCATGTTGATGCACAAATGTGCAAAAAGTAAAGTTAAAGAAAACATAGAGACTGCATCCCAGACACAACTATGTCTGAAACTAATGGTTTGACACTGGAAGACTCAGGAGACATATGAACACTCTGCTGTAGGGAAAGATGGGAAAATCATTTTCTCAGCTCAAGAAAATAAAATTTCTGATAGAGAAGCAACTGTAATATATCACTTGATATAATTCTATATTAATATATAACATGCCACATATGTATTAATATATAATGTATAATTATATATTATATATTAGCAAATATTATATTAAAACTGTAACATACATCATTTGAGTGACTTGAGAAATGTAGGAGTATTTTGCTATGGGTAATAATTGAACAATCACTTTCTCACCCCCATGAAACAAATTTCTGATAGAGAAGCAACTGTAAATATTATTCGACTCAGATGAAGGTGGACATGAAAAAAGACACTTGTGCACATGTACCAAAAGACAATAATGCAAGCAGAATCCCCCAGTGGTGGACAGATACAGTAGTGATCCCCATGCAAAATCTAAGAACTCAGTTCTGGGAGCATGAGCCATGACTGAAGAGCGTTGATTGAAATGTGGGGATTCTGAAGAGAATGAATCTCATTCTCTTCCCTCATTGCTCATGGTAACATAGTGAATGTCTCAAGAGAGGCCAGGAACATTGCTAGACAGTGCAACTCACAGAAATGTGATGTGTTCTGAAGTTTTCAAATGACAGATCCTGGAAAGGAGACAGACGACATAGAATGATTGACAGGTTTTCTTTGATGACTCAAAAGAGGAAAAGTGATGTCATTTCTTCAATTTCAGTATATTCCTGTCTGTCCAACTACCAGAGATAAGATGGGAGGTATATATATATATATATATATATATATATATATATATATATATATATATATAGAGAGAGAGAGAGAGAGAGAGAGCAGACAGACACACAGCTCGGAGCCAGTCCTGATGGTGCAGCACCTCCTCTAGGGCAGTGAGCTGTGGCATGCTCTTTCCACATACTCAGAAAATGTGTTTTAAACATTTCTCTATTGCATGGACTGAGTCAGACCTCCCAGTCATCTGAACAGCTACAGTGATGTAATTTTCAAATCAGCAAGGAGTTCATTGATAAATCTCAAAGACGAATGGGAAATCAAAGACTGTGCACTCATCTCTTAGGTCCTGCTAGAGTTTGAAAACAAAAGTGCTGTGAGCTGACCCAGGTAAGATTCTCCTGGTGACCTAAGTAATCATGATATAGTAAGATTTGTGATAAAAACAATAAACAAACTGTGGGTAGACTGGAGAGATGGCTCAGTGATAAAGAGCACCGGATACTCTTTGGAGGGCTGATGTTCAATAACAACACCCACATGGTGCCCACAATCATCTGTAACTCCAGTTCCGGGGGATCTGACACCTCTGTTGACCTCGATGGGCAACTAGCATGTACAGGCTGCACACATGCACACATTCAGACAAAGCACCCACACACATAAAGTAGTAAAAGTTAAAATCAAGATTCTATGCATTTTTCTCCTGAGCTAAATGTTTTCTTGTGTTTCAATGTTATTTATTTGAAATAGACATTAAAAATAACTGTCTGGGAAAGAGTCTGCCATGCACAGGTAAAAGGATGGTTAAGATGGAATGTAAAATAATAAATGCTTACAGTAAAGCCCAGTCAATAACCTTAACCTCTGGATAGCAGAAGACATAAAATGAGAAGGATAAGACTAGAATCTGCAGAAATACAAAACATAGATGCACTAGAAGAAAATCAATGAACTAGAAAACAAATCAATGAGGTCACTAGATCCTGTTCCCCTGTAGCTCCCTGTGCTCACTCAGACATCAACAGGCAAGGAGTATTGAATGATTCTCAAGTCAATAAGCGTTCTGTAACAAATGAAGAGAATGAAGGGCAAAGGTTTCATGATCCCCTCAACACATGCAGAAAAAGGTGTCAGAACTCAACAAATGGTAGAAGACAACCAAGGACCTGCCAGTTACCACCAGGCCCAGGCTGGTGAAGGACACCCACAGGCCTACCAGATGCTGCTTGACCTTGGTGGGTAGAAGATATCCACAGGTCCATCTGGCATTATGCACATTTAGGTGAACATGCACCATAATGGTGAGTGAATATAATATAATATATATATATATATATATATATATATATATATGCATATATATATATGCATATATATATGGAGAGAGAGAGAGAAAGAGAGAGAGAGAAGAGGCAGATATGAAGAGGTGAAGGTGGTAATGAATTGCCTGCTGTAGGTGGCCTACTTGCCACCTGGGACCATGTTGATATCCAGTCTAGGCTGCTGCTACGAAGGGCCACACTGAGTCCATGGTCCTGCTGAAGTGGGTGTGTGGATGTCCTTGCATCTGTTACCACCAAAGGCCATACAGATGTCTGGGTCTGGGCCACTTCCTGGTTTATGTTGGTGTGTAAGGGTAATGCTGTCATTAGGCCATACAGATCTGAGTGCCCTATGGTGCCATTCAAGGCCAAGTTAACATTCCTGTCCAAGCTGCAGCCAAGGGCCATGTATGGATTCATTGGCCTACTGCAGCAAGAGTCTGTGCTAATATCTCTGTGTCTCCTGCTACCATCAAAGTCAATGTGGATGTCTTGGGTCTGGGCCTCCACCTGGGGGTGGGGCCATGGTGAAGTCTGGGGACCTCTCTGATGCTGGGCCCATCAACATCTGAGTGGCCTGTACTGCTATTGGAGCCATAATGACATCCAGTCCCAAGCTGCTGAAGAGTCCCACATGTAGGTTTATGGTCCTGCTGAACTTCAGGTCCCTGTTGATGTCCATTGCCAGTGTTAACACAGAAGCCCATGCAAACCATGTGTGTTGAAGTCTGAGGACCATGGTGAGCTGGCCCTGCAACTCACTGGCTCTGAGAGAGAGCTGGTCCTGACCCTCATGGGAGAGTTGCCCTGCCCTTCTATGGTCCTGGAAGAGCCAGTCCCAATAACCAGGCACTGGAAAACTGGCCTGCCCCTCATAAGAGAGGTGGCCCCTGCACTTGGGAAAGCTCGCCCCCCATCCCTCACCAGGGGCATGGGAGAGCTGGCTCCACCTCTTGCCTGAGGGAGGTGTTCCTAGTGGCCTAGACAGACCAATTCAGGCACACATCCAGGACTTTGAGTTGGCTCACCCCAACATCTACCACATCCATGACCTGCCAGAGTGCTTAAAGGGACTGATTCTCATGTACCAGAGCCACATGGTCTCCATGACTCAGGGCAACAGCAGGATATCTGAGAGGAGTTTGAGAGAGGGTCCAGTATTGATGGTATACAAGAAGCCAGAGACCTTGAACCTGTCCAACAACTCATTATACATTGAACACTTGCAAATAAAGGGGTTTGGACAAAGGAGTTTACTCCCAATGCCACTAAGACAGATGAAGAGGTGATGGAGGGACAGGAAAGACAAGAGGGAAGTGGGGTTTTTCTTTTGTTTCTTTGCTTTTTTATTAACATTTTATTTCTTTTCAAATTTTCTTGTGGGGGACACTACAAGGGTGAGAGGCAGATATGAAGGGATTGAGAAATGAGTAGGATTGGGGTGCATGATGTGAAATTGTCAAAGAATAAAGTAATTATGTTGAAAATGTAAACTTAAAAAAACACTTTGTAATGAATTCTGTCAAGAAACTAAGTATGAGAAGAATACCCTTACACACACACACACACACACACACACACACACACACACACACTACTCACACTACACCACAGCTAACAGCATAGTTTTAACAGGATGCAGACCACTACAGAAAACCACAACCCACCAATATGCAGAGTGGTGGCCCCCAGTCCTGAGGGATACACCTTCAAAACACTCCCACACCTAAGGATCAGGGAACAATGCAGAAGAGGGCATGGAATTCCAACATGGATCCTCTGGAAGAATAGTCAGTGCTCCTAACCTCTGAGCCATCTCTACAGGCCCCAGAAGCTGCTCATAATTGAATGATTTTGTGATTGCAGAACTTTCCTAAAGGTCTTAGGGTACAGTGTCACAGAGTTAAGGAGAAAAGCACAGCCTTGCTGACAAGACAGTGATTGTCTTCTTTGTGTGGGGGTGGGGAGGGTAAAGGAAGGAAATGGAGTTGGGGGGAGGGGAGACTGATTAGGGCCTTAAGTGGCTGGGGAGTGCTGGGACCCTGGCCAAGAATTTGGACAACAATTTAAAGGGAGGAGGGAGGACCGGGTTAAGGGGAAGGCACCAGGTGGAGAAAATGAGTCGGGGGGGGGGGAGGAATGAGGTTGAGGAAGAGGGGAGGTGGTGGGAAGAGCAGAAGGGACAGCTTGGGGGGGTGCTCAGAAAAGGGGTGTGAGAGAGGAGACTGGAGTAGTGGCTGAAGCTAAAGGAGGTGTGTGTCAAAGACTCAGGAGAGAAACTCCTCGTGTCACTCCAAGTTGCTGTGGGCTTGACTGGCCTTAGATTACATATGACTCATTGTCAGCGAACACACCGGAAAAAAAAAAAAAAAAAAAAAAAAAAAAAAAAAAAAAAAAAAAAAAAAAACACGTGACTGTAGGGGAAGGCTTTGAGTTCAGGCAGCATAGTAGCATAGTTCCTAGAGTCATGGGCTGGGGTGGGGACCAGCTTTAGAAGCCTGGGGATTGGACGACGACAGACAGCAGATCTGCAATCAGATCATAGACTCCGCCTCCCAAAAGGAGAGGCTACAGAAGTCTGTCAGAGACTCTGAGCATTTAAGAGCACTTTGTGGCACTTTGTGTGCAATTCCTCTGCAGAGCGGCACTGACACCTCTCCGCTTCTCTCCGCAGCTCCTGCAACTAAACCTGTTGCTCAGGGTATGGCAAAGAAAGCAGCCGCCGAGCGCATGGCTCTGTGCTTCTCCGTTCTACTGATTTGTCTGTGGTCAGTGTTGCTAAATGGTGAGTTACCGCGGTCTAACTGGATGGATGCAGGGAATCGGTGGGGGGCGGGGTGGCACGGGGTAGCAGTCCTGCTCCAGGAAGCTGCTGCCAGAGGGACACACTGCACAGTCCCTCGCCCCAGCCAATGCCACACACAGACACGCCCCTCCGGTGTGTCACACCGGCTTGACACACACTGTCCCTCTCCTCACCCACGTTCCAATCACGGTATGGTGTCTGAAAGTTACAAACTCAAGAGGACAAATAAGGAGGGAAAGATGTCATAGGGGAATCTCGTATTGCCTTCAGCCCTCGGCCACACTGGGGTCCACAGGAAGTCTAAACCGAGTCAGGAGGATATGGACACAGTGACAGAGCCAGCCAAAACCCTTGGCAGTGTGTGTTCTAAAGACTCTTCCCAGGGGATTCCCCACAAGCCCTCCACCATTCCTGAACCGCTGTGAGCTACAACTTTCTTTCTCACCTTCACACCATATTTTTTCAGCAGATCACAATAGATGCTTCAAGGATCAAGGATCCCTTTCTCTTTTTCACTTTTTATCCCCTGTTGTTCTTGCTGTTGTTTTGTTTTATGGATTTCACACCATAGTCCACACCAAAGAATTTGCAGCAATCCCTTCTCTCCCTAGGTCTTCCAAGTGCTGGGATTGTACCACCAAGCTCAGCTTTGATCCCATCTGACTCTTCCACCACCAGCAGCTCAGCTCCCATCCCTGCCTTTCCCATTTTCCCATCCATTAAGTGTCTTTCTGTCCCTTTCCACCAGGTGAAACTCTGTGGATTAGCAACTCAGCCAATCAGGGGCAACTATAATGGATCCTGGGAATGGCACTGGGTGGGGATGTGTGGAAGGTTCTGCCCTTGGCCAACAGGCCCATGTGTCTACCTCCTGGGGAGATGACATCTGACAAAATTGTTGATTTAGGCAGGAGTGGGTTGTCTTTTATCTTTTTTCTGAAAAGGGCAGGCACTAAATATCTTCCACCTGGCCAGCCTCACTATATCTGTCCTGCATCAAATACTCATTTTTGCATTTAGTGTGACAGAATCAGAAGGCAACAAGCTGATGAATAGGACAGCAGATTTGCCCTCCATCATTCTTCTGACCCAGATAAGGGTGTGTCCCGTGTACAAGTATTGGTGCCCATCTGGTGCCATCAGTGTATCTTCGAAATACTATCAGAGATGCATTTTTCAGTCAGCAGTCAGGTCTATGCTTCCTGTAACTTCTGGGTCAGCTAGACACAACAGGAGGAGGTCCTGGGTTTAGGGCTTAGATTTCATATCCAGCCAGAGACCACCTTCCCATTGAATGATAATTCCAAAGTGGCTGGACATTACTACATCATTAGCAGTCAAAGCAGTGCCTCAACAGACACTCTCTTCTTAGGAGATTTTACGATGTATCGAAGGATGGAGCTAACCAGCAAAGATGTTCAAGTCTTTATTTTCATTCATTCTTCCTTCCTCTATTTTTCATTTATTTCTTCATTGCTTCCTTTCTTTCTTCCTACTTATCGTCCACCCTCTGCTTGCCATTTTAATGACATTATTCCAGAAGGACTTTCTCGTCCCACAGGCAGAGACTGTCCCTGAGCCCATGATCCACATCCCTGACCTCACTGCTTGTTTCCTTCATAGATGCTGCTTCTCTTTGCTACATCTTCACTGTTGGCAAGTCAGGGTCTGGACCATGGCGGCACAAAGTTCAAGGCCAACTGAACAAAGAGACTTTCCTTTCCTACATCAGTATTGACAACTGTCATGTCTTTGGTGTTCTGGGGAGCAGACTGAATGCCACAAAGATCTGTGAAAAACAGAATGACATTCTGAACGATGGAGTTAACCTGATCAAGCAACAAGCAAGTCACATAAATAATATAATCAGAGGTATGCTTCTAAAGGCTGGGGATGTAGCTCAGTGGTAGAGTGCTTGCCTAGCATGATTGAGGCCCTAGGTTCGATCCCCACTGCTACAAACTAAATAAAAGAACATATTACATGGGCCCTGTAGGAAAGAACAGGATCTGTGGCAGATTGAGTACATTCATTGTTTTCATGATAGGAAAAAAATGAATGATTGGTAGTTCTACCTAAGAGGTCCAGCAGCAAGGCTAAAATGTGGAGGGAAAAACAAGTCAGAGGCTGGAAAGGGAGGATATGTAGATAGGATTAATCAAGGTCAGAGGCTGATCTCTTTCCTATGGGCACAGAGGCCCTCACTGTGCAGGCCGAGATGTGTTGCTGGAATGAAGAAGATGGACATTTGAATGCATCTTGGGACATTGACCTCAATGGACACAAAATACTGCACTTTGACTCAAGCACTGGGAAACTGACTGAAGTTGGTCCTGGATCCAGCAGGATTAAAGAGCTGTTGAAGGAAGACAGGCATGTGACTGCCTTCTTAACAGTGACCTCACAGGGGGACTGTAGGTCCTGGCTTCAGGAGGTCACGTTGCACTTGGGAAAAAAGCTGCAGCCTACAGGTAACAGGAGAATGAAAGGAAGCTCTCTGCAGACGAGTGTGTGTGTGTGTGTGTGTGTGTGTGTGTGTGTGTGTGTGTGTGTGTGAGTGTGTGTGTGTGTGTGTGAGTGTGTGTGTGTGTGTGTGAGTGTGTGTGTGTGTGTGTGTGTGTGTGTGTGTGAGTGTGTGTGAGTGTGTGTGTGTGTGAGTGTGTGTGTGTGTGTGTGTGAGTGTGTGTGTGTGAGTGTGTGTGTGTGTGTGTGTGTGAGTGTGTGTGTGTGTGTGTGTGTGTGTGTGTGTGTGTGTGAGTGTGTGTGTGTGAGTGTGTGTGAGTGTGGTGTGATCTAATCGCCTTGAGTTCTTGGGCTGATGGCCGCTTTTTGCATCATTCATTGTGTTTCTCATCTCCTGTCTCATTGTGATTACACTGTTCACTCACTGTGGTTCTCAATGGCTGTCACAGACTGAACATCCCTTTACTTGCTGTCCTTTTCCTCATTCTAGAGTCACTGTTGCTTTTCATCTCACCTGATCCTCCTTCCCTGACACCATCCTCACAGGACATCCATCCTCATGACTCCTCTCCTGCCAGGGGGGAAGATGAGGCCCCACCATTACCCTGTTTCCCCTAACATAGCTGCATGGGTCTTTTGAGGCGAGGGAACATCCCCTTTCCCTTCCTACTCAGGACCAACCTAAAAATAGTTGCATGGTAACAGGGATTGAGGTGGAGAGAGGAACTTTGGATGTTGCTAAGGACCCAGAAGCTAAGATGAGATTTCCTCAGATTTGAGATCTGGCCAAAGACTCAACTTGTGTTTCCACTTCAGCCTCACCAACTGCTACTCCACATGTGGACCAGCCTCCTTCGTCACTGGCCATCAAGCCCAACATCTCTGTCCTGCTGATAATCCTCCCCTACACTCTTCTGTGTTTTCTGAGAGGAATCCTTGACAATGACAGGTACTGAGGACAGTGTTGGGAGTGGGGTGAGGGAAAGACGGGTGAGGAGTGAGGAAGCAGAGGGAATTCCTGGAGTCCTACTCTTGTCTCAGCATCTTATTGAGAAAGGAGGCGGGAGACCTGGAGTTCATGTCACCTGCTAGCAATAGCTTGTGCACGCTCAGCCTCCACTCAACATGAATCAGGTCACAGAACAGTGGGAATGAGGAGGGAACACAACATGTACCTAAAAAACACAGCAGGTTACTAATCGGGAGGGTCCCATGGTACAGATGAGGTGACAGCAGGAACACAGGAGGAAATGGTGATTCCTCTTAGTATGTAGGTGGAAAAGGACTCCATCCCACAGACACAGATGAAGGGGATACAAATAAAGAGATGGTCCAGGGGCAAGA
This sequence comes from Cricetulus griseus, assembly GCF_003668045.3. NCBI lineage: Eukaryota > Metazoa > Chordata > Mammalia > Rodentia > Cricetidae > Cricetulus > Cricetulus griseus. Next base: position 281,113,293 of record NC_048595.1, on the reverse strand, counting down.
CCAGCCAGACCCATGTTCTATTCCCAGCACCCCCATAGCAGCTCACAACCATACAGCTCCAGGTCCAGGGGATCCTTCCCCTTCTCCACAGACCCCAGGGATACACAGTGCACCTACACGCATGCAGGCTCACACTCATACACATGAAATACAAATAAATCAAGCAGCAGCAGCCTCCAAAACCCCTGGAGCAGTGTCCCCACTGAAGGCTGGGGGGACTGAGCTGCTGCTGGAGTCTAAGGCTCCCATCTTGGCTGCCCAGATGGACAAGGTGGGGCAGAGACAGACACACAAGTGTGATGCCACTCTCAGATTTTGAGAGTTTTAGAATGAAAGGGAAATCACACCTTGAACCCCGCTAGAGGTCTGGATCACCAGGTCCCAGAGCCCTTTCTGGATAGAGGTCCTCCCTGCTCCTGCTCCCCTCCCATTAGACCCTGACAGAGGAGGCAGAACTAGTCATCATAACTTTATTCTGAACTTCTTGGTCTGCAGCACAGCCTGGGGCTGACTCTGGTTCATGGGAAAGGAAGAGGAGGACAGTAGAGAATCCAGGGATGGAGAGCCCAGGGGGGATGGAGGAGGAAACTGATGACCCTCAGTGACAGTGTCTGTGGTTACTGATGACAGGTACAGGACCCCGAGGAAAATAGACCTGGGCTTTCCTCAGACCCTTCAAAAGATGTGTTTCCTTGCTGTAGGGAGAAGATGCTCCAGAGAATGTTGTGAGAGTTCGTCTGGTGCCACTGAGCTTCCGCTCCATCAGCCTCAACCAGATGAATCTTGATGCTGCCAACATAATGTTTCATGTTCTTTCACTTGGTGAAAGTTCCTTGGTCCTTTTTTTTTTTTTTAAATCACCTTGTACTGTGTTCTTGGTGCTTTCTGGTGGGATTTGTCCTTACATGAAATTACTTGAACTAGAGACTGGAAAAGAACATGGTCATGTACCCATTCCCTAGCTTAGGCATCAGAATAACCAGATCTCCTTAGTGGGAGTGTGAAGTTTTTACACATGTGTATATAAATGGAAATATTCAAATATCTCAGATATCACTAAAGGAAACCTGTAACTACTAATCATAGGAAACAGAAATAGAGGACTAGCTTTTTAGTAGAAGTCACTGGAAATTGGAACACAGCCCTAGACCTTAACACAACTGATTCCATGATGGAAGCTCTGTTCAGGCTGTAAAACTCAGCACATAGACAGCACTACTTACCAGAACTAAAACAAAGGCCTAATCCATCCAAGTCCATGGTTAAGGGCAAGGCTCTGAATGTGCTAACCTTGCTTTTTAGCTTCTGTAGTTCTGCTTCTGGCTAACTTTTCTGGTTAACTGATAGTTTGTCCACAGACAGCATGGGTTTTTGTGCTTAAATGCTCTGCCTGAGAAAGGCTTGGTGCTGCACTGGGATCCCAAACACCCATTGTAGTTGCTGACCAACTAATAAAGAGTTTCTACTGACTTAAATCCATGTCTGAGTGGTCATCTCTGGTAAGTACCCCACAACATTGCTGGAAGTCCCATGGAGATCCCGGAGCAAGTCCTCAGCACACGGAATGTCTCAGAATCCCATGGAGCGGGGAAGAATGTGATGGCCAAAGTGCTCTTAGGGCATTGGTCCTTAACCTGTTGGTCACAACCCCTTTGCATGTCGAAGGGCCCTTTCAAAGTTGTCCCACCCCAGATATCTTGCATATCAGACATTTACATTGTAATTATAACCGAATTGTTATGCAGGATCAATAACAATAATTTTAGAGTTGGGGTCACCACAATATGAGGATGTATATTAAAGGGTCACAGCATTAGGAATGTTAGGAGCCACCATCCTAGGGTCTGTGCAAACTGAGTCCTGTGTCTCCGGGGCTCCCTTTGATCAACTGCAGCTTCTTGCTTCAGAGGAGTCTGAAGTCTCTGTAACAAGAATAATAAAAATGCAGAGATAAATATTGGGGTTCAAGCTGAAGATCAGAAAAGCAAAGCAGCCAGCCTGTAGCTCTTACCTCTACCAAGGCCGAAGTGGAGATCCTGTCTTCCCAGTGATTAGAAATTAAATCTCACATGAGACCCTCTCTAGAGTTGGGATTAAAGGTCTGAGCTCTGTTATTCTTTTAGACTGATTCACTCTTGTGTATCCCAGGGTGGTCTTGAACTCAGGTCCATCTGCCTTTGTCACCTGAATTCTAGGATTAGTGTGTACCACCTCTGCCTGGCCTCTATGGCTTGTGGCTCTCTTTGTATTCTGATCATGAACAATATTATCACTACATGTATTTTCTCCAAAAGGAAACAAATTAGAAAGTAGTCTTTTCTGTCAAATCTGTAGGTGTATTTGATTAAGTTACCCTCTTTGGACACATAGGAGAAGTCTGACAAAGTCACTGTTCTAGTTTGGGGAAGTTTTGTGAGATGTTACAGGTTTCTCTTTTCTGTTCAGGTGTATGAATGTATGGTGGTAACCACTGGTTTCTTCTCTCTCTTTCTCCCTTCCTCCCTTTCTCCTTTACTCCCTCCTTCCTCCCTCCTCCTCTCTCTCTCTCTCTTCTCTCTCTCTCTCTCTCTCTCTCTCTCTCTCTCTCTCTCTCTGCCCATCTTTTTTTGTCAGTTCTGGTTCTTTGTATTGACCAATGTCTTTCTCTGGTGTGAGAACTCCCTGGCTTAAGATGTTTCCCCTCCTGTTAGAGACCCAATTCATTTTTGGTTTGGTAAAGTCACCCAGCAAGCTAAAAACAAACAAAACAAGAGAAACAAGAACCCTCCATCTGTCCCATTCCATAAGTGGGAGCACTTTCTTGGTTCATTTTTTGACTCCTGCTCATGGTCAGGTTTGGTCTGACCTGACCAAACCTGAGGAGAGTCCAGGCTTCTCATCCAGGGCCCTCTGCCCTGAAAGTGGAATGCACACAGAGAGGGGGGAATAGTTGCCCGGTGAGCTCTCCCTGCTCTCCATGCCTCTTCTAAGCAGCCCTAGGAAAAGGGAAAAGGTCCCCTGAGCTGAAACCAAAGGAAAAGAGAAAGTTCCACTCCTTTATCTTCAAGATTAATGTCTTCTTGTCAACTAATGGTTCATATAATTGGAAAACACAAAACTCACCATTCTGTGAAGAAGAGGGAAAAAAAAGAAAGAAAGAAAACAACCCCAGGGTGAGACAGGGGATCCCTGCAAGATATTGCAGCCTGGAAAAAAATGTATTTTCTCTTCTGTCCAATACTGACTACAGAGACTTTAAACTATTTTCAATAAATAATTTTAGAAAGGTTAAAGACAACGGCTAAAATGATTTCCTTTGTTACACAGTAGACTCCAGATATTAGGAAAAATTATGAAAGTTACAAAAAATTAAAAGTATAAGTAGGTCCCAGTTACAGGTGCTATGTCAAAGTTGTTTAAGGACAGAAAACTGAGAGGGTCAAGACCGTATGCATGAACTGAAGCCACTATCACCCTCTCTGATGATGACACAGATAGATTTACAGACACTCAGAAAATGTTGGGGTCTTACCATCTGTCAGAAGACTATCTCCTAGCTGAACACTCTGCCTCCAATCAAAAGATAAAGTTGAATTATGTCTCAGATTGACAACAAAGATTCCAAAAGGGGACATCTATATCATATTCCCTGCCCTCAAGACTCAGGAACCATCAAGAAAAAGGAATGACTGATTCAGTTTATAGTAGTAAGGTTTTCTTTCTTTAGTTTAAAGATTTGTAATTTTTTTATATGTATTCATCTCTAGTGTGTACTTTTATCATGTGTTTACAGGTGTTTTCCCTGTACACAGATATGTGCACCATGTATATGCATTGCTGGCAGAAGACTAAAGAGACATCTGATCCCCTAGAACTTGAGTTACATACAGTTTGAGCCACCATGAAGGTGCTGATAATTGAACCCAGGTCCTCTAAAAGAGCAGCTAGTGATCTTAACCACTGAGCCTTATCTCCAGTCTCTAGAAAAGGACATTTTTTTTTACAAAGTTAGGAGATGGTGAGGGTAGATCTTGAAGGAATGAGGGGAAAGTGTTGGCCATAAATATGATCAAAATACATGTATGCAGACATAACCATCTCAATGGATAAAAATATTGTATTTAAAATATATATATATATATATATATATATATATATAGACAGAGAGAGAGAGAGAGAGAGAGAGAGAGAGAGAGAGAGAGACCTTGGAACACTCAGCTCTAAACTGGATATCTCCAACAAATCCACCCTCTCAGAGCTCAGGGAACCCATGGAGAGAGGAGACAGAAAGACTGTAGGAGCCAGGCTGGATGGAGGACACCAAGAGAACAAGACCCACTACACCAGCATGAGCCAAGCTCATAGGAAACTCAGGGAATGAAGCAGCATGCACAGGGCCTGCAGAGGTCTGTACCAGGTCTTCTGTGCTTATACTATGGCTTCAGATTTAGTGTTTTTATGGGATTCCTAACTATGTGAACAAATTTATCTGTGACTCCTGTTCCCTGCTCCTGGGGTCTTTTCCTTCTGTTTTGTCTCTGTTGTCTTACTTCAATGTGATAGTTTTTGTTTTATCATCTTATAGTCTCTTAAAATGAATGAATGATTGTATTAATGAATGAATGTAAATCCAGACACTAGGATAAAGGTTAACAATGGAACTGTCATTTATATCTGCTGGGACAGAGAAAATCAATTTTCTCCAATGAAAATGATGGAGGATATAAATAGCACGCCCAGGCACATCACATGTTCAGCAGTTGACCCACAAATAATGGATGCAACTCTCTTTGTGTGTGTGTGTGTGTGTGTGTGTGTGTGTGTGTGTGTGTGTGTGTGTTTAGTTAGTTATAGTTGGTTGTTTTGTTTTGTATTTTCTTTTTGGCTGATGTTATATTTTATATTTTATTTTCTAGATTTTGGGCATTTGTAGTTTAATTGGTTTTTTAATTTGTTTTTTGAGAAAGAACTTAAAGTTGAGTATGTAGGGAGAAGGGGGCATCTGGATGAACATAGGAAAGGGAAGAATATGATCAAATAATGTAAATTTGAAAATGGTTTTCACCCAAACTATACTGGTACATGTCTTTAATCCCAGCACTAGGGAGGCAGAGGCAGGTGGATCTCTTTGTTCAAGGCCAGCCTGTTCTACAGAGGTAGTTCCAATGACAGCCAGGACTGCACAGAGAAAGCCTGTCTCAAATAAGTAAATAAATAAACAAATAAATAAATAAATAAATACAATGTTTTTAAATGATAAAAATATACACTACTTACAAATACTAACTATAAACTCACAGAACATCATTTATTGCATCTACTGCTTGAGAAAGAAAGGACTCTCCTTTCCTCTCCTTCCAGGTCCCCATGAGTGCTACTCAAATGCTCTTCCCCTGTGCCACAGCCCCTCCTCCTCCTCACCAGTGCCAGTCAGTACCACTACCTAGAGTTTCTTGGATGGACTTACCATCTTGTAACAAACCAACCTGTTCTGTTCTGTGGCAGAAATGACAAAATAAAAAAATATGTTTTTTAATTTTTATACTCGTTGATTTTTCTATTTTCTTCCTGTTGACTAATTTCTGGCTTGGTCCCTTTTTACTGGAGAAAATAATCTATATTATATTAATATTAACTTTATTTAAGCATTTCATATTTTAGCAAGGTCTATCCTGGGAAATATTCCAAATATACTTGGAAAATAATATCTGTTGTGTTTTTCTATACATAGTTTGGGGTCTAAATGGTCTATAATAGAGGTCCAAGCCCTGTTTCCTTACTGATGTCTGTTTGTTCTTTTCATTATTGAAAGTGAGGAATTGAGCCATGTGTGGGGGCACACACCTTTAATCTCAGCACTAGGGAGGGAGGGGCCCTTGGATCTCTGTGAGTTCAAGACCAGCCTTGAGCACCTCAAGAAACAAAATTAAATAAATTAAAATAATGAAAGCAAGGAGTTAAAATCTTAAACTTCCATGTTGCTGTGGACGTTTTCCTTCAGTTATAAACACTTGCTTCATTCAGAAGCCCTGAAATTAAATAAATAGATACCCTTGACTGGCATGTTGCTGTGGAACATATCCTTTTGCCATTATGTAATGCCTTTATCTCTTGAGACCTCAATGTAAAAACATAAAGCAAATAATACAACTGCAACATGAGAAAAGCACTTGGAAGGATATTTACCTTAAGGTGATATGCAAATGACCAATAAGCCTATGAAAACATTCACCAATATTTAGTACTAGAAATGTAACTTAAGATAACAGTGAGATAGGCACTTCATATGTATTAGGGTGGCTACTAAAAATTAAATATCCTCAAGGATTTGAAGAAAAGGTATGTCTAATGTACTGTGGTTGGTTTTGTTGTTGTTAAGACAGGATCTCATGATATAGCCCTGTCTGAACTGGAATTTTCTATGTAGACCAGGTTGTCAATCTTTTATCTTTCATGCCTTCAAAGCCAGTAGCACACCAATGATGCTTATACATCGCCAAGTTCAGCTGCCAGGTCAAGATGCTGTCTGGTCCCACTGATTCAGATTTCTCTGTGCTGACTCTGGAGAAATATTGTCCTATTATCCCTCAATGGTGCTGATCTCTTATTAATCACAGATAATTCCTCAACCCTATCCAGATCAGGCAATATCGATTCTTAGTCCAAATATCACACTACTAGCCCCAGCCCAATTCTTAATAAAGTCCTTGCTTCCCCCAGAAACTTCTAGAACTGGTCTTCCATTATCCACATTAATGTCAGCATTCTTATTTTCCAAGGACCCACAAGAATGACCCATTAAACTCTGAGAGAGTGTTCAGAAGTAATTCTGGCTTTAAGGGCTTATATTTGCTCAAGTTATATCCAGCGTTTCAGTTCACTTCCTGTTGCCTGCCAATGAAGATGTAGGATTCTCAACTCCAGCACCATCTCTGCCTGATTCTGCATTCCTTCACACCATGACAATAATAAAATAAACCTCTGAACTATAAGTGAGTCACCCCAATTATTTTTTTTCCTTTATGAGAGTGTCATAGTCATGGTGTCCTCACAGCAATAGAAGTCTTAACTAAGACAATTGGATACTCGTTCTGAATTCATGCTGACCCTGGGAGATCCCAAGAAATATTGGTGCCCTCCAGTTAAAGTAGGTGCTTATGTAGGTCAGGTGATTGATTAGTGGAGTTTTGGTTGAAATCTGACACACAGTCAGTCCTGTGGTCCCCAAACTCATTCTATGTTGGTTTCCCCATCCCATCATGTGTAGTTGGGATACATGCACTTGGAAGTTGGCAGACTTCTCACATTGGTTCCCTGTTCTGTGGAGTGAGGGTTATTGTGGTTGGAAAGGCTAAATGGAAGCCTTTAGAGTTGGCTCTGCCTAGGAAAATAGTGAATCAAAAACAGTATCGCATCCCCGGGGGAACTGTAGAAATTAGTGCCACCATCAAGAGCTTGTAAGATGCTGAGGCAGAGGTTCCCACATCATCTCCTATCTGGTCAGTGCAAATGACAGATGCATTGTGGAGAAGGACAGTTGACTATAGAAAGCACAATTGAGTAGCACAACTCTGATTTCAACCACAGTGCCAGATGTGGTGTCCTTACTTGGCTACAGCTGCAGCTGCTGAGTGCCAGATCTGTCACAGCACAGACCAAAACTGAGCCCCAGATATGGCACCATTTCTGGGGGTGACAAGCCAAGCAATCTGGTGACAGATTGACTTTCTTAGAGCACTGCATCCATGTAACAGACAATGCTTTATCCTTAGTAGGGTATGAAGGGACCTGGATGACCTGGGAACAAGGAACAAAATCATGATAGTCCCTTTATCTTACCTACATCAGCCTCCAAGTGTGGACTATTGAAGTAACAGAAGGACAGTTAGACTAGTCTTGAAGAACCAGGAAGATTGAGTAGGGGGAAGACTAGAGGAGAGCAAGAAAAGAGATACCTTAATAGAGGGAGCAATTATAGATTTTAAAGAGAAATCTGGTAGTAGGGAAATGTTCAAAGACATACTAGCATAACCCCATCTAAGAATCTAAGCAATAGTGGAGAGGCTACCTTAAATGACCTTCCCCTATAATGAGATTGATGACTACCTTATATGACATCCGAGAGCCTTCATCCAGTAGCTGATGGAAACAGAAGCAGAGACCCACATATAAACACTGGAATTCAGTTGGAGAGAAGGAGGAATGAAGAGCAAAGGGGTCAAGACCATGCTGGGAAACTGACAGAAGCAGGTGACCTGAACAAGGGGGAGCTCATGGACCCCAGACTGGCAGCTTGGAAACCAGCATAGGATAGATACAGGCCTCCTGAATGTGGGTGTCAGTTAGGAGGCCTGGACAGTCCCTAGGGTCCCTGGTAATGGAACAGCATTTATACCTAGTGTACGAATGGCCATTGGAAGCCCATTCCCCATAGAGGGATACTCTTTCAGCCTAGACATACAGGGAAGAGCATAGGTCCTGCCCCAAATGATGTGACAGACTTTGATGATCCCTCATAGAAGGTCTCGCCTTCTATGGAGCAGAAGAGGGATGGGATGGGGGTCGGTGGGAGCATGGAAGAATGGGAGGGAGAGGGAACTGGGATTGATGTATAAAATAAGATTGTTTCTAATTAAATTTTTAAAAGGGGGGGGAAAAGAACAGATAGTCCTTTGAAATTCAGTGGTCCTGGAACACTTAAGCCTTGACCAAAAGTAACTTGACTGTTTAAATTTCAGTTTTTAAGTAATTATGAGCCTAACAAACTCTGAAAATAAAAACAATGGTCTTTACTAACAATGTATTTGTTCTTATCCTCTACCTTTCTTTTCCTTTTTTAAATTTCTGTTTGTTGTTGTTGTTTGTTTTGTTTTATGAGAGGTAGGCTCTCACACCTTGTGGCTCTGGCTGCCCTGGGGTTTACTATGTAGACCAGGGTGGTCTCAAACTCACAAAGATCTGCCTGGTTTCCTCCCAAGGCTGAGGATAAAGGCAGAAACCACCACACCTAAACCCCGTGCTCTTTAAAGTAAAATTTTCACACACATTCTTATACCCTATTTATTGCTGTGGGTTGTTCCCCACCTCAATTTCTTTCTCTATATTTCCTGGTTAGTTTCTGTCTTACTTTCATTTTTAAAATTCTTGATGTGCTTTAGGATTTTCTCATCAAAAGTCACCCCAAGGGAGAAGGGACTTACATGTGAAACAAGCTTGGTCCCTAACTGGAACTAATAAATAAATTTAAAAAAAAGTCACAAGCCCTTGACATAGGCCACACCTGTTCATTTTTTGTCCATTAGTAACAGAAATAAGTTTATTAAAACGTTATTATAAAGAATTTGCATGGAATTTATAAAAATAATATAAAAGGAAAAAACGAATTTGCAAATAGAATGGCATGATGGTGGACGCCTTTAATCATAGCACTTGGGAGGCAGAGGCAGGCAGATCTCGGAGTTTTGAGCTCAGTCTGGTCTACAGAGATAATTCCATGAGAGCCAGGACTACCAGAAACTATGTAAAAAAAAAAAATCACATAGCCAAATTAATCAGACCCAAAGTTCACAAGAATTGTAACAGGGAACTCAAAAGTCTTATGACATAATCTTAGTTCAAGTCTATACAGTTAGCATAGCCGTCCTGATTAATAATTTTTATTATACTATTATCAGTTAATTCCCTTCAACATGTAACTTAGAGGGGGAAGAGATGGCTCACTAGTGGAGTTAGGGAGGGACCAGCTGGGTTTGTCTTGGGGCCAAACAGGAAACTCCAAGTGAATGAACAGCAGCAGCTCTACTTCGAGGCAGCAGAGCTAAATTTAGGCTTTCTGAGGTTTAAAGAAAGGAGCCATGGGCTGCGCTGGAGTCACCAAGGCAACCACATCACCCTGTGCCTGTGGAGCTATGCTGCTCCACAGGTGGGCCTCGAGGTGACAGCAGGTGGGCTCAGGTGATCTGATTGGGGGAGCCTGGATCCTGGGACCAAGCATGGGGGAGACTGGGTCCTGGTTGCCCATAATGGCTCTATGTAATGCTGTGTCCCCCCAGGGCGCAGGATTCTCTCCAGCATGTCTCTGGGCAATGGTACTTTCAAGACAGGGTCCCACTCTTTCCCCTCCCTGACACAGAGAGGAAAAGTGACAGGAAAAATGACTGCTGTACAATGTATAGGGTCTAGAGGCAAGCAGGGCAGGATGGCAGACTTGTTTCCTACTGGACTCTTCAAGTTATTAGCCCTCCCCCAACCTGCAGATCCACAACCTCTCCAGATTTCCCTGTCACTCAGTCCTTACCCTCCCTTCCCGACTTCTAGCAGCTCACAACGCATGCACTAGTACACACGATGCCTTTTTAATTTTTGATTGATTGATTGATTGTGGGGCAGAATCACATTCCGTGATCCTGACTGACTTTGAGGAGCAGTCCCTTATTCAGTCACCCGAGGCTTGTCACCAGGTCAAGTTTCATGTCCCACTACTGAACAAACATCCAGCTCACCTCCAGGCTGTACCTTTAAAGAACTTCCACGCCATTTTATACAAGGAAGGGCTTTAACTCTCTCTTGCTTCCTGGGACCTGAGACCGCATCAGAGGAAACCCGTGACTCTCACCCACAGAAAGCAGAGCAGGCCCCCACCCTCCAGTAGTTCACCTCATAGGATTAGGTTTGGAGAGGGAGGAGGAAGAGAGGCTGTTTTTAACATCTTTGCATTTTTTTAGTGTGATTACATTTCAAACATACTAAAAGTTGCTTTAAAAATATTACTTATTTTAGATTTCAGTGCTCTCTGTCTCTCTCTGTCTCTATCTCTGTCTCTCTCTCTCTCTCTCTCTCTCTCTCTCTCTGTCTCTCTCTCACACACATACACACACACAGAGAGAGGAGAATATATTTGTGCTTCCTCACTAGGTCCTACCTGCTTGTTTGTGCAGTATGCTGAACAGAACAACTCTAGGATGTTGTGTCTTCTGCTTTAGAGAAAGCCAGGGAGACCAGGGGCCAAAGGTGTGCTGGATAATACCTGCCTGAGGAAGGGGAGAGATCAGAGATTCAAGCAGGTCACAGACAGTGATTTCTTCCTGAGACTAAGTCAGGGCTGCAGTTTGACATGGGAGAATCTGAGATCTGATGCCCAACAGTTTTGTGAGAAGGGCCCAGTGGGGACACAGGGACACCGGTGCTCACAGGTGGCAGCTCCCCTTTCCATGACAAGTTGCAGCATTACTCCAGGAGACTTTCCTAAACACCCAGGCTCCATGCTGAGTTCACCACGAGTTCTGTGATGCCTCATTTCCCTGTGTGTTCACTAGATTTTTCAGTCCCAGGACCACAGATAGTATGTGTAGGGTAAAAAGGGACAGTGAAAGGATAATCTGATCCTGAGACCAGAGTCAAGGAACCATACCCTGCCCTAAGCAAGTTCAGGACTTGAAATCCCAACAGTCCCTACACTTGCTCCAAGATCAGGCCACAAAATCTTACCAATCCCTAATCTCAAAATCCAACCAATCCCTGAGCACAGAATACAACTAATCCTGGAGCACAATATCCAACTAATCACTGAACTTTGTCTAAAGTCTTACCACAGAATCCCCCTGAGATCAGCACTTGAAATCGCAATAATCTCAAAGCTTGTCCTAAGCTCAGGACGTGAGATACTACCAATCCCCACCCTGGAATCTTCACCCTGGAAGGATCCATCCCATGAAAACCTATATAAGCCCTGTATCCTGTTCAGTTTATCACTGCTTTTCACCCTAGCAGAAGCACCCACTCTCGTGGATTTTCTCCTCCCAATAAATCTTTTGAGTGAGGTTTGTGGTAAGGACTTTCTTTCTGCAGAATCAAGCTGAACAGTGTTGCACGACTTTCTCAAAGTGAAGCAAAGCTATCACATTTCCACTGGATAATTTTCCCTTGGCAGGGCAGAGGCGGAGGCGGAAGCGGAGGGGCAGAGGCAGAGGAGCTGAGGCAGAGGCTCAGAGGCAGAGAGGCAGAGAGGCAGAGGCAGGCAGAGAGGCGGAGGCAGAGAGGCAGAGAGGCAGAGAGGCAGAGGCAGGCAGAGGAGAGGGGCAGAGAGGCGGAGGCAGGCGGCAGAGAGGCGGAGGCAGAGAGGCAGGAGGCGAGGCAGAGGAGAGGGGCAGAGAGGCGGAGGCAGAGGAGAGGGGCAGAGAGGCGGAGGCAGGCAGAGGCAGAGAGGCGAGAGGGGAGGGGCAGGAGAGGGGCAGAGAGGCGGAGGAGGCAGAGGCAGAGGCAGAGAGGCAGGAGAGGCAGAGGCAGAGGCAGAGGCAGGCAGAGGAGAGGGGCAGAGAGGGCGAGGCAGAGGAGAGGGGCAGAGAGGCGGAGGCAGGCAGAGGAGAGGCAGAGAGGCAGGAGGCAGGCAGAGGAGAGAGAGGCAGAGAGGCGGAGGCAGGCAGAGGAGAGGGGCAGAGAGGCTGAGGCAGGCAGAGGAGAGGGCCAGAGAGGAGGAGGCAGGCAGAGGAGAGGGGCAGAGAGGCGGAGGCAGGCAGAGGCAGAGAGGCGGAGGCAGGCAGAGGGGCAGAGAGGCGGAGGCAGGCAGAGGCAGGGAGGCAGAGAGGCGGAGGCAGGCAGAGGAGAGGGGCAGAGAGGCAGAGAGGCAGGAGAGGGGAGGAGGGAGAGGCGGAGGCAGGCAGAAGAGGCAGGCAGAGAGGCAGAGGCAGGCAGAGGAGAGGGGCAGAGAGGCGGAGGGCGAGGCAGAGAGGCGGAGGAGAGGAGAGGGGCAGAGAGGCGGAGGGAGGCAGAGCAGAGGGGCAGAGAGGCGGAGGCAGGCAGAGGCAGAGACGAGGAGGCAGACAGAGGCAGGGAGGCAGGGAGGCAGGCAGAGGCAGAGAGGCAGAGAGGCAGAGGCAGGCAGAGGCAGGCAGAGGAGAGGGGCAGAGAGGCGGAGGCAGAGGAGAGGGGCGAGAGGGCAGGGCAGGCAGAGCAGAGGGCAGAGAGGCGGAGGGAGGCAGAGCAGAGGGGCAGAGAGGCGGAGGCAGGCAGAGGCAGAGACGAGGAGGCAGACAGAGGCAGGGAGGCAGGGAGGCAGGCAGAGGCAGAGAGGCAGAGAGGCAGAGGCAGGCAGAGGCAGGCAGAGGAGAGGGGCAGAGAGGCCGAGGCAGAGGAGAGGGGCAGAGAGGCGGAGGCAGGCAGAGGAGAGGGGCAGAGAGGCGGAGGCAGACAGAGGCAGGGAGGCAGGGAGGCAGGCAGAGGCAGGAGGCAGGGAGGCAGGCAGAGGCAGAGAGGCGGAGGCAGGCAGAGGAGAGGGGCAGAGAGGCTGAGGCAGGCAGAGGAGAGGGCCAGAGAGGAGGAGGCAGGCAGAGGAGAGGGGCAGAGAGGCGGAGGCAGGCAGAGGCAGAGAGGCGGAGGCAGGCAGAGGGGCAGAGAGGCGGAGGCAGGCAGAGGCAGAGAGGAGAGGCGGAGGCAGGCGAGGAGAGGGGCAGAGAGGCAGAGAGGCAGAGGGAGGGCAGAGAGGCGGAGAGGCAGAGGAGAGGGGCAGAGAGGCGGAGGCAGGCAGAGGCAGAGAGGCGGAGGCAGACAGAGGCAGAGAGGCAGGGAGGCAGGCAGAGGCAGGGAGGCAGAGAGGCGGAGGCAGGCAGAGGAGAGGGGCAGAGAGGCGGAGGCAGTCAGACAGGCAGAGGCAGAGAGGAGGATGCAGAGGCATTCCTGAGGCAAGAGGTAGAGGCACTCCCAGGTTGGGCTGAGACAATGGCTCAATGGTTAAGAACTTCTGTTCTTGCACAGGACTCAGAAATCACACAGTAGCCTTTCCAGCACCTGCATACTATCTCACAACTGTAACAATAACTCTTTCCACCAGCCACCTTGGTTCTGTCACCGCTTCAGCCCCCAAAATAACACACAGAGACTTCATTAGTTACAATATACTGTTGGTCAATGACTAGCATTTCTTATTTGATAGGTCTGCCTTAAGTATTAATCATAACTATTAATCTATATATATTTTATAAGGACTTATCTTACAACAGACACCTAATTCATGCATCTTCTCTTCACAGGATCACATGGCAACTCTCTTTACTACATTTCCCAGAATCCTCCTCGACTCCTAGTCCCACCTCTCTTGCTTCACTATTGGCCAACAGTGCTTTATTCATCAACAAATAAGACAAATATATACACAGAAGGACTTTCCCCATCACACAACCATCTGCAACTCCAGTTCCCTGGGATCCCATGCCTCATCCAGCCTCCAAGGGGATCAAGCACACATGTGCCACACAAACATGAATTCAGGCAAAACACTTACACAAATAAAACAAAAATGAATCTTAAAAAAAATCCTTTCATAAAGTTTCAAGTGTAAGGCTAGAATGATGGCTCAGGAGACAAAGGCACTGGCCTTGCAACCACATGACCTAGGTTAGATAGTGGGGAGTCACAGTGAAGGGACAAATCTGACTTCTCATAGTTGTCCATTCTCCTTCACAAGGATGCCATGGCTCTTGTATTCCACAGTGAGAGAACACACACCTGTAAGCCCAGTGCTTAGGAAGTAAGAACAGGAGCACCAGAATTTCAAGGTAGTCATTAGTTAAATAACGAATGCGACACTACTCTGGGAGACATAAGACTTTGAAAAACAACATAGTAACAAGAACAACAACTTTAGCATGGGAATGTTTAAGAAATAAAATAAAATAGTACACTTATAGCCAACTCTGTACATTCATGTTCTGACTAGATATGGACATTAAAACTCAACAATGAAATACTCAAAGTCTATTGGAGTAGCTGGCATGGCAGTGAAGACCTACAATCCGGGCACTCAAGAAGCTGAACCTGTAGGGTCACCAAGATCAAAGACAGCAAGGGCTGCACAGTGAGATCCTCTCAAAATACATCAATAAACAAGTCCCCTGATTAACTTGATCGACCGCTTTACTAGGCTTTGGTGCATATAGAACTGCTATTTAGATGGTTTTGACATTTGAAATTGAGATCACTTGGTTTTGGTTTGTCAAATCAGGTTACACACAAGGTAACTGTCATTGTTAGCTTTTCCCTTATACAATCTATAAGAGTAAGAACACAGAATATATAATTTTCATTATGGGTTTTAGAATTTTCATTTAGGCATCTTTCATCAGTTGAAAGGTTCAGGCATTATGCTGGCATGGCCTTGTTACCTGGCAGAATCCACTCAGGCAGTACTCTGGGCAGCACAGAGTTCCATGGGAACTAAGTCTACACAAAAGTGTAAAGGACACCCTTAAAAGACAGACCCCTGCCCACTTACACTCTCGTCTCTTACTCACTCTCTCTTGCCTTCCTTCCTCTCTTTGCTTTCTCACTCTCTCTGTCTCTCTCTTGTCTTTCACTCCCTCTCTGTCTCTCTCTGTCTCTCTCTGTCTCTCTCTCTCTCTCTCTCTCTCTCTCTCTCTCTCTCTCTCTCTTTCTCTCTCATCTCTCCAGCTCTCCCCCTCCCCCACCTGAAATAAACTATGGTTAATGCACTCTCTAGTTCTTGTTCCATTGTGCTAGTCTCCATCTCAAGGTTTTCTTTCTTTTTCTAATTTTTAAACTTTTACAAAATCACTACATCAGTTAACAAAGTTCTGCTTTCTTTTGCCATTTTTTAGTCAGTATAATTATTTTTGTGATATAAAATTTTAAGGTGCTAGTATAAGGTGCTCAGAACCTGTCCTTTGAAGCTGAGGCAGGAGGATTGCCCGAAGTTGGAGGCCAGTTTGGGACATATAGTGAGTTGTAGTCCAGCTTGGGCTATGTAGTGATGACCTGTCTCAAAGGGAAACAAAAGTAGTTAAAGCCCCAAGAAGCCAGACTACAGAAGTATTTGGTTGGCCTTGCACAATAGTTGATATTTATTCATGGTCCCCTGATGAGGAATGTCCTTCTGTGTATGTTTATCTTATTCGTTGATAAATAAATCACTGTTGGCCAATAGGGTAGCAAGATAGGTGGGACTAGGAGTCGAGGAGGATTCTGGGAAATGTAGGAAAGAGAAGTCTGATGATCCAGGCAGGAAGTGACATAGTAGGCAGATTCAGAATTTAAGCAAGGACAAGAAGGAAGTCGTCCTCTTTCTCTTCCTCTTCCTTCTGCTCTCTTTTCTATGGAACCGCCATGTGATCCTGGGAAGAGGACACCAGCAGAAGGCATCCTCGATAAGACTTATAAATAATATAGATTTATGATAATTAATAAGACTGAGCTAGCATATAAGAAATCCTAGTCAATTGGTCAGTAGCATTGTAAACTAATATAAGACTCTGTGTGTTATTCTGGGCACCCACATGGCGGCGGGGCTCGGGCAGATGGAGTAAAGACTTATCATTATAGTCCCCTTCTCAGTACCCTTCAGAATTTCATTCCCATTGAAAGTTATACCAACTCAAATTGGCAGAAAGGCCTGACGTAAAAACAAAAAAGAAAAGAAAGAAACATTTTTTAAAAGCACACTGAGAATGTGATCTATGAATTAGAGTAGGATGCTGTAAGAGGATATACAGGAGGCCACTTGAATTAACATTGAATTTTTGTTCCCAGGTGAGTCCTCATGCTGTCCCTTGGCTTCTTAATCTATAATTTAATCACCCATGATCCTTAGCAGCTGCCTCTGTGAACTCTCCTGGAAAGTGACTAAGGCTTCTTCAAAGCAAGAAAAACTACTTCTGATGGTATCTTGGGAATTTGCGCCATTTACTGTAAGACCAGCAATGGCAACATATTGACATGACTTTTCTTTGGGATTGCATTCACTCAACAGGGTATCAAGGTGCAAGAGGTTGTTTCCTTGAACTCACAGAGATCTACCTGATTCTGTCTCCTAAATGCTAGATTTAAAGGCATGTGCCACCATGCCAAGCAAGAAGAGTAATTTTTAGGCCATGAAATAAACTAAAAAAAATTAGAAATAGTAGACATCATAAAAACCATTCTGACTATAATAAAAGGAAATAAGAAATCAATAACAGGAAGATACGTGGGAAATCCTCAAATGTTTCAGTGTTGAGAGCTTGCTTCTACATAACTATATGTTAAATAAAATATTGATAGAGCTCTCTCTGCTTCTTCTCTTTACGCTGCTTCTCTACTCTCTCTCCATTTCTTCTTTGCTCTCTCTCACCTACATGTTCTCTCTGTCTCTCTGTGGTGACCAGCCATGGAGGTCAGCCATTACCCCTGTTCCTCTTCCCTCTTAGTCTTCCTACTCTGCCAGGCCATATAATAAACTAGTCAACATGTCCCATCCCGCTGCTTTCTCTTTTCCTCTTTTTAAATAAAAGTATAACATTGGCGCCCGACTTGGTTTAGGCTCTCTTGGTAAACTCTGTTGCAGCTTGCTGGCAGGATTTAGGCTTTCTCTGTAACTTCTGCCATGGACACAGGAAATTTCGGAGATCCTAAATTTGAACTCATAACCCACTTCCATCTCGACTTTTCCTGACACTTCCTCCTACCTGCAGCAGCCTGAGATGCTGGAACTCTGTACACTTCAACTTGCCATTTTGCCAACTAAGGATCTCTGGAACTCACTCATCTGCCTGTTCGATGCAATCTGGTAAGATATCCCTTTTCCCATGGGGCAGACCCAGCACTCCATTTTGAAGTTCACTGCCTTTTGGTCTACTGGGTCCATTTTTTCCGTTTCGGACTACTGAGCCTCTTTCGGACTTTCTGCCAGGTGCTCTCAGACAGAGCAATCTGTGCCATTTTTTGCCTTGCCCACGGAAAATACATTTTACGGGATCTTTCGGTTACTGCCAGCGAGTAGTTAAATGAGCAGAGTTCTGCCTCCCAGTAGGAAATGTCTTTCACCTGGGAATGTCCCTCATTCTTTTGTTCTATCTCTGATTGTGTTTCTTCTTGGTTGGTTGGCAATGTCTGCTTGAGATTCTCTGAGAGTTTTTTTGTTTGTTTGCTGGTTTTCATTTTTCCACACAAATGAGGTTTGTCTCATGGAGAAAAACTTCTGGCAATTGAGAATGTGCTTATAGGGGCCGCCATCTTGGTCAGGTGCCATCCTAACCATGTGACCTAGCTTAGGCCTGCCCACTCAGTTCAGTGACTTGCACAAGCAAGCACTGCCACCAGACATCTTGCTTTTTATTTCTTCTTTCTCTTGTCGGGTGCATTTCCTGAGGGTCAGGCATGGGATCCCGCTCCAGGAACAGTGAGTGCTTTTTTTGTTTTTTCAGTTCGGACCGCTGAGTCCTTTTTCGGTTTGGGGACAGTTGTGTCCCCTTTGGGGCCAGGCCCCTGGCAACTCCCACGGGCCGACCGGCATCCAGAGAGGAGCTTTTTGCTGGTTTTCCACTTGCCTCACCCATGGAAAATGCATAGAGGAACCTTTCTGGTTGCAGCCAACAAGCAGGTAAACAGACAAAAAAAGCCGCTTATGGTCCGCTGCCATCTTGGCCTTATGGATTGACCTGGGGGCCGCCATCTTGGTCATGTGACCTACCTGTAGGCATGCTCACTCCAGCAGCCTGTGCCAGTAAACTTGTCTGCCAGATTTTTGATTTCTGTCAGATCTTTTTGCTTTTTATTTTATTTTATTTTTTGTCTGTGATTTCTTCTTTCACTAGCTCTGTTGGTCATGGCTTGTTTACTAAATACTGTGCCTTTCCAGGGCCCTCTGTTTAAGTCTACTCTGTCCCTTTAAATCTCCTGTCTGTTTGCTACAATGTACGGATCAGAGATTACATTCTGGTTCCCCCTTTTACTGTTATCCAGTCCTGCTTGTCTCTGTACCTGTAATTTAACTTTATACTTATCTAGCTCTATATGCAACTTAAATTAAACTGTGCTAAGTCTCATATTTCTAAATTGCTATGTATCTTGAAATGATGGTAAACATTTAAAGTCATAAAGGTCTAATTTATATATATTTAAAATATAAGCTAAGTCTATACAACTTAAATGTAACTCATGTATCTTTAAATGATGATGAAAGTTTAAAATCATAAAGGTCTATTTCAAACTAACAAAATATTTATACCACTCAGTCCATCCTGTAAGCCGTTTACAAAGGTACAGCTTTAATTACAAAAAGGGATTTTTCTCTAACTAAAGGCAAACTTTTAACTGCTGAGGTACTAAACAGACAGCCCTCAAATGCTCAGAGATCTAGAGAATATGGCATTTAAAATGTTTTGTTAAAAAGCTTTTTATAACAGAGAGATAGGCCAGCTGCTGGCCCCACCCCATTTCCTCCAAGAAGATTGATGGGCACTGAAGAAATTTTAACTCGAGTCAGTGACAACACTAGTCACTGCTCACTGACTAGCCCTTCACCTCAACTGCTACAAGGTACTCCAGACCGTGGACAAGATGACAGTGGAATCGACTTTCCCCGAGTTGCTTGGGCCAACGGTAGGCGAGTCTTCCTATAGTCTGTAATCCACAGGTCACATGCTATCAGCAAGAAGGCAGGTGTCCTGCAGCCCGCTACTATGGATGGAGGACCTTGGGGGTGGCTGTCCATGCAGCCTCCTGGCAAGTCTCTGTTATTCTTTAATCATTTATTCAGGTAAAATCTTATCCTTCTCAAGAACTCTGATGCTTTTGATGACTGGTAGTCTTGCTAGCTTAAAGCAAAACAGATTCCAGGAACAGGTATTTTAGGGTTTATCTATGTGAGGATAGGAAAGTGTGAGATGTATGAAGGTCTGAGAATGTAGTTACGAAGGTCTGAGGATGGAAAGGTCTAACATGGTGGATAAAAGCAAGTTATGAAGGTCTGAGAATGTAGTTACAAAAGTCTGAGGATGGAAAGGTCTAACATGGTGGATAAACTTACATTTATCCAGTTATGTATCCATAAATGTAAGTTATGAAGGTCTGAAAATGGAAGGTCTAAGATGGTAATGTAAAGTGTATGAATTAAAGTTATAAAGGTCTGAGTATAAAAAGGCTTAAGTGATGATAAAGTGAGTTGAGACATTAAAAAGAATGAAATATGTTCCTGATTTCTCTATTTCTCATGCTACTGTTCATAGTTCTACAATACCACTGTACGATCATAACTACAAGGTCAAGATTAAGATGCTTTTCATTGTCCTAAAAAACAAATCTGTCAATTTTAAAATGGTAATGCTTTTAGCCAAGTTGCTTCTAACATGTTATGCTGCTAATGGGTCTAATACTTATGTTTCCACAAACTCTAAGGATTCTTGTAAGTTCCAGGGAGCTGAATTGGATCAAAACAAACAGGTCTGAGAGGCATCAGGGAGTTCCGTACAGCCTGGACTGCAATGAAACAACCAGCTACCCCAGGACGTGGCAGCACTCCAACCTTCTCGGGTCCCTCAAAGATGGTCAACGCCCCCCACATCAGCAGGAAGCAGTTTTGAGAATTAAACGCCCTTATTCCTTAACCTGCCATGTCTAACACCCACCTTTTTTAATAATAAGTAGAGGTGGAAATGAAAGGTTCAAGCTTTGACGCTGATCGGCTCTACCTCCTTAAGAGACAAACCCCACCCCCTGACAACAGTCGGGGCATGTGCAAGAAAACTTGCTAAGTCATCGCCATGTCAACCGCCATGCTTTACGGCCTGCTGAGGACTCTGGGCATGAGTGGAACCTCAGTGTGCATGGGCAGTCTTCCCTTTAAAAGCTCCAACTTTCCTGCTTTACTCTCTCTCTCTGCTTCCTCTCTACTCTCTCTTTGCTTCCTCTCTTTACGCTGCTTCTCTACTCTCTCTCTCTCTGTTTCTTCTTGGCTCTCTCTCACCTATGTGCTCTCTCTGTCTCTCTATGGTGACCGGCCATAGAGGTCAGCCATTACCCCTGTTCCTCTTCTCTCTTAGTCTCCCTACTCTGCCGGGCCATATAATAAACTAGTCAACATGTCTCATCTTGAATCTTTCTCTTTTCCTCTTTTTAAATAAAAACATAACACTAGGAGCTTCTTGTTTCCTTCCTGATAAGGCCTGAATGCAAGAATGAAAAATATCCGCCCATCCTTACTGCCGGAGGGGTCTGGAGACATGAACATCTGACCTGGGTAGTTTTCCACCGTGCCTGCTGACTAGTACATAAGCCTTCCCTCCTTTGTAATAAATGGTATTCTCCTTGCAAGAATGAAAAAAAAATTGATAGAAAACTTGAAAATATTTTAACATAAGAAAAAACAAGCACCTGGTTTTAAAAACACAATGAAAACTTTAATCCTATAGCAAGGTTAAAGGATGGAAGGGATGGGCATAGACAAACAGGGTTCATCAAGGCCAGAGGCTGATCTCTTTCCAATGGGCACAGAGCCCCTCACTCTGCAGGTCAGGATGCATTGTTGGCATGATGGAGATGGGCATTTGAATGCATCCTGGGACATTGACCTCAATGGACAGAAAATACTGCACTTTGACTCAAGCACTGGGAAACTGACTGAAGTTGGTCCTGGATCCAGCAGGATTAAAGAGCTGAGGGAGGAAGACAGGCATGTGACTGCCTTCTTAACAGTGACCTCACAGGGGACTGTGGGCCCTGGCTTCAGGAGGCCACGTTGCACTTGGCAAAAAAGCTGCAGCCTACAGGTAACAGGAGAATGGGAGGAAGCTCTCTGCAGATGAGGGTGTGTGTGTGTGTGTGTGTGTGTGTGTGTGAGTGAGTGTGTGTGTGATAATCTAATCGCCTTGAGTTATTGAGTTGATGGCTGCTTTTTCCATCATTCATTGTTTCTCATCTCCTATCTCATTGTGATTACACTGTTCACTCACTGTGGTTCTCAATGGCTGTCACAGACTGAACATCCCTTTACTTCCTGTCCTTTTCCTCATTCTAGAGTCACTGTTGCTTTTCATCTCACCTGATCTTCCTTCTTCCTTGACACCATCCTCACAGGTCATCCATCCTCATGCCTCCTCTCCTGCCAGCAGGAAAGATGAGGGCCTGCCAGAACCCTGCTTCTCCTACCACAGCTACATGAGTCTTTTGAGGTCAGGGGGCATCCCTCTCCCTTCCTACTCAGGAACAACCCAAATAGTTGTTCCATAGTAACAGGGGAGGAACTCTCTGTGTGTTGTTGAATTACCTGAGAACCCAGAAGCTAAGGTGAGATTTCCTCAGATTTGAGGTCCAGTCAAAGATGCAACTTGGTGTCCACCTCAGCCTCCCAACTTCTGTTCCAGATGTGGATCATCAGCCTTGTCACTGGTCATCAAGCCCAACACTCTGTCCTGGTGATAATCCTCACCTGTTCCTGTCTGCTTCTTCTCTGAGGAGAATCCTTGACAATGACAGGTACTGAGGGCATTGTTGGGAGTGTGGTGAGGGACAGGTGGGTGAGGAGTAAGGAAGCAATTCCTATTGTCCTGCTCTTGTTCCTAAACTGCAGCATTGTATTGAGAAAGGAAGCAGAGAATCTGGAGTTCATGTCACCTGCTAACAATAGCTTGTACATGATCTGCCTTAACTTGACAGTAATCAGGTCACAGAGCAGTGGGGAATGAGGAGGGAACACAACATGTATCTAAACACATCAGGCTCCTAATCAGCTGGGTCCCATGATACAGATGAGGAGACCTCAGGAACACAAAAGAACATGGTAGTTCATCTCAATGTTTAGAGGGAAGAAGATTCCAACCCTCAGTTACAGATAAAGAAGATATAAATAAAGAGATGGCCCAGTGGCAAGACCACAGATGTGTGAAGTTTTTACTCCTGTGTAAATAACTTATCAGTAAGTCAATGTGAGCAGACTAGGAAGGCCCTGCCATTCCTAAGGGTATTTGGCTGGGAATTAAATTCTGCTAAGAATATTAATTTCAGGTTGCCTGTGGATCTGGGTGCAGAACTCTCAGCTTCTTTTCCAGCACCATGTCTGCTAGCATGTTGCCAAGCTCCCTACCCTGATAACAATGGACTAAAACTTCAACAACCTCTGAAACTGTAAGCAAGCTCCAATTATTGAATATTCTCCTTTATAAGAGTTACTGTGGTTATGGGTGTCTTCACAGCAATAGAGCACTGACTAAGACATGATTCAAAGTGGTACCCTCAACAGGGAAGCCTTCATGGAACTGTACATTGGCTGGTCTTCACTACAGACAAGACTAAAAGATAGCAACAACAACAACATTAAAAAAAAAAAACTAGGATACTTTATGCTGGTTGCCAAAGGACTGCTATTTCTTACATGTATGTTGAATAGTTTTCAATTCTCCAAATTATTACACATGATGACAAGCAAAAATTGTAATGCTATTTAATGTGGTTCTCAGTCCATGTGGTTACTGTAAACAATCTCATTACAGAAGAAGGATGCTGAAGAAGAGTAAATACTTATGAAGATTCTATACTGTGTAAAAGTGACAGGTCCGACATAAATAGACAGCTGTAAATTTGATATGCACAATGCAGTACATAAGCAAGCACAGAAATGCTTTACAGTGTAATATGTTCCAAAATCAAACCTCAGTCTAAAAATGTTCACACAAATCTTGGAAGGCAAGAAATGGGCTGGCTAGAGAGCCCTTCTGTCTTCAGTTAATCAGTAGAGTTCAGTCACCTCAGAGAAACCGAGAAAACTGAAATAACTTGTAAAAGCATAAAAAATTTCAGACAACATTTGAACCACAGTTCAAGAAATTAGGCTTTGTGATAAATTTCAATGAAGTAATTGTCCATAAAAATCCAAATATGACCTAGAAATACATAGCAGTCAAAACGTCTGGCATACAATCACCTATCACACTGAGAGCCCAGAGAGTCACAATGTGATAAGAAAAGAAAACTGTCTGATGCCAGTATCAAGATGAATCCAGGTTCAAATAAATTGATAGGATTTTTAATGCAAGTATTATAAAAATATTTTCAGCAAAACTGTAAGTCTTCCTGAGACATACATAAGTTATTCTCAGCTAAGAAACAGAGGTTACAAAAGAGAAAAATGAAAATTAAAGAACTCAAAAATACAATGAAAGATTTATAGGCTTACTGACTGAGCCCAGTAGCTGGGGAAAGAATAGAAGGTCAACTGGATGGCATGAAGAAATGAAGAGACCTTGAGGGACTAGAACAAAACTCATCCTTAGAGAAGAGTAAGAAAAGAAAGATGAGAGGAATTTAAAATTATTTAAAGAAATAAAAGTTGAAAACATCCAAATTTTATGAAATGTCTATTGCTACAGGTCAAGAAGTTAAGTGACCCTGGAAGAAGAAAACTGAAAAGAAACTCCCACATGAAGACACATTATAATTATACTCTTGAAAACCACAGGTAAAAAGAAACTCTTGAAGTCAGCCAGAAAGTAATGACACACTCCCAACTGAGGAACCCGGTTGATAAAAAAGCAGATTTCTCATCAGAAGCCAGGAGGCACAAGGGGCAGCCTGGGTCTTCTCAAGTGTCTAAGAGACTAACTGCCACAATGATTTCCGTAACTGGTGGAAGAGTCTTTCAGGACTGAGGAGAAAATAAAAATACTCTAGAAAAGAGGTGCTTGTTGTCAGATTCAGACCAACCCTGGCTTAAAAAGACATGAAGAAGTAAGCAGAAACAAGGTTCCAGGAAAAGGCTGTCACTGTTAGGGAAGAGTGACAGGAAGAGCAGAATGTGGCTGCTACTGTCTCCTTCCTTCTCCCAGATCTTAAAGTATGAAAAATAAGCTATCACTGATTTAATTTTTGCAAAGTATCATTCTAAAATGATGAAAATTAATTAAATCACTCCTACTTCAGGGTTCCTTAGAATGCCCGGGGTACCACAATGCAGGTGTTTGCATCAATGCATTGACTCAGTCTATTGGTGTAGGAAGTGGGTTCAGTGGTAGTAGCTTGTAACCTTAGTTACTCAGGAAGCTGAGGAATGGGGGTTGTGGGCTTGAGACCAGCCTGTATAACATGGTAAGACCCTGTTAGAAAACAAAAGTATAAAA
Source organism: Cricetulus griseus (assembly GCF_003668045.3). Classification (NCBI taxonomy): domain Eukaryota; kingdom Metazoa; phylum Chordata; class Mammalia; order Rodentia; family Cricetidae; genus Cricetulus; species Cricetulus griseus. The sequence continues at coordinate 281,088,442 of NC_048595.1, read as the reverse complement.
ATAAAATTATACTTTTCTTATCTAAAAAAGAATATTAATTTTGTAATAGATATTTATTACAACCATTCCTGTACTAGGCAGCCTTTTGTAGAACAAAATAAGAAATGTGTCTGTTCTTTATAAGACTGTACATGATATAAATGGACTATTTCATAAAATAAAAAGTGATGGTTTATACTATTATCACTATTATAGGTGAGTTTCTGTGACACGCAGTCCAGCAATGCCCACATGCACACTGGGCTGCTCAGTCCTGCAGGCTGGTTGCCCTGCAGTGACAATCCAGCGGTGAAAGCTGGGAGGACCTGGAAAACTGGTGCTGCTGGGTGCACATCCTCCTGATGCAGGTTCTGGGTCAGTGATGCCTCAACCACACTCAGAGAAGTCCAGACCTGTGATGGAAGGAGAATGAACTCGCACAAGTTTCCTCTGACTCCACCTGGGCACTTTTACACAAGTGCACTAACACACACACACACACACACACACACACACACACACAGTGACAGCATAAAGACCCTAAAGCATGGACAATATAAAACGTACAGTTTATTGTTGAAAATAACTTTTTTTTTTTTTTTCAGGCAGGGCCTAACATGGAGTGGAACTCACTATGTAGACCAGGCTGGCCTGGAACTCAGAGATCCACCTGCCCCTACCTCCCCAGCATTATTAGCCTTAAAGGTGTGTTAATGTGTATAGTGTTTGGGTCAGGAAAAAAGAATTAAAAAAAAAATGGTTCTTTGTAGGGAGACACCCTATCCCCGCCCCAGGTAACCTGGACAGGTGTACCAGGCTATGCCCGTGAGGGCGGGGGAGGGGAAGTCTGAGATGAGTAGAAGGAGGTTCAAAAGGAGCAGCAGGGCTCACAGGGAAAGCCCCTTCTCTCTAGCTGCAGCTAGCTTGCTTCCTGTGAGATCGCTTTGGCTTGCGTTTTGGACTGGTGTTTACCTGAATAAAGAAGTCTTAGCCTCACAGACTATAGCTCATCTTTGAGCACACTCGGTAACCCTCAACAGTTCTTATCAGGATGTAAAGGAAGAGAGAAAAAACAGTCTTCTGAGCCTAGTATAATAACATTATGCTCTTGAGGAATTCAGCAGGAGCAGGGAGCCCTGGCTGGAGAGCCCCCATTGTTTTCATAGTGGCATTTATGCTCCTATGATCGTGTAACAGTCTAAATTTATTCTTTGTCTTTTATGAGTTGTAAAAATGAGGGAGTTCAAGCTGGGCAGTGGTGGTGGTGCACACCTTTAACCCCAGCACTAGGGAGGCAGAGACAGGGAACTCTCTGAGTTTGAGGCAAGCCTAGTCTACAAAGTGTGTTCCAGGAATGCAGGAGAACACAAAGGAAACCCTGTGTTGGGGGGTAGGGTGGGGTGGGATGGGGGTTTCAACGTTCTACCCAAAAGTTCTTTATCCTCTAGTTACATTCTTTTTTATACTAGAAGTTGGGCCCATTTTAATTTTCCCCAAGACAAGGTCAGTGAGCAGAGCGGAGGTGGAAGTGGGGAGAATGGCTCCCCCATTGCCTGAACCCTACTACTAGCCGGATACCCCAGTACTTAGTATTTTCTCCCCACTTCCACTTGGAACTCAAGAGCTGAGTCGGTTGTGACAAATAGGGCATCAGTCCTCTAGTAGGGTGCAGTGTGGAACCTGCTAGCTCCTACTCCAGGTGGGAGGATGGGGGGAAAGACTTTGAGATTGTTAGTATTCAGGCATCTGTACTGGCCTGTCCTTGTGGTTCTGACAGAATATACCCTCAGCTGTAGTCACTAAGAACACCACCTGTGCACATTCACTATGTTCCCTTTTAAACATAGGGAACGTAGGTGCTCTGCCCACCTCCCATCCTTCTATCTCTCTTTCTCTCTTTCCTCTCTCTACCCCCTCTTTCCTCTCTGTCACCCTCTCCTCTCTCTCTCCCTCTTTCCTTTCTCTTCTCTCCTGCTGCTCCTATTTCCAGAGCCTGGTCTCCCTTCCCCCCCCCCCCCCTTCATGATCCCTTCCCCTAATTAAAAAAATAAAATAAAAATAAGACCCTCTGCTTGAACCCTGTCGCCTGCATCTTTCTCTTGCGCACTACTTTTTAAAAATTACAACAGAGATTCCTTTTGATTGGTCAGCATATGAAGGGGCCGAGCACAGAAGTAATGGGAGACCTAGATAAGCTAAGTAGGAGTAGTCCGTGGTGAGCGGCCCTATATATAGTATGCTGATTCTGGCTGGGAACTGCTGTGACACCTGCTGAAAGGCAACGATTTTATTCTGTCTCTTTCTTTTCTGATTCTTTTGTTCACGACCCCTGAGGACACAGCTGTCGCTGATTGAGATGAAGGGACCACGGGGTGTGGGAGCCCAGGACAGCAGTATCCTAGCCTCAGTTCCACAGTCCTGCCTTCTTTGCGAGCAAGTAAGAAGGGCAGTGAGATGGAGAGGTGTGACCGCTGGGCCAGCAAGGTGAGCTCCACAGAAGCAGAGCAGAGCAGAGCAAGTTAGCAGTGAGGCAGGGCGGGGCGGCAGCTGGATCAGCAGGGCCAGAGAGCAGCTGAGTGAGGGAGTGTCACTGAATGAGCGCGGGCGGAGGGAGGAGGGGCCGACAGAGTGAGTGAGCGACAAGAGCCCGCAGGCAATTGGAGGAGCGGTGGGGCAGTGAATGAGGAGTGAATGAGCCGAGCTCAGGAGGGGTGTGAGCGAGCTGCGCTGAGGAGAGCAGCGGGTGAGCGGAGCTGAGAAGTGTGAGGCAGCCTGGCTTAGGAGAGGAGCCCGCGAGCAGCGCTGAGGAGCTGAGCGAGGGCGTGCGGCACTGAGGAGAGGAGTGAGCGAGCGGTCGCTGTGGAGTTAGCGAGCGGCTCTGAGTGACCGATCCAGACAGCGGCAGCTAGGCGAGCGTGTAGGCATCTGGGACTAGCGGGTCGGGTCGGCGTTGGGTCAGGGTCCAGTCGGAGGTGGGTCGGCGGTCGGGGGCGGGTTGGTGGCATGTCAGCGGGATGTAGGCATCCAGGCAGGGACGAGTGCAGCCGGCCAGGGGTGGATCGGCAGTAGGTCGGGGTCCCATCAGTGGCTGGTTGTGGCTTGTTGGCCACCGGGCAGGGGCAGCACCAGTGGAGCAAAGCGAGCATGGCGAGAGAACGAGAAGGTGAAGGAATCTGGGGTCCAGGTACTCAGCCAGTTAACTGGAAACTACTGGGAGACCAGAACTGCAGTCCCCACACTGCTCATTTCATAGTGGCACATGCCCTGTGCCTGAAAGTGACACAGGGAGAAGTTTTAAGGGAGAGAGAACCTGAGCAGCACTGCCTTGAGCGATCCCCGAAGAGATTCAGGAAAAGATGGGAACTAGGAACTTGCATGGCTGGAGCAGGGAAAGGCCTGAATAAACAGCCCAGGTGCCTGGGACTTTGCTAATCTCTGCTTGGGGTCCTCTGCAAGGTTGTACTGAGGACTCCCCTATTCTCTCCACAGCTCAGATCAAAGTCTGTCTGTAGCGGGTCTCGGGAAAGGAAACATGGCAAAGGCTGTAGCCACCGGATGCAGTCAGAATCTTAGCCTTTTGGTTCTGCTGAGCTCTCTGGGGGCCAAGATGCTGGCTGGTGAGATACCGGGATTTGACTGGGGGAGGGGAGGGGACACTGGACTACTGAGTCAGGAAGTCTGCTCACAGGAAGCTCCTGGGCTTCTCTTTTTCACCTCATGATGCCTGCCAGAGGCTTGATGGGACTTCTTCTTTTTTTTTTTTTCTTTTTTTGTTTTATTTGAGTTACAAACACGATTGAATTACATGACAATCCCAGTTCCCTTCTCCCTCCCCTCTTCCCCTCCCCCCTCCCCCAGCAACTAAAACCCTACCTAAAGCATTGATGGGACTTCTAATAGCCCAGGAACACAAGTCATTGTCTCTAACGGCCCATGCCAGGAGCCACACTGATGTGCAGTGTATTTTCTCTGGGGCAGGTGGGTGGGCCTGACTCCTGCCCAAGCAAGGTGATTTGTAGCAGAAATTCTAATGGTTCTTAATAAAAGAAAAAAAACTCAGAGTCAGCTATCAGGAGCTGAAGGATGAAAGATTAGAGAAGCAGAGCAGCTGGCCACTAGAATTCTTACTTCTACCAATGCTCAGACCAAAGGGACACCATGGCCTTCGTGAGACTGTGAGACTAGGAAGGCCAGGGTGACTTCCCTTCTGTGTGTTCAAAACCCTTTTAAAGCTTTTGTCAGGTTTTATGTGGAAATTCTTGCCAAATATTTGGGTGGGACAGAAATACAGAAAGAATGACTGTACTTGATGGGACCTGATCTGTCCTTCTGGGAAGGCAGTCTGGGTCTGTCTTTGAGGTGGTCCAGTTTTAATTGTTTTTTAAGATTTATTTTATGTTTTGACTGCATGTATGTATGTGCACCAATATGTGTCTGGTGCCCTCAGAGGTCAAAAGAGGGTATCAGATCCCCTGGACATGGAGTTATAGGCAGTGATGAGCCACCATGTGTGGTTTGTAAATGGAGGTTTCTCTCCTGTGTACCAGTTCCTGAATAGCCACTCAGAGGATTATATTAATTATAAATGTTTGGGGATGGCTCAGGATTATTAATAACTAGCTCTTACATTTAAATTACCCAATTTCTATTAATTTGTGTATTGTCACTTGGCCTTAACTTACTGATGTTTTGACATCTTGCTTCTTGGGAGACTGTTGGCAACTGCCAGACTCTGCCTTCCTTCTCCCTGTATGTCTATTTGGCTTCCCAAACAGCCAATTCTTCCTGGAAATAGGCCAAACAGCTTTATTTAACAACCAATGAAAGCAACACATATTCACAGCATTCAAAAGAGCATTCCGAAGCTGTGGTTGCTGAGAATCATACCTGGATCCTCAACAAGAGCAACAAGTTCACTTAACTGCTGCTCCACCTCTCCAGCCCCAATGGTTCAGTTTTTAAACAATGGGCACATGATATCCCGTGTGTGTGTGTGTGTGTGTGTGTGTGTGTGTGTGTGTGTGTGTGTGTGTTTCCAGACAGGGTTTTTATGTATAGTCTTGACAGTCCTGGAACTTGCTGTGTAGACCATGATGGCCTCAAACTCACAGATTCTGCCTGCCTCTGCCTCCCAAAGGCATGATCCATCCACTATTGTCAAGCTTCTATGGCTAATTAGTATGGCTATTCCATATTAAAGGTTGTGCCACCACTGCCTAGACCATATGGGTAACTAGTGTGTCTAGCTTTGTACTCCAATCTTCAGGCAAACTTTATTTGTTAAATCATAAACGAAATATCAATATAGCCTGGAGTTTTCATAGGACAACAGCTTACAGCTTCCTAATCATGTTTTGTCTTTAATTTTTAAAATCCAGCCATACCTGAATTTGCTAATGATCTAGCTATATTTAGTATTTTTGTTATTTTTATTTATGTCAAAAGCATGATGACATAGCTGAGGGCTAAAGGGTTAGAGGACTCAGGGTTGATCCCTGAAACTCCTGTAATGGAGGCAGGCATGGTGCTGTGTGCTTTTATTGTCAGTACTAAGAAGGCAGAGGCAGGGGAACCCTAGGGTCAGTGGCAAGACTGTCTAGCCTACTTGGAGAGTGCCAAGCCTCTTAGAGACCTTGTCTAATAATACTACTGTGACATACTTGTAGGAGGGCATAGAAATATTTTCCTTACTAAAATCTGGAGGTCTGAGTATAAATACTTGCTTCTAACACATTTATTACTATTGTTATATTGTTATTTATTGGTGCATATTTGGAAGTTATTATGACAGGATGCATTCTTTCAATCATAATTCCCTGTTCCTGCTTTACCAGAATACTTTCCTTTCACCAAAATTCTAAGTTGATTTTTTGTTTTACAGGCACACACACACACACACACACACACACACACACACACACACTGAAGAATATATACATGCATCCTCACTAGGTCCTGCCTGCTTATTGGTGCAGTCTACTGAACAGAACAGCTAAAGGATGTTGTGTCTTCTGCTGTTAGTGAAAGTCGGAGAGACCAGGAGACATAGGTGTGCTGGGAGACACCTGCCTGAGAAAGGGGAGAGAGATCAGGGCTCCAAGCAGGTCACAGACAGAGACCTCTTCCTGAGAATGAGTCAGGGCTGTGGTTTGACATGGGAGAATCTGAGATCTCTTGACCACACTGTGGTGTGAAGTGCCCAGAGTAGGGACACAGGGACAGGGGTATGGACTGTGCTCACAGGTGGCAGCTCCCCTTTTCATGACAAGTTGCAGCATTACTCTAGGATTACTTTCCTGAACACCCAGGCTCCGTGCTGAGTTCCCCACTTGTTCTATGATGCCTCCTTTTCCTATAGATTTTCATCCCAGGAACACAGATACTATATGATATATTTTATTCCTCAGCAATTGATAAAAGTCACTAAAATTACTTGTGAGATAAACCCTCCTGGTGACACTGTGTATCTCAGGGGTCCTAACAACCTAAGAATCAAAGATGGCACAGAAATAAAGGTCCAGAAGCTGGTGGACATCTTGACTAAAGGCCTTGACTTCCTGCCCTTTTGCCAATGAGAATGAATTTAGATATCACAGAACCACGATTCCTACTTTGTACCTCATATTCATGTGTCTCTCACAGATACTCACTCTCTTAGATGCCACTTCATTGTCAAGACTCACCCCAAAGCTGGAGAGCACTGGTGTGAAGGACAGTGCTCAGTGGATGGAGTGCCTTTCCTTCAGTATAGTAACCAAGGAAAGGAGGTAAATGCTACTAAGGGATGTGCAGATTTGTACCCAAAACTAAAGGACACTGGAAAAGAGTTGAGGACTCTGCTGCTTCACATGAAAAAAGAGGCAGTCCTGACCAGGGGTGAGTATGGGACAGGCTGCAAAGACAGAGGGTATCAATAAGAGACAGGAAGGGCAGAGCCCATGTGGGAAGGGGCTGTGGTTGTATTTGCATGAAAGAGCTGAGTCCTGTTAATCCTGTTCCAGGCTGGAAGGACTTGGTACCCAATGGGTAAAAAATGACAAGCCAGGGAGGGAAGAACATAGGTACTGAGGGTGCAGAGGAAGACTTGACCAAGGAGCGGGTGATGGCTCTATAAAGGGAGGTGACAGTTTTGTATGTCATTCGCAGATAATCACAACTTGCAGGGCACCATGGTATCTCAATATAAACCAGGACAACTCATTGATGCCTCCTGGAAGTTCACCATTGATGGACAGTATGCCTTCTGCCTTAATCGCTATAATCAGAAGAACAAGAAATGGGAAGTGATTAACTATAATGCCACAGGTATCCTAGCGCAATGGGAGAATAATGCAGAACTAGCACAAGATCTAGCAATGCTCTCCATGGGAGATTCTGATCTCTGCCTCAAGGAAATCTTAAAGCACCAGAAGGAAATGCCAAGTAAGTTGTTAGGTAGATTATCACAAGGAAACCTCCACAGGGTGGGAAAGGCAGGAAAATTCTCTTGAAAATCTGGTGACTTCCCTATATTGATGTCGGCATGTGTGCATAATGGAAGATTTGATTGAGTGATTTCTTGGTGGTCTTCCTGTCTTTGGAGCCACTGATAACCACAAGGATCTCTTTCCTACCTCACCTCTTAATGTTTCTCATTCCCGTTTAGCCAATGGCCCAGGCACTACATGGCCTGCTAATGGGCCTAAGTCTGTGTGCATCACTGTAAACCTCCAGCCTTTTCCTCCTCACTTAGAGCTGCCTTCCACCAGGTTCGCATCACTTTGAAAGACTTCCTTATCTTTCCCTGGAAACAATTAAACACCAAAGAGCCAACATCCAGAAAGTTTTATGCACAGTAATATGTCACTTTGTTTGATGGTTTAATAGACATTTGCTTTCTTTGGCAATGACATAAACTGTGCAAGGACATCATACACACACTCCACTCCTCTCTCTACTCAGGAATTGTAAAAACAGTTGTTACACCTGAGTTCCTCAGGCTATCTGGGGAGAGAAGGTGCTGATATAGGTGTGTTTTTTAGCTTTATACTGAATGTTCTGGATTTTTTTTTATAGGACCAGCCTCAAGGACCCCAAAGATCACAGAGGTTACATCTGCCACCCAGCTTCCATGTGATATGAATACCACCCAGCCTCCACCTACCAGGCAGGTTCCGGAAAACAAAGAAACTACCACCATGGCAGTAGCCATCACCACCATCCTCTTTATTATTTTAATTTTTATTAGCATTTTCACTTGGAAGTATATGAAGAGGAAAAGTCATCCCCAAGGAGGTAAGGAGGAAGCTGGGGTCTCACTCTGGTTCTTCATAGTCTGCTGATGAATTGAGACAGCTGTCCCACTGGGTATCAGGGAGCAATTGTTCTAGTAAAGTGGAGCCAGGAGGATCAGAAATAGAAGGCCATCTTTGATTATGTAGTGAGTATGAAGTCAAAACCTCATTTCCATCTGAAGTACATAATGGCAGAAAGGTTTGAAGTAAATAAATCTTAAAAACACACACACACACACACACACACACACACACACACACACACACACACACACACACACTGGGAGGCTGGACTGCACGTCTGTGAAGTAGGGAGATCTCCCATCTGAAATGAATCAGAGCAGGCTGCAGATGTGCAGGTGCCACTGTAACTGACACCCCCTTTCCATTACCAGGTGCTTCTCCACAATACTCCTCAGCTTCCTCATCTGCAGTCTGATCTACAATCATTGTCCACAGCTGCCTCTGCTGTTACTCTTCTGCATCACAGCCAGGAAAGAAAAGCATCTGATGATGTTGGGAATCTGCCATTTCACTTCTGACCAAACTGTGAAATATTTAAGTTGACTGTCTCCATGCCTCCTCTATCACTTTATCAAGATGAAACAGGCCATTGTTACCAATGACTCCATCTCGATTTATTCCTGTCCTCTTTCTTTCTCATTCTTAGAGTATGGCCATGAGGAGATCAGGCTATTCCCTGCTCTAGGTTACTCCTTTTGTGTAAAATGACGGCTTTCAGGCTGGGTCTTCCCCAAGGTGATTCCATTATACAAGCAACAAGTTGATGCCTGGGCTTCTCTTGTACACACAGACGTGCCTTCTGTCTAGCACCACCCATAAGGCAAAGTCAGACAAATGCCTTTTTCCTAAGAGTGAAAGACACCACTAATAGACATATCAAAATCAATTAGACACATGAGAATTAGGATATTTCAAAATCATCTGTTGTGCTGGATATTTTATGTCAGTTTGACACAAGCTAGAGTTTTCTGAAAGGAGGGAACCTCAGTTGAGAAAATGTCTCACTCTGACCCAGCTGTAGGTCATTTTCTTAGTAGTGGTTGATGGCAGAGGGCCCAGTCTGTGGGTGGTGACATCCCAGGGCTGATGGTCCAAGGATTTATAAGAAAGCAAAAGAATAAGACATGGAGAACAAGTCAGTAAGCACCCTCCATGGCCTGTGCATCAGCTCCTACCTCCAGATTCCTGCCCTGCTTGAGTTTCTATTTTAGTTTCCTTCAGTGATGGAAACAAATGGAAGTATAAAACAAATAAACTCTGTCCTCCACAGCTTGCTTTGTCATGGTGTTTTCATTATAGCAATAGAAACCCTAAATAAGACAACATCTGAAAAATCAGACCTGAAAAATTATCAAATATCCCAAACTGACCTACCAACAACTTAAATACAGTTGTAGGGATGAGGAGGACCAGGGAGGACAACTCCCATGACCTTACATCCTGTGGAAAAGTTTAAGATAAACTTAATCACCTGGTTAATCTTATCCTGAAAGGGTGGAGTCAGTGGTGGTGCTGTCCCCCTCCTAGTATTCAGGGACAGCCTTGATCATCTGTCCCAACAATATACTGATATACTGAGACACAAGGGTCTGTGAATCTAGTGAGAGGTTGGTGTGGTGGAAAAGCCTAATGTAAAGCCATCAATGAGGCTGATAGAGGTAAAGTTGTGAAAAATTTAGATCACAAATGAGTATTTAGATTTCAGAGGGCTTTGGGAACTTAGTTCTCCCAGTCGAACTAGGTCATGGTGAGAATCTTGATTACAACTGGTCGATTTTTAATTTTGTATTATTTATAGTTGTATATTTTTGTCAAGTGTTTAAGAGCATAAAGATGGCCAATAGCTTCTTTTTGTTGTTGGCAGTTTTGTCTTTTTAGGGGTTCCTTCTAGTGATGTTCGGGAGTTTTATGAGCACCGTGTCTCCCCACTCGTTCTTGTTGTCTGCTGGACAAAGAGTATTTTTCTGTGAAATGACCCAAAGCTCAAACTCAGGGTCTCCATAACTTCTCTGAAGCTATGAGATCCTTTCAGAGCTGTCCCATTGTCCTCCACTCTGGAACAAGAACAATCTGGAGGCAAAGATGAACATAGTGACTTTTACCAAAGCCCTCGATCCTCATTGCTTTGGGCTTCTAATGTTGACTACTGAAAACTCAGAAAGTCACTTGGCCCAGAGTTGAGGAACAGATAGTGGTTTACTCTATTATGTAACTTTCAGGGGTGTCCAACTCACAGCCTGGGATACCCATGAATGTGGGCAAATCAAATTCAGGGACTTCCTTAAAAATATTATTAGACTATTTTGCAAAGATTTTTAGGTCATTGACTATTCATTGAATTATGTAGGCTCAAAATGAATAATTATGCAGATCATTTGTGTCATAATATCAAAGATTAGACACTTCAAATGAATAAATGTTGACAAAGACAGATAGTAAATTAATCTTGACTGTAAGAACCCATTATTAAGAAGTTAAAGACCACTCTACACAGAGGGAATTACAAGCAGTTGTCTTGACAAACATGAATGCAATTAAGCAAGAGTGGTTTTTATAAATCCATACCATTCTGAATTAACTGTCAAAAGCCTTTAACATATGGAAACGTGCTTTTTTGATCATCTTCTAACAGTCCTTTAGGGTAAAATTAATTTGCCATAGAAATCCTTCTGACCCATAATCATATGCTCTCCATCAGAAATCCATCTCTATACCTCTATATAGTCATTGCCATCTCTTTCTTGGCTGCTTCTGTTATTTGTTAAATTCCTGCTGAAATTTAAGCTTTTTTTCCCCCTTGAATCATTAAAAACCTGAACTCAGCAAATTTCATCATGTTTTGACTTTCATAAAATAATTTTAGACACACAATATTATCAAGTCTTATATTGTCATTGCTTAACTGTTTTTTCACACTTAACTTCAATAACATAGTGACAGTGTTTGTATAATGCTGGTATTTCCTTTTTTCTTCACAAATTTAAAATAATCCAATCTGGTAGATTTGTTTGTATCTTCTGAATTAAAAGAAATTTGAACTAAGCTTGCCTAGTCTCTTGCTTACTTATCAGCCAAATAAAATTAAATTCTTTGAGGATGGGTTTTTTCATGCAAACATATCTCATAGAATCTGCCTGAAGGTGAATAGATACATCAAATCAAAGATACCTTACTGTGTTCCTGAAGTCTAGTAGACAAGTTGTGCATGCTGTCTGGGGCAGAGCTAGAGAAATGACTCAAGCCATTTGGAAGATTCTAGAAGATCATGAGTGGACTCCAGACACTGGACACTGATTTGGTTTTGCTTTGTTTAGATTGTGATGGTGCCCTAGTGCTTCCCTCCTGAAATAAAAAAGTAGTTGACTTAATTTTTATGTTTCCAGAAGCTCACAGTTAGAGACTTTGAATATTTAAAAGAGAATATCCATTTTTTAAAAGATTTTAGATTTTTTATAAAGACTGACTTTTAAAGTGTTTGGATTGGTAAAGATCATGGGACTTTTTCAGTCATTTTTATACTGTGATATTAATATTAACATGACATCTTTGGGATAAATGAGAAAGAACAGGTTCTGGATGAAATATATTTTGTAAAATGAAAATTGTTGTGTTTTTGTGTCAAGTTGATGGTTTCAGTTGTGCTGGCTAAGTTTATATCAACTTGACAATACTGGAGTTTCATCCCTAATTTGCTTTTGGTCATGGTGTTTCATCATGGGAACAATAACCCTAACTGGAGGGAAAGGGAACTCACCATCCTGCAGAGAGCAAAACCTTGATTACCCACAGGCCCTTGCATCAGGATGTCTGTCCAGAAATGAAAATGGCAGACACAATTGCTGTCAGCCAGGCCTTTTCTCCCTCCCATGCTGTAGAATAACAACAACTTAAATAGGGAAATGAGAGCGGAGATGAGAAGATTCTTATAGAAAGTTTGGTCCTCCTGAAATGAGCCGTCACTCTCCCTTCACCATAAGGCAGCACATAAGTGAAAACAAATTAGCCTTAAACCCTTGAGTCTGAAATCACTCATTAGCTTATAGCCTGAATTGTCCTGACCCCATATAAATGCAGGTGGTCCAGACTCCATCCTGCAGGCCTTTTGATCTCACTGGAAGTTCTCCCCAGACAGAAACCTTCAGCTGCCCATGGACTGCTCCAACAACTACCGAAAGCAAAGAGAGCTGAGTTCCCCCACAGGGGCATCAAAATGTTGTCCCAGAGGTTGAGCCCAAATCATGGGGCAAAGGCATCTATTGCCCAAACACATATCATCCTATCCAAGAGTGAGGAACCTCCTCACAGAAGAGAAAAGAAAGGATGTGATGACAAGAAGGGGTGATGATGTGAAATGCTGTCTTCCTGACATGACATGGCTGTGGCACTGTTGACCCCTCAGCAGCTCTGAGTACTTGCATGATCCCTGCACAAGAGCAGGTCTGTCACCCTCCCCTTCATGGGGGGTGAGGGGCTCATGAGGCTCCAGGGATCCCTGGGGAATATAACAACAATTACTGGTGCTGGAGGTGGAGAGACATTTTTATCAATGGTGTAGCCACTCTTACATTTTCCATTTTCCTATTCTAAATCCCTCACTCACACCTATACAACCATAAATAAATTATTTGAGGTGCACACACACACACACACACACACACACACACACACACACACACACAGGTGAAGCAGAAGCAATGGTCACTAAAAGAGAGGGGGCCTTTGGGAGTGGAAAGGAGACAGTGATCAAAGGGTTAATATGGCTGAAATACATTTTATACATCTACAAAATGTCATAATGAAACCAATTCTTGGTGCCTGTCTTTGCAAACAGCAGGATGACACAGGTCATATACACACAGAAAACAAAGGCCAAATCTGTATCTATATTAATGCTCATCCCTGTCCCTGCTGGGGAATGCTCATGAAGGCATCTGTTAGGTGAGCATGTTGTCTAACATGGAATTACCCAGAAAGGGCCATTGCTATAACCTCTGTGAGGCTCAGGTCTGTGTCCTGACACCATAAAATGATATTCTGGGTTGGGATCTGGCAGCAAGATACCCATTCTAACCTCTGACAAGGTCTATAGTAGTCTCTTTAATATGGAAGAGAGGGCCTGGCACTTGCTGATTTTGTCATCTGAGAGCCACTGGAAGGCCCTTCACTTGAGAGCTTTATGGACCTGGAGGGTTTTGACATTGACTAAAGCTTGTTTGTCATTTGTAAAACTGACTTTGTAAGGACTTTAGTTTTTTGTTCCCAGGTGACCCAGGTCAGGTGAACCTGGCCGGTGGCTGGCAGAATTTTCTGTAATGGTATTCATAACAATGCATTAATATGTGGTTATACTTTTCCTGTGTATGAATATGTGGTTATACTTTTCCTGTTGTGATGGCTGTTCATGGTTTTCAACTTGACAACAAATGGAATTAACTAACATCCAAAGTGGCGAGGCACACCTGTGGTGGATTCTTTCAGTAACTGGATCCTTAGTTAATTAGATTAGAAGATTAGAAGATCCACTTCTAATCTAGAACTTTGAGGTGGGAAGTCACACCTTTAATCCAAATCTTTTTTTTTTTAAAAAATGTTTCAAAGTTTTTATTCCCCCTCTCCACTCTTTGCTGCCTGGTTTTCAGTTCTTCAAGCAGTTCTTATAGATAGTCGTTTCCTATATTTCTGAGAGAGTGGTTCCATGGCAGACGACCAAAGGCTGGGCCCCTCTGGCTACAATGTAGACATTCCAGTGGGCAGCACCATCATAGCCAATATCCCCAGGCTCTATAGGCATGGCCACAGACTGACAGTGTTTTCTGCACTGGAAGAGAGGGATGAGCTGCAACATCGCATCCCTGCTGCCAACAGTAAACAGGTCAGGTCATGTACCTTATGCATCTTGCTGCCCACCACAGGTTCCTGGGGGACCAGGAAGCACTTGTTTAAGGAGGTGTCTTTTGGGAATGGAAGTTGGTTAAAAACAGGAAAAAGCTCCTGTAAAATCTGTAAATCTGTGATCTGTTTGGAGGTCTCCTAGCGTATGGCCTGCAAGGTTAAGTCTTAAAATGCCATGGAACACCGGGCGGGTGATTTTTCTAGTACTGACAGGCGACTGCAAACAGTTCTTTTATACTCAGGTCAGTACAGCAAGACAAGTACCTTCCTTTCTGAAATTTGAAATGCCAGGCTTATCACGTTAAGTCCACGTTTTTGTTTTTAAAATAAAAGAAAAATATCTCCTCCTTAACAGTTGGGGGAAGATGTCTAAGAAGGAAGGGGTCTGGAGATGGACTCTCATGATGCTAGAGGAGGGATCCTTGACTAGGGTGGCCTCCCCACCCTCGGCAGGGCCTCCAAAGGTGTCTGGGGGCCGCCGGGGACGATGCAGGGCATCGGAACACCGGAGGCAGTCGCGGAGGGACGGAAGCGGAGGGGAAAGGTGGCAGCGGCAGCGGCAGCAAGCTGGGGCGGTGGAAGACTGTGGGGGCCGCACAGGGCGGGCGGGCGCGCAGCCTCCCAGCTCCCGGGCCTCGGGCCCCAGTAGTCACTCACATGCAGGTCCGTGCCCTCTCCGGCTCCTCCTCCCGCCCCGGGGACACCAGCCACCAGGCGAGGAGGCTGGCCCAACCAAGTCCTCTAATCCAGATCTTTTAAGGAGGGAAGTTTCACCTCGAAACTGGGCCATACACTGAAGCCTACATAATGACATGGGAGAAGGAAGCTGTGGCTGTTTCCCGGCTTCCTCTGGCCTCACTAGCAAGTCCATCCCTGCACTGGCAGGAGAGCCTACCTCTCCAGGGTTCCAGCATATACTGACCATCAGCTGAGACATCCAGCCTCGTGGACTCAGAACCTACTGGATTCTTGGTCTTACCATTCATAGCCTGACATTGTTGGCATAGCTGGACCACTTCCTGTAATTTACTGTAATAAATTCCCTTTCTGTATGTATAGAGAGATGCATTCTGTAAGTTGTGTAACTCTAGAGAACACTGACTGATACACCTGTCCTGTGTTTCAGATCATGGAGGTCCCACAAGTTGTGCAATCAGTTCACCTTCCTTAGTGGTTATTTCAGGAGAACACTGTAGCTTCCATTAATTTTCCTCATGAGACAGCGATAGTACCCTCTGCTGGACTGGATTGGGGAATTGCTGTAGTGTGACTTCCTTGAAAGCACTAAAGATACTTCCCTCTGAATTATCTTCCTCTTTACAGAATGCATGTTGGTTCATGTCCAGCCCCTGTCATCTCCACCATCTCTCTGATCATGGGGACAGATGACATATCAGAACCATGGGTGTTTTTGACCTGTCTCATTGTCCCCTGGTCACCTGGGACCTTGATAATCTTTCAGCAAGGGACAAAATAGTGACTATTACCTCCACTATCCTCACCCACATCAGCCTCCAAGTGTGGACTGAAGGAACAAAGGACACTTGAAGAGTAGATAGTTCTTTGAAATCCAGCCATTGTAGAAAACTTAAACCTTAACCAGAACTTGACTCTGTTGAGGTAGGCTCTCACCTTGTAGCTCTGGCTTGCCTAAAATTGTCTAAGTAGGCCAGGCTGGTTTCAAACTCACAAAGTTGTGCCTGCCTTTGCCTCCCAAATACAGGGATTAAAAGAATAAGCCACCAAGCATGTTCCCATGCCTTTCTAAAAGTAAAGTTTCACACACATTTGTTGTGACATATTCACCAGAGAAGACTGCTCAGACATGGTTTTAACCAATAGTAAGTTTTTAGTAGCCGGCTGATAAATACACTGGGTGTTTGGGATCCCAGTGTAGCACTTAGCCTTTCTCAGTGTGAGTTTTTAAGCACAAAATCCATGTCCTGGGTTGACATACTTAACAAGAACACTTGGCCAAAAGCAGATGTAAGGAAGCCAAGCAAGATTAGTACACTTGGAGACTTTCCCAGAACTATGGGCTTTGATGGCTTAATGCTTTGTTTCAGTTTTGGCAGGTCGTGCTGTCCATGTGTTGAGGTTTACAGCCTGAATGGTCCTTACATCATGGAGTCAGTGCCCTTTTCCTGATCTCTTTCTCTTCTTTTCAGTAATCTTTATTTTAGTATAAAACTCATTCAAAACCCTTTCTTACCACAGAGCATTTTCTTTTTGTCAATAATCTGTTTTACATACAAGGCTCTCTCTCTCTCTCTCTCTCTCTCTCTCTCTCTCCTCTCTCTCTCTCTCTCTCTCTCTCTCTGTCTCTGTCTCTCTCTTTCTCTCTCTCTCTCTCTCTCTCTCTCTCTCTCTCACACACACACACACACACACACACCTATTACATTCTTATGTCTTTCTCCAGTGACTAGTTTTACATTCATTCATAGAATTCTTGAATATGATTTAGTGTTTCCCCATGAAATCTCAAGGCACTTGACACAGGCCACATCTGGTCCTTTCTCCCTGTTCTTTAATAATAGATGTGAGTTTATTATAACTTTATTATAAAAAAAAACCTGCAACTAGCTGGACTTGGTGGTGCACCCCTCCAAACTCAGCTTCTGGGAAGTAGAGACAGACTGACCTCTGAGTTCAAGGCCAGCCTGATGTACAGAGATAATTCTGGGATATCCAGGGCTACACAGAGAGACTCTGACTTGATTTTTTTTAACATTTAAAGGAACGTGCATATTTTTATTTCTTTTTTATTTGAATTAGAAACAAGATTATTTTACATGTCAATCCCAGTTCCTACTCCCTCCCCTCTTCCCCTAAACCCCCCACAACTAAAACCCAACCTATCACATATCCTTTCTGCTCCCCAGGGAGGGTGGTGCCTTCCATAGGGAGTCATTAGAGTCTATGGGGATAGGGCCTAGGCCCACCCTCGTGTTTCCTGGCTCAGGGAGTATCCTTGTATGTGGATTGGGCTCCCAAAATCCACACCTATGCTAGGGATAAGTACTGAACTTACCTACAGGAGGTCCTATAGATTTTCCAGTTCTCCTCACTGAAACACATGTTCCTGGAGTCAGGATAAGTCCCATGCTGGTATCCCAGCTATCAGTCTGGGGACAAAGAGCTCCCCGTTGTTCAGTACAGCTGTTTCTGTGGATTTCACCAGCCTGGTCTGGACCCCTTTGCTCATCACTCATTATTCTCTGCAACTGGATTCCAGTTCAGTTCAGTGATTAGTTGCGGGTGTCTGCTTCTACTTCCATCAGCAGCTGGATGAAGGGTATAGGATGGCATATAAGACAGTCATCAATCTCAGTACCAGGGGAGGGAATTTAAGGTAGCCTTTCCTCCGTTGCTTAGATTGTTAGTTGGTGTCATCTTTGTAGATAACCAGACCTTTCCCTAGTGCCTGATTTCTCTGTAAACCTAAAATGTCTCCCTCTATTATGGTATCTCTTTCTTCTATTCTTCCCCCGACTTAATTTTTCTGCTCTCTCATGTCCTCCTCACCCCTCTTCTTCTCCCCTTCTCATTCTTCTAGCTCTCTCTCCCCTCCTCCATTGCTCCCAATTTGCTCAGAAGATCTTGTCCCTTTCCCCTTCTCCAGGGTACCATGTATGTCTCCCTTAGGGTCCTCCTTGTTTACTAGCTTCTCTGGCAGTGTGGATTGTAGGCTGGTCATCCTTTACTCTATGTCTAAAATCCACATATGAGTGAGTACATACCACGTTTGTCTTTTTATGATTGGGTTACCTCGCTCAGAATGGTTTCTTGTAGTTCCATCCATTTGCCTGCGAATTTCAAGATTCCATTGTTTTTTTTTTTTTTTTTTTTTGCTGAGTAGTACTCCATTGTGTAAATGTACCACATTTTCTCTATCCATTCTTCAGTTGAGGGGCATCTAGGTTGCTTCCAGGTTCTGGCTATTACAAATAGTGATGCTATGAACATCGTTGAACAGATGCACTTGTTGTATGAATGTGCATCTTTTGGGTATATGCCTAAGAGTGGACTTGCTGGATCTTGTGGTAGACTGATTCCCATTTTCCTGAGGAGTAGCCATACTGATTTCCAAATTGGCTGCACAAGTTGGCACTCCCACCAGCAGTGGAGGAATGCTCCTCTTTCTCCGCATCCTCTCCAGCATAAACTATCATTGGTGTTTTTGATTTTAGCCATTCTAACAGGAGTAAGATGGCATCTCAGAGTTGTTTTGATTTGCATTTCCCTGATGGTTAAGGATGTTGAACACTTTCTTATGGGCATTTAGGCCATTTTAGATTCCTCTATTGAGAATCGTCTACTTAGTTCTGTACCCCACTTTTTAATTAGATTGTTTGGTGTTTTGGAGACTCCCTTCTTGAGTTCTTTCTATATTTTGGAGATCAGCCCTCTGCCAGTTCTAGTGGCGAAGACCAGTAGGACATGCTGAAGAGGCAGAGGCAGGTGGATGTGAGTTCGAGGCCAGCCAGAACGTGCATATTTTTAAAAATTCACACATCAAAATCAATCAGTCCCAAAGCCCACAAATGCTCTAACAGAAAACAGAAACCAGTTTTGAGTTTTGGCATTGTCTTAGTTCTATACAGTTAGAATAGCCACTCTAATTATTAATTTTAAATTAATAATTTAGATTATTAATTATTAGATTATTAGATTATTAATTATGGCAGTGTGGTAAGAAAAGAGGACCTGGGCAAGTGAAAGGTTGAGGGTTGCCAGCAGAGCAGGGGGGGTCTTCAGCTGGGGCTAAAAAGGAGGAAAGGACCTGGGTGGGGCTCTAGAAGTCAGGGATAGAACAGGACAGAATAGAGGGAGAGGGCAGTGGTGAGGGAGAATGGGAGGTGAGAACTTGGAAAATGTGAAGAAACCCAACAGGAAGTCCCTAATACTTCCTCTCTGGCTTCAGGCAAGTGTCTGTGGCATGGGGCCAAAAGCACTGACTTTTGGTCCTGCTTCAGCTGCCTTGGGTCTCAGAGAGTGAAGCCAGTTTGTGTGGGAAGGGACCACATGGAGAGGGAGGACTGGGGACACCAGAGCCACAGAGCCCAGACTGGCTGCTCAGCTTCGGCCCAGATAAAGGACATGGAGCTTCTCCTGGAAGCTTATGTATGTAACCAAAAAAAAAAAAAAAAAAAAAAAAAAAAAAAAAAAAAAAATCTCTAAGAGAAAAAGTGAATGAATAGGACAAACTTCCTGGTGTGTAATTTTCATGAATCTCATCTTCAGGAAGTTACCATCTATTCACAGTTCCCTTCACTTCTGCCTTGTGTGTTAGAGAAAGAAACCCACGGCCTTGGCCATGGTTACCAAGTTCATTAATTGCATCCTGGCTCTGCTCCCACTGTACTAGCCCATGGGTTTCAGGGATTCAACAACAGGGTTTGATAGGACAGAGGGCCACAGCACCTGGGAGGAAGGGTCCTCCTAGCTGAGCTGATGACCCTTGGCCTACCTCAGCTCCCCTGCTCACCCAAACCCCTTAGACTCCATCTAGACAACTTTACAGTAGAGAGCCCACCCCCTCTCCCTCAGAGACTTTCAGAAAAGCTTAGAAGTTTCAGGAAAAAAATGTTACAGCAGGACAGGGAAACACGATTATAGGAAATGCAAGTTCAATGTGGCTCACCCAAAGCTACCAACTTTGAGAAACCACAGATACTCCCAGGATCAGGAGTCGCCCCAGTCTCCTCTTCAATTCTTTATTTATCCTCATCATCCTCATTTTTTCCCCACACTGTATAAGTCAGGTTCCCAGGTTACACCAGTTCCCTTCATCAGCTTCCCCAGAGCTGAGATTGCAGGCAGAGGTCCCCATACATAGCTTCACTGTCTGCTTCATATACTGAAGCAGCACCCAGGTCACCATCCTTACATCCCCTTCCCCACCCTGCCACACTGGAAGGTGCTTTGTCACCTCCTCAACCAGCTGACGCAGCATGCCCTTGCCTGAGGACACATCCTAGGAATCCATCCACCCTCACCCATAGAACCTAAAGTAGGGGATAAGGGGCAAAGTTTAAAACACATAGGATGCTGCCAGTGGTGCTGAGAGGGGCATAAGGAACCTTCTGTCCTTGTCTCCCAGGCTCTCCCAGCCAGCTCCTGGGAAGACAGTAGCAGGTAATAGTGTCTATTTTAGAGGGCATTGCATAGCTTTTATTTAAAGAGCACATAATAATATTTACAATTGTGCAAGTCACTCCCTATCTGGCTCCACATCAAACACTCTATCCCACCTTCAGTGTGAAAGCAGCTCAGGAAATTGGGGGTCATCAGGAGACCAGGTTTGGCCTCTGTTCTAGTCTTATGACCCCAGATTAGATAGCATCCTGTCTCCCAGTATTGGTACCCATTCAGCTGAGCTCTCTCTTCAAGTAATACCAAAGCTGTGTGCTAAACAATCAGGAATGTGTCCTGTGCTGCCTGTGGCTTCTGGGTCAGAGATGATAGAAACAGGCCCTGGAGTTGTGCCCATGATTCTCTGCAGTCCAGGGATTAAGGAAATTCCTGAGTCAGATGCTTGCTAAGGGAGAGGGGAAACCCCCTTCACTTCCTCTAAAATGAAATTTCCACAACCTTCTGGGGAAAGTTTTCTGTAAAACAGGAGTCCTTGTCTCTCCCTGGTAGCCAGCTCTGCACATACAAGTGACTTTTTATGTCCCTGCATAACATCAAACTACCACCATACTTATTTAAAAACAAAAACAAACAAAAAAACTGATCATAGAAACCCTTCTTATCTACATGTATTCTCTTTCTTAGCAGAAATCTGTCTATAAATCTGTAGCTTTTGTATCTTTCTCACTCTCTGTGGGTACTTCCTGTTTTATATTCTAGTATAAAATTATCCACACAATTTAGGCTTTTCCATTAAAGTTTACAAGCCTGGATGGCCACACCTGACCACTGATGTCCTCCACAGAGAAGATCCTCCTAGAGCATCACACTTAAGGCTAAACTGCTCTCAGCTAAAACATTGCAACATCAACCTTAAATTGTTGAGTGACATTATGCAAGGTTGTATTCACACTTGTACAAAATCAATTTCAAAATAATGTTTAACAACAGTTTACATGTAATTAATTAAAAGAAATCAAGACTATATTGTATGTACTTTTGTTTACTTATAAGCTTATTTAGATGACACCCTTTGAGGGACTTTATCATGGGAAATTTTTACACAACATACATTTAAAAATGAGTAAAGAAGAAACCATAGGTCCAGCTAACAGCTTACCCACTGACCACAAGGCAACTAAGCAATTCCTTGAAAACAACTGTAAGCAAGAAACTCAAAGACACAGAAGATGGCTGTTTCCTCAGATTGCCATAACTGATACAGTCTTATCAACACAGAAGATCAATTGTCTATAGGAAGTTCCCAAGCCAGTGTGTGAGAGGAGTGCACAGCACAGGGGTCTGTCACACTCAACTGTAGGTGTCATTTAACCCAGGTTAGCACTGAGCATCTCAAGTTATTCACTTGGACTTATCCACAAGTTGGATGGTACCAAAGTTAACTCTTTCCTATAAGGACACTCACCCTGTCACAACCCCCACACAGACACACATCAGTATCTTCACAAACACACAATGCTCCTGCAAAAACACACCACAAAAGGGGGGGAAATGGTGACAACAGATTTACAAATTCACTTCCAAGGGCCTGATGTGACAGTGGTGGACAGACCCATGGGTTTGATTTGACAATACTGGACAAATGTGTGCAAATGATTTCTAAGTCACCAGCATGGAACTCCCAAGGGAAAAGAAACCTCTTGGGAAATGGCTCCAGAATGAGTTCATGGACATTTCAGTTATACATCTGGGGAGAGCTGGGGTTTCTGGGACTCACTGGCCAGCTCAGAGAGCAGAGACCAGTGAAAGACCTTTATGCTAAAAGCAAGGTGTTGCCACCTGTGGATCCACACCAAGATTCATCTCCATCCTGTAAGTACAATACACACACACACACACACACACACACACACACACACACACACTTTCTCAAACAAAATTCACCTGCAAAAACACGCTCAAAAAAAAAAAAGTGACAGCAGATTCACAAATTTTCCCTCATTGACTGGATTTTCTTATGAAGAAGCTTCTTCTAAAACACAAAGCAGAAGGCTCATTCTCTTTCACCTCATGATCATGAGTATTTTATTTGTGTGTGTAGCTCTGCCCCATGTGCAGTCTGTCAGAAGCCTGCACAGAAGCTCCTGGAAATGCAGTTACAGGTTGTGAACAGCACAGCCTAGTGGCACATGCATTTAATTGCAGCTCTCCAGAACCAGAGGCAGGCAATCTCTGAGTTTGAGGCCCCCCTGATCCACAGAGTGACCTCTAGAACAAAACAAACAAAAAACAAAGCAAACAAACAAATAAAAAAAACCCCTGGTAGGTTCTGAACTTTGCTGGGAGTGTTGTGAATCCAGTTTTATTCTTTTAAACTCTCTGAGTCATCTCTCCAGGCCCCAGAACCTGCTTTTAAGGGGAAGAAATTTGCTGTTGTTTGTTTGTTTGTTTGTTTGTTTTATAGCAGAATTATCCTGAAGGTCTTAGGTACTCGTGTCACAGAGTTAAGGAGGAAAGCACAGCCTTGCTGACAAGATAGCAATTGTCTTCAACAGGGAGAGAGTAAAAGAAAGGAAATGAAATCGAGGTGGGAAGTTGGGAGTAGGGGTGCACAGGGACAGGAACAGAAAAAAGGGCACACTAAGAAATACCTGGGGGCTGATCTACTGTGGCAAAAGGGACAGCAAATCACTTGACCAGGCAAGAGGGGGTGAAAGGAAAGGAACCTGGTGGGGCAAATGAGTCTGGAACTGAGAAACTTGATAAACAGGAAGTGAAGAGCAGGATGGAGGTCTAAGGGAGATTAAGCTGAATGGGAAACAGCTAGAATCAGAGGCACCTACTTTGAAGAGGACGGGATTGCCTCATAGTGGTCTTGGCTGTTGGGGAGCACGTGACAGGGCGGAGCTGGGGTTTACTTTAAATTTCGCGGACCTTATTTAGCTCCCTTCTGAGGAGTCATCAGCTGAAGGCGCGGACATTATTCTGTCTCTATCTTTCCTGATTCTGTTGCCCAAGGTCGCCGAGGGCTCAGCGGCAGGTGAGTGAGGTGAAGGGACCGGACCGTGGGGTGTGGAGCCCAGGACAACGGAATGCACAGTCGCGCCATCCATGCAAGCAAGCCAAGCCGCGAGCAGGTCCATGCAAGCAAGCCAAGCAGCGAGCAGGGAGAGAGGACACGGGAGAGGGATGCGCAGGGGACGAAGAGGCTGCAAAGGGGGACTAGGGCGAGGCTTAAGTGAGGCGGGAGTGCGGGGAGCGGGGCAACGGAGGGGTGTGAGATGGACAGGCAGGGAGACTGGCAGTGCACAAGAAGGGACGCAGCTCCCGGGGACTGATGTAGTGAGTGGTGAGTGAGCAGTGAGCCTGGCAGCGGGCTGGGGGTGCACTCCCTGACCTGTGAGCCTTGAGCGCGCGCCGGAGGTTAGCGCCAAGTGGGTAGGCTCGCGTCTGGCGGGAGGCTTGAGCTGCGCTTGGAACTTTCTAGCCCTGAGCGGTCAGAGAAAAAGGGAGCTAGGCGGAGCGCGGGGGTGGGGGTGGGGTGGGGTGGGGAGATGAGGTGACAAAGAACAGGGTGGGAAGCGCCACCGCGGTGAGGGGGAGTGCGCAAAGAGTGGGGAGCAGGGGAATGATGGGTGCAGCCAGAGGGAAGCGAGGCAACACACTAGGAGCAAGAGACTTTAATAGGAGCCAGGCAGCAACTACAGGGCAGCAAGACAGGAGAGGGCAGCAAGGGCTGAGAGCCAGCAAGGCAGCCAGGCAGCAATCCTGAAACCTCCCCTAGACCAGAGTCACAGTCCCCACACTTGTCCTTTCATAGTCACAAGCTCCATGTCCCCAAGTCTGAAGAAAATCACAGTGCACTGAGGGGGAGGACCACAGCCAAACGGACCTGGGGGATCCTGAAATTGTAGGAAAAGTTGGAAACTAGGAACCAGCATGGCTGGAGCACAGAAAGGCCTGAACTCACAGCCCAGGTGCCTGGGACTTTGTGAATCCCTGTGCAGGTCCTGTGCTGAGCAGTACTGATTCTCTCCACAGCTCCAGTCACACCTGCACACAGCCAGGCCTCAGGAAGAAGCCATGGCAAAGGTTGCAGCCCCAGGATGCAGTCTTTTCCAGAATCTTAGCCTTTTGGTTCTACTGAGCTGTCTGGGGAGCACGCTGCTGACTGGTGAGTTCCAGGAATTTAACTGGGGAAGGGAAAGGCCCTGGACTACTGAGGCAGGAAGGTCCCAGAAAGGTCCTGGACTTCTCCTTCTCTAAACCATTTCCAGGATTTAAGTCCTGGCTCCCAGGTCCGCACCATGTCCCTCCCTCATTGGATAAAGTTAGGGGAAAGTTACTGCCCCAGGGCCAAGGAAGGGGCTATATGAACTAGGGGGGGAAAGGTAACAGAGGGGAGTAGCTAGTGACAACCTCAGCACCACTGCGATCACCTGAAGCCTAAACTGAATCACCAGTGCTGACCCCTCCAGGAGGGGATCTCAGTCAGCACTCCTGGATCCCAAGGCAGGCTATATTCTGAAGACTGCCTTCCCAGGGATTCCTCAAAAGCCCTCCACCATTCCAGGACCTCCTTGCCCTTGAACTCTCTTTCCTACCTTCCTAAGATATTCTCCAGCAGGTGACAAGGTCTCACTATGTAGTTCCTGCTGCATGGTGCTGAGTGCTTTTATTGTCAGTACTAAGAAGGCAAAGGCAGGGGAACCCTGGGGTCAGTGGCAGGCCTGTCTAGCCGACTTGGTGAGTGCCAAGCCTCTTAGAGACCTTGTCTAGTCGTACTACTGTGACACACTTGTAAGAGGGTATAAAAATGGTTTTATCTAAAGTCTGGAGGTCTGAGCATAAATACTTCCTACTAAAATATTTTATTATTACTATTTATTGGTTCATATTTGGAAGTTATTATATCAGGATGATTTCTTTAAATCACCTTTATTATTTCCTGTTCCTGCTTTAGCAGAACAGTTTCCTTTCATCAAACTTCTAAGTGGATTTTTCTTACAGATAATTGATGCTTATTCTATGTGATCCACCAAGCGCCTAGTTTGTGACCTTTAGGTCAAGTTAGTTCTCTGCTTCAGAGGACTCAAGTTCATTTCTAACAAATCTTCCAGAAGAGTTTACTGAGTGAGAAGGAATCCCAGCCATTAACTAACAAATACAAGCCTTAGGAGTGGCAGGAAGGGGAAAGGAGAGTGTGAGGAAACTACAGAGATAGGAAGAAACTGGTGGTAGAAGAAGCAGAGAAGAGGCGGGAAGAGGAAGCTGGTGAGAGGGGATAAGAAAGGAGGTCCCCGACCCTCCAGGAATCGGGCTAATAGTAGGAGTTTTGGGGAGGGAGAAGAAAAGAGGGGATTTGGTTTTAAATGTGTTTTGCATTTATTTAGTGTAAATATATTACACAATTGTTAAAAGTTTCTTTACATTATTTGTTTTAGATTTCAGGCTCACACACTTGTTGGTACTGTCTGCTGAACAGAACAGCTTTAGGATGTTGGGTCTTCTGATTTTAGAGAAAGTCTGGGGGACCAGGGGACATAGGTGTGCTGAGTGACACTTTCCTGAGGACGGGGAGAGAGATTGGGGCTTCAAGCAGGTCACAGACAGAGACGTCTTCCTGAGGATGAGTCAGGGTTGCAGTTTGACATGGGAGAATCTGAGATATGATACCCAACACTGTTGTGTGAAGGGCCCAGTGGGGACATGGGGACACAGGTAAGGACTATGCTCACAGGTGGCAGCTGTCCTTTCCATGACAAGTTACAGCATTACTCCTGGAGCCTTTCCTGAACTCCCAGGCTGCATTCTGATTTCATCACATGTTCTACGATGCTTCCTTTCCCTGTGTGTTCCCTAGACTTTTATCCCAGGAACACAGATAGTATCTGATATATTTTATTCTCAACACTTGATAAGACTCACTAAAATACTAGTAAGATAGAAACACCAGGTGACACTGTGCATATCTCATGGATCCTACCAAACTAAGAGTCAAAAGCTGCACAGAAATAAGGGTTCAGAAGCTAGTGGACTTCTTGACCCGAGGCCCTGACTTCCTGCCCTTTTGCCAGTGAGAATGAATCTGGTGTCATAGAACCACAATTCCTATTTTGTACCTCACAGTCATGTGTCTCTCACAGATACACCCTCTCTTAGATGCCACTTCAGTATCAAGTCTCGTCCCAAAGATGGCCAGAAAGAATGGGAAGTACAGTGCACAGTGGATGGAGTGCTTTTCATTCAGGATAGTAACACGGGAAAGGCGGTAAATGATTCTGAAATATGTAATGATTGGCACGAAAAACTAAAAGACACTGGAGAAGACTTGAGGAACCAGCTAGTTAATATGGAAGAGGAGAAATTGCTGACCAGGGGTGAGTATGGGACAAAGTATCAATAAGAGACAGGAAGGGCAGAGCCCATGTGGGAAGGGGCTGTGGTTGTATTTGCGTGAAAGAGCTGAGTCCTGTTCCAGGCTGGAAGGACTTGGTACCCAGTGGATAAGAAATGACAAGTCAGGAAGGGAAGAACATAGGTACTGAGGGTGCAGAGGAAAACGTGACCAAGGAGGGGTTGATGGCTCTATAAAGGGAGGAGATGACGATTTTGTGTGTTATTTGCAGATAATCACAACTTGCAGGGCACCATGGTATCTCAATATAAACAAGGACAACTCATTCCTGGCCCCTGGAACTTCACCATTGATGGACAGTATGCCTTCTGCTTTATTCGCTATAATCTAAAGAACAAGAAATGGGAAGTGATTAACTGTAACACCGCAGGTATCCTTGAGCACTTTGAGAATCACACGGAACTAGCACAACATCTAGATAAACTCTCCAATCACCATTCCAAACGATGCCTTGAGGGATTCTTAAAGCACCAGGAGGAAATGCCAAGTAAGTAGCTAGATAGATTATTACCAGGAAACCTTCAGAGGGAGGGAAGGCATGACAATTCTCTCGAAATTTCTGGTGACTTTGCTGTGTAGTCGTCAGCATGTGTGCATAATAGAAGATTCAGCAGACTGAATGAGTGATTTCGTGGTGGTCTTCCTGTCTTTGGAGCCACTGATAACCACAAGGATCTCTTTCCTACCTCACCTCTTAATGTTTCTCTTTCCCATTTAGCCAATGGCCCAGGCACTACATGGCCTGCTAATGGGGTACAAGTCTACGTGCATCACTGTAAACTTCCAGCCTTTTCCTCCTCACTTATATCTGCCCTTCCACCAGGCCCACATCACTTTGAATGTCTTTACTATCTTTCTCTGGCACAATTAAACACCAAATGAGCCAACATCCAGAAAGTTCTACCTACAGTAAAGATGTCACTTTGTTTGATGGCTTGATAGACATTTGCTTTCTTTGGTAATGAAATAAACTCTGCAAGGACATCGTACACACAACTCCACTCATCTGTACACAGGAATTGTAAAAACATTTATTACACCTGAGTTCCTCAGGCTCTGGGGAGAGTAGGTTCTGATGGAGGTATGTTTTTAGCTTTATCCTGAATTTTCCTGATTTTTCTTAAAGGACCAACATCAAGGACTCCAAAGATCACCGAGGTTACATCTGCCACCAAGCTTCCATCTACCATGAACACAACCCAGCTTTCACCTACCAGGCAGCTTACCAGTAACAGTATATTTACCATCTTGGGAGTAACAATAATCTTTGCTATTATTTGTTGTTGCATTTACAAGTATGTGACAAAGAAACTTTATCCCCAAGGAGGTAAGGAGCAGGCTAAGGTCTCACTCTAGTTTTTGGTAGGGTTAGTTTGCTGAGGACTTGTGACACGTGTACCACTGGGTATCAGGGATGTGAATTCCAGTCTTCATGCTTGCATATCAAGTGCCTTACCCACTGAGCCATCTTCCCTTCCCTCCAACACTGACCTTTGACAGTCTGGCTGCCAGAAGATACAGTATCTTCTGCTGAGACACCAGGAACTGAATGAAACAAGCCCCCCAAAGCCTCACTTGTATGTGCCACCACCATGACACTTACGATGGACTCACTCCATGTAAAGTAATATTCACACAATCATTAGGACTCCTCATTTTACTCTTTCTGTCTCACTTCCCTCCATGAGCATGCAGTTGAGTGGCTACTGGCATTTTTATTTAAAGAGAAAGTGAGGCAGGAATGTATTCTGAGTGCTTTAGTGGGATATGTCTCTGTGATCAAACTCTTTCGTGTATACTTGATACCAACATGCAGAAACCTCAAGCTGACTGTGCTGACTCACTAAATACCAGGACACAAGAAACATCTTAAAGGGACATGTAGATTAGCATTGAGAGCAGCATGTATTGCACCTGGTGAGGCTCATGACATCTTAGGCTCAGGAAGTGACCCATATAGATAGCATGAAATCCTGTCCCAGTGTGTGCCCTGGGCATTGCAGTTGCTCTAGGAGAATTTTCATGTGTTGACTCTATTGATGTCACAGCAAAAGAAGAAGAATTTGTGGAGTCAGATCTTCCAACTGAATTTGTTGTTCCAGAGATTCAGCTCAGGTTATCATCTCTGTACAATAAGCTCTTTAGTCACAGAGCCATTTCATTGACCCTAGGACAAGGAGTTGCCACAGGTTGTGGTGTGCTATGACACATCAGGGTGCCCAGAGGGACACTGCTCCACAGTTCTCTTCATCAGGAAATGCCCAAGATGCTTAATAAAGACATCTCTCAACTCAATTTCCCTATTTTGTCCTCAAGCATTCAAAGTTCAGTTTTTTTCCATTGATTTATTTAGCTCATAAATAAAGTCATGCACAATTATGATACAGAATACAGTATGTTCACAATGGCATGGCTAAATTAAACCAATTAACATGTTATATCACACATATTCATCATTTTTGTTTTGAGAACACTTAAAGTATACTATCTCACAACTTTTAAAATATAGCATATTGTTATCAACCATATTTATCATGCTCTCAGTAGACCTCAAGACTTCAGAGAGTCCATGCCTCTTGTCCAACTGCAGTTTTATATCCTTAAACCAATCGTTTCCCCATTGTTAAAAGACCCACAATGAGGCCTAATAGCCACAATTCTGCTCTCTGTTTCCATAAGTTCATCATTTCTAGGTTACATATAAAATTGAAATTGTGTGACATTTGTCTTCCAGTGTGTCACTTATTTTTTTTTTTTTGGCAAGCATATAACTTTACTACTTACTAAAGATGAAATCAAATTTGCATGCCCAGTTGAGCTTACCTAAGAACATGGATGTGTGAGCAGCAGGAGTGCAGACCTAGAGCAGGGACCATATAGAAACTTTTCAGAATGGAGACTACTTAGAACTTAGAATTTATGTCTTGTGGTAATCATTTAAAAACCTACAAGACTCTGTTCCTTGCTCTAATGTTTCCATTTTAATACCATATGCTTTAGCCAAAATGCTATTAGTGCAATTTGTTTTCACTTTCTGGTATAATACTAGATGGACTTAGGGGCATAAAGATAGGATCCTTGGACTTGGGAAGTGGAGCCAAGAGGATCAGGAATAAAAGGCCATCTTTGATTATGTAGTGAATTTGAAACCAGTTCAAGCTACAAGTGGAGACCTAATCTCAAAGAAAGAACGAAAGAAAGAGAGAAGGAAATAAAAAGGAAAGAAAGAAAGAAAGGGAGGAAGGAAGGAAGATGAGAAATTATCATCATTTATCATCATCATCATCATTATTATTATTATATATGGGTTTATGTCTTTATAAAAATCTTATTGGAGAATGTCACCAAATGTTATGCCTGTGTCATACTCCACAAACTAGTAGCTATAGGTTATGATAGTCTTTAAGGCATAAACAGAATAGACAAAGTTTATTTAAGAGGTGGAACCCCAGTACATACCTATAATTCCAGCATTGAGGAGGCTGAGGTAAAAGGATCACCAAGTTTGCCAGGCAGTGGTGGCACAGGCCTTTAATCCCAGCACTCGTGAGCCACAGGTAGGCAGATCTCTACAAAGCTACACAGAGAAACCCTGTCTCAAAAACAAAACAAAACAAAAAGGATCACCAAGTTCAAGGCCGGGCTGAACTGCATGGTGAGATCCTGATGAAGCAAAAGGCCAATCCAAAAAAATAAAAAAGGAACCTATCTAACTTGATCGATTACTTTGCTGGACTTCAGTGCACATAGAACTTCAATGCTAATCCTAGTGTCCTTTGGAATTGAAAGAACTGTTTACAAAAGGAAAGTGAAACTCATTCTCAACACCAACATCCTTAGATTTTGCCATATGCAGTCTAGAGCTAACACACAGAAGTATGATGAAAATGGCAAACATGCTGATTTTCTATTATTATTTCAATACCTCCTCTATAAGCATGCTTAGTAAACAAAAAAAAAAAAAAGATTTACATCTAATATCGGGTAATATTTCAAGATAATTTTTTTAACTTTTCCACTAGGAAAGAGATTGAACCACACATTTTTCATCCCAGTTTCCCGAGTTTGGGGAAATCTCAGGGGTCAGCACACCCCAAATGCAATGGGTGAACCTTCCCCTGGGGATACCACCAACACGATCATGATGTCTCCCTGGCTAGGTAAGAAGTTGTTTTTTTTTTTTTTTCAAACTGTGAACTCTGGATATTGTACACACTTGTAATCACAACACTTGAAAGCTGAGTAAGAGCCTGTGGTACCTGGGAAGTTCCAAGCAAGCTTAGACCACAAAGTAAAAACCTTATCACAAAAGAACCACAAACCACATTGAAAGTAAAGTAAAAGGCCAGCTGCACCAGAAATACAGATACTTGGCTGACCTTTCACCTGTTTTGATTTTATTCACTTTTTAAAATTAAATATCAAAAACCCATTTTCATCTGAACCACATATGGCAGAAAGGTTTGAAGTAATTACACACACACACACACAGAGAGAGAAAGAGAGAGAGAGAGAGAGAGAGAGAGAGAGAGAGCACTGGAAAGCTGAGCTGCACAGTCTGTGACGTGGGGAGATCTCCCATCTGAAATGAATTAGAGCAGGCTGCAGATGTGCAGGTGCCACTGTAACTGACACCCCCTTTCCATTACCAGGTGCTTCTCCACAATACTCCTCAGCTTCCTCATCTGTAGTCTGATCTACAATCATTGCCAACAGCTGCCTCTGCTGTTACTCTTCTGCATCACAGCCAGGAAAGAAAAGCATGTGATGATGTTGGGAATCTGCCATTTCACTCTGACCAAACATCTGTGAAATATTTAAATATTTAAGTTGACTGTCTCCAGGCCTCCTTTATCACTTCATCAAGATCTAACAGGCCATTTTCACCAGTGACTCCATCTTGTTTTTTTCCTATTCTCTTTCTCATTCTTAGAGTATGACCATGAGGAGATCAGGCTATTCCCTGCTCTAGGTTACTCTTTGTATAAAATGATGGCTTTCAGGCTGAGTCTTCCCCAAGGTGGCTCCATTTTGCAAGCAAAAAGTTGATGCCTGGGCATCTCCTATACACACAGACATGCCTTCTGTCTAGAACCACCCATAAGGCAAAGTCAGATAAATGCCTTATTCCTAAAAGTGAAAAGAAATCACTTATAGACATATCAAAATCAGTAAGACACACGAGAATTAGGACATTTCAAAATCATCTGTGCTGGATATTTTATGTCAGTTTGACACAAGCTAGAGTTTTTTGAAAGGAGGGATCCACAGTTGAGAAAATGTCTCACTATGACCCAGCTGTAGGTCATTTTCTTAATTAGTGGTTGATGGCAGAGGGCCCAGTCCACTGTGGGTGGTGCCATCTGTGGGCTGATGGTCCCAGGCTCTATAAGAAAGCAATGGAACAAGTTATGAGGAACAAGTCAGAAAGTAACACCCTCCATGGCCTGTGCATCAGCTCTGTCCTCCAGGTTCCTGCTCTCCTTGAGTGTCTGTCCTAGTTTCCTTCAGTGATGACTACAACATGGAAGTGTAAACCAAATAAACTCTTTCCTCCCCAACTTGCTTTGTCATGGTGTTTTCATCACAGCAATAGAAACCCTAAATGGGACAACATCTGAAAAATCAGACCTGAGAAATTATCAGATATCCCAACCTGAAGTAGGAACAACACCCTCACCAGGACCCACAAGAACACACATGTAACAGGCTTTTGTGGGGGTGGACACCAACCGGATCCCAAATGACATGGAGACTTATTATTAGCTATGAATGCTAAGCCTTATCTTACACTCATTTGTTGCTAACTCTTATTTAAATTAACTTGTTTCTCTTCATCAGTTTTTTGCCTTGGGCATTTTACCTTACTTTGTTTTCCCTTGTATATCTTACTTTCCTGCTCTTTCCATGTGTGGCTTCTCACCGTGGGTGAGTCCCTCTCTTTCTCCCCCCTTCTCTCCTCTTCTCTGAGCCTAAATTTCTCCTCTTATTCTGTCTACCCACCATCCTGCCTATCCCTTTTCGCCCAAACTGTTAGTCATTCTGCTTTTTTATTACGTCAATTGCCTTCGGCAGGTAAGGTGAAACAGCAACACATCTTTACGTAATTAAACAATGTAGCAGAAACAAATGGAACACACATCCGCATGGTTAAATTAATATTCCCCAACGTAAACAAATATAATGCATCTTCATATAGTTAAGGTAATATTCTGCAACATAAACAAATGTAACACATCTTTATATAGTTGAAATAATGTTGCACAACACAGCCTAACACAACAATGGTGATGCCCACCACTCACCTCACAACACATTCCCATGTGTGTATCAAGAGACCAACTAGCAGAGAACTGATTGTCCCCTGTGCTTCAGCTCAGGGTTAGCACATGCTTCAATTCCTAACCATGCTCTGTATCCATCTAACGCTGTCCTTCACCTCCCCTCCTTCTCCTCCCATGGTCCTGCACTTCACCCCCTGCAGTTCCATTCAAGCCTGAACCCAGCTAAGCCCTGTTAGTCCCCAGCTCTCCAGTTGGCTCCTTACTATATTGTCTGACCAACTGCATCTGAACCAACTCTCTACCTCTAACCTTAGTGAGGCTTCCATGTGTGGATTCCTTATCCTTCTATGGCCATTCTATAACTTACACACATACAGCACATACATGGACATGGAAACATTCACAGGCACACACACACACACACACACACACACACACACACACACACACACACACACAGATCATATACATTCACAGACATATATATGTACATATACATACAAATATATACATATTTGTACACACACACACACACACACACACACACACACATATATATATATGCACTGTGTGATGTGTAATATAAGATCTGAGAGTTAAAATTAGTAATTAATATTGGAATAAAAGAACCCATATTTGCAAGTGGCCACTTACCAAAAATAACTGTAGTCCCAGAAACAGATATGGGATTATGTATTCATTATTATGCAATAAATGCTGATATGGCAGAAAGACACAGACATACCCACCTACATTTGTGACATAGCATGTTCATTGGGAGATTCCCTATATTAACAGAATCCAATGAGAAATAGGCCTTTGGCAAAGTAATCTCAAATGCACATATTTTTGTCAATCAAGTTAAATCACTTGGTGATGTAATAAAATTCATCAGCACTGCCAGAGACTCAGGAACATACAGGAAGCTTGCCCTGTTGACCCAGGGCCTATTGCACACCACAGTATAACCTTACACTGTTCAGGTGATGCCTGACCCATGCTCGAGAATGGGGGAAGCCTCCAATCCAGTTAGATGAAGAGTCAGAGGTAAGAGGGCTGGGCAGGCACATGGTCCCAACTCATAAGGAATTGTTTAATAAGTCAAGTAAGAAATAAAGCAGAACAGAAAGAAAGAAGCAAACCTCAGATCAAATCCCACAGATCCCAGCTTTCTGACCAGGTCTCTGTGGTTTATTCATCACTTGTGACCTGAGTCAGGTCAGCCCCAAAGCCATGTGTGTCCAGGCAAGCATGGCAGTTTCAAGAAGGACCATTGCTGTAAGCGCTATTAAAATGTTAGCAGGGCTCAGTGAGGAGTCTCCTTTTAATGCCCAATGCTCTCTAGTCTGAAAGCCTGTCTTGTGCGACTTTATCTGTCTCCCAGGGACACGCGTCCATAGACAGTGAAGACAAATTTGCCAAAAAAGACTTCAGTTCATAGCTAAACCAGCTTTGGCACTGTCTTAGTTAGGGTTTCGGTTGCTGTGAAGAGACACCATGACCAGGACAACTTTTGTCAAGGAAAACATTTAATTGGGGCTGGCCTATACTTTCAGAGCAGACATGGTGCTGAGGGAGAGCTGAGAGTTCTACATCTTGGTCTGCAGGCAGCAGGAGGAGACTCAGTCACACCAACCCAACTTGAGCTTCTAAGAACTCAAAGCCTACCTCCAACAAGGGCACACCTTCTTCAACAAGACCACACCTCATAATAGTGCTACTCCCTATGGGCCAACCATTGGAACACATGAGTCTATTTGGGCTATACCTATTCAAACCACCACAATTGATTCAGATGGGTCTTTCTATCCTATCTCTCTGGCTGGAGGACATGGGATACATCAGACAGAGAGAGAGCACACATGCCTGAAGCTCCTAACATAAATGTTTCTTGGCTGATGACACATGACTTGGATGCATTGTTGTGTAATATTTTTTTAAGATGTGTCACATTTGTTTATGCTGTGGAGCATTTGTTTGATGCATGCAAAGATGTGTTGTTTTCTTTTATATTGCATTTGTTTCCCTCTGGGAGGCTATGTTATTTTTCCTGTCTAAAACACCTGATTGGTCTGATAAAGAGCTGCATGGCCTATGGTGAGGCAGGAGAAAGGATAGGCAGGGCTGGCAGGCAGAGAGAATAAATAGCAGGATAAATTTGGGAAGACAAGATCAAGCAACAAGAAAAGCGGGAGAGGAAGACCCAAAGGGTCAGCCTCCCAGCTACACAGCAATCCACAGAGTAAGAAGTAAAAAGAGGTGTACAGAACTAGAGAAAGATAAAAGCCCAGAGGCAGAAGGTAGAGTGGATAATTTATGTTAAGAAAAGCTACCTAGAAATAAGCCAAGCTAAGGCAGGACATTCATAAGTAAGAAAAATTTTCCATGTGATGTATTTGGGAGCTGCGTGGTCCGCCCCCCAAAGAGCCAACAAGTCAAAACAACAACAGCTGCCCACTGAAAGGAATTTGCTGTTAATCTAGAGGTTGCATGAGACCCAGGCACCATGCTTGGAAGACAGCAATCTGAGTGTCTCTCAAGTAGCTACCTGGAGCCTCAATCTGTCCCACTGTGCTAGATGGAGCAGCAGCATGTGTTAGGCCGACCTGCAAGGTTAGTGCCACAAACCAACTTTGTTTTGTTATGATCAGCTAAAGGTCCCAACAGTTACTTTTAGAGCCTTGAAAGACGCCATTCTCCTTCCAGTATCAGTGGTGCCATCTGCTAGCATGGGCAAAACTCTTGTTGTCTGTGTGACTTCCCTTGGAAGCACAGAGGAAGAACTCTTCTCTTAAGAGGCTGAAAATATGCTGATTAGAGTCCAACCCCGAGTCTCCCAACCTCTCTGTGTGTTTGAATGAAACTGGACCCCATAGCCTTAGAGGTTAGAATACTAGCTCCCTAGTTGGAGGAACTATTTAGGAATGATTAGGAGGTGTGACCTTGATGGAAGAGATGTGTCAATGGAGGTGGGCTTTGAGATTTCCAAAAATTTCCACCATTCCCAGGCTTCTGCTCCAGGATCCAGATGTGACCTCTGCTGTTTCTGCTGCCCTGCTAAGCTCTGCCATTATGGACTCCAGCCCTCAAAAAGCAGGAACCCAATTAGATGCCTTGTGGTTTTTGTTGTTGTTGTTTTGTTGTTTTTTGGTTTTTCAAGACAGGGCTTCTCTGTGTAGCTTTGTAGCCATTTATGGCACCCGCTTTGGAGACCAGGCTAGCCTCGAACTCACAAAGATCCACCTGCCTCTGCCTCCCGGGTGCTGGGATTAAAGGCTTGCGCCACCAACACCTGGCTAGATGCCTTGTCTTTTAAGATGCCTTGTTCATGTGTTTAGTCACAGCAACTGTAACTAAGCAACTAAGGCAGGCAAGTAACTAAAGTGAAAAGTAACTAGGGCAGCCTTGCTGATCAAGAGGACAGGTAACTTAGCAGGTAAGCCCCTTTCTGAGATATCTTATCTGGATTTCAGGGGACCAAACCTTCTATGCTTTCTTAAAACATACAAAAAGAAAAGAGTATGAGGGTGTGGTGCTATGTGTTGTCCACTTGACTATATCTGCAATGAACTCCAATCCAGAAATGGAGGGCACACCTGTGAGATGTTTTGCTTAGTTTTGGGTGGGTGAGTCACTCCTCATCAGTACCTCTGGAGCAGGAAGACACGTGCCTTTAATTCAGATCTTTAAGCAAGAAGACACACCTTTCATCTAGACCTGCCTTATCCCTGAAGCTTATATAAGTACATAGACAAAGGCAGTTTAAGTTCTCTGCCTGCTTGTTCTCACCTTGACACCACATCCTTTCCTTCCCTGGCATTCCAGCACACCCTGAAGGCCATCAGAGACATCCAGCCTTGTGAACTGAGTAAGTACTGGACTCTAGGACTTAGCCAGCCATTTTTGGATTAGCTGAACTGGAGCCTGTAGGTCATTCCAATAAATCTCCATTATATAAGAGAGACATTCATTCTATAAATTCTGTTACTCTGGAGAATCCTGACTAATATAAGGAGCCTGGAGGTGGAGATGAAGTTAGGGAGAGAGAGGAGGTGGGGGCAGGAGGGGCAGGAAGATGGGTTGCCACAGTCAGAGAGGAGTGAACAGGATCCCTAGGCCATAGGCAAGAGGCAAGCAAGCGAGTGGGAGGAGGGTGTTTCTGCCACGAAGGTGGGGGAAGGGAGCAAGGAAACCCCACAAATGCATGTGCACTTTGGCCAGGGTTACTTCCCTTTCTGGTTGCAGCTGCCTATGGCCACTTTCTTGGCTTTCTGTCCAGGTTTGCTGCAGAGGGTTCCCAAGGACCTGACTGGTGAGTGAGAATCTGGGTGGTGTGCATTCAGAAGCCTGGAGGCCCTCCTGCTTGGACCCCACCCCTACCCCTGCCAATTCTACTGCCTCCCCACCCCCTAGCACTATGACTTGAACCAAGGCAGGGGCCACAAACAAACCCACAGGGAGTGGAGATCAGCCTGCAGGGACCCTGGGGTGAATCTGAAGGATCTAGACAAACTAGAACTAGGAACTTGTTTTGACTACACCAAAGAGGAGAAATAATCTCGAATTCACTGTATAAGTTTCACAGTGTTTCCTGGGGCTGGGCTATGAGCAGAGAGTGACTGAGCCTTTCCTATCATTACAGACAGTCACATCAAGCCCAGTCTAGAGAAGAAACCTCGGAGCTCACCCTGCTTCTCTCCCTGCTGTCTGTCCTGTCTGTCTGTGTGCAGGGCTAGATGGTGACTTCCAGGGATCAGATGAGAACAGGACAGGGTGGGGCAGTTTAAGGGGGTTAGGGACACACAGTTTGTCTGTGTTTAGAGTTACCTGGTGAGTTTCTGGGATCCTACATGGGGGTGGGGAGTTTTCTCTTTTTGGGGCTAGCCAGTGAGTTCTGGACATCAGATTGGGAGGGGAAAAACAGAGGAGCAGTGTGGAAGCACAGGGATTCCTCAGTTCAAGACTCTTTCCAGAAGAGTCCAGCTCTCAAGTTCCTTCTATCCCTCACCCCAACCCTTCACTCTGTACAAAAACTAGCTCTCAGGCATTGCCTGGGCTCTGTGCTTTTAAACTTCTCAGTGTGCTCACAGCACATGCAACCAGCAGCTGCTCCACATATTTTCACCCCTTCACCCAAAACTCTGGTCTTTATATAAAGGAGTTTACTCTGTACCCCAGGCTAGCCTTGACGTCACCATGTTGCCCAAGCTGGCCTTGAACCACAAACTTGCTTAACTGCAGGAATTGAGGGCCTGTGCCACCACACAGAGATATTCTGCCCACCCAATTGGTTTATTGTTGACCCTGTCCCAGCTCCCCTCCCTTCCCTGCCTTGCCTCACTACTCCACTCAGACAGAGCTTTAAGCCCCTCCTTCACTACCTGTCTACACTTACACCCTGCAACTGAGGATGCTCTCCAGCAACCCCACCCCCTCTCACCACACCACCCAAAGCACTGTCCTCTCCACTGTAGAGGACAGTGAAATGGTGGAGTAGGAGCACATGGAAGCTTCTGCCCTTGTACCGCAGGCTGATCCAGTTCACCTCCTGGGGAGGCAGCATCAGATAATGGGGTTATTTAGGCAGAAATCAGCTTTTCTATAAGTCAGGTAGTAAATATTTCCAAATTGGGAATCCATACTATGTCTGCCTCTTCATCAAATATTCCATCGATGAATGAGAGAACCGATT
Organism: Cricetulus griseus; assembly: GCF_003668045.3. NCBI lineage: Eukaryota > Metazoa > Chordata > Mammalia > Rodentia > Cricetidae > Cricetulus > Cricetulus griseus. Next base: position 281,049,781 of record NC_048595.1, on the reverse strand, counting down.
TGGCCTCTGACCTAGTCTTTAGGCCCAGATTAAAGTATATGCAGTCTCTTAGTTGGGGTCATCCCTGTGGATCCCCTAACATTTCCCCTGTGCCAGACCTCTCTCCATACCTGTATTGTCTCCCTCTAACAAGGCATCTCCTTTCTTGCTGCTCTGTATTCCTCCCCTGTCTCAGTCCTCTTGTTCTCCTCCCCTTTCCCTTCTTCTCTTTCCACCTCCTTCCTCTCCACCCCCCCATGCTTCCACTTTGTTCAGGGGTTCTTGTCCCCCTCCCCTTCATCAAGGGACTATGCAATCTTCTCTTGGGGTGTTCCTTGTTTCCTAGCTTCTCTGGCAGTTTGGATTGTAGACTGGTAATCCTTTGCTCTATGTCTAAAATTCATATGTGAGTGAGTAAGTACCATGTTTGTCTTTTTGTGACTGGGTTACCTCACTCAGGATAGTTTCTTCTAGTTCCATCCATTTGCCTGAGAATTTCAAGACTCCATTGTTTTTTTTTCTGCTGAGTAGTACTCCATTGTATAAATGTACCAAATTTTCTCTGTCCATTCTTCAGTTGAGAGGCATCTAGATTGCTTCCAAGTTCTGGCTATTACAAATAATGCTGCTATGAACATAGTAGAACATATGTCCTTATTGTATGAATGTGCATTCTTTGGGTATATGCCTAAGAGAGGAATTGCTGGATCCAATGCCCCTCCTCTATATAAGGAGATTGGTGTCACCTTGGTTACCATTCCTAGAGCCTTCATCCAGCAGCTGTTCTGAGCAGAGACAGGCACCCACAGCTAACCACTGAACCATTACCACTGGAATCCAATTGTGCAGAGGGAGGAAGGATGAACAAAGAACCCAAGATGGTGCTGCAGAAACTGTTGACCTGACCTAGTGAGAGCATGGATACCCTAGTCATAACGCTGCGGAAACAGCATTGGACCGAACCAAGCCCTCTGAATGTGGGTGCCAGTTTAGGAGGCCAAGACAGTCTAAGGGACCTCTAACAGTGGAGCCAGTGTTTAACCCTAGAGCACAAATGGACTTTGGGAGCCCATTCCCTATGGAGGGATACAGATACAGCAAGGAGGGCCTAGGCCCTCCCCCAGATGATACTTTGAAGGTCCCTGGTAGAGAACCTCATTATCCCTGGGGAGGAGTTGGAGGATGGGATGGCGGATAGTAGTGGGAAAATGGGTGGATGGGAGGGCAAGGGAATGGGGGAATGGATATGTAAATATGAGTAGTAATTAAAGAAAAAATTTTAAAAGGTATATGCAGTATCACAGTATTGGGACCCATATCCTAGAATACCTTCCCCAAGTGATGACAGAGGTTCCTGTTTCAGAGACAACAGTGAGTCTTGAACTGCCTGTGGCTTCTGACCTCAGAAGGAACTAAAGTCTGTGACTCACCACTCTCGTCTCTGCTGTCCAGTGTGTTCTCTGGTTCACATAACCCATGAGGACATGAGATGGGCTGAGGTGGCAGATTAGTGGGGACCTAATCTCTGACACATCTTCCACAGGAAGGTTTTAAGTGCACTGTACAGGGACTCGGGAGGCTGTGTGAGACAAAGGTCTCTTTCTACTGTGGAAGCCCTGACTGTCCAAGGGACTCACTAATTATGCTACTGTCCTGATTTCTTTTGAGGCTCTTCTGTGCAACCTGGGCCTGTCACCTTGAAACAATCTGGAGGCTTTTGGGTCACTAATACCCCATGATCAGAGATTGCTGTTCCATGCTAAGAGCCACTTTGGATGATGCATGTTGGGGACCTGAGTTAGCTGAGAGGTGCAGAGCCCCTGCTGCTCTTCCATAGGAATAGTTCACTTCCCAGCATTCATTGCAAGCAACACAAGAAAGCTTGCAACTCTAGCTCCAAGGGATCTGAGTCTGCCTTCTAGCCTCAGTAGGCATCTACGTGCAATTGGACACATCAATTTTTAAAATTAAACTTGAAGAAAAATTAAAAAAAATTAATACATGTTTCTTTGTTGTCCTGTGTCACCAGCTTGCTCTGACCCCAGGGTCCATATTGTGATCCTCCATTTAGGAACTTCCATGAGCCATAACAATACCTTTCTCTAGTAAAGTGCCTCTGAAGCATAAACTGCCATGGATACTGGCACTGTAGAACTCTCTCTCACTGACACTGTAGAATACTCTCTCTCTTCCTCTCCATCTCCCTCTCTGTCTCTCTGTCTCTCTGTCTCTCTGTCTCTCTGTCTCTCTGCCTCTCTCTCTCTCTCTCTCTCTCTCTCTCTCTCTCTCTGTGTGTGTGTGTGTGTGTGTGTGTATGTATGTATGTATGTATGTTTTGCATCTCCCTGGAAAAGACTTATCACATTACATTTCTAAGGGAAATAGCCAGATACTGTTGTACAAGGCAAATGACACAGGTAAGATTCACAAACGCCTTGTATTGTTTTCATAAAGAGGATCCCTCAGTCAGCAGGAAGAAATTCTAGACATAATAGTGAAAGAATTTCACTTCTGTGAAACAACTACTTTTCCCCCTTTCCTGTTTCATTTCTTTTTGATGTTTTCTATAGAATCAATTCTCTTTGGTGACTTAGGGTTGATTTTCCTCTTTCAGACCAGTTGTGAACATTAACACTTGGTGCTGACAGCTGAGACTTCCCTGTGCTGGTTTGAGGTCTGACCTTTGAGACTGCAGAGTCTCCTGTGCATGTCCTCACATAGGCGCTGCTCTTTACTTCCTCATCTTCCTCAGCACAGGGTTCTCTGGAAGCTGCTGATGCTTCCTGGTCAAATCCTTTTCCAACTGCACTGGAGGGTTTTTCCCTCTCTCGGTGCTCTGGGTCCATCTTCCTCCAATCCCAGGTACCAACACCTTTTATGATTCACTGCTTCTTCTCCTGCCTTGTCCATCCAGTGAACCAGCTCCTAAATGGATGTTTCTTAGACATAAATGATGCTCACCTCATCATTATCCACTTTAATGTGTGGGTCTTCTCAGCTTTTAGTTCACAACTAAAGTGAGAATCCTGGGCTGCAGATGGCTCATGTTCATGTCCACCAAACTTTCTAATGAGCAAGAAGGAACCTCAGGCAACCAAAAGGATTGAATTTAAAAGCTGAAGTCTAGGAGAAGGACCAGTAGATGTGGAAGAAAATGTGCCAATGATTAGAAAGGGATGGTAGGAGAGGCAGTGGGGAGGAGGGAAAAGGAAGGGGACTGAACGAGAGACAGAAACCCTGTGCACCTCCAGCAGGGAAGGCAAAGCCTGAAGACACCATGTTCTAGCATCTCCTTTTCTGCTTTCTAGTGAGTCATTATGTTGCATTATTGATCAATGTTTCTTTAAAGAAATGGTCCTTTAATAGACTAGTCTTCAATCTCTTGTGGTAGATTTGGCACAATGCTAACTTAATTTCAGGAGAGAGTATTATGTATATACTTTGCCCACTCTTCTGAACTCTGATTTGTTTAGACGCCCCCTTCATATTGTACTGAATATCTCCATTAGCTTCTGGAAGACTGGGGACTACAAGTGTGCTGGGATGCAAGAACTGGCTAGGCAAGTCGGGGAGGATTGTGGCCTCCTGTGGGTTACAGCCAAATGCATATCTCTTAAAGTTGGGATGCAACTAGGGAGAACTGTAAAGTCCGGTGTTCATATTGAGGGCACCAAGGTGGACATAGCTAGCTGCTCTCCATGTATGCCAGGTTTCAGCTCTCCACCAGGAAGCCTCTCCTGAACACTTAGGACCTATTAAGAATTTGCCTTATGACCTTGATACCTCTTTCTTTCTGTAAAAGGCATTCTCTGGTCATGCATATTTGAAGTCCCAGCACCAAAAAACACTATCTGGTGTATTTTCTACCCAGATATATATTAGACAAAGACACTTCAAGCGTTTGTCAGGTAGGTCCTCCTGGTGACACTGCAGACATCTGAGGGGTCCATGGTAGCATTAGAGGATGGTGCTAGACTAAGAGAGGTGAAGATTACCTGGGACTCAGGATCCAGGTTTCCCTATGTGTGTTCTGGTCTGGGGGTCAAGGTTTACAGAAAATGTATGGTCCTCTGCTCCCTCTTTGGAACTCACCTGCAGGTTTTTCTCACAGATAGATACTATATTTGTTTCAACTTCACCATCAAGACTCATTCCCCACACTGGTATGAAGGGTGGTGATCAGTGAATGGAGTTCCTTTCCTTCAGTGTAATGACAAGGGTGACAAGGGAAAGGAAGTAGATGCCACCAAATCCTGAACAGATTTGACCCAATGTCAGAAATATATTGGAGAAGAGTTGAGGATGCAGACACTTAACATGGAGCCAGAGGGAGACAAAACCATGGGTATATATGGGACAGGATGTAAAGATAGAGGTTATCAATAAGAAGAGGAAGGGCATGCTGGATGGTGGTGGCACATGCCTTTAATTCCTGCACTCCAGAGACAGAGATGGGCAAATCGCTGAAATCCAGGTGAGTCTGGTCTACAGAGAAAGTCCTGGGAAAAGCAGGGCTACACTAAGAATCCCTGTCTTGGACAAACAAACAAAAAAAGAAAGATAGGTAGATAGAAAAGAAGAAAGACACAGGAAGAGCAGAGCACACACGGAAAGGGAACTGTGGAGTATTTTTTAAAATGAGCTGAATATTGACACAACCTAGAAGTACTTAGAAATGACAAGCCAGGGAGGAAAGAATACAGTTCCCTCAGTGTGTGGAGAAAGACTTGATCTTGGAGGGGGTGATGACTCTATAAGGGATAGAAGATGATGACTTTGGGTGTCATTTGTAGGTCATCACACCTTGAAGGTCATCATGGGATCTCCATATAAATGAGAACAACTCACTGATGCCTTCTGGAACTTCACAATGGATGGACAGTATTCCTTCTACTTTAATCCAAAGAACAAGACTTGGGGAGTGATTCATGATAATGCCACAGCTATCATGGAGAAATGGAAGACTAACAGAGAACTAGCAAGAGATCTAAAGCACTCTGGGAGATTTCAGTAACTTCCTCATGGAATTCTTAACACACTGGAAGGAAATGCCAAGTAAGGAGTTAGGTGGATTATCACAAGAAACCTCTACAGGGTGGGAAAGGCATGGCAGTTCTCATGAAAAGTCTGGTCCCTGGGTGGATGTCAGTCTGTGTATATAATGGAAAACTTGATAGACTGGGTGAGTGATTTCTAGTGGTTTTGCTGTCTGAGATCCAGTGATAATCACAGAGATCTCAATCTCCCATTTAACCAATGGCCCAGGCACTGCATTGCCCTGAGCCCCGAGTCTGTGTGCATCACTGTAAACTTCCAGCCTTTTCTTCCTCTCTTAGAGCTGCCCTTCCACCAGGTCCATATCACTTTGAAAGGCTTTGTTATCTTTCTCTAGAACAATTAAAAACCAGCAATCATACAACACCATGAAAGATCTACCTACAGTAAATATGTCAGATTGTTTGATAGACACTTGTTTTTTGTAATTAAATAAACTGTGTTTTCAACTTTGTCCATACTTTTCCTATTTTTTAAAGGATCAAAATCAACATCAGAGACCACAGGTACCACCCAGATTCCGTCTGCCAGCCTGCTTCTTCCTACCACCCAGTCTTCATATATTGCAGTATATATCATCTGGGGATTCATCTTACTAGTATTAATTTTGGCATAATTATGGAGATATTTGGTACCCATGGAGGTAAGAAGCAGCCTGGGATCTCATTCTTGTCGTATTAGTCTGGTAAGGATGTAGGAGAGAGTTCTCAATGGTCTCACCCAAGCCACTATCCATCTCAGTGCCTCTCTCTCCATTACAATGATGACTCTTCTTAGCCTTGACCCCCATTCCACAGTAATGTAGGAGACTACTATTGTTGAGGTAATGGAGGCCAGAAAATAAGCAGTAAGAAGATAGGTAAAACAGGAAAAAAAAAAACCCAAGGTGACACAGAATTCAACCAAGGATCCAAATAAGACTCAAGAAAAACAAGAATGGGGTGTTCCCTCCTCATAACCCAACAAGAGGTTCTCTTGAGACTGTGATTAATATCTGTTTGCTTTCTGAGGATGACATGATACTCCTTAATGTCACAGAGCTGTCCATCTCCTTTTGTGTCTGCTCTAGACAAAGTGTACCAACATTGTTAGAGCGATCCTTGATTGCAATCTGACTGCTTTCCTTTGGTTTTCTTGTGTGTGCGCTATTTGCATTTGTGCATTTTGTATGCACCCATATCCACTATAGAGATGAGAAAAGAAATTCACCATATTCCCTGTGCAACAAAGTCTCTCACTTAACTAGAGCTATGCCTGCAGCCCTCAGGCTTCATTGATCCTCTGCTTGTAGTTCCTGTACCCCTGAAATTACAGGTATATACACCCATGCCCAGCTTTTGCCTTGCAGGTTGGGAATTGAAATCCAGGTCCTCACCCTTGCACATCAAGTGCCCTGACCAACTGAACCATATTCCTAGACCTGGTGGTAGTCTGTCTACCCAGCCCAACCTATAACTTCTCAGACACCAAGAGTAGCCAACAAGTCAATGAAACAAGCTCCCTAATGCCTCACGTGTATGAGCTCCTGTCATGCTCCTAGCAGAGAGAGACTGTCCATGTATCTACATAGTGCTCCTGAATAATTTGTAAGATATATTTGCTCACAATGAGTTAGGACGGACCACTGATTCAGTTTCCCACAGTGCCATCCATGTTAGCTGGAATTGGAGTGGCTGGTGACATTTTTATTTAGGGTACATACATTTATAGCAGTTTAATGGGATTTAATTATCTATGTGACCACACTCTTTTCTCTGTGTTGTCATGGATGGGCAACAACCACAGCCAACTGTGCTAACTTCCTAAATACCACAAGAATGAGAGTGAAGTGAAATATGAATTAGCATGTGTGGGTCCCTTCACAGCAGGAAGGAAGAAGTATGGTACATCATTCTGCAGGTAGAAATGTAAAGGACAACCTCAAGTCAGCTCTAGCACCTCCTGGGTGGATCACAACTTCACCCAGAGCTTAATTGTCACCCTCAGCCTCACTGATGCTCAAGAAAGACATGTCATTCTATTCCCACAGTGCAGCCTATAAATTCTATTTCTCTGTCTAAGGTCTCATATTCTGAATTTATTAATGTCACAGCAGAAGGAGGAGAAATTTCTAGAAGTTGTGATGTGCTATTTCATAGCAGGGTGGCCAGAATAACTCCTATTGCATAAGAAATGAATTTTAAATCTACCTGGATATTTGGTCAGACCGACAATTCCAGTACATGGAAACCTAAGGCAGGAGGATTTCTGTAAGAGTTCAAGCCTGCCATGGTTATATAGTAAGTTAAAGGCCAGCTTGGGTAAAAGACCTGTCCCCAAAAAACAAAAGATAAAAGTAAAGTTAAAAGGCCAGAATACATAGAGAGATAGGTATATTTTGCTGGTCTTTCAATTTGGCTGATTTTTTCATGTTTGCTTTATTTTTTTTAATCACAATATCTTTTTTGATGCTCGAATAACTACAGAAATATCTGAGGTCTTATCATACCAACCTTAGAGTGGCAGAAAGATGTAGAAGTAAAAACTGGAAGAGGGATGTGAGACTGAGTTCTGTGGTCTGTAAGGTAGGAGAGACCCTGAGAAATGAAAGAGGGTGGGACGCTGTAACCAGATGCACAGGAGCCAACCACGATCCACACCCCTTTTGTCAATAGATGCTCTCTGCTGCTCCTCTTCCTCTCTAGTCTCCAGTCCTCATCACCAGCTGTGTTAGGTAGCTCTTGACCATTGCCTACAGCTTCTTAAGCAAAGCAAACAAGCCTATTTCTGATGGAATCTCAGAAACCTGTATTATTGACTTCTAACCAAACTGGTGGGAAACCCTGGAGGAGATGGTCTTCAGAGCCTCACTCACCAGGGCATCTAAGTACAACAGCCTGTTACTGTCAGGGACTTCTGGCCTTGTTCCTTTTCCTTTCTCATTCTGAGATGATAGCTTTGTCTTTGTGGACATGAAGATGGGTTAGGCTCTAAGTTACTCCTCACTGTGCAAAACAGGGCCTTACCCTGGGTGACTCCATTTTACCTGCAGCAGTTGGCTCTGTTCTGAGTGCAATGAAGAGGTCGGATGACATGACACCTCACTTTGCACACAGACACATGCCTGTCAAGAAACTGTCCATAAGGCATAGTCTGATGATTAACTTAATTCTAAAAGTAAAATTATTTCACCTATACAGTTATCAAAATAGGTTGGAGGCAGTGAGCACAAATGCTTATCAGAGGACCAGGCCTGAGATTTATCTGATACCCTCACCGGACCCCTGAAGAGGACACCTAGTACTGCAACAGCTAGGGACTCACCAACCTGCCATCTGGTTGTTAGTGTGTCATGGAACAAGAAAGCAGTGAACTCCGGGCCATCTTCAAGGCTTCAGCTCCATCCACACTGCTAATGCCTCCTACTTCAATCCCTTTCCTAAAGTTCATCTGCTGGTCCATTCTAATGAGTTCTGCATCTCACCTGCAGGATCTGTGGTCCTGCACCTCACTTCAGATTTCCACTGAATCCTGAGGCCCAGGACACCCCTGCAACCCTGCAGCTCTTCACTACTTTCCTGATCAGCCCATCTAACCCCTGCATTGAGTCTCTCTGTGTGTCTGTCATCAATCTGTCTCTGCCTCCATCTCATCCCTGTAATCTATGCTGGCATCTCTTTCACTCTTTGGAAGCCATTCTGTAATCTACATATATATGCAACTGTGTGGATATAATTGTGATTTGAGACTTTATATTAGTAATCAAAACTGGAGTGAAGCCGGGCGTTGGTGGCGCATGCCTTTAATCCCAGCACTCGGGAGGCAGAGGCAGGCAGATCTCTATGAGTTCGAGACCAGCCTGGTCTACAAGAGCTAGATCCAGGGCAGCCTCCAAAAGCCACAGAGAAACCCTGTCTCGAAAAACCAAAAAAAAAAAAAAAAAAAAAGGACTGGAGTGAAAGTGCCAATGTTGACCAGTTATCAAAGGTAATTGGGCCTACTTGACAATCACAGCCAGTGAAATGGATGGAGCTTGAAAATTCAGACACATATGTGAGCCCTTGTTCTCCAGGCATAGCTTACTTGTTCAGGATTTCACTCATAATAATATAGGAGTCCAGTGAGTAAAAAGTCCGTTGGCCAAAACATTGGAAATAAACAAATATATTGTCAAACACGTGAAACTTCTGGTGCTATATATGAAATTGAACATCCCTACCAAACACTGGACAACAGAGACTAAGCCTATTCCACTAACCCTGTGCCTGTCTCTCCACCACTATATACAAGGTTCAGGATGACATCAGAGCAAGGTGTTGGGGACAGGGAAGGCATCCATTCAGGCTCTCCTTAGGAGTAGGCTAGCAAAAGTAAATAGTAAAGCAGATAAAAGAAGGTTCAGAACCTCAGATCACACATCTATGATTATTTATATAGGAAACGAATATAGAATTGTACTATACTAAGAATTTATACTGTGCAAAGAAAACTCAGAAAACTGATAGCTTTGTAAAAAGATGAGAGACAGACTAAGGAAGGGATAAGCCCTAAAACAGTGCTGCCACTATGGATCCAGGGACCCAGAAGCCTGAGGTTAGAAAGGTGTGAGAGCAACAGTCCTGAATGGCACTGTCATACCAGGAACTACAGTGGAATACGGCATAGCGAAAGAAATGTCAGACTCAGTAGACCAAAATGATATAAACATTTTAGTGAGGAATGAGCAACAAAGAGATAGCTCAGTCATAGAGGGCTTGCCCCTCACAAGCGTGAGGACCTGAGGACACACATGACCCCTAACCCGTGTACACTGTGATGACACACACTTATAATACCAGTGTAGAGCACAGAGAGAGAAGTGAATACTGGGGATTCCTCATCAGCCAGACTAGTTGAATTGGTGACTTCCAGTGTAGACTGACTCATAACACAGTGCTCATGGCTTCCCGAGGAATGACACATGACGATAAAGCTTAGTCTCCATAGGTATAAGTACATGAACAAGCATACATACATTAGTATGTACACACAGGAGAAAGATAGACACTGTGGACCAAAACATAGCTCATGAAGTTTCAACAGGTGATACCACTGAGAGGGAATGGGCATTTTTTATACTAGCTACTAGATATTATCCTTGCCTTGCCTTCTTGGCCATTTTTATGTTCCTGTTTGAATAAACGAGAGAGGACAGCCCATGTCTTCTTAGGTAAGTTTCATAGTGTTATAAGGGGATCAAAAATTGACATAAGGACCTCAGATTACTGTTACTCATTAGAGTCTGCATGTGTTTGATGGTATGCTGCCTCAAACAATCACTGAAAGAATTAACAAAACTCTCCAAGAGGCTCAACAGAAATGAGCTGTTTGAACCTCTGCAGCTGGAGTACTACTAGTTGTCGTTAGAAGAGCCCACAGAGACAGGCCTCATAACTTAAATACAGTTGTAGGGATGAAGAGGACAACTCCCATGACCTTCCATCCTGTGGAAAAAATTTAAGATAAACTTAATCACCTGGTTAATCTTATCCTGAAAAGGTGGAGTCAGTGGTGGTGCTGTCCCCCTCCTAGTGTTCAGGGACAGCCTTGATCATCTGTCCCAACAATATACTGATATACTGAGACACAAGGGTCTGTGAATCTAATGAGAGGTTGGTGTGCAGGAAAAGCCTAATGCAAAGGCATCAAAGAGGCTGATAGAGGTAGAGTTGGGAATAATTCAGATCACAAAGGAGGAGTAATTAGAATTTAGAGGGCTTGGGAACTTAGTTCTCCCAGTTGAACTAAGTCATGATGAGAATCTTGGTTACAACTGGTCAATTTTTAATTTTGTATTATTTATAGTTGTACATTTTTGTCAAGTGTTTAAGAGCATAAAGATGGCCAATAGCTCCTTTTTGTTGTTGGCAGTTTTATCTCTTTAGGGATTACTTCTAGTGATGTTGGGGAGTTTTATGAGCCCCGTGTCTCCCCACTCATTCTTGTTGTCTGCTGGACAAAGAGTATTTTTCTGTGAAATGACCCAAAGCTCAAACTCAGGGTCTCCATAACTTCTCTGAAACTATGAGATCCTTTTAGAGCTGTCCCATTGTCCTGCACCCTGGGACAAGAACAACCTGGAGGCAAAGATGAACATAGTGACTTTTACCAAAGCCCTTGATCCTCATTGCTTTGGGCTTCTACTGTTGACTACTGAAAACTCAGAAAGTCACTTGGCCCAGAGTTAAGGAACAGATAGTGGTTTACTCTGTTATGTAACTTTCAGGGGTGACCAACTCAAAGCCTGGGATACCCATGAATGTGGCCAAATCAAATTCAGGGACTTCCTTAAAATATTATTAGACTATTTTGCAAAGATGTTTAGGTCACTGGACTATTCATTGAATTATGTAGGCTCAAAATGAATAATTATGCAGATCACTTGTGTCATAATATCAAAGATTAGACACTTCTAATGAATAAATGTTGACAAAGACAGATAGTAAATTAATCTTGACTGTAAGAACCCATTATTAAGAAGTTAAAGACCACTCTACACAGAGGGAATTAAAAGCAGTTGTCTTGACAAACATGAATGCAATTAAGCAAGAGTGGTTTTTATAAATCCATACCATTCTGAATTAACTGTCAAAAGCCTTTAACATATGGAAACCTGTGCTTTTTTGATCATCTTCTAACAGTCCTTTAGGGTAAAATTAATTTGCCATAGAAATCCTTCTGACCCATAATCATATGCTCTCCATCAGAAATCCATCTCTATACCTCTATATAGTCATTGCCATCTCTTTCTTGGCTGCTTCTGCTATTTGTTAAATTCCTGCTGAATTTTAGGCTTCTTTTTTTTTCTTGAAGCATTAAAAACCTGAATTCAGCAAACTTCATTATGTTTTGACTTTCATAAAATAGATCTAGGCACACAGTATTATCAAGTCTTATATTCTCATTGCTTAACTATGTTTTCACATTTAACTTCAATAACCTGGTGACAGTGTTTGTATAATGCTGGTATTTCCTTTTTTCTTTATAAATTTAAAATAATCCAATCTGGTAGATTTGTTTGTATCTTCTGAATTAAAAGAAATTTGAACTAAGCTTGCCTAGTCTCTTGCTTACTTATCAGCCAAATAAAATTAAATTCTTTGAGGATGGGTTTTTTTCATGCAAACATATCACATAGCATCTACCTGAAGGTGGAGAACAGACACATCAAATCAAAGACCCTTAACCCTAATCCTGGAGTCTAGAAAACAAATTGTGCATGCTGTCTGGGGCAGAGCTAGAGAAGTGACTCAAGCCATTTGGAAGATTCTAGAAGATCATGAGTGGACTCCAGACATTGGACACTGATTTGGTTTTGCTTTGTTCAGATTGTGATGGTGCCCTAGTGCTTCCCTCCTGAAATAAAAAAAGTATTTGACTTAATTTTTATGTTTACAGAAGCTCACAGTTAGAGACTTTGAATATTTAAAAGAGAATATCTATTTTTAAAAAGATGTTAGATTTTTTTACAGAGACTGACTTTTAATGTGTTTGGATTGGTAAAGATTGTGGGACTTTTTCAGTCATTTTAATACTGTGATATTAATATTAACATGACATCTTGGGGATAAATGAGAAATGAAAGTTTCTGAATAAAAAGTGTTTTATAAAAAGAAAGGTGTTGTGTTTTTGTGTCAAGTTGACTGGTTCAGTTTTGCTGTTTAGCTTCATATCTACTTGACAAAGCTAGAGTTTCATTCTTAATTTGCTTTTGGTCATGGTGTTTCATCATAGCAACAATAACCCTAACTGGAGGGAAAGGGAACTCACCATCCTGCAGAGAGCAAAACCCCAATTACCCACAGGCCCTTGCATCAGGATGTCTGTCCAGAAATGAAAATGACAGACACAATTGCTGTCAGCCAGGCTTTCTCTTCCTCCCATGCAGTAGAATAACAACAACTGTAAATAGGGAAACAACAGAAGAGAGGAAATGATTCTTACAGAATGTTCGGGCCTCCTGGAATGAGCCATCACTCTCCTTTCACCATAAGACAGCACATAATTGAAAGCAAATTAGCCTTAAACCCTTGCAGAGAAGTCTGAAGTCGCTTATTAGCTTATATCCTGATTTTCCCTGACCCCTGACAAATGCAGGTGGTCCAGACTCCATCCTGCAGGCCTTTTGATCTCACTGGAAGTTCTCATCCAGACATAAAACTTCCACTGCCCATGGACTGGTCCAACAACTACTACAAGCTAAGAGAGCTGAGTTCCCCCACAGGGGCATCAAAATGTTGTCCCAGAGGTTGAGCCCAAATCATGGGGCAAAGGCATCTATTGCCCAAACACATATCATCCTATCCAAGAGTGAGGAACCTCCTCACAGAAGAGAAAAGAAAGGATGTGAGGACAAGAAGGGGTGATGATGTGAAATGCTGACTTCCTGACATGACATGGCTGTGGCACTGTTGAACCCTCAGCAGCTCTGAGTACTTGCATGATCCCTGCACAAGAGCAGGTCTGTCACCCTCCCCTTCATGGGGGGTGAGGGGCTCATGAGGCTCCAGGGATCCCTGGGGAATATAACAACAATTACTGGTGCTGGAGGGGAGAGACATTTTTATCAATGGTGTAGCCACTCTTAAGTTTTCCATGTTCCTATTCTAAACCGCTCACCACACTTGTACAACCATAAATAAATTAGTTGAGGTGCACACACACACACACACACACACACACACACACACACACACACACACACACACACACAGGTGAAGCAGAAGCAATGGTCACTAAAAGAGAGGGGGCCTTTGGGAGTGGAAAGAAGACAGTGATCAAATGTTAATATGGCTGAAATACATTTTATACATCTACAAAATGTCATAATGAAACCAATTCTTGGTGCCTGTATTTGCATACAGCTGGATACACACATCATATACACACAGAAAACATAAGCCAAATCTGTATCTACATTAATGCTCAACCCTGTCCCTGCTGGGGAATCCTCATGAAGGCATCTGTTAGGTGAGCATGTTGTCTAACATGGAATTACCCAGAAGGGGCCAATGCCATAACTTCTGTGAGGATCAGATCATGTACCACAAAGGTCTGTATCCTGACACCATAAAATGACATTCTGGGTTGGGATCTGGCAAAAGACCTATTCTAACCTCTGACAAGGTCTATAGTAATCTCTGTAATATGGAAGAGAGGGCCTGGCACTTGCTGATTTTGTCATCTGAGAGCCACTGGAAGGCCCTTCACTTGAGAGCTTTAAGACCTGGAGGTTTTTGACATTGACTAAAGCTTGTTTGTCATTTGTAAAACTGACTTTGTAAGAACATTAGCTTCATGTACCCATGTGACTCAGGTCACCTGAGTGGCTGGCAGAATTTTCTGTAATGTTATTCATAACATTGTATGAATATATGGTTATACTTTTCCTGTTGTGACGGCTGTTCTTGGTTGTCAACTTGACAGCAGCTGGAATGAACTAGTATACAAGGTGGCTAGGCACACCTGTGATGGATTCTTTCATTAACTGGATCCTTAGTGTAAGATCCACTTCTAATCTGGATCTTTGAGGTGGGAAACCATACCTTTAATCCAGATCTTTTGAGATGGGAAGATCCATCTCTAATCTGGGCCATACACTGAAGCCTACATAATAAACGGGCAAAGGAAGCTGTTGCTGTTTCCCTGCTTCCTCTGGCCTCACTAGCAAGTTCATTCCTGCACTGTCAGGAGAGACTACCTCTTCAGGTATATACTGAGAGTATATATACTCTCAGCATATACTGAATATCAGCTGAGACTTCCAACCCTGAGGACTGAGCAACATCTGGATTCTTAGTCTTACCATTCATGGTCAGGCACTGTTGGCATAGCTGGACCACTTCCTGTGAGTCATTCTAATATATCCCCTTTCCATATGTATAGAGAGATCCATTCTGTAAGTCGTGTTACTCTAGAGAACCCTGACTGATACTCCTGTCAGCTGTTTAAGATCATGGAGGTCCTACAAGTCGTGCAATCAGTTCACCTTCCTTAGTGGTATTTCAGGGAACACTGTAGCTTCCATTAATTTTCCTCATGAGATAGTGCTTTTTGCTTGAATGGATTAGGGAATTACTGTGGTGTGACTTCCTTTAAAGCACTGAAGACATTTCTCTCTGTGACTCTTCCTCCTTTTTACAGAATGCATGTTGGTTCATGTCCAGCTCCTGTCATCACTATGGTCTCTCTGATCATGGGGACAGATGGCTTATCAGAACCATGGATGCTTTTGACGTGTCCCATTTTCCCCTGGTCACCTGGGACCTGGATGATCTTTGAGCAAGGGACTGTCTCCACAAAATCCTGGCTGTTTGCTCAATGCTATTAGTGCTGTGTCGAAAGCATGAGGAGATAGCTGAGTGCTAAAGGGCTGGAGGACTCAGCGTTGATCCCTGGAATTCCTGTAATGGAGCCAGGCATGGTGTGTGCTTTTATTGTTAGTACTAAGAAGGCAGAGGCAGGGGAACCCTGGGGTCAGTGGCAAGCCTGTCTAGCCTACTTGGAGAGTGCCAAGCCTCTTAGAGACCTTGTCTAGTCATACTACTGTGACACACTTGTAAGAGGGTATAAAAATGTTTCTTTTCTAAACTCTGGATATCTGAGTGTAATACTTATTTCTAAGACATTTATTATTATTATTATTATTATTGTTGTTGTTGTTGTTGTTGTTATCCTAATCATCATCACCATTATTAATTGGCATGTGTTTGGTAATCTGGGATGCTTTCTTTAAATCACTTTCATAATTCACTGTTCCTGCTTCTTCAAAAACAGTTGGCAAAAAGAAATGCACAATCTACTCAGTAAGAACCACATACTCAAAATAAAACAAGACCAAATAAACAATTTAAACAGATTCTTAACACCTAAGGAAATAGAAACCATCATTAAAGATCTCTCAACCATAAAAAAAGCTCAGGGCTAGATGATTTCATCTAGAATTCTATTTCTATCATAATTTCCAAAGAAGAGCTAATACCAATACCCCTCAAATTGTTCTACACAATAGAAACAGAAGGAACACCGCCAAATTCTTCTTATGAAGACACAGTTACCCTGCTACCCAAATCACACAAAGTTTGAAACACATAGGATGCTGCCAGTGGTGCTGAGAGGGCCATAAGGAAGCTTCTGTCCTTGTCTCCCAGGCTCTCCCAGCCAGCTCCTGGGAAGACAGTAGCAGGTAATGGTGTCTATTTTAGAGGGCATTGCATAGCTTTTATTGAAAGAGCACATAATAATATTTACAATTATACAAGTCACTCCCTATCTGGCTCCTCATCAAACACTCTATCCCACCTTCGGTGTGAAAGCAGCTCAGGAGATTGGGGGACAAGAGGAGACAAGGCTTGGCCTCTGTACTTGTCTTCTGACCCTAGATTAGGTATCATCCTGTATCCCAGTATTGGTACCCATTCTGCTGAGTGCTCTCCAAGTGATGCCAAAGCTATGTGCTAAACAATCAGGAATGTGTCCTGTGCTGCCTGTGGCTTCTGGGTCAGAGATGATAGAAGCAGGCCCTGGAGTTGTGCCCATGATTCTGTGGGACATTCCTGAGTCTGAGATGCTTGCTAAGGGGGAGGGGAAACCCCCTTCACTTCCTCTAAAATGAAATCTTCACAACCATCTGGGGAAACTTTTCTGTAAGACAAGAGTCCTTGTCTCTCCATGCTAGCCAGCTCTGCACATACAAGTGACATTTTATGTCCCTGCATAACATAAAACTACCACCACACTTATTTAAAAACAAAAACAAAAACAAAACTGATCATAGAAATCCTTGTTTACATATATTCCCTTTCTTAGCAGAAATCTGTCTATAAATCTGTAACTTTTGAATCTTTCTCACTCTTGGTGGGTCCTTACTATTTTACTTTCTAGTATAAAATTATCTACACCATTTAGGCTTTTCCCTTAAAGTTTACAAGCCTGGATGGCCACACCTAACCACTGATGTCCTCTACAGAGAAGATCCTCCTAGAGCATCACTATAGGTGAACCTGTAGCCACGCCTGCTTAGGGACTGGCTACAGGTCTGCCTGACCATGCCTGCGAGGGTGTGGTCAGGGTGACATAGAGAGAGAGGGTCAGGGCTTCTTTTCAGTGTTTTAGTTTCGTTTGGAAGGAGGTGTTCAGGCTTGGACACATCTTTCACATCACAGTTAAGGCTAAACTGCTCTCAGCTAAAACATTGTAACATCAACCTTAAATTGTTGAGTGACATTATGCATTGTTGTATTCACGCTTGTACAAATCAATTTCAAAATAATGCTTAACAACAGTTTACATGTAATTAATTAAAAGAAATCAAGACTATAGTTTATGCATTTTTGATTACTTATAAGTCTATTTAGATGACACTCTTTGAGGGACTTTATCATGGAGAAATATTACACGACATACACTTAAAAGTGAGTAAGGAAGAAACCATAGATATAGCTAACAGCTGGCCCCACCAACCACAAGGCAACTAAGCAATTCCCTGAAAACAACTGTGAGCACTCCAGCAAGAAACTCAACAACATAGAAGATGGCTGTTTCCTTAGATAGTTTCCATAATAGATACATTCCTATCAACCCAGAAGATCAACCTAGGGGACACAGTTCTAATTGTCTACAGGAAGTTCCCAAGCCAGTGTGTGAGAGGAGTGCACAGCACAGGGGTCTGTCACACTCAACTGTAGGTGTCATTTAACCCAGGTTAGCACTGAGCATCTCAAGTTATTCACTTGGACTTATCCACAAGTTGGGTGGTACCAAAGTTAACTCTTTCCTATAAGGACACTCACCCTGTCACAACCCCCACACAGACACACATCAGTATCTTCACAAACACACAATGCACCTGCAAAAACACACCATAAAATGGGAAAAATGGTGACAACAGATTCACAAATTCACTCTCAAGGGCCTGATGACAGGGGTAGAGAGATCCATGGGCTTGATGTGACAATACTGAACAAATGTGTGCAAATGATTTCTGAGTCACCAGCAAGGAACTCCCAAGGGAAATGAAACCTCTAGGGAAATGGCTCCAGAATGAGGAGAGCTGGGGTTCTGGGACTCACTGGCCAGACACCACAGCCAGCTCAGAGAGCTGAGACCAGTGAAAGACCTGTGTCCTAAAGCAAGGTGATGTCACCTGTGGATCCACACCAAGGTTCATCTCCATCCTGTAAGTACAACACACACACACACACACACACACACACACACACACACACACACTTTCATAAACAAAATTCACCTGCAAAAACACACTACAAAATAAAGTGGTAGCAGATTCACAAATTTTCCATCATTGATTGGATTTTCTTATGAAGAAGCCTCTTCTAAAACACAAAGCAGAAGGTTCATTCTCTTTCACCTGTTCCTTATGAGTGTTTTATCTATCTGTGTGTGTAGCTCTGCCCATTTGCAGAGTCTACATCTGTGTCAGAAGCCTGCACAGAATCTCCTGGAACTGCAGTTACAGGTTGTGAACAGCCAAACCTGGTGGCACATGCATTTAATCCCAGCTCTCTTTGAGCCCACCCTGATGGACAGAATGAGCTCTAGAACAACCAGGGCTTTTATAAAAGCCTATATAGTTGTGAGCTGGGAATCCAGTCTCAGTCTTCCAAACCCTGT
This sequence comes from Cricetulus griseus, assembly GCF_003668045.3. NCBI lineage: Eukaryota > Metazoa > Chordata > Mammalia > Rodentia > Cricetidae > Cricetulus > Cricetulus griseus. Next base: position 281,031,097 of record NC_048595.1, on the reverse strand, counting down.
GAGTCATCTCTCCAGGCCCCAGTACATGCTTTTAAGTGAATAATTTATTTTTGTTTATTTGTTTCTTTGTTTGATAGCAGAAAGTTTTAAGAACTTTCCTGAAGGTCTTAGAAACTAGTGTCACAGAGTTAAGAAGGAAAGCACATTCTTGCTGACAAGATAGCAATCATCTTCAACAAGGAGTGAGTAAAGGAAAGAAAATGGAGCTGGGAAGAGACTTGGGGTGGGGCAGATGGGAGGAGGGACGATTAAGAAATAACTGGGAGTGGAGCTACAGTGGCAAAAGGGACGACAAATCACTTGACCCAGCAGGAGGGGTAATAAAGGAACCTGGAGGTACAAATGAGTCTAGAGCTGAGAAATTTGAGAAAGTGGAAGTGGAGCAGCAGGCTGGATGTCTGAGGGAGACTAATGGTGTCCTTGAAGCTAAAGGGGACAACTGCTATAACAATGAATGAGAGGCACCTACTTTAAAGAGGAAGGAAGGGGTGTGGCTATCTGTGGGCACCTGACAGGGCAGAGCTGTGGTTCACTTTAAATTTCGCGGACCTTGGCTCCTCTCCTCGCGGAGACACCAACTGAAGGCGTGGACATTATTCTGTCTCTATCTTTCCTGAGTCTGTTGTCCAGGGTCCCCGAGGGCTCAGTGGCAGGTGAGTGAGGTGAAGGGGCCAAGGGTTGTGGAGCCCAGGACAACAGCGTCCTCACCTCTCAGTGTACAGTCGCGCCGACCAAGCAAGCCAGGCAGCGCTCAGGGAGAGAGGACACGCGGAGAGGGACACGCAGGGAGCGAGCGAAGAGGCAGAGAAGGGTGCGAGGCCTAAGCGAAGTGGGAGTGCGGGGAGCGGGGCAGCTGAGGGGTGTGTGAAGGACAGGCGGGAGCGAGCGGGCAGGGGGACGGGAGGGGGGGGGGGGGGCGGGAGCGAGGAGAGGGAGCCGGCAGCGAGCAAAAGGGGACGCAGCTCCCGGGACTGATGTAGCGAGAGGGGAGTGAGCAGCGAGCCAGGCAGCGAGCTGCGGGAGCACTCCCTGACCTGTGAGCCCTGAGCGTGCGCGGGAGGTTCCCGCCAAGCCGGAGGCTCGCGCCCGCCGAGAGGGAGGCTCGCACCCGCGGAGAGGGAGGCTCGCGCCCGCCGAGAAGGAGACTCGCCCAGGAGCGCCCTGCGTGGCCTACCAAAAGGGAGGCGTGCGGTGGGGGGCTGAGGGGATGGGGCGAGACAGAGAGCAGGGAGGGAGGCACCAGGACGCCTGGTGGGGTGGGCAAGGAGGTAGGAGCAGGGGAATGATGGATGCAGCTTAGAGGGAAGCGCTGCAACGCGTTGGGAGCAAGGCAACCAGGGCAAGAGAGGTTTGAGCAGGAGCCAGGCAGCTGCTAGGGAGCAGCAAGGCAGCAAGGGTTGAGAGCCAGCAAGGCAGCCAGGGAGCAATCCTGAAACCTCCCCTAGACCAGAGCCACAGTCCCCACACTTGTCCTTTCATAGTCACAAGCCCAAGCCTGAAGAAAAATCACAGTGCACTGAGAGGGAGGATCACAGCCACACGGACCTAGGGGATCCCCGAAGAGACGTAGGAAAAGATGGGAACTAGGAACCAGCATGGCTGGAGCACAGAAAGGGCTGAACTCACAGCCCAGGTGCCTGGGATTTTGTGAATCCCTGTGCAGGTTCTGTGCTGGGCAGTACTGAGGATTCCCCGTTTTCTCCACAGCTCCAGTCACACCTGCACACAGCCAGGTCTCAGGAAGAAGCCATGGCAAAGGCTGAAGCCCCAGGATGCAGTCTTTCCCAGAATCTTAGCCTTTTAGTTCTACTGATCTGTCTGGGGAACACACTGCTGGCTGGTGAGTTCCAGGGATTTAACTGGGGGAGGGGAAGGCCCTGGACTACTGAGTCAGGAAGGGCCCAGTCTCCTCACAGGAAGGTCCTGGACTTCTCCTCTTGTAAAGCCTCTCCAGGATTTAAGTCCTGGCTCCTGGGTTCTCACTTCATCCCTCCCCCATTGTCTTCAGTGGTTGACAAAGTTAGGGGAAAGTTACTGCCCCAGGGCCAAGGAAGGGGCTATATGAACTAGGGGGAACAAGGTAACAGAGGGGAGTAGCTAGTGACAACCTCAGGACCATTGGGATCATCTGTGGCCTAAACTGAGTCACCAGTGGGGACCTCTCCAGGAGGCGATCTCATACAGCTACCCCAGACCCAAGGCAGGCTATGTTCTGAAGACTGCCTTCCCAGGGGTTCCTCACAAGCCCTCCACCATTCCAGGGCCTCCTTGCCCTTGAACTTTCTTTCCCACCTGCCTAAGGTATTCTCCAGCAGGTGACAAGGTCTCACTATGTAGCTCCTGCTGTACTGGAACTCACTACTTAAAGCAGGCTGGATAGGAAATGAAAATGATCTGCCTTCTTCCCCATCTCAAGTGCTGGGATGAGAGCCATGGGACACCATGCCCAGCTGAGAGCCCACATCTTAAACCTCAAGCAAGGTCCAGAGATGAAGAAATGGGAATGGGTTTCAAATCCACACCCCCCCAGTTACATACTTCCTTCACCAAGGCCATACCTTCTGAACTTATCCAAACAGCTACCACAAAGTATTCAAGTATTCAAGGACTAAGTATTCAAGCATCCTAATCTATGGACCACAAGCTCATTCATATCACTACACCATCCATTCACAGGAGCATCTAGGGATTCATTCCTGAGTGAAGGGCAGTAATGATGCTATACAGAAAGAATGACAGCACTTGTGCTGGACTGAATGGTTATTCTTGTTGGAAGCTGATCTGTGCTCCTATGAAGACAATCTTGGTCTGCCTTTGAGGTGGATCAGTTTTGTTTCTTTAGATTTATTTTATATTTTAACTGCATATACATGTATGTGCACCACATATGAGCCAGGTGCCCTCAGAGATCAAAAGAGGGCATTGTATCCTCTGGACTTGGAGTCACAGGCAGTGGTGAGCCACCATGTGTGATTACTGAGAATCAAACCTGGACTCTTCTGCAAGAGCACAAGTGCCTTTAACAACTGCACCACCTCTCTAGCCCCAACTGTTCAGGCCACACCCTTAGTCCCTCTCAGTTAGTGACACTCCATGATGATCAAACATTCAAATATATGAGCCTACTGGGGGCATTCTTATTCAAACCACCACAGCCCTGGCCTTGTGTGGCATCTGCCACACCTTGTGCCATTCTCCCTGGACATCTGTCAAGGCCTGTGCCCTTCTCCCTAGGCATGGTTTCCATGTTTGGCAAGCAAGAGTCCTCCATTCTCTTGCATGGAACAGAGTGGACATATTTCATATCACATCCTCTTTGACACATGTACTTCTCAGAGCCTTTTCACACACACCTTTCACTACCAGCCTTGCAAGTTCTGGGTTTTCTATTTCTATGGACCAGCATGTGACCAGGTTCCTGCAAGCCATTCCTGGAGCACATGCGCACTGTCTCCAGAAAATCCTGGCTGTTTGCTGACTACTAAAGTCTTGTGTGCAAAGCATGAGGACATAGCTGAGTGGTAAAGGGCTGGAGGACTCAGGGTTGATCCCTGGAATTCCTATAATGGAGGCAGGCATGGTGCTGAGTGCTTTTATTGTCAGTACTAAGAAGGCAAAGGCAGGGGAACCCTGGGGTCAGTGGCAATCCTGTCTAGCCGACTTGGTGAGTGCCCAGCCTCTTAGAGACCTTGTCTAATCAATACTACTGTGACACACTTGTGATAGGGTTTAAAAATGTTTTTTCTAAAGTCTGGAGGTCTGAGCATAAATACTTCCTCCTCTGACATTATTATTATTATTATTATTATTATTATTATTATTATTAATTGGTTTATATTTGAAAGTTATTATATCAGAATTCTTTCTTTAAATCACCTTTATAATTTCTTGTTCTTGCTTTAGCAGAACAGTTTCCTTTCATCAAACTTCTAAGTGGATTTTTAATACAGATAACTGATGCTTATTCTATGTAAGACACCAAAGGCCAAGTTTGTGACCTTTAGGTCAAGCTAGTTCTCTGTTACAGAGGGCTCAAGTTCATGTCCACCAAATCTTCCAGGAGAGTGTACTGAGTGAGAAGGAATTCCAGCCATTCATGAACAAATCCAAGCCATAGGAGCGGAGTGGCAGGAAGGGGAAGGCAGAGAGTGTGTGTGTAGGGGGGGTGGAGATAGGAAGAAACAGGTGTTAGAAGAAGCAGAAAGGAGGAGGGAAGAGGAAGCTGGTGAGGGGGACAGGAAAGGAGGTCCCCAACCCTCCAGCAGTCCAGGTCATAGCAGGAGTTTGGGGAGGGAGAAGAAAAGAGGGGTTTTGGATTTTAAATGTGTTTTGCATTTTTTAGTGTAGATGTATTACACACATGTTAAAAATTCCTCTATAATTATTATTTATTTTAGATTTCAGGCTCACACACTAGGTCCTGCCTGCTTGTTGGTGCTGTCTGCTGAACAGAACAGCTCTAGCGTGTTGTGTCTACTTCTGCTATTAGAAAAAGTCAGGGAGACCAGGGGCTATTGGGTGTGTTGGATAACACCTTCCTGAGGAAGGGGAGAGAGATCGGGCTTCAAGCATGTCACAGACAGAGACCTCTTCCTGAGAATGAGTCAGGGCTGTGGTTTGACTTAGGAGAATCTGAGATCTGATGCCCAACACTGTTGTGTGAAGAGCCCAGTGGGAACTCGGACACGGGTGAGGACTGTGCTCACACGTGGCAGCTCCCTCTTACATCCCAAGTTGCAGCTTTACTCCAGGAGCCTTTGCTCAACACCCAGGCTCCATGCTGAGTTCACCATGTGTTCTGTGATGCCTCCTTTCCCTGTGTGTTCACTAGATTTTCATCCTAGGAACACAGATACTATTTAGCATATTTTACTCCTCAAGCTTGAAAAAGTCACTAAAAGTACTTGTAAGATAAAGCCTCCTGGTGACCCTGTGTGCATCTCAGGGGTCCTACCACCCTAAGACAGTCAAAGATGGCACAGAAATTCAGGTCCAGAAGCTGATGGACATCTGGAACAGAGGCTTCTGTTTCTGCCCTTTTGCCCTTCAGAGGGATTCTGGGTGTCACAGAACCATGAGCCCTGTGGCTTTCTACTTCCTGTTTGTACCTCACTTGTATGTTTCTCTCACAGATACAAACTCTCTTAGTTGCAACTTCATTGTCAAGACTCGTTCCACACATGGAGAGCCTTGGTGTGAAGTACAGTGCTCAGTAGATGGAGTGCCTTTCTTCCAGTATGATAATAACAACAAAGCCTTGCCTTTGGGTGACCTGGGAAAGGCTACAAATGCCACTCCTGTGTGGACAGATATGAAACACAGGCTGGAATATATGGGGCAAGAGCTCCAGAAAATGATCGCAGCTAACATAACCAAGATTAATGGTAAGTGTGGGTTGAGTACAGAGGCAGAGGCAGCTGGCAGGAGAGAGGAAGGGCAGAGCACATGTGGGAATGAGATGGCCAATGTATCTGTGTACAAGAGCTGAGCATTGGCTCAACCTGGGAAGCATCTGGTACCCAGTGGGTAACAAAGAGCGAGTCATGTGGGAATGACACTGGCTCACAGCCGGTGGAAAAAGTCTTCACCTTTGAGGAGGTGATGGATCTATGAGACGTGAAGAATGATGGCTTTGTATGTGGTTGGCAGGTCAGCCCACTCTACAGGCCACCATGCTTTCTCAGCACAAACAAGGACAAGTCATTGCTGCCTCCTGGCTATTTAACATCAGTGGAAAGCACTTCTTCATCTTGGATACAATGAGCATGAACTGGACACACATTAGTCTTGTAGCAATTCAGGATGATGAGAAATTCAGAAAAGATCTCAAGATAATCTCCACAGCAGACTGCAGTCACTGGCTCAAGGAACTTTTAAAGCACCACAAGGAAAAGCCAAGTAGGTATTACGTAGATTATTAGAAAGCAACTCCATCAAATTTGATAAACTGGGTGTGTGATTTCTTGGTTGTCTTTCTGTCTGGGGAGTCAGAGATGACCACAAGAATTTCTCTTTCCCATCACACGTCCTAATGTTTCTCATTCCCTATTAAGCAATGACCCAGGCACTACATGGCCTTCTAATGGGCCCCAAGTCTATGTGCATCACTGTAAACTTCCAGCCTTTCCTTCCTCACTTAGAGCTTCTCTTCCACCAGGTCCACATCACTTTTAAAGTCTTCACTATCTTTATCTTTATGCCAACATCCAGAAAGTTCTACCTACAGTAAATATATCACTTTGTTTGATGGTTTGATAGACATTTGCTTTCTTTGGTAATGAAATAAACTCTGCAAGGGCATCATACACACAACTCCACTCCACTCTTTACTCAGGAGCTTATAGTTATTACACATGAGTTCTTCAGGCTGCCTGGGGAGAGAAGGTGCTGATGGAGAGATGTGATTTTAGTTTTATCCATAAATTCCTATTTTTTTAGGGCCAACATCAAAGGCACCAGCCAACACCCAGCTTCCATCTACTGTGAACACCACCCAGACTCCATCTACTAGGCAGTCTTCCAATGGCAGTAAATCTACTACCATGGAAGTAGTCATCACCATCTCTGTCATCCTTATTATTTGTATTTGTATTTGTATTTGTATTTGCATTTGCAAGTATGTGAAGAAGAAATGTTGTATACAAGAAGGTAAGGAGCATGCTGGATCTCCCTCTGGTTCTTGGTAGGGTTAGTCTGCTCAGAACTTGGGGCAGGTGTCACACTGGGTATCATAGATGTGAATTACTGTCTTCATGTTTGTATACCAAGTGCCTTACCTATTGAGCTATCTTCCCATCCCTCCAACACTGACCTTTGGGAAGTATGATTACCAGTTCATTATCTTCTTCTCTGACATGAGAACTGAATTTCCCAAGCTCCAAACACCTCACTTGCATGTACTCCTGCCATGATCTTTAGAGGGACCCTTACTGTTTACTCATTCTAAAAACAATGACAAAGGTACTTTCATGAAATCAACTAGGACTGCCCATTTACTCTTTCTGTCTCACTTCCAAACTCTGTGCCACATGCAATTGAATGGCTGTTGAGCCCAGAAATGTTTGGGTGACCTGGGACTCTAAACCCAGGTGGTGATACATCAGGGTACAAGCAGAGCAGTGATTTACAGACTTCTATGTTGGGGTAAATGGCTAACTACTCTAAGATTCACATCTGAAGCTTTGGATCTCACTGCAAAACTTTCCATACAGAAATCTTCAGCAGCCCATGAACTGTCCCATCACCTGCCACAAGCCACAGAGGAAAGAGATGTCCATGGAGACAAATGGAGAATTCTCCAACCAGGCCACCAAAATGCTGTCCCAGGATGACGAGTCCAAGACATGGGAGTGAAAGCATTTACTAAACCAGACATCTACATCACCCCACCCAAGAGTCAGGAGTCTTTCAAAGGCGGGGGAGGAAGTAAGAGAACATTGTTTTCCAGCCATGATATGGCTGTCTCACTGTTGACCTCTTAGCAGTTCTGAGTACTTGTATGATCCCTGCACAAGATCAGGTCTGTCACCCTCCCCTTCACGGAGGGAGAGGGGCTCATGGGGCCCCAGAGCTCCCCGGAATCGCTCTGCAGTTAATAGATGTATTTTCATTCTTCTACATGTTGACATCTAGTTATGCCATCACCATTTGTTAAAGATATTTTCCTTTTTCCATTGTACCATTTTGGCTTCTTTGTCAAAAATTAGGTGTTCATAAGTGTGTGTATTAATGTCAGGGTCTTTGATTCTATTTTTGTCTGTTTTTATGCCAATACCAAGCTGTGTTTTTTTTTATTAATATAGCTCTATAGTAGAGTTGGAAGTCAGGTATGGTGATGCCTCCAGAAGTTCCTTTATTGTACAGGATTGTTTTAGCTGTTCTGGATTTTTTGTTTTTCCATATGAAGTTTTGTGTTGTTCTTTCAAGGTCTGTGAAGAATTGTATTGGGATTTTGATGGGGATTGCATTGAATCTGTAGATTACTTTTGGTAAGACTGCCATTTTTACTATGTTGATCCTACCTATCCATTTTCTGATATCTTCTTTAATTTCTTTCTTTAAAGATTTGAAATACTTGTTATACAGGTCATTTGCTTGTTTAGAGTTACCCCAAGATATTCTATGTTATCTGTGGCTATTGTAAAGGGTGATGTTTTTCTGATTTATTTCTCAGCCATTCTATTATCTGTATACAATAGGACTACTGATTTTTTTAAGTTAATCTTGTATCCCCCCACATTAGTGAAGGAGTTTTTCAACTGTACGAGATCCTGGGTAGAGTTTTGGGGATCACATGTGTAAACTATCATACCATCTGTGAATAGTGATAGTTTGACTTCTTCTTTTCCAATTTGTATCCCATTTATCTCCTTTTGTTGTCTTATTGCTCTAGCTAGAACTTCAAGTAAAATATTGACTAGATATAAGAGAGTGGACACATTATTTTAATGACTGTGGATTGTAATGGCCAGTTTTGACATCATCAATAGCAAAGCACTATTGAAACTTGGTGAAATGGACTCATAGGTCCTTCTAACAAAGATGCCAGGTAACACAGCAATATTGAATGAAAGTGGTAAATATAAGGTATGTTCTGAGTAGTTTTATGTCAACCGACATAAGCTAAAGTTGTCTGAGAGGAAGGAACCTCAATTTGAAAATGCTTCCATAAAATCAGGCAAGCTTAGAGGTCATGTTCTTAATTATTGATAGATGGTAGAGGGCCCCACCCATGCTGGTGGTCCTTTTCTATAAAAAAGCAGGGTGAGTGAGCCATAAAGAACATCGAGTAAGCAGCACCCATCCATGGCCTCTGCATCAGTTCCTGGCTCCAGATTCCTGCCCTGTTTGATTTGTCCTGATTTCCTTCAACTGATGAACAGTGATTTGGAAATGGAAGCCAAATGATCTCTTTCCTCTCCAAGTTCTTTTGGTCATGATGTTTCCTCACAACAATAGTAACCCTAACTATCAAGATAGTGTGGTAGTGTTGTGACAGACCTCGCCATGGGCTGTGGGGAGGATTGCAGAAGGACTTTGGAACTCTGGATTACAAAAAGCCATCTCGTGTTGAGAGGTCACTGGCAATTCTTTAGGAGCTTCAAAGATAAGAATGTGGAGAGCAGTGTAGACAATGTAGGCCTGGATGTGAAGTCTAGCAAAGCAGACTGTGGCAAGAACTGCAAAGATTTATGTAAAAATTTATTAAGGGATGCTATGGGGAAAACAGACTCACTGATACAGGACAAGCTATAACCAGTTGCAAAGTCCTTCCGTTCTGCCTAAGAGAGCTTTGAACTAGCCACATGCCCCCTGACCCTGTCTTCACAACCCAAGAGAGCATCCACCTCTGTCTCTCCCCTTTTAAGAAGCCACACCATAAGGCCCTAAGGCTGGCACCCCAAAGCTATTGGCAGAATGAATTCCCAAAATAGCTAACTCTACTGGATCATTTGAATTAAGGATCAATGGTTCAGGGTACCTGGGGCTGAAGAATCACCTGTGATTAACAAGGTGTCCAGAATTACTAAACTGAAACCTTTGCTTTGCTGGGGTATGCTTTGTGCTCAGCTGGACCTGAGAAATTAGCAGTGATTAGGAAGAGACCAGCATCTTTAGGTGAAGTCTTCTGGAAAGTGTTTCCTGAGAGTCAGCACCAAAGGCTGAGTTCCAGACAAGGCCAAGGTTGTATCCTATGTTGGCAGCCAAACTTGTAGTGTAAGATCCACCCAGGTGGTGCTAGTTTTAAATACATGAAGGGTCATGAAGAGCCGCTGAGGCTTGGCAATGTGTACCAGAGTTAGAGCCCATGCCAACAACCCAGGAAAGGCTACTATTGAAAGTGCAATTGCAGCAGAAGACCACAGCATTTTGGAGATGCCAGTATCATGGGATGATCACAAGAACAGCAGTAGCAGTGAGTGGGGCCAACCAGAGCCAAGGAGAAAAGCTGTGTGTGCCACAGAGGGCAGCCAGAGAAGTAACTCAAGTAACTCAAGCACTGATGGTATGGCATCCATAGTCTAATCGTGGACCCTGTGTCCAGGATGTCACTGAGGATTCTACCACTGGGCCTCTTCTCCATCAAGAGTTTCTGGTGAAGCCAGATTACTAAAGATGAGATTAAGAGCAAAGTATAAAAAACCACAGAACGTAAGAGCTTGGGTTAAGAGGGAAGGATTAGGAAAAGTCCCAGCTGAGCAACCTGAGACACAAAAGCAGATGTCATCCCCAAAGAACAGCAGAGATGTAAGCTGTCTTAGTGTTCTATTGCTGTGTACAGACAACGTAACCATGGACACTCTTATAAAGGACATTTAATTTAGGCTGGCTTACAGTCTCAGGGGTTTAGTTCATTGTCACCATAGCAGAGAGTGTGGCAGCATGCAGCAGACTTGGTGCTAGAGAAGTAGCTGAGAGTTCTACATCAGGATCCACAGGCACAGGAAGAGAGGGAGACACTGGGCCCGGCTTGGGCTCTTGAAATCTCAAAGCCCACCAGCAGTGACACACTGCCCCCAACAAGGACACACCAGCCCCAACAAGGCCACACCTCCAAATCCTTCTAAGTAATGCCACTCCCTGATGACTTAGTATTCAACTACATGAGCCTATGATGGTCTGTCTTCAAACCACCACATAAGCCACCTCTTCAGTTTCCCTCCTGTGTTCTGCACCTCTGCTTCAAGACTGGGGCCTGAGATCAGTGGTTGGATTTGTAAAGTTCATCCTTCCCTACATTTCCACAGAGTGTCTTTTACAAAGCCAGCATCTACAGACCCAGAATGATAACAGCTGTGCAGACAAACCCTGTCACACTACTCTACTCTGTCTGCTGATATCAAGGCCAAGACACAATCACACAAACTTATTGAGTCTTATGATAACTGGTTTTATACCAGAGACTTTACCTGGGGAGATGCACACACACACACACACACACACACACACACACACACACACACACACACCAGAAACCTATGACAGACCAAAGTATCAACAGCAGGAAGGTCCAACACAGGGAACCTCTGGATTTTCTTTAGGGTTACTTTCCCCAGTGAGGGGAGAAGTTACTTACAGAATCTGGGATGAATTCACAGCAGCTGCGTCACTGCAGAGCCCACCTCAACAAGGCTGCGACTCACGGAATAGCATAGCTGAAACTGCGTAGCCTGTAGGCCTCAGGACAGGTCTGGACTCTTTTCTGAAGCTAGGCTGGTCAGTCTTCTCCTTCTATAGCTGGATTTGTTCTCTAAAACTTAGCTTCACTTTCTCAAAAAGAGGAAGTTACTCAATTGTGAGTCTAAGGAGGCTCCTCTCTCCTACAAACAGTGTTGTTGTAGGAGCAAAGACTAAAAGCAACAAGTGCCTAGTCAAACAAAGCAGAGGGCTTGTCTCACAGACAGATTAAAGATGAAACAAGCCCAAAGGGTCAACTCTACAGAGGACCCAGGTTGATTTCCTCCTTTCTTTCTTTGTAACAAGTGATCTCTCCCTTCTGTTTAAAGTGTCAGCAGTAAAATCTTGCCAAAGCTGTAAAACATCTTCCGCTTTCTAAGGAGGAAGGTTTTGATCAGCAAAACCACTTCACAGCTTAATACTTCTGTCTCCAACCAATGAAACACAGCAGAAAGTAGGGCAGGGTGTGTCTATACATTTCAATTTCTGTCATCTCTGGTTTAACCTGAGAGCTTCCACATTCAAATCTGAGTATGAAATCAAGTACTGCTACCTGATGGTACTAGTGAGCACCCTACACACACAGCACTCGGCTGTAGACCAGAGGTCCTCAACCTTCCTGATGCTGCAACCCTTTAATACAGTTCCTCATGTTGTAGTGACCCCATCCATAAAATTATATTCATTGCTACATCAGACTGTAATTTTGCTACTGTTATGAATTGTAATGTAAATGTCTAGTGTTCAGGGTGTCAGATGTGTGATCCCCAAGGGCTCTCCACCTGCAGTTTGAGAATCAGTACAACCATGCAGAAGGTTAATCCAACAACAGAAAAAAATATGATACCACCAGAGTCTAGGGACTCTACACCAGCAAGACCTGAACTTCCCAACACAGATGAAGCAGAAGAGAGCAATCTTAAAACAACTTCGTGCAGATGATAGAGACCCTAAGAGAGGAAATGAGAAAATCCTTCAGAGAAATGAAAGAAAAGACAAACCAAAAGATGCAAGAAATCAAGGAAAGCCAAGGAAATATAATTAAACAGCTGAAGGAAACAGTTCAAGACCTGAAAACTGAAACAGAGATAATAAAGAAAACACAAACTGTTGGAATGCTGGAAGTGGAAAAGCTGAGTAAACAATCAGGAACCACAGATGCAAGCATAACCAACAGAATACAAGAGATGGAAGACAGAATCTTAGATGCTGAAGATAAACTAGAGGAAATAAATTCATCAAGCAAAGAAAATCTTAAGTCCAACAAATCCTTAACACAAAATATCCAGGAAATATGGGACACCATGAAAAGACCAAACCTAAGGATAACAGGTATAGAAGAAGGTGAAGAAACCCAACTCAAAGATGCAGAAAACATATTCAACAAAAATCATAGAAGAAAACTTTCCCAACCTAAAGAAAGACATGCCAATGAAAGTACAACAACCTTCCAGAACACCAAATAGAGTTGACCTCAAAAAGTCCCCTCACCACATAATAAAACCCCAAACATACAGAATAAAGAAAGAATATTAAGTGCAGCTAAGAGAAAAGGCCAAGTAACATATAAAGGCAAACCTATCAGATTACACCGGACTTCTTCATGGAAACTCTGAAAGCCTGAAGGACCTGGATAGCTATTCTACCAACTCTAAGAGAACACAGATGCTAGCCCAGACTACTATACCCAGCAAAGTTTCAATCACTATAAATGGAGAAAACAAGATATTACACAACAAAACCAGATTTAAACAATATGTAACCACTAATCCAGTCCTACAGAAAGTAATGGAGGGAAAACTCCAACCTAAGGAAACTAACTACACTCACAAAAACATAGGCAATAGATAATCCCACTTTACAAAAACCCAAAAGAAAAAGCAGGGTAAATCCACATACAATACCACTACCAACAATAAATCAAAAACAAACAAGAATAAGCACTCAATGGTCCTCAATTTCCCTCAATTTAATGGTCTTAACTCACCTGTAAAAAGACACAGGCTAACGGAGTGGATACAAAGACAGAATACATCCTTCTGCTGCATACAAGAAACACACCTCAACTTCAAAGACAGATATTACCTCAGAGTGAAGGCTTGGGATAAGATATTCCAATCAAATGGACCCAAGAAATGAGCTGGAATAGCTATCCTAGTATCTAACAAATTAGTCTTCGAACTAAAATCAATCAAAAGAGATGAAGAAGGTCATTTCATATTCATTACAGAAAAAATCAATCAGGAAGAAGTCTCTATTCTAAACATCTATGTCCCAAATACAAAGACACCAACATTTGTAAAAGAAACATTATTAAAACTCAAATCACAAATAAGACCTCACACAATTATAATGGGAGACTTCAACACCCCACTTTGACTACTGGGCAGGACCACCAGACAGAAACTTAACAAAGAAACAAAGGAACTAACAGAAGTTATGACCCAATTGGGACTAACAGACATCTATAGAACATTCCACCCAAACACAAAAGAATATACCTTCTTTTCGGTGCCACAAGGAAACTTCTCTAAAATCGACCACATACTTGGCAACATAGCAAACCTCAACAGGTATAAAAAAATTGGAATAAACCCTGTGTCTTACCGGACCGCCATGCTTTAAAGTTAGAATTCAAAAACAACACAAATTGCAGAAAACCTACCAACTCATGGAAATTGAACAAGATGCAATTGCACCATTTCTGGGTCAAAGAATAAGTAAAGAAAGAAATTAAAGACTTCCTAGAATTCAATGAAAATGAAGACACAACATACCCAAACTATGGGACACCTTTAAAGCAGTACTAAGAGGAAAGTTCATAGCTCTAAGTGCTCACATGAAGAAACTAGAGAATAGTCACACCAGAGAGTTGACATCACAGCTAAAAGCTCTAGAACAAATGGAAGCAAATTCACCCTGGAAGAGTAGACTCCAAGAAATAATCAAAGTGAGGGCAGAAACCAATAAAGTCGAAACAAAGAAAACAATTCAAAAAAATCAATGTAACAAAGAGTTAGTTCTTCAAGAAAATCAACAAGATAGACAAACCTTTATCCAAACTAGCCAAAATGCAGAGAGAAAACATGCAAATTAACAAAATCAGAAATGAAAAGGGGGACATTACAATGGACACTGAGTAAATCCAGAGAATCTTCAGGTCATATATTGAAAATCTGTACTCCACAGAATTGGAAAATTTAAAGGAAATGGACAATTTTCTGGACAGATATCACTTACCAAAATTGAATCAAGGACAGATAAGCAACTTAAACAGACCTATAACCTCTAAGGAAATAGAAGCAATCATCAAAGTCTCCCAAACAAAAAACAAAAACCAAAAAAACAAAAACAAACAAACAAACAAAACACCAGGGCCAGATGGCTTCAGTACAGAAGTCTTCCAGATTTCAAAAAAGAGCTAATACCAATACTCCTCAAATTGTTCAACACAATAGAAGCAGAAGGTTCATTGACAAACTCTTTTTATGAGGCTACAATTACCTTGGTAACCTGACGGGGAATGTACTGTGTATGTTCATTTTATTGATTATAGAATAAAATACTGTTTGGCCAATGAGACAGCAAGTCAGACAGGACTAGGAGTCAAAGAGGATTCTGGGAGATGTAGTAGAGAAGTGGTGATCCAGGCAAGAAGTGACATAGCAAGAAGACTCATATTTAAGCAAGGAGAAACAGGAAGTGCCCCCTTTCCCCCTCTGCTCCTCCTACAGCGGCACAATGTGATCCACCAGCAAGGGAGGGCGCCAATGGAAGGTGTCCGATAAGATAAGTCTTATAAAATACATAGATTTATGATCATTAAGCTAACAGATAAGAATCCTAGTCATTGGCCAAGCAGCATTGAACCTAATAAAAGTCTCTCTGTGCATTAATTGGAGCCTTAACTCAGGCAGGCGGCTGGCGGAGAGCATACACATGGCGGTAGGGCTCCGGCGGCTTTTGGCGGAAAGATTTATCATAACAGTACTCAAGCCACACAAAGACACAACTAAGAAAGAGAACTACAGACCAATATCCCTCATGAACATAAATGCAAAAATACTCAATAAAATACTGGCAAATCGAATCCAAGAACATATCAGAAAAAACCAAAGACCATGATCAAGTAGGCTTCATCCCCAGGATGCAGGGTTAGTTCAACATTCGAAAATCTATCAATGTAATCCACCATATAAACCAACTGAAGAAGAAAAACCACATGATCACTAGATGCTGACAAAGCCTTTGACAAAATCTAACACCCCTTCATGATAAAGGTCCTGGAGAGATCAGGAATAGCAGGAACATACCTGAACATAAAATCAATATACAGTAAGCCAACAGCCAACAGGTAACATCAAACTAAATGGAGAGAAACTCAAAGTTATTACTCTAAAATCAGGAACAAGACAAAGCTGTGCACTCTGTCCATATCTCTTCAATATTGTCCTTGAAGTTCTAGTTAGAGCAGTAAGACAACAAAAGGAGATCAATGGGATACAAATTAGAAAGGAAGAAGTCAAGCTTTCACTGTTTACAGATGATATGATAGTCTACATAAGTGAACCGAAAAACTCTACCAGGGAACTCCTACAGCTGATAAACACCTTCAGCAAAGTAGCAGGATACAAGATTAACTCAAAAAAAAAAAAGTAGCCCTACTATATATGGATAATAAATGTGCTGAGAAAGAAATCAGAGAAACATCACCCTTTACAATTGCCACAAACAATATAAAATACCATGGGGTAATGCTAACCAAAAAAGTGAAAGAGCTGTATCATAAGAATTTTGAGTCTTTAAAGAAAGAAATTAAAGAAGATACCAGAAAATGGAAGAATCTCCCATGTCCTTGAATAGGTAAGATCCACATAGTGAAAATGGCAATCTTGCCAAAAGCAATCTACAGATTCAATGCAATTCCCATCAAAATCCCAGCACAACTCTGCACAGACCTTGAAAAAACAATTCTCAACTTTATATGGAAAAACAAAAAACTCAGGATAGCCAAAATAACCCTGTACAATAAAAGAACTTCAGGAGGCATCACCATCCCTGACTTCAAGCTCTATTACAGAGCTTTTTAGTCCTGAAAACAGCTTGGTATTGGCACAAAAATAGACAGGTAGACCAACGGAATTGAATTGAAAACCCTGATATGGACCCACTCACCTACGAACACCTGATTTTTGACAAAGAAGCTAAAGCTATACAATGGAATAAACAAAGCGTCTTCAACAAATGGTGCTGGCATAACTGGATGATGGCATGTAGAAGACTGCAGATAGATCCATGTCTATTGCCATGCATAAAATGTAAGTCCAAATGGATCAAAGACCTCAACATAAATCCAACCACACTGAACTTATTAGAAGAGAAAGTAGGAAATACCCTTGAGTGAATTGGTACAGGAGACCGCTTCCTGAACATAACACCAGTAGCACAGACACTGAGATCAACAATTGATAAATGGGACCTCCTAAAACTGAGAAGCTTCTGTAAGGGAAAGGTCACAGTCAACAAGACAAAACGACAGCCCACGGATTGGGAAAAATATCCACCAATCCCACATCCGACAGAGGGCTGATCTCCAAAATTTACAAAGAACTCAAGAAGCTAGTCTCCAAAACACCAAATAATCTAATTAAAAAGTGGGGTACAGAACTAAATAGACAATTCTCAATAGAGGAATCTAAAATGGCTGAAAGACACTTAAGAAAGTGTTCAACATCCTTAGCCATTAGGGAAATGCAAATCAAAACAACTCTTCGATACCATTTTGTACCTGTCAGAATGGCTAAAATCAAAACACCAATGACAGTTTATGCTAGAGAGGATGCGGAGAATGGGGAACACTCCTCTACTGCTGGTGGGAGTGCCAACTTGTACAGTAACTTTGGAAATCAGTATGGGGGTTCCTCAGGAAAATGGGAATGAGTTTACCACAAGATCCAGCAATTCTACTCTTAGGTATATATGCAAAATTGCACATTCATACAACAAGGACATCTGTTCGAAGATGTTCATCCCAGCATTATTTGTAATAGCCGGAACCTGGAAACAACCTAGATGCCCCTCAACTGAAGCATGGATAGAGATAATTTACACAATAGAGTACTACTGGGTGGGGGAACAATAACAATGAAATCTTGAAATTCACAGGCAAATGGATGGAACTAGAAGAAAACATTCTGAGTGAGGTAACCCAGTCACAAAAAGAGAAGCATGGTATGTACACACTCATATGTGGATTTTAGATATAAAGGATTACAAGCCTACAATCCATACTGGCAGAGAAGCTAGGAAATAAAGAGGACCCTAAGAGAGACATAAATGTTCCCCTGGAGAAGGGGAAAGGGAAAAGATCTCCTGAGCAAATTGGGAGCATGGGGTGAGGTAAGAGGGAACTAGGAGAATGAGAAGGGGAGAAGAAGAGGGGTGAGGAAGACATGACAGGTCAGGGAGGTTGAGCTGGAGGAAGAACAGAAGAGAGCAAGACAAGAGATAATATAATAGAGGGAGACATTATAGGTTTAAAGAGAAATCAGGCACTACAAAGATGACACCAACTAACAATCTAAGCAACAGAGGAGAGGCTACCTTAAATGCCCTCTTCTGATAATGAGATTGATGATTAATTCATATGCCATCGTATAGCCTTTATCCAGCTGCTGGTGGAAGTAGAAGCAGACACCCACAGCTAAACCTTGAACTGAACTGAAATCTAGTTGCAGAGAAGGAGGACGGATGAGCATAGGGGTCCATACCAGGCAGATGAAACCCACAGAAACAGCTGACCTGATCAAGGGAGAGCTCTTGGTCCTCAGACAGCTGGGAAACCAGCATAGGTCTTATCCAGACCCCCTGAATGTGGGTGTCAGTGAGGAGACCTCGGAAATCTATGGGGCCCCTTGTAGTGGGTCAGTATTTATCCCTGGCATAGGAATGGTCTCTGTGAGCCCATCCCACATGGCAGGATACTCCCTGAGCCTAGACACAAGGGGGTTGGCATAGGCCCTATCACAAAGGATATGACAGATTTTGAAGATGCCCTACAGAAGGCCTCACCCTCCCTGGGGAGCAGATAGGTTACAGGATAGGTAGGGTATTAGTTGTGGGGGCAGGGGAGGAAGGGAAGGAGAGGGACCTGGGATTAACGTAAAATAATCTTCTTTCTAATTAAAATAAAAAAGAAATTAATAAAATAAAAAAGAAATCCAAGAAAAACAATCAGCAAGTGAAGGAAATGATTCAAGACATGGAATCTGAAATAGAAGCAATAAAGAAAACACAAACTGAGGGAATTCTGGAAATGAAAAATCTGAGTAGAAGCCCAAGAACCACAAATGCAAGCATACACAATAGAATATAAGAGATGGAAGAGAGAACTTCAGGCATTGAAGATAATTTGGAGGAAATAGATTCATTGGTCAAAGAAAATTTAAATGAAGCAAATCCTTAAGACAAAACATGCAGGAAATCTGGGACACCATGAAAAGATGAACCTAAGAATAATAGAGATAGAAGGAGAAGAAGTCCAACTCAAATACATAGAAAATACATTCAACAAAATCATAGCAGAAAACTTCCCCAACTTAAAGAAGGACATGCCTATGAAAATACAAGAGTTTTACAAAACACAGAACAATAGAGTAGACCCCCCAAAAAAGTCCCCTTGCATCATAATAATCAAAACAATAAACATACAGAATAAAGAAAGAATATTAAGAGCTGCAAAAGAGAAAGGCCAGGTAACATAATATAAAAGCAGACCTATCAGAATTACACCTGACTTCTCAATGGAAACAATGACATCCAGAAGGTCCTGGTCAGAGTTTATGCAGACACTAAGGGACCACGGATGCCAGCCCAGACTACATTGCCCAGCAATGCTTTCAATAACCATAGATGGAGAAAACAAGATATTCCACGATAAAACCAAATTTCAACAATACCTATCCACAAACCCAGGCCTATAGAAAGTACTAGAAGGAAAAACACCAACCCAAGGAAATTACCTACATCCACAAGAACACAGGAAATAGATGAGCTTACAGCAGCAAATCCCAAAGAAGGGAATTGAACACACAATGCCATCACCAGCAACAAAAACAAAAATAACAGGAACTAGCAATCACTGGTCATTAATATCCATTAATATAAATAGTCTCAATTCAGCTATAAAAAGACACAAGCTAATACATGGTATATGAAAACAGAATCCATCCTTCTGCTATAAGAAACACACCTCAAACTCACAGACAGACATTACCTCAGAGTAAAGGATTGGGAAAAATTTTTCCAATCAAAATGGACCTAAAAATAAAGCTGGTGTACCTATCCTAATATCAAACAAAATACTCTTCAAACTAAAAGGTAGAGACAAGCATTTCATATTCATCACAGGAAAAATCCATCAAGAGGAAATCTCACTTCTGAATATCTATGCCCCAAACACAAGGGCCCCTGCATTTTCAAAAGAAACATTACTAAAGCTTAAATCACAAATCAAGCCTGACACACTAATAGTGGGAGACTTCAATATCCCACTGGCACCACTGCACAGATCTGCCAGACAGAAGCTTAACAGAGATATGAGGGAACTAACAGAGTTTGTGACTCAAATGGATTTAACAGACATCTATAGAACATTCCACCCAAACACAAAAGAATATATAATTTCTTTTCAGCACCTCATGGAACCTTTTCAAAAATACACCACATACTCAGCAACAAAGCAAATCTCAACAGATACAAAAAATTGGAATAAACCCCTATATCCTATCAGATCATCACAGCTTAAAGTTAGAATTCAACAGAAACATTAATTTCAGGCAGCCCACAAACACACGGAAATTGAACAGTGATCAACTGAACCACCACTGGGTCAAGAAAGAAGTAAAGAAAGAAATAAAAGACTTCCTAAAATTCAATGAAAATGAAGACACAACATATCTAAACTTATGGGACACAAAGAAAGCAGTGCTGAGAGGAAAGTTCATAGCACTAAATACCTACATAAAGAAGCTGGAAAAATCCCACACTAGTGAATTAACAGAACAACTAAAAGCACTAGAACAAAAAGAAGCAAGCTCATCCAGAAGGAGTATATGGCAAGAAATAGTCAAATTAAGGGCTGAAATCAATAAAATAAAAATACAGAAAACAATGCAAAGAATCAATGAGACAAAGAGTTGTTTCTTTGAGAAATTCAACAAAATAGCCATTTTTTTATCCAAACTAACCAATAGACAGAGAGTGAATACCAAATTAACAAAGTCAGAAACAAAAAGGGGGACATATTCCGGTGCCCTGCTCATGCTTCCTGAGGTCTGAGGACTGTGCACTGTGGATCCCATCCCAGTGGTCCAACCCACGCAGAGAATACCAAGGCCCCAGTACTAGTCCAGCCTCCACCCACAGGAAGAGGAGAACCATGGGAGTATTGGACCTGCTTGCACCCACCAGAAGGGAACCTTGGACCCATACCCACCAGGAGAGGAAGCAACTCTTCCTGCACCCATTAGAAGAAGGGATGGGAAGAAGACAATAAAAAAAAATTCAACAACAACAAAACCAATATGACACCACCAGACTCTAGGAACTCCACACCAGCATGACCTGAACATCCTAACACAGATGAAGCAGAAGAGAATCACCTTAAAAACAACTTCATGAAAATGAGAGAGGCCCAAAAAGAGAATATGAGGAAATCCCTTAAGGAAATAGAAGAAAAAACAAACCAAAAAATGCAAGAAATCAACAAATCTCTTAAAGAAAGCCAAGAAAAAACAATCAAACAGATGAAGGAAACAGTACAAGACCTGAAAACTGAAATAGAGACAATAAAGTAAACACAACCTGAGGGAATGATGGAAATAGAAAAGCTGGGTAAACGATCAGGAACTATAGATGCAAGCATAACCAACAGAATACAAGAGATGGAAGAGAGAATCTCAGGCATTGAAGATACACTAGGAGAAATAGATTCATCAACCAAAAAAATATGAAGTCCAAAAAAATCCCTAACACAAAATATCCCTGAAACATGGGACACCATGAAAAGACCAAACCTAAGAATAATAGGTATTTAAGAAGTTGAGGAAACCAAACTCAAAGGTGCAGAAAACATATTCAACAAAAATCATAGAATAAAACTTTCTCAACCTAAAGAAAGGCATGCCAATGAAAGTAAAAGAAGCTTACAGAACATCAAATAGAGTGGACCTCAAAAAAGTCCCCTTGCCACATAATAATCAAAACCCCAAACATACAGAATAAAGAAAGAATATTAAGAGCAGCTAAGGAAAAAGGCCAAGTAACATACAAAGGCAAACCTATCAGAATTACACCTGACTTTTTCATGGAAACACTGAAAGTCAGAAGGTCCTGGATAGATATTCTGCCAACACTAAGAGACCACGGATGCCAGGCCAGACTACTATACCCAGCAAAGCTTTCAATCACTGTAGATGGAAAAACAAGATATTCTATGACAAAACTAGATTTAAACAACACATATCCACTAATCCAGTCCTACAAAAAGTTCTGGAAGGAAAACAACAACCCAAAAAGTTAACTACAACCAGAAAAACACAGGCAATAGATAATCCCACTTTACAAACAGCCAAAAAAGGGGGGTGGAAATCCACCCACAATTCCACCACCAACAACAAATCAAAAACATAAAAGAATGAACAATCAATGCTCATCAAAATCCCTTAATACTAATGGTCTTAAATTGCCTATAAAAAGACACATGCTAACAGAATGGATACAATGACAGAATTCATCCTTCTGCTGCATGCAAGAAACACACCTCAACTTCAAAGACAGACAGTACCTCAGAGTTAAGGGTTGGGAAAAGAATTTCCAATCAAATGGATCTAAGAAACAAACAGGGGTAGCAATTCTAATATCTAACAAGTTAGATTTTAAAATAAATCAATCAAAAGAGATGAAGGAGGTCATTTCATATTCATCACAGGAGAAATCCATCAAGATGAAGTCTCAGTTCTGCACATCTATGCCCCAAACACAAAGGCATCCACATTTATAAAAGAAATATTACTAAAACTCAAATCACAAATAAAACCTCACACACTTATAATGGGAGACATCAACTCTTCACTGTTACCATAAATCTTTCTGCCAAAAGCCCTACCGCCATGTGGGCAGTCTCTGCCAGCCACCTGAGTTCTGCCTGCCACGTGGATGTACAAAATAATACAGAGACTTTTATTATGTACAAATGCTACTTGGGCAATGACTAGGATTATCATCTGTTATCTCAGTCTTAATTATCATAAATCTATATATTGTATAAGACTTATCTTATCGGATGCCTTCCATTGGCATCCACCCTTGCCGATGGATCACATCACTTCGCACTGCTGGAGAAAGAGCTGAGGGAAAGGGGGCCACTTCCTGTTTGTCCTTGATTAAATATGAGTCTCCTTGCTATGTCACTTCCTGCCTGGATCATCACTTATCTACTACATTTCCCAGAATCCTCTTCGACTCCTACTCCCGCCTAACTTGCTGCCTCATTGGCCAAACAATACTTTATTCAACAATCAATAAGATGAACATACACAGTACATTCCCCATCACCCCACTCTCACCACTAGACAGGACCACCAGACAGAAACTTAGCAATGAAACAAAGGAACCAATAGATGTTATGACCCAATTGGGTTTAACAGACATCTATAGAACATTCCCTCCAAACACAAAAGAATATACCTTCTTCTCAGTGCCACATGGAACCTTCTCTAAAATCAACCACACACTTGAAAACATAATAAACCTTAATAGGTACAAAAAAATTGGAATACCCTGTGTATCTTATCAGACCACCATGCTTTAAAGTTACAATTCAACAAAAATAATTGTAGAAAACTTACAAACTCATGGAAATTGAACATGCACAATTGCATCATTCCTGGGTCAGGGAAGAAATAAAAAAATAGAGTTCCAAGAATTCAGTGAGAATGAAGACACAACATACCCAAACTTATGGGACACTTTGAAAACAATGCTAAAAGGAAACTTGATAGCACTAAATGCCCACATGCAGAAAATGAAGAATAGTCACACTAGAGAACTACACAACTGAAAGATCTAGAACAAAAACAACTAAACTCACTCCAGGGGAGTAGACACCAGGAAGTAAGCAAATCGAGGGCTGAAATTGATAAAGTAGAAAGTAGGAAAACAATACAAAGAATCAATGAAACAAAGAGTTGGTTCTTAGAGAAAATCAACAAGATAGACAAACCTTTATCCAAACTTACCAAACAGCAGAGAATGAACATGTAAATTAACAAAATCAGAAATGAAAAGGGGTACATAACAATGGACACTGAGGAAATCCAGAGAATCATCAGGTCATAATTTGAAAACCTGTACTCCACAAAATTCAAAAATCTAAAAAAAAAAAAATGAACATTTTTCTGGATAAATATCACTTACCAACATTAAATCAAGAACAGATAAGCAATTTAAATAGAAATATAACCCCTAATGAAATAGAAGCAGTCATCAAAAGTCTCCCAACCAAAATACCCCTGGGCCTGATGATTTCAGTGCAGAATTCTACCAGAAATTCAAACAACAGCTAATAGCAATTCTCCTCAACATATTCCACACAATAGAAGCAGAAGGGTCATTGCCAAACTCTTTTTACGAGGCTTCAATAACCTTGATATCCAAGCCACACAAAGACACAGCTAAGAAAGAGAACTACAGACCAATATCCCTCATGAACTTTGATGCAAAATACTCAATAAAATACTGGCAAATCGAATCCAAGAACACATCAGAGAAATCATCCAACATGATCAAGTAGGCTTTATCCCAGGGATGCAGGGATGGTTCAACATATGAAAATCCATCCATGTAATGCAATATATAAACAAACTGAGAAAGAAAAATCTCATGATCATCTCACTAGATGCTGTAAAAGCCTTTAACAAAATCCAACACCCCATCATGATAAAGTTCTTGGAGAGATCAGGGATAACAGGAACATACATAAACATAATAAAAGCAGTATATTGCAAACCAATAACTAACATGAAACTAAATGGAGAGAAACTCAATGTGATTCCTCTAAAATCAGGAACAATACAAAGCTGTCCACTCTCTCCATATCTCTTCAACATTGTACTTGAAGTCCTAGCTAGAGCTAGGACAAACTTTCAAACTTTCACTAGTTTCAGATGATATGATAGTTTATATAAGCAACCCAAAAAACTCTACCAGGGAACTCCTACAGCAGATAAACACCTTCAGGAAAGTGGCAGGATACAAGATTAACACTAAAAAATCATTAGCCCTATTTTATACAGAAGATAAATGGGCTGAGAAAGAAATCAGAGAAACATCACTCTTTACAATAGCCACAAATAACATAAAATACCTTGGGGTAATGCTAACCAAACAAGTGAAAGAACTGTATAACAAGAACTTTGAGTCTTTAGAGAAAGAAATTAAAGAAGATAACAGAAAATGTAAAGATCTCCCATACTCTTGGATAGGTAGGTTCAACATAGTAAAAATGGCAATCATACCAAAAGCAATCTACAGGTTCAATGGAATCAACATCAAAATCCAATCACAATTCTTCACAGACCTTGAAAGAACAATTCTCAACTTCATATTGAAAAACAAAATACGAAAGATAGCCAAAACAACCCTGTACAATAAAGGAACATCTGGAGGCATCACCATCCCTGACTTTAAGCTCTATTATAGAGCGATAGTCCTGAAAACAGCTTGGTATTGACACAAAAACAGACAGGTAGACCAGTAGAATCAAATTGAAAACCCTGATATGGACCCACACACCTACAAACACCTGATTTTTGACAAAGAAACTAAAATTATGGGAAAAAGAAAGCATCTTCCACAAATGGTGCAGGCATAACTGGATGCTGGTGTGTAGAAGACTGCAAATAGTTCCATATCTACTGTCAGGCACAAAACTTAAACACAAATTGGTCAAAGACCTTAACATAAATCCAGCCACACTAAACCTCTTAGAAGAGAAAGTAGGTGGTATCCTGGAATGAATTGGTACAGGAGACTGCTTTCTGAACGTAACAACGGTAGCACAGATACAGAGATCAACAATTGATAAATGGGACCTTCTGAAACTGAGAAGCTTCTGTAAGGCAAAGGACACAGTCAACAAGACAAAATGGCAGCCCACAGAATGGGAAAAGTATTCACCAACCCCACATCTGACAGAAGGCTTATTTCCAAAATATACAAAGACTCAAGAAGCTAGTCACCAAAACACCAAATAATCCAATTAAAAAGTGGGGTACCAAACTAAATAAAGAATTCTCAATAGAGGAATCTAAAATGGCTGAAAGACACTTAAGAAAGTGTTCAACATCTTTAGCCATCAGGGAAATGCAAATCAAAACAACTCTGAGAAACCATCTTGTACCTGTCAGAAGGGCTAAAATCAAAACACCAATGACAGTTTATGCTGGAGAGGATGTGGAGAAAGGGGAACACTCCTCTACTGCTGGTGGGAGTGCCAACTTGTACAGTAACTTTGGAAATCAGTATGGTGGTTCCTCAGGAAAATGGGAATAAGTCGACCACAAGATCCAGCAATTCCACTCTTAGGCCTTTACTCAAAAGAAGCACATTCATACAACAAGGACATCTGTTCAACCATGTTCATAGCAGCATTATTAGTAATATCCAGTTAGATGCCCCTCAACTGAAGCATGGATGGAGAAAATGTGGTACATTTACACAATGGAGTGTTACTCAGTGGAAAAAAACAATGGAAACTTGGAATTCACAGGCAAATGGATGGGACTAATAGAAACCATCCTGAGTGGGGTAACCCAGTCACAAAAAGACAAACATGGTATGTACTCATTCATATGTGGATTTTAGATATAAAATAAAGGATTACCAGACTACAATCCACACAATCTGCTGTTTTCCTAGCAGAGAAGCTAGGAAACAAAGAGGACCCTAAGAGAGACATACATGGTCCCCTGGAAAAGGGGAAAGGGACCAGATCTCCTGAGCTAATTGGGAGCTTGGGAGAAGGGGAGATGGAGTTAGGAGAAAGAGAAGGTGAGAAAAGGGGGGAGAGGAGGACATGAGAGAGCAGTAAGATTGAGTCAGGGGAAGAATAGAGAAGAGCAAGGAAAGAGATACCATAGCAAAGGGAGCCATTCATTATAGGTTTAAAGAGAAATCTGGCACTAAGGAAATGTCTAGAGATCTACAAGGTTGACCCAACTAACAATCTAAGCAATAGTTGAGAGGCTACTTTAAATGCCCTTCTCTGATAATGAGTTTGATGACCACCTTATATGCCATCCTAGAGCCTTCAACCAGTAACTGATTGAAGCAGAAGCAGCAGACACCACGGCTAAAGACTGAGCTGAACTACTGGAATCCAGTTGCAGAGAGGAAGGAGGGATGAGCAAAGGAGTCAGGATCAGGCTGGAGAAACCCACAGAAACAGCTGACCTGAACAAGGGGGAGCTCAATAACCCCAGACTGATAGCTGGGAAACCAGCATGGGTCTGATCCAGACCCCCTGAATGTGGGTATCAGTGAGGAGACCTTGGAAATCTATGGAGCCCTTTGTAGTGGATCAGTACTTATCCCTAGCATAGGAATGGTCTCTGGGAGCCCATCCCACATGGAGGGATACTCTCTTAGCCTAGACACAAGAGGGTTGGCCTAGGCCCTATCCCAAAGGATATGACAGACTTTGAAGACCCCCCTACAGAAGGCCTCACCCTCCCTGGGGAGCAGAAAGGGATGGGATGTGTGTCAGTGGGGGCAGGGAAAAAAGTGGGGGGAGGGAATTTTGATTGACATTAAAACAAGCTTGTTTCTAATTTAAATTTTAAAAAGGGGAAAGGGGGGGTACATAAGAACAAACACTGAGGAAATCCAGAGAATCTTGAGGTCATACTTCAAAAACCTGTACACCACAAAATTGGAAAACTTTAAGGTGATGGACAATTTTCTTGATAAGGACCTCATCCCAAAATTAAATCAAGAACAGATAAACAACTTAAATACACCTATAACCCCAAAGGAAATAGAAATATTTATCAATAGTCTCCCAACCCAAAAAAATCCCAGGCCCAGATGAATTCAGTGCACAATTCTACCAGATGTTCAACAGGATTATCTGTGAGGAAAGCTCACCACCTTTTAGGAGGTCAAAGAAAGGAGTCAATTCTTCAGTAGTGATGGAAATTCAGGGCCTCATCCAATTAATTTCCCCCAAGTTGGGTTTTAACAGAAGAGACAATATCAAGAAATAGCATGGAACCCAAAATCTTAAATCTTCAGACTGGTCTGAATCTTTTCAGGAGACACCTTAAAATCATTGGCCGGTATTATGGCAAGACATTTGGCAGTAAGATCTTGGAGGTCAGACAGGTTGGGACAACCCAAAATAATATCATTTGTATAAATGTAGAATAATATAGTAGGATGACCAATCAAGGAAGAGAAACTTTGTAACATATCATACTGACAAATAGGAGGGATATTGGCCATGCTCTGGGGTAGGACGGCCCATTCAAATCTTAGGTCTGGCCTGAAAAAAATTTGTTGAAGGTATGGAAAATGCAAGTTTTTCTACATCATCTGGATGTGATGGGATAGAAAAAAATCCTTAATATCAATAATAGTTAAATAATGGGTGCTGGGAATGGATGGAATCCAGAGGAGTCCCCTCTGGGGGTCCCAAAAGATATCATCCTCTCATTTATTTTCCTCAAATCATGCCAAAGCCTCCAAGAGCTATGGGGCTTTTTTATAACAAAAACCAAGGGAATTCCAGGGACTGGTTGAAGGCCTCAATGCACCAAGGATAATTGTTGCTCAACTAATATATGAGGTTGTTGTAATTTAGGGGTAGACATAGACCACTGCTGAACCCATACATGATCCCCAGGCATCCACTGAAGTTTTGGTGGGAGGAGGGGGGGCAGTGGCCCTTAGGACTGGGGGTGAACCCGGGAATGTTTTTGTCTGAATTTTTCAAAATAAAGATCATCTCTATAGTTGGAGCGACTGACCTGTCTTTGTTTAAATTGTTCATACCCTTCTTGGCCTACTATCTCCTCATAGAGGCCCTTATTATTATTATTATAGTCAGTAGTGATATAAACCTCAGGTTCTCCAAGTATATCCTGACCCAGAAGGTTGGCCGTTAAGTCAAACACCATTAGAGGGCTCACCTCCTGACGATTACCCGATTACTGTCAGGAATGGTGCAGGGTTGCCAGTTAGCTGTTTCCCATGACATTGACTGTCAGCCCACACTAAGGTGGGCCTGGGATCAACTGCCAGGGGCTGGGGGGACTTCCACCTTTCTTATCACCGTGGGATCAGCCCCAGTAACTATGAGAAACTCGAAGGTCCTTTCGAGGACCATTGGGGTCATTTTTGGTCTTAAACCAGGAATCAAAGGTATGATCCAGGGTGTTCTGAAAGCCCTTTTCCCCTTGGTTAACCGGGCTTGGGGATGGCCCCTGGAGGAGTTTAAAGGCTCACCTTGAAGGCTGAACTTGGATCTGCACTCCCTTTGACACCCTTTCTTACATAAGGGACAAGGTGTACGAGGCACATTAGAGGTTGTAGGGGCTGCCAGGGTGTTTTTTGCTCCGTTGGGACATTCCCTTTAAAAATGACCCTCTTTGCTGCACCCCAAACACTTCCGTCTTTTCCCCACCAAGACCTGCTGAAGGGCATTAATCAAGTTGGTCATTTCCTCCTGGCAGGCAGCCTGCAAGAGCAGAGGCCTTTGATCTGGTCTGATGGGTGGTGGACCCCATGTCCTTAGAGGCCATGATCCACCTACCCAAGAACTGGTCCCTCAGCCCGGGACAGACTAACTTGTAATCAGTTGTCATCCTATCCCAGACTAATGTCCTAATGAACTTATCACGCAGTTCATCAGAAGGAAACTTTCTTTGTAGACTCCTCTGTACCCTTTCTATAAAGGAGGCCAGGTCCTTCCCTGCCTTCTGGGTGATTCCTGAAACAGGGGGACTCCATCAGGCCCTCCTCAAGCTTTTTCCAGGCTGAAAGTCCCAGCTCTTAGATCTGGTCTCATAAGGGTCAGGGATGGCAGCCTGTTGAAAGCCTGTAGAGAACTGGTCAGCAGTGCCCGAAAGCATGCCAAAAGTAATTGGGACTGCAGGGCGAGCTTTCTGGTTTCATTCAGCCTGGATGCCACACTCGTTCTTGAAGAAAACAAACAAACAAACAAACAAAAAAAGCCGGTGGGCTCCACTTCAGAAACATGGAGCCTGGGAGCACTGCCCTAGCAAGGTCCTTTGGATCCTGTGTGGTAAAATGATGAAGAGCCAAGGCCTGGAGGATGGTTCAGCCCAGGGAGAATTAGGTCCCTCCTCTGAGGACTTTTTGATCAGGTGTTTCCCAGTGGTACCAGGCAGCTGGGCGGTTTCTGCCTGCTTAATATTGACAGGGAAGAGACTGGTCATTCCCCCCTGGACGCACTCTCTCTGCAGTAAGTCAGGGAGTGCAGAGGGGGTTCGGAAATGATTAGTGGGGGGTGGTGATTTAGAAGTGCTTCTTAGAGGGCCAAGGAGCATTTTCAAAAGGTCTAGGGACAGATATAGGGGCTCGGGCTGGTGTGAGGGACTAGGATTTGGTTTTGGTTTTTCCTGTGTTTCTTTATCTCCCTTTGTCCCTTCCTGGATTGGTGCCCCAATCTTCTCCCTAGAGGGAGACACTGTCTGAGCATCCCTAGAGGGGGGATCTCCCCTTATTCCACCTGAGCTCTCCTAATTAGGGTTTCAAGCCTATCCCTGGTATACCAATCAAAAAGGCTACTCTCAGGCAGCCAGGGAGCAGTCTTGAGCCTGGAGGGCTTGATTATCAGAAATATTAAGGCCTCTACTTTTAAGCAGGACCCATAACAACTCTAAGGTAGGATTTGATTTGGACAAGGACTGTCTCATAATTTATGAGGGTACACTCACCAGTGGACTGATTGGCCTGTCAGCATGCTTCCACTGAAGAGATGTTTCTCACATGGGACACCAGTCTGCCAGGTTCTCAGGCAGATAGAGCTGAGGAGAGTCAGTCCAGCTGGTCTCTTCCCAGGGCTGAGTGGAAATGTGAGTGTTGGTGACCCAAACCTCCCCCCTCCTAGTTACTGGGGAAAAACACACTGAGTCAGGAGACTTATTGAAGCAGGATCTCATTTTATTGCAACAGGCAGGAACTTATATAGGGTTAGCCCTATATAAGTTAGGGGATGGGAATCTAAGGAGGGGGTAAGGTGACATTAGGAGTAAGAGCCAATAATATTCCACCAAGTTGGCAGGTAGCGAGGCAGGGGGCAGTCTTACATCAGGCCTTGCTGAGTCATTCCCATGTGGAGGTTACAGGCCAATGACGGGTGGCCAAACTCTAGGCAGGCTCTGGAAGTTTCACTGGGCGTTGTGCTCAGGCCACTTTAGGCCAAACAAGTGACAATGGTGTGACTGGGACAAAATCTGAGGCCACTGGCAGTGGGGCCAAGATCTAACACTAACTGCACAAACTGACTTAGTGGAGCCCACTCTATATGGAGAGATACCTTGCCCAGCCTAGACACAAGGGGTGTGGAGGTGGAGAGGTGCCTTGGTCCTGCCTCAACTAGATGATGAGACAGACTTAGTAGACTTCCTAGGGGAGGACCCTCTCCAAGGAGCAGATGGGAGGTGGGGGGGGCCTTGGGATTGAAATATAAAAAATAAATTAATGAAAAAAATTTTAAAAAGATGGCAGACTGGAAAAATAAAGCAAGTAGTACTGGGTGTGGTAGCATTCTTAATCCCACCACTCAGGAGGCAGAGGCATGTATATCTCTGTGAGTTTAAGACTAGCCAGGAAAGCTAGCTTGGGCCAGCCAGGAATACATAACTTCCTAGAGGCATTACACTTCTACTAACCATATAAAAAGCCACAAGAAGACTTACATCCTTTTGATCTATGATTAAAAGTCATTCAGCCACAGAATC
Organism: Cricetulus griseus; assembly: GCF_003668045.3. NCBI lineage: Eukaryota > Metazoa > Chordata > Mammalia > Rodentia > Cricetidae > Cricetulus > Cricetulus griseus. Next base: position 280,999,874 of record NC_048595.1, on the reverse strand, counting down.
CTAATTTGCTTGAACTGTGAAGACAGGTGAGACCACAAGTCCCCCAGCTAGGTGAACTGGAACAGGAAGAATGAGAAACTCCTCCAGGAAGCACAGGGCCACTTCTCCACTTTATCCTGAGAACGGAAGGAAGGGGTGGCCACCCTACATAAATCAGAAGCCATAAAGTTTCAAGATGCATAAACCAAAGGTAAACTTAAATTCTCCAGAACAAAATAAGAAATGTACATTTTTTATTTACTTATTAATTATGTACACAGCGTTCAGTATTATGCTTGTATGTATGCCTGCAATGCAGGCCAGAAGAGGACACCAGAACCCATCATTGATTGCTGTGAGTCACCATGTGGTTGCTGGGAATTGAAATCATGACTTCTGGAAGAGCAGCCAGAGCTCTTAACCTCTGAGCCATCTCTCCAGCATCCTGAAATGTACATTATTATATGAGTATATATAATAGAAATGGATATTTCATAAAATAAAATATGATGGTTTATACTATTCTCACTACTATAGGTGAGTTTCTGTGACATGCACCAGGCAGTCCAGCAATGCCCACATGCACCCTGGGCTGCTCAGTCCTGCATGCTGGCTGCCCTGCAGTGACAATCCAGCAGTGAAAGCGGGGAGGTCCTGGAAAGCTGGATCTGCTGGGTGCACATCCTCCTGATGCAGGTTCTGGGTCAGTGCTGCCTCCACCACACTCAGAGAAGTCTCTCTGCACATCCAGACCTGTGATGGAAGGAGAATGAACTCACACAAGTTTCCTCTGACTCCACATGGGCACTTTTGCACAAGTGCACTAACACACACACACACACACACACACACACACACACACACACACACACACAAAGTGACAACAACATAAAGACCCTAAGGTATGGACAATATAAAATGTACAGTTCACTGTTGCAAACAATTTTTTTGAGGCAGGGACTAACTATGTAGCATAAAATGGAGTGGAACTCACTTTGTAGACCAGTCTGGCCTGGAACTCAGAGATCCACCTGCTTCTATGTCTCCAGCACTGGTCTTAAAGGTGTGTGCCATCACATAGGGCTGATTCTTGGATTTTGAGCTCTAATAGTGGGCTACTCAAGTATTACTAATGTAAGATGTACTGTTGTACTAAGGCACTCATTGAAATTCACTACTGTACTAAGGCACTCATGTAAAATGCACTGCTGTATTAATGCTCTCGTGTAAGATGCACTACTGTAATAATGCACTCATATAAAATGTGCTGATTATATTTGGCATCTTTAAAATTTCATCTTTCTATTCAGATATTTATAAATTTCTCCTCATGATTGCTTTACAGACATCCATGTTTCTACAAATGTGTGTATGGCTGCATCATATGATTTTACAAAAAATTTTTCAGAGAATTTTCATAATTATTTTACTTCTCAAGGTATGTGGCAACACCTATTTCATTTGTGATGAAATAGCTGTAATAATCTCTTTGTTCTTTATCAATCTGTATAAAGACCTGTCAAAATCAGTATACATATCTTTTTTGGTCTAGAGGGGTTTTGAGGTTGAGACAGGGTTACTCTCTGTGGCCCAGTCTCTCTGTTCATCTGAGGGACTAATCCCTGATGAGAAGTGGAATCTGACTTCACAGAAAGGAAGCCTCCTCACATCACTTTTAAGTATCTGTGTGGTGATACCTTCACAAAATGGATAGAAGCATTTGATTCTCAGAGGGGACACTGCTCTGACAGTAATTAATACTCTTTTACATATGGTTATTTCTAGGTTCAGAATGCCCTTGTCAATGTGATCAGATAATGGACCTGCCTTCACTTTTTCATAGCTTATCTGGCCAGTAAAGCCTTAAATGTAACCAGAGCTATGTTTAACTTCTCTTTTAAGTTTATATCCCATGGAAGTTAATCACTCACTTTAACTACTGATTTATGAACAGGAGAGGAGAAGGTCATCCGTATAACAAATGACCAATACATCTGGAAATATAATCAGACTGGCTTATTGCTTATGCACAGAATAGTGACATATAGGGAGGCTAGTTTTCATCTCAGTGGTAGAATTTTTCAGAGGTATCCGGACATTGGCTGTTGATTGTTTAAAGTAGGAACAGAGAGTACAAAAAATGTTCCTTATCATCAGGATGCAAAGGAAGAGAGAATAAATTCTTTTAGTCAAGTATAATAATGTAATGTCCTTGAGGAATTATAGTAGGAGCAGGGAGCCCTGACTGGAGAGCCCCCACTGCTTTCATAGTCACATTTATGGCCCTAGGCAAAAGATAAATTGAATAATTTAAGAAAAGCTGGCTAGAAACAAGCCAATATAAGGCTTGTTTCTTCATAAGGAAGTACAAATCTCTATGTGTTTATTTGGGAGCTGGGTGGTGGACCCCCAAAAGAGCAAGGAATAAAAAAGACTAACTACAGTAGACAGCATAAAAACCATGCTATAAAAAAACTAAATTAAAAATGTTATTTTGCCACAATAGCAACAAATATGAAATCATTAGCAGGAAGATAAATCTAAAATCCTCAAATATTTCAGTATCAAAGAATTGCTTCCATATAACTCTGTGTTAAATAAGAAATCAATAGAAAAACTGTAAAATATTTTAACATGAGAAAAAACAAACACCTGGTTTTTATAACACAATGAAACCTTTAATCCTATGGCAACTGGGGAGAACATCTTAGCAGGCCCAGCTCTGGCAACCCAGGCTTCCAATAAATAGAATAGCAGGAAATTTCTGCAATGGTGGGAAGCTTTCAGGTTGAACATTCTTTGGAGCCTGATTCTGGCTTAATCTCACCTGTTGTCATGAGAACTTAACACTTCCTGCGTGGGCAACAAGCAGAGGAGCAAAGTGACAGGGGCCTTCTAGGTTAGGGTGACAATAATATAACCACAGGGACACATTGGTGGACACTCAGAATTTTCTAAATTGGAAGGTTGTGTTTATGCAGTTGTTACAAATGTGCAAAAGGTAAAGTTAAAGAAAACATAGAGACTGCATCCCAGACACAAACATGTTTGAAACTAATGGTTTGACACTGGCAGACTCAGGAGACATATGAACACTATGCTCTAAGGAAAGATGGGAAAATCATTTTCTCAGCTCAAGAAAATAAAATTTCTGATAGAAAAGCAACTGTAATATATTATATCCCTTGATAGTCTATATTACTAATATATAATATGTCACATATATATTAGTATATAATATACAATTATATGTTTTTAAATATTATATTAAAACTGTAACATATATCATTTGAATGACTTGAGAGATGTAGGAGTATTATGCTATGGGTAATAATGGAAAAATCACTTTCTCACCGCATTTAACTGAAACTTCTGATAGAGAAGCAACTGTAAATATTATTCAACTTAGATGAAGGTGAACATGAAAAACATTTATCAAAAGACAATAATGCAAGCAGAATTCCCCAGTGGTGGACAGATGCAGTAGTGATCCCCAAGCAGAATCTAAGAACTCAGTTCTGGGAGCATGAGCCATGACTGAAGGGCGCTGATTGAAATATGGGGATTCTGAAGAGAATGAGTCTCATTCTCTTCCTACATTCCTCTTCTTTACACAGTGAATGTCACAACAGAGGCCGGGAACATTGCTAGACAGTGCAACTCACAGAAACGTGATGTGTTCTGAAAGTTTTCAAATGACAGATCGTGGAAGGGAGACAGATGACATACAATGATTGACAGGTTTTCTTTAATGACTCAAAAGAGGAAAGGTGATGTCATTTCTTCAGTTTCAGTATATTTCTGTCTGTCCAACTACCAGAGATAAGATGGAGATATATATATATATATATATATATATATATATATATATATATATAGAGAGAGAGAGAGAGAGAGAGAGAGCAGACAGGCACACAACTGAGCCTGATGGAGCAGCACCCCCTCTAGAGCAATGAGCTGTGACATGCTCTTTCCACATACTCAGAAAATGTGTTTTAAACATTTCTCTATTGTGTGTACTGAGTCAGACCTCCCAGTCATGTGAACAGCTACAGTGATGTAATTTTCAAATCAGCAAGGAGTTCATTGATAAATCTCAAAGACAAATGGGAAATCAAAGACTGTGCACTTATTTCTTAGGTCCTGCTAGAGTTTGAAAAAAAAAGTGCTGTGAGCTGACCTAGGTAAGATTCTCCTGTTGACCTAAGTAATCATGATATAGTAAGATTTGTGGTGTAAACAATAAACAAACCGTAGGTAGACTGGAGAGATGGTTCAGTGATGAAGGACACCAGATACTCTTCCAGAGTGCTCATATTCAATAACAACACCCACATGGTGCCCAGGATCATCTGTAACTCCAGTTCCAGGGGATCTGACACCTCTGTTGACCTCGATGGGCAACTAGCATGTACAGACTGCACACATGCACACATTCAGACAAAGCACCCACACACATAAAGTAATAAAAGTTAAAATCAAGATTCTATGCGCTTTTCTCCTGGGCTAAATCACAAGGTCTGAAGATACTGTTTTCTTGTGTTTCAGTGGTATTTGTTTGAAACAGACATTAAAAATTACTTTCAGGGGAAGTGTCTGCCATGCACAGATGAAAGGATTGTTAAGGGGAAATGTAAAATAATAAATGCTTACAAAAGTAAGGCTTCCAGTCAGCAATCTTAATTAACACCCTAAAAATAAATCCAAAAAAAGTAATCTCTGGAAAGCAGAAGTCAGAAAATGAGAAAGATAGAGAAGAATCTGCAAAAATAGTTTGTGTAGATGCACTAGAAGAAAATCGATGAAGTAGAAAACAAGTCAAGGAGGACACTAGTTCCTATCCCTCTGGAGCTCCCTGTGCTCTCTCAGAAATCAATGGGCAAGGAGGATTCAATGATACTCAAGTCAATAAATGTGCTGCAACAATGAAGAGAATGAAGGGCAAAGGTTTCATGATCCCCTCAACAAATGCAGAAAAAGGTGTCAAAACTCAACACATGGCTGCTTGACATGGGCAGGTAGAAGACAACCAAGGGCCTGCCTGTTACCCCCAGGCCCAGGCTGGTGAAGGACACCCACAGGCCTACCAGATGATGCTTGGCCTAGTGGCCTGGGTGGGTAGAAGATATCCACAGGCCCATCTGGTATTATGCAGCTTTAGGTGATCATTCACCATAATGGTGACATATATGGAGAGAGAGAGAGAGAGAGTGGGAGAGAGAGAACGGTTAATTTGCTATGGAAAGTGGCAGATCTGAAGAGGTGAAGGTGGTAATGAATTGGCTGCTGTAGGTGGCCTGCTTGCCCCCTGGGGCCATGGTGATATTCAGTCCCAGGCTGCTGCTGCCAAGAGCCATGCTGGGCCCCTGGCCCTCTTGAGGTGGGGTGTCTGTGGATGTCCACAAATCTGTTACCACCTAAGGCCCAGTAGATGTTTAGGTCTGGACCACTACCCGGGGACATGTTGGTGTCTGAGGGTTATGCTGCCAACAGTGCCATACATATCTGAGTGGCCTGTGCTGCCATGCAAGGCCATGTTAACATCCCTGTCCCTGTCCAAGCTGCAGCAAAGGGCTCTGTGTGGATTCATTGCCCTACTGCAGCAAGAGTCTGTGCTAATATCTGTGTCTCCTGCTACCATCAAAGTCCATGTGTATGTCTGGGGTCTGGGCTTCCACCTGAGGCTGGAGTCATGTTGAAGTCTAGGAACCTCTCTGATGCTGGGCCCATAAAGTTCTGAGTGACCTGTACTGCTATTGGAGCCATAATGGCATCCAGTCTCAAGCTGCTGCTGAGACATATGGGTTCATTGTCCTGCTGCACCTGAGACCTCTTGACATCCATTGCCAGTGATAACACGGGAGCCCATGCAAACCCTGTGTTGAAGTCTGAGCGCCATGCTGAGCCAGCCCTGCCACTCACTGGCTATGAGAGAAAGCTGGTCCTGACCTTCATGGGAGAGTTGGTCCTGCCCCTTTATGGCCCTGGGAGAGCTAGTCCCAAAGACCAGGCACTGGCCTGCCCCTCATAGGAGAGGTGTCCCCTGCACTTGGAAAAGCTGGCCTCCATCCCTCACCAGGGGCATGGGAAGGCTGGCTCCACTACCTCTTGCCTGAGGGAGGAGATCCCAGTGGCCCAGACAGACCAATTCAGGCACACATCCAAGACTTTGAGTTGGCCCACCCTAACATCTAACCCATCCATGACCTGCCAGAGTGCATGAAGGGACTGGTTTTCATGTACTATAGCCACAGGGTCTCCAAGCCTCGGAGCAAAAGCAGGATATCTGAGGGGAGTTTCAGTGAGGGTCCAGTATTGATGGTGTACCAGAAGCCAGAGGGCTTGAACCTGACCAACAACTCACTATACAATGAACACTTGCAAATAAAGGGGCTTGAACAAAGGAGTTTACTCCCAATGCCACTAAGACAGATGAAGAGGTAATAGAGAGACAGGAAAGGCAGGGGGAAGTGGGGCTTTTGTTTTATTTTGTTTTAGCTCTTGTTTGCTTGCTTTTTATTAACATTTTTATTTCTTTTCAAATTTTCTTGTGGGGGACACTACAAGGGTGAGAGGTAGATATGGAGGGACTGAGAAATGAGCAGGATTGGGGTGCATGATGTGAAATTGTCAAAGAATAAATAAAGTAATTAGGTTGAAAAATATAAACTTAAAAAAACACACTTTGTGATGAATTCTGTCAAGAAACTATGAGAAGAATACCCTTACACACACACACACACACACACACACACACACACACACACACACACACGCACGCACGCACGCACGCACACACGCGCACACACACATGCACACATGCATGCATGCACACAGACTCATATTACACCACAGTTAATAGCATAGTTTTAACAGTGAGAAGTTGAACTCAGGAAGGTAGCTGCTTTGACAACATCTACTCAATATAACACTAGGATAACACTAGGAGTCCGAGGTAGAGCAACTGGGCAAGAAAATGAAACAAAATACATCTAGACTGGATTGTAGAGGTGACTCCAATTTCTATAATTGGTGAAAGCTATCCAGGACAGACACTCTGACCAGAAACACAACCAGTAAATTCTTGGAGAGAATCATACCTCTGAAAGGGAAATTCATCCTTTTTACACAGTGAAGAAAAGTTCTCATGCCTTGCTCCTAGCACAGCGCAGTTCCATCCAGAGTCCACATGGTGGAAGGAGAAGGGATTTCCAAGTTGTCCTCTGACCACACACACACACACACACACACACACACACACACACACTCACTCACATGAATGAACACCAGTTTTTAAAGAAAAGAGCTACGAAAGACACTCCAACCCCATCCTGAAAAGCAGCCTAGACAGCACTCCACTCAGGCTGATTGCAAACACATAAGGGCTCTTGGGGGCTGCACAGCAGGAGAGTCCTGGCTCTGGGGGAAAGAAAATCACCTTGAAGGACGTCTTAGTCTCTATGTATTGCTATGAACAGACACCATGAGTTAGGCAATGCTTGTAAGAGAAAGAATTAAATGGGGCTTGTTAGTTTGAGAGGCTTAGTCCATTATTGTCTGGCAGGCAGCATGGTGGCACACACTCATGGTGCTGGAGATGTAGCTGAGAATACATCCTGATCCAGAAGCAGAGAGTAAGACTGGGTCAGGCATGGGCTTTTGAACCCTCAAAGCCTATACCCAGTGACACATTTCCTCCAACAAGACCACACCTCCTAATCCTTCTAATTCTATCAAACAGTTCCATTCCCTGGTGACTAAGCAATCAAGTATATGAGCTTATGAAAGCCATTCTTATTCAAAACACCACAAAGGGAGACTATGGGTGTCTAAGAACCAGTCTAGAAAAAAAATTGCCTTTCTGGGGAGGACTGCTTCATTAACACAAAGAGATGAGTAAGGAGCCATTGAGTAAGCCCCCAAATACAGTTTCACCATCACATTTTGGTCTTTGCAGAGAAGTGGAAACAGAGACTATATAACAAGAGTGACAACCACAGTCTAGGAATACTCTACACCATCTGCCAGAAGAAAATAAAGGTCTCTAATGAATCCTGAAAACTGAGTTGTGCTTTAGGACATCCAGAGAACAGGAGGAGAGAGACTGTAGAAACATATCATTAATTCAGAAATGCCAATCTTGACTACTGAGCAGTGTCTCAGGGTAAGAACTAGACACCAAATTTGCAGAACTTACAAGCACTGGTGAGCATGGTGGCTGAGTGGGTAAATGTGCTTGTCTCCTAGCATGATTCACAGGCTTGTTTCTTCTTAACTTATACAAAACTAAGATCATCAGAGAGGAGGGAAACTCTACTGAGAAAATGCCTCCATGGGATCAGAATATTAGACTGTGGGCAAGTCTGGAATGCACTTTCTTAAGAAGTGGTTAATTTGGGAAGGCCCAGGCCATTGTGGGTGATACCACCCCTGGTCGTATGGTCCTAGGTGCTATAAGAAAGCAGGATGAGTGAACCATGAAGAGCAAGCCAGCAAGTTGGACTTTTCCATGGCCTCTGCATCAGCTTCCAATTTCCTACCCTGCTTGAGATTCAGCCTAGGTATCCTTGTACTGGGGATACATAAGCCAAATAGACCCATTCCTCATCAATCTCGTTGGTCATGGTGATTCATCACTGCTACAGAAACCCTAAGTAAGACACAAAACAACTGAGTTCCAGCTGAAGAACCCAGTGACTGGAGGAGGCTTCACTGGAAGAGGAAACAGATCTGCAAGAGGCTCAAAGGAATAGAGCAGAGGAGATTCTGTACACGGAGCATCTTAACTCTACACAGGTGAATCCACAGTGGGAGGCCACGTAGCTTGACTGCAACTGGACCTGCAAGAGCTGGATAGGTCCCAATTCACAGTTTCTAGTGGCCTTTTGTCCTGTGAGAGCACAGTAAGATAGATTCAACCTGCCATATTAGTAAGAGGAGGTGACTGAAAAGGCTTGTTTGTCTGGGAACTCCAGATGCCCTTGATTGTCACCATGATAAAACACTGAGACTTTTAGTGAGTCTCAGGATCTAGTAAGAGTCCCTGCCAAAGGAGAGCTGCAGACTGAGCATCCAAAAAGTGTAACATGGACAACAGTGGGCACAACTACAGTCTTGAGTGTGAGTTTAGTGAGATCACTTAATAGGTAGATAATCTGATGTTAGGGAGGGAGAGGGAGGTCAGTGCAGAAGAACGTGGGAGGAGGGTAAAGGGGAACAAGATTGATACAGTTGATCTGATAGGGGAATATGGGAAATGAGGTCTCCTGAGAGAAGGGGGAGAGAGGTAAATACAGGAGAAGACAGAGGCAGGTAAAATAAAATACGATGGGTAGAAAAGCCAGGAGGATTGATACTGTTAACTATTTACCTAAAAAATATAACAAATGTAATTCACTGATTGACTGTACATATATAGTTTTAATGATCTATTTTTATGTGGGCTGATGGCACTCCCTCCAAGCCCCAATACCAAGCAAGAGAATCCCTTTTTGAATGGTTGCACAGGGCTCTCCAATAGGCTGTCAAGAGGCTCCGAGAACATGCAGCCTACTGCTGATGCCCTTCTTTATCCCCAGAGGTGGAAGGTAAGTCTCTATTGCTGAAGACACCATGCACTTTAGAAAGGGGGTCCAGAGGCCCCTGAGCTGGAACTGACCTAAAGTCATCTCCCTGGGGTACTAGCTTTCATGGTTCCAAAAGGTGCCATACAAGCTTCCAAAGGAGGGAGGCAGCCAACAGTGACACCCAGCTCTGATGCCTATGACTACATCAATGAGCAGCAAGTCACAGTAACCCTATAGGTGCAGTAGTGGCACACATAACTTGGTGGTCACCAGCAGCTCTCTCATGGAACTTAAGACCAGCTCAGCAAGAGTGATAGCATGCCTGGTACTGGAAACCTAGCCAACTAATCAGTGCTGAAGTCATGGTGATTGGAGGAGAATGTACAACCACTAATTTACTAAATCAGCATAATCTCTAACAACAATTTATAAAAATTTGTCCTTAAACACTGGGGTAAAGGTATTCTTCACCCCCATCAAGTAAACTTCTCTTTGCAAAGGATGGAGACCACTACAGAAAACCACAACCCATCAATATGAAGAGTGGTGCCCCCCAGTCCCGAGGGATACACCTTCAAAACACTCCCACACCTAGGGGTCAGGGAACAATGCAGAAGAGGGGATGGAATTCCAACATGGATCCTCTGGAAGAACAGTCAGTGCTCCTAACCTCTGAGCCATCTCTACAGGCCCCAGAAGCTGCTCATAATTGAATGATTGTGTGATTGCAGAACTTTCCTAAAGGTCTTAGGGTAAAGTGTCACGGAGTTAAGGAGAAAAGCACAGCCTTGCTGACAAGACAGTGATTGTCTTCTTTGTGTGGGGGTGGGGAGGGTAAAGGAAGGAGATGGAGTTTGGGGAGGGGAGACTGATTAGGGCTGTAAGTGGCTGGGGAATGCTGGGACCCTGGCCAAGAATTAGGACAACAATTTAAAGGGAGGAGGGATGGCAGGGTTGAGGGGAAGGCACCAGGTGGAGAAAATGAGTCTGGGATCGAGATGGAGGAAGTGGGGAGGTGTTGGGAAGTGCACAGAGGCCAGCTTTGGGGGTGGGGGAGATAAGAAAGGAGGTTTGAGAGAGAGGAGACTGGTGTAGTGGCTGAAGCCAGTGTGTGTCAAAGGAGGTGTGTGTCATAGACACAGGAGAGAAACTCCTCCTCGTGTGACTCTAAGTTGCTGTGGGCTTGACTGGCCTTAGATTACACATGACTCATTCTGTCAGCAAGTACACCGGGAAAAAAAAAAAAAAAAAAAAAAGTGACTACAGGGGAAGGCTTTGAGTTCAGGCAGCATATTAACATAGGCATGAGCGGGGGTGGGGACCAGCAAACAGCAGATCTCCAATCAGATCATAGACTCCGCCTCCCAAAGGGAGAGGCTATAGCAGTCTCTAGGAGAATTTACAGAACGCATTGTGGCACTTTAAGCATAATCGTCTGCAGAGCGGCACTGACACCTCATCGCTTCTCTCCACAGCTCCTGTAACTAAACCTGTTGCTCAGGGTATGGCAAAGAAAGCAGCCACCGAGCACATGGCTCTGTGCTTCTCGGTTCTACTGATTTGTCTGTGGTCAATGTTGCCACTAGGTGAGTTACCGCGGTCTAACTGGATGGATGCAGGGAATTGGTGGAGGGCAGGGTGGCAGAGGGTAGCAGTCCTCCTCCAAGAAGCTGCTGCCAGAGAGACACACTGCACAGTCCCTCGCCCCAGCCAGTGCCACACACAGACACGCCTCTGGTGTTGTGACACAGGACTGACACTATCCTCACCTCACCCACATTCCAGCCAAGGGATAGTTTCTGAAAGTACAAACTCCAGAGGACAAATAAGGAGGGCAAGATGTCATAGGAGAATCTGGTATTGCCCTCAGCCCTCGGCCACACTGGGGTCCACAGAAAGCCTAAACCTAGTCAGGAGGACCTTAGGTGAGGGGCACAGTGAGAGGCCCAGCCAAGACCCTTGGCAGTGTGTGTTCTAAAGACTCTTCCCAGGGGATTCCTCTCAAGCCCTCCACAATTCCTGAACTGCTGTGCACTAGAAATTTCTTTCTCACCTTCCCACAGTATTTTTCCAGGAGATCACAATAGATGCTTCAAGGATCAAGGATCCTTTTCTCTCTTGTTCACTGTTTCCCCCCTGCTGTTCTTGCTGTTGTTTTGTTTTATGGATTTCACACCATAGTCCACACTAAAGAATTTGCAGCAATCCCTTCTCTCCCTAGATCTGTCAAGTGCTGGGATTAGAGATCTGTACCACCAAGCTCAGCTTTGATCCTATCTGACTCTTCCACCAGCAGCTGCTCAGCTCCCTTCCCTGCCTTTCCCACTCTCCCATCCATTAAGTGTCTTTCTGTCCCTTTCCACCAGGTGAAACTCTGTGGATTAGCACCTCAGCTAATCAGGGGTGACTATAATGGATCCTGGCAATGGCACTGGGTGGGTTTATGTGGAAGATTCTGCCCTTGCCCCCCCAACAGGCCCATGTGTCTACCTCCTGGGGAGATGACATCTGACAAAATTGTTGATTTAGGCAGGAGTGGGTTGTCTTTTATCTTTTTTCTGAAAAGGGCAGGCACTAAATATCTTCCACCTGGCAAGCCTCACTTTATCTGTCCTGCATCAAATACTCAATTCTGCATTTAGTGTGACAGACTCAGAAGGCAACAAGCTGATGAATGGGACAGCAGATTTGCCCTCCATCATTTTTCTGACCTAGATTTGGGTGTATCCCATGTGCAAGTATTGGTACCCATCCTCCAGTGTGTCTTCAAATGTAATGCCAAAAGATGCATATATTCCAGTCAGCATTGGGTTCTATACTGCCTATGATTTCTGGGACAGCTAGAAACAACAGGAGGAGGTCCAGGATTTAGGGCTTAGATTTCTTATCCAGCCAGAGACCACTTGTGCATTGAATGGTGATGCCCACAGTGACTGGACATTCCTACATCATTAACAGTCAAAACAGTGCCTCAAAAGACACTCACTTCTTAGGAGACTCTAGCATGTATGGAACTGATGGAGCTATCCAGCAGAGATGTTCAAGTCTTTATTTTCATTCTTTCTTCTGTCCTTTATTTTTTCATTTCTTTAATTAGTTTCTTTCTTTTTTCCTACTTTTCTTCCATCCTCTACTTGCCTTTTTTACCGCATGATTCCAGAAGAACTTTCTTGACCCAAAGGTAGAGACTGTCCCTGAGCCCCTGCTCTGCATCCCTGACCTCACTGCATGTTTCCTTCACAGATGCTGCTTCTCTTTGCTACATCTTCACTGTTGGCAAGTCAGGGTCTGGACCATGGCAGCACAAAGTCCAAGGCCAACTGAACGAAGAGACTTTCCTTTCCTACAACAGTATCAACAACTGTCATGTGTTTGGTGTTCTGGGGATCAGACTGAATGCCACAAAGATCTGTGACAAACAGGTTGACACTCTGAAAGATGGAGCTGACCTGATCAAGCAGCAAGTGATTCGCATGAATAATATAATCAGAGGTAAGTTTCAAACGGCTGGGGATGTAGCACAATGGTAGAGTGCTTGCCTAGCATGCATGAGGTCCTAGGTTCAATACCGTCTGCTACAAACTAAATAAAAGAACTTATTAGAACAGGATCTGTGGCAGGGTAAGGACATGGAGGAGAAAAAAATGAATGACCAGTACTACCACCTAAGAGTTTCAGCAGCAAGTCTAAAATGTGGAGGGAAAAACAAGGTCAGAGGCTGGAAAGGGAGGAGGATAGGTAGACAGGATTAGTCAAGGTCAGAGGCTGATCTCTTTCCTATGGGCACAGAGCCCCTCACTCTGCAGGCCAAGATGCATTGTTGGCATGATGGAGATGGACATTTCAATGCATCCTGGGACATTGGCCTCAATGGACAGAAAATACTGCACTTTGACTCAAGCACTGGGAAACTGACTGAAGTTGGTCCTGGATCCAGCTGGATTAAAGAGCTATGGGAGGAAGACAGGCATGTGACTGCCTTCTTAACAGTGACCTCACAGGGGGACTGTAGGTCCTGGCTTCAGGAGGTCACGTTGCACTTGGGAAAAAAGCTGCAGCCTACAGGTAACAGGAAGAATGGGAGGAAGCTCTCTGCAGATAAGGGTGTGTGTGTGTGTGTGTGTGTGTGTGTGTGTGTGTGTGGTGTGTGAGTGTGTGAGTGTGTGTGTGTGTGTGTGTGTGTGTGTGAGTGTGGTGTGTGATCTAATCGCCTTGAGTTCTTGGGTTGATGGCCGCTTTTTCCATCATTCATTGTGTTTCTCATCTCCTGTCTCATTGTGATTACACTGTTCACTCACTGTGGTTCTCAATGGCTGTCACAGACTGAACATCCCTTTACTTCCTGTCCTTTTCCTCATTCTAGAGTCACTGTTGCTTTTCATCTCACCTGATCCTCCTTCCCTGACACCATCCTCACAGGACATCCATCCTCATGACTCCTCTCCTGCCGGGGGGGAAGATGACAGCCCACCATTACCCTGTTTCCGCTAACATAGCTGCATAGGTCTTTTGAGGTGAGGTAACATCCCCTCTCCATTCCTACTCAGGACCAACCTAAAAATAGTTGCATGGTAACAGGGATTGAGGTGGAGAGAGGAACTTTGGATGTTGCTAAGGACCCAAAAGCTAAGATGAGATTTCCTCAGATTTGAGATCTGGCCAAAGACTCAACATGTGTTTCCACTTCAGCCTCACCAACTGCTACTCCACATGTGGACCAGCCTCCTTCGTCACTGGCCATCAAGCCCAACATCTCTGTCCTGCTGATAATCCTCCCCTACACTCTTCTGTGTTTTCCAAGAGGAACCCTTGACAATGACAGGTACTGAGGACAGTGTTGGGAGTGGGGTGAGAGAAAGATGGGTGAGGAGTGAGGAAGCAGAGGGAATTCCTGGAGTCCTACTCTTGTCTCAGCATCTTATTGAGAAAGGAGGCGGGAGACCTGGAGTTCATGTCACCTGCTAGAAATAGCTTGTGCACGCTCAGCCTTGGCTCAACATGAATCAGGTCACAGAGCAGTGGGGAATGAGGAGGGAACACAACATGTACCTAAACACAGCAGGCTCCTAATCAGGAGGGTCCCATGGTACAGATGAGGAGACAGCAGGAAACAGAAAGAAATGGTGCTTCCTCTTAATATGTAGGTGGAAGAGGACTCCACGCCACAGACACAGATGAAGAAGATATAAATAAAGAGAATCTCCAGTTTCAAGACCACTTGCAACTCTTGCATCAGACCCAAGTTCCATTCCCAGCACCCACATGGCCGCTCACAAACATTCAGCTCCAGGTCCAGGCGATCCTTCCCCTTCCTCTCCACAGACCCCAGGGATTCACACAGTGCACTTACACAATGCAGGCTCACATTTATACAAATGAAATACAAATAAATCAAGCATCAGCAGCCTCCACAAACCCTGGAGCAGTGTCCCCGCTGAAGGCTGGGGTGACTGAGCTGCTGCTGGAGTCTAAGGCTCCCATCTTGGCTGGCCAGATGGACAATGTGGGTCAGGGACAGACACACAAGTGTGATGCTGCTGTCAGATTTTGAGAGTTTTAGAATGAAAGAGAAATCATACCTTGAACCCCACTCGAGGTCTGGATAACCAGGTCCCAGAGCCCTTTCTGGCTAGAGGTCCTCCCTGCTCCTCCAGCCCCTCCCATTAGGCCTTGAGTAATGAAGCAGAGCTATTCATTACCACTTTATTCTGAACTTCTAGGCCTGCAGCTCCACCTGGGGCTGACTCTGGGACATGGGAAAGGAGGAGGAAGACTGTACAGGACCCAGGGGGACCCTGGAGAGCCCAGGGGGGATGGTGGAGGGAACTGGATGACCCTCAGTGACAGTGGCTGTGGGTTGGTGATGACTGGGTACAGGGCATCCAGGAAAATGGACCTGGGCTTTACTCAGACCCTTCAAAAGACGTGTTTCCTTGCTGTAGGGTGAAGATGCTTCAGAGAATGTGAGGATTCATGTGGTACCACTGATCTTCCTCTCCACCAGCCTTAATCAGATGAATCTTGATGCTGCCAACATAGTATTTCACATTCTTTCACTCTGTGCTAGTTGCTTGGCCTTTTTTAAATATCATCTTGTACTGTTTACTTGGTGCTCCCTAGTGGGATTTGTCCTTACATGAGATTACTTGAACTAGAGACTAGAAAAGAACATGGTCATGTACCTAACCTTAGCTTAGGCAACAGGATGACCAGATCTCCTTAGAGGAAATGTGAAGTTTTTACACTTGTGTATATAAATGGAATATTCAAATATCTCAGGTATCACTAAAGGAAACCTGTAACTATTAATCATAGGAAACAGAAATAGAGGACTAGCTGTTTAGTAGAAGTCATGAAAATTGAAACACAGCCCTAGATCTTAGTACAATGGACTCCATGATGGAAGCGCTGTTAATGCTGTAAAACTCAGCACATAGACAGCACTACTTACCAAACTAAAACAAAGGCCTAATCTATCCAAGTCCATGGTTAAGGGCAAGGCTCTGAATGTGTTAACCTTGCTTTTTAGCTTCTGTAGTTCTGCTTCTGGCTAACTGTTCTTGTTAACTGAAGTTTGTCCACAGACAGCATGGGTTTTGGGCTTAAACACTGCCTGAGAAAGGCTTGGTGCTGCACTGGGATCCCAAACACCCATTGTAGTTGCTGACCAGCTAATAAAGAGTTTCCATTGACTTATATCCATGTCTGAGCGGTCTTCTCTGGTAAGTACCCCACAACATTGCTGGAAGTCCCATGGAGATCTCAGAGCAAGTCCTTAAACACCAGATGTCTCAGAGCCCCTTGCATCAGGGAAGAATGTGATGGCCAAGGCACTCTTAGGGCATTGGTCCTCAACCTGTTCTTCACAAACCCTTTGCCGGTCAAAGGGCCCTTTCAAAGAGGTCACACAACAGATATCCTGTATATCAGACATTTGCATTGTAATTATAACAGCAGCAAAATTACAGTTATGCAGGATCAATAACAATAATTTTAGAGTTGGGGTCACCACAATATGAGGATCTATATTAAAAGATCACAGCATTAGGAGTTTTAGGAGCCAATATCCTAGGGGGTATGCAACATGAGTCCTGTGTCCCTGCGGCTCCCTTTGATCAATTGCTGCCTCTTGCTTCAGAGGAGCCTGAATCTCTGTAACACGAATAATAAAAATGCAGAGATAGATATTGGGGTCCAAGCTTAATATCAGAAAAGCTAAGTAGCCAGCCAGTAGCTCTTACCTCTACCAAGGCTGAAGTGGAGATACTATCTTCCCTGTGATTGGAAAATAATCTCACATGAGACCATCTCTAGTGTTAGGAGTAAAGGCCTGAGCTCTGTTACTCTTTTAGACTTATTCACTCTTGTGTAGCCCAGGGTGGTCTTGAACTCAGATCCATCTGCTTCTGTCACCTGAATCCTGGGATTAGTGTGTACCATCTCTGCCTGACCTCCATAGCTTGTGGCTCTCTTTGCATTCTGATCTCCAGGCAAGCCTAATTAAATAATGAACAATATATCATCACATGTCTCTACTCCAAAAGGAAGCAAATTAGAAAGTAGCCTGGTCTGTCACATCTGTAGGCGTATCTGGTTAAATCACCCTCTCTTTGGACACATAGGAGAGGTTTGACAAGGTCACTGCCCCAGTGTGGGGAAACTTGTCAGATGTTACAGGTTTTTCTTTTCTGTTCAGTTGTATGAAAGTGTCGTGGTCACTACTGATTTTCTTCTCCCTCCCTCCCTCCCTCCCTCCCTCCCTCCCTCTCTCCCTCCTTTTCTACCTCTCTCCCTCCTTCTCTCTCTCTCTCTCTCTCTCTCTCTCTCTCTCTCTCTAATTCATAACTACTAATCTATGTATTTCTACATGGTTTTATCTTACTGGAGAACTTCCAGTATCCTGTCTTCCCAACAGCTCCATGGCATCTCTCTCTGGTGGTTTCTTTCTGTCTCTTCTCCCCAGTATTCTCCTCATCTGGTAGCCCACCTATACTTCCTGCCAGGCTACTGGCCAATCAATGTTTCATTCATCAACCAATAAAGAAACATACATACAGAAGAACATTCCCCATCACACCCTCTCAAAAAACAAAAAGAAAGTTAAGGTAGAGGTGAATAGATATATAGATGATAGATAGATAGATAGATAGATAGATAGATAGATAGATAGATAGATAATGGAAAAAATAAAATACAACTCTCATTATTCACTCATCGAAGGACCTCCTTTTGTTTTGCAACAAATGGAGATTGTTATAAAGATTTATATCTGTTAAATATTCAGATAATAGGTGACCTTTTGTACCCAACCTCAACTGATACATCTACAAGGAAAACCCTATGTCTAAGTCTCAGGGAATATTGGAGGAAAGGGATGGAAAGATTCTTTTAAGAGGCAGAGGACCAGGATGTTTAATGCCAGTGTCTTCTCACCATGACAAGGGTGCTATACCCATGAAATCTTGACAATATGGCTGTCTAAGGAAGACCTGCACAATGACAATACCAATTGACTTACCAATGTGCATGGGGGAAATTTTATAAGGCCCTGTCTCTACTTAAAGAGCATTGGACACCTGGTGGCTGTTGAGAGATGGAGAATTAGCCTTTTCCAATGTCAAGTCCTCTAAAAGGTTCTCCAGTTGCAAGTGGTCAACCATAAACAAAGGAGCATACCAGGACCACTAAATGGACTCAGAAGGGTAAGTGCATGAGTGTGTGTGTGTGTGTGTGTGTGTGTGTGTGTGTGTGTGTGTGTGTGTGTTATGATGATTAAAGATATGGTCACAAATAAGTGAGAGAGGAAACAGGGAGAGGGGAAGGGGTTGGAGGGGACACGGGGAGGGTGGAATTGATGTAATTGCTCTACTTACAAAATTCTTAAAAAATCTTCATTTGAATTTTTTAAAAGAGGACAGGTGACTTGCCAGATATATAGGTCATGTTAAGAAGTGTCCCACTCTCCCCTGGGGAAATATATGATCTGAGAGCAGGGGTCAAAACATTGTCTTTCCCCTTATCCTTGTTATCCTAAGTGATTTGGGCTTCCAAGTATGGGCTATTGAATGTGGAGAATATCAGTTGACTCAGTACAAAGAACAAATCAACAAATCATCATTGAAATCCTGCCTTTTAGCTGGGCATTGGTGGTGCATGCCTTTAATCCCAGCACTCAGGAGGCAGAGGTAGGCGGATCTCTGTGAGTTTGAGGCCAGCCTGGTCTACAGAGCGAGTGCCAGGATAGGCTCCAAAGCAACAAAGAGAAACCCAGTCTTGAAAACCCACAGAAAGAAAGAAAGAAAGAAAGAAAGAAAGAAAGAAAGAAAGGAAGGAAGGAAGGAAGGAAGGAAGGAAGGAAGAAAGAAAGAAAGAAAGAAAGAAAGAAAGAAATCCTGCTTGGAGATTAACCAAAAATCAACAAAAATCAATCTTTAAGTAAGTTTTGACTAGGTTAATACTTTGGTTTTTAAGTAGTGAGTAGCCTAACAAACTCAGAAGAGGCCACAGGGACATTATCTTGACTGACCATAAATTTTTGTTATTTAAGCAAATAGCTTTTCAATTTTTTGTAGAGGGCAAAGAGTCTTGTACACATAGATAAACACTGGAAAAGCCAGGATAATTAAACACACAGCTCACCTCTTCAAAGGAACGAGGTACTAAGATGCTCCACCTTATCTCCTGGAATTTATGCTTTTACTTATCCAAGACATTCTTCTCTAAATCTTGAGCATTGCTTTTAGAGCATAAAACCCACTCTTGCATGTGATGTCACCTGTGCTTTACAGCAGCCTAAGTGACTTCTGTGTTATCTTAGGGCCAGGCCAATCCCGACACCCACAGACATCATGTTTAACTCAGTCAAACTCCCAAACCCTAAATCTGGGGCACTACCTCATTCTCATGAAAGAAGCCAGATGTACTTTGTACTTTTACTCAGTGTAAGTATGAGTTAAACAGTTGTACACTTGGGACAGAGTTAATTGTTATCTGAATAGTTTTCCAAAAAAATTGTGCTGTACTTGAATGTTACTAAAATAAAATGATCTGGGCCAGAAGTCCTGGTGGAGCCCCAGCCTGGGCCGAGTGCCAGTCTTGCATCATTATGAGTCCTTTTTCCCCGCTTGATGTAAAGCCAGCAAGGAAAGTACCACATGTGCTTTCACAACATGGGACACATGACCCTTGGAGAATGTAAGAAAAATTTTCTTTAAATAGAAATTAGCAGTTTA
Source organism: Cricetulus griseus (assembly GCF_003668045.3). NCBI lineage: Eukaryota > Metazoa > Chordata > Mammalia > Rodentia > Cricetidae > Cricetulus > Cricetulus griseus. Next base: position 280,980,097 of record NC_048595.1, on the reverse strand, counting down.
AGAAACTCAGTCCCCTCACCCAAGCGGTAGAGACGTGAGAGAGTTAATACTATGGGTTTTTCTCAGTCCTTTGAGACAAAGCATTTTGTACAATTATTGAGATATTTGTTAAGATCTAAAGGAACAAAATATTCAGAACAACAGTTTTATATGAATAGCCCATGAATGAAGGCAAGGATGTAATGATATCACTCTACCCAAGATAAATGATAAATGGGTGTTTTGGGGGGAGCAATTACACAGAAAAATACAGAGAACTACAGGAGCATTTCCCTTTCCTTCCTACCAGATCCACTGACCCACCAGAAAGGGAGCAAGGGAGACCACACTTTATGCCTTATGCCTTATGCTTCCCTCTTTCTACTTCTGGCTGCCTGAAGCCACACCCAAAGGGTGTGGCCACCATTACAGGTTCACAGAGCAGATGCCAACAATTCCCCCAAGAAGAAAGTTTTAAGCCTGATGTAAAAACTATATACAATGATAACAAATGTCAAGTATACTCCAGGAAAACAAAAGGCAAACATACACAATTGAAACCTACTATCAGCAAGAGCAACATTGAGCAATAGATATATACTATGTGTCTAGTAAACATGTCTAGTATCAGGGTAAAGGCATGACAGAGATTACTCTGAATGCAGTCCTAAACTGGAAAGTCTAAGTCTTGTCTATCTAAGATAAGAGAGGATATTGCTGTGACTGTCTAGTCTTCAACCTCATCAAAGACCTGAGAAGGAAAATAACAATACTAGAGTAGGCAGGAAGTGCAAGCCTGTGACTTCCAAAGGTGCAAGCAAAGACAGAAGCAGCAGGCTACCTGGACAGTCACCCAAGGTCTCATAGAAACGTCAGGACAACCAACATTGGCAAAGGCCTAAAGTATCAGATGGACTGTCTCAGAAGCAGAGAAATTGGAAAACTCTCATACCCTGACTTGGCAGGGTTCAGCAGTCTTCTTTAAGTTTATCTCCTGCAAGCTCAGTTAGAACAGCATGTCCAAGGTCAGTGATTGAGGTGGGGGCAGTTATTTGCCCAAGAGACCAGTAGCTGTGGAGAGAATGAACTCCAGATGGAGTTTCATCAGTGCCCAACATACTCTCAGGAATAGCTCAGTACTGTCAGGAGCAAAATTCTGTCTCATGTCAAAGGAGTACAAATATTAAAACATTTAAATGCCATATTCTCCAGTTCTTTGAAATGTTTGAGGATCAAATATCTGTGACTAACCTCATTGATATAAAAAGCATGGATAACTATAACCTATGATTCTCAGAAAAATAGTTGAACCATTGTTCAAGCTGAAGTTTCCCAAAATAATTTAGCAAGGACAATGACTTCAAAAAATGTAACACACACACACACACACACACACACACACACACACACACACACACACACACACACATATATATATGAAATAGAACTGAAATGTCTTGACTAGAGGTAGAAAGGTAAAGTGAAAATGATAAAATATCCTAAGTTGTATCAATATACAAAATATACACAATAAAGTAGTTTTGTATTTCTGTGCGAAAATCTAACAATTTAAATTATCTATAGCTAATAGTTGCTAAAATTAGTTCACAAGAAAATATGCTAATCTACCTATATCCCATCCTAACCATACTCTTCCCATCCATACCAAAAACTCATCTAAAAGAGATCCCCGAGTCGAACCATCACCTTCCATACCCAACCCTATACAACTTAAAACAAACCACAAGCAGGTGATAACTATCCCTTTTTCAGAAACAACAACAACAAAACAAAATACCCTTAATGCCAACTGTAGGAAAAGGGCTCATTGTATTTCTTAGAGTTACTTCCTGCAACGGTGACTTTATGGGATCCAGTAGGGAAACGAAATAAAGCAACTTCTTGAGAGGATGAGCTGTAACATTTGTAGCTAGTTTTTGAGCGGCAGGAGATGCCTGACTGAAGTTCTTATCTGAGACTCTGGCCAGAGTGTTACAAGAAAGCGCACCATTTCAGCTAGCTCCTCTGGAGTTGTCTAGAGCAGTATAGTCCAAAACCGGTCTTAGAGTGGTGTTTACTAGTTCAAAAACATCGAGTTGAATCAAGTGGAATCGATGAAGTGGGGTCCCATCTACTTTCCAGAGATTTCAATGGTTGCTGTTAGGAAATGTCATTGTTCATTGTGAAAGACTTAAATATTAATATCAACACATAAAGTTTAACTTTTATAGGTATGCATACTGGGAAAGGTAACAATAGGGATGAAAATAAGTATTAGGGAAATAAGGGTTTTATAGTGATAACAGAGTTTTGATAAATAATAGTCCCTAGATTTTGTTTTCTTCTGTATTTTTTTTAGTTAGAATTTATGTTATTTAATTTATTTTACTTTTAAGAATACTCATTTGCTAGGATACTTCAATAAATTTTAGAAGTCTACATTTAAAATTCAATTTTCTATGCACACATTCTCACTTTTATTTCATAGAATAAACAATGTAAACCAATAATAAGGATGATATGAATTCTTATACACATAATGGATAGCTCATCATATTTTATATATATACATATACATTCTCATTTTTTATCAATAGTACTTTAAAACTGTTAAACTTCATTCTTAATTCCAACAAATGCAAAAATTGGTATTTAATTATAATTCATTTTTGGGAATTTAATATGTAAATGCTATAATTACATCTTTCCCTTTTCTCCCTCTAATTATTCCCATGTTCCCCCCTGCTCTCTGTCAGATCAATTGCCTCCTTTCCTTTCATTAATATATATATATATATATATATATATGGGTTTATTCATAGGAAGACTGAGTCTAACTCAACCATCATTAATTGACTATAGCTCTTAATCTATGGGTTGAGTCCCCTGAGATTTTACTCTTCCACATTGGTGTGCCAACTGCTATCATTTTTGTATCTTGTTAAGCACCCTGTATTGTTTGGAACCATGGGGCCATTTTTCCTGTCATACACAGAAGACACAATCTCACAAAAGCCTTCCTTACCCCCTGACTCTCAGAACATCTTTCTTTTTCTTCCACATGTTCCCCAAGTCTTATGTGGAGTGATTGTATTGTACATGGATTAGCAGTGGTTTTTTACCCCATCATCAGCTTTTCCCCCTGTTTGGACCAGTTATGGATTTCTATAATGGTGTCCATTTGCTTTAAGGAAACTTACACTTATCAGTCAGCAAGATGATCAGTACTAAGTATGTGATTAGAGATTATACTAGTTTAGGAGAATGTCACTGTTAGTCTCTCCTCTATGTTCCATGGGCTCATCATTGGTCAGAGTTGACTGTATTTATAGAACCAGGCATGAAGTGTCTCCTATTAAGAGAACCTTAAATATAATTTTATAGATACTGATTATTGTTATGATGTAACTGATACTATTGTCCCTTTAAGAATAGCTTGCTTTGCTGGTTATTACTGTGGTTCTTAGGTGTCGTAGTGGGGTAGAACTATTAACAGTTTTACTTACCTGGCACCTTGGGAGATATATAACATTTTCTATAATAAGAAAGTCAGTCCTCCTCTCCCTCTCAGTCCCCTGACCTGTAGAGGCCTTCAGACCCTTCCTGCCACCAAATCCTGCAGAGGGACCTGGAGGCAGTCCGAAGCAGCCATCATCAACCACAATCACTGCCTTCCCCGTCCACTCTCCAGTAGAGGGAGCAAGCAAGGAACAAGTGAGAGGAGAGACCCAACCTATACCCACTGGAAGAAGAGATGGGAAGACAACAGTATAAGAGCATATCCAAAAATAGAAAGACTTATAGGACACCACCAGAGTCTAGGAACACCAAACCACCAAACCTAACCATCCCAACACTACCAAACCTGACCATCCCAATGCAGATGAAACAGAAGAGAATGGCCTTAAAAACAGCTTCATGAAAATGATAGAGGCCACAATCCATACCACTAGAGAAGTTAGGAAACAGGGAGGACTTTAAGAGAGACATACATCATCCCCTGGAGAAGGGGAAAGGGACAAGATCTCATGAGCAAATTGGGAGCATGGGGGGAGGGGAGAGGGAGCTAGGAGAATGAGAACAGGAGAAGAGGAAGGGTGAGGAGGACATGAGGGAGCAGGAAGGGTGAGTCTGGGGAAGAATAGAGGGGGAAAGATAAGAGATGTCATAAGAGAGGGAGCTAGTATAGGCTTAAAGATAAATTAGGCACTAGGGAAATGTCCAGAGATCTACAAGGTGACACCAAGTAACCATCTAAGTTGATGATAGTGAGATTGATGACTTAACTTATATGCCATCCTAGAGGCTTCCTCCAGCAGCTGATGGAAGTAGAAGCAGATACCCACAGCTAAACTTTGAATGGAACTGGAATCTAGTTGCAGAAAAGGAGGAGTGATGAGCTAAGTGGTCAAGACAAGGATGGTGAAACCCACAGAAGCAGCTGACCTGAACAATTGGGAGCTCTTGGTCCCCAGACTGAACACTCGGAAACCAGCATGGAACTGATCCAGACCCCATGAATGTGGGTGTCGGTGAGAAAGTCTTGGAAATCTATGGGGCCTCTTGTAGTAGATCAGTACTTATTCCTAGCATAGGAATGGACTTTGGGAGCCCATTCCACATAGAGATATACTCCCTCAGCCTAGACACACCGAGGAGAGCCTAGGCCCTATCCCAAAAGATATGACAGACTCTGAAGACCCCCCCCATGGAAGGCCTCACCCTCCCTGGGGAGCAGAAATGGTATGGGATAGGTAGGGCATTAGTGGGGGGCAGGAGATGAGGGGAGGGAGTGGGAACTGGGATTGACATGTAAGGCAATCTAGTTTCTAATTTAAATAAAAAATAGTGGGAAATGGTGAAAAAATGTAGGGGTGTTGACTAGCAATAGCTTGCGCCACATTGGGAGGTACAGACAGATAGATTGCTATAGTAAACTATTCACCCAGACTAGGCTACTTGGCTAATTTCAGGCTAGTAAGAGACCTTGCATCAAAAAGTAGACAACCAGAACATCACCAGAAATTTTCCTTTGCCCTTCATGTGCTTATACACAGGTATGCACATGCAACTTCTTTGATACATTCATACATACATGCAAATTAATAAGTTGTCTTCATATATTGATGCATGCCTATAATCCCATCAATAGGAGTAAATGAGTCCTCAAATATACAAATTACAGATATGATATATGATATAAAAGGTAACTGGTTTATTATTTTAAATCTCTAGCTGTTTTTTTTTTCAGTAAGATATAAGTTTCAGACTGTCTTCTGACTTTATAAGACCAGCTCACTAGATTGTGGTCTGGAACCAACTCCACTGTCTCTTAGCTGAAAGAAATGTAGAATCTTAAATTCTACTAAGATATCATTTGTCAAAATAATGATTTTAATTCAGATAGTATCTCTAAATAAATATTTACCACAAATGTTGAATATTTGGTTAACAGAAAAATGATTAGCCAGATGGGAAATGGTATTTGCTTGCCTTCCAGGAGTTTTTCTCCTGAGAGCTGGAAATCCTTGGAGAGTGTGTTATGCTATTTGGAGCTGGCATATATAAGTCCAGGGTACACCTTCAGAATATATCAGGCAGAACCACACAGGTGAATGTAAAAGTTGAGGCTATTGCTAACTCTAGAACTGAAGAAGCTCCAGGGGATGTAAACCTATCATTATATTAACTTGTAAAATAGCTCCATGCCTGAGGACTCGGCTTTGGTCCTTCAGTACTGATGACTGCAGAATGCTGAACTCATCAGTGTTAGAGATTTTGAGATTTGGAAGTACAACTGAGTGCTGGGACTGTTGTAGAGAAGGAGGTTGAGTCATGAATCTATTTTTATCATTGGAAAAATCAGTAATATACTACTTAGTAGATTCATTTATTCAGTTATCCATGGAGTAAGGCTTAAAGATTATAGAATGCGTCAACCACTTTCAGGCCCTGAAATTGCAAACTTTGGCCATGCTCTGCATTCTGCTGTGACTCACAGAATAATAATATGCTGCTTAGAAATTAATTTTCTTGTATTCAGTTGGAGGGTCCTGCCAGTTATGATGAATTGGATAACATTATAGATTAACTTCTTTTTTTAAAATTTATTTATTAGTTCAAGTTAGGGAACAAGCTTGTTTCACATGTAAGTCCCTTGTCCCTCTCCCTCCCCTCACCCCTATCCCTCCTCCCTCACCCCCAAAATACCCCCCACCCCATCCACCCACCACTCCCAAGGCAGGGTAGGGCCTTCAACCCTGCAGTGTCCTCCAAATCTTCCTGTACTGGGCCTGGGCCCTTTCCCATGTGTCCAGGGCCAGAGTGTATCCCTTCATGTGGGATGGGCTCTCAAAGTCCCTTCTTGCACCAGGGAACAATACTAATCCACTTCCAGAAGCTCCCTGGAGTGCAGAGGCCTCATTATTGACATCCATGTTCAGGGGTCTGGATCAGTCTTGTACTGGCCTCCCAGACAGCATCTGGAGTCGATGTGCTCTCCCTTGTTCAGGCCAACTGTTCCTGTGGGTTTCTCCAACCTGGTACAGACCCCTTCGCTCTTCATTCCTCCCTCTCTTCAACTAAATTCCCAATTTCAGCTCAGTGTATATCTGTGGATGTCTGTCTCTGCTTCCATCAGCCACTGGATGAGGGCTCTAGGATGGCATAAAGAGTAGTCATCAATCTCATTTTAGGGGAAGGGCTTTTAGGTTATCCTCTCCACCATTGCCTGGATTGTCAGATCGTGTCATCCTTGTAGGTCTCTGGAGATCTCCCTAGTTCCAGATCTCTTCTCGGACCTATAGTGGCTCCCTCTGATATGGTATCTCTCATCCTGCTCTCTCTCCTCTATTCTTCCCCCAACTCAATATTTCTGCTCCTCCATTTCCTCTCCTCTACTCCTCTTCTCTTGCTCTTATTGTGGCAGCTCCCTCTCCCCTACCCTCATGCTCCCAATTAGCTCAGGAGTTCATGCCACTTCCCATTCCTGGGGACCATTTATCCCTTAGAGTCCTTCATGTTTCCTAGTTTCTTTGGTGAAAGGATTATAACTGGTAATCCTTTGCTCTATGTCTAAAATTCATATATGAGTGAGTACATACCATGTTTGTCTTTTTGTGACTGGGTTACCTCACTCAGGATGGTTTCTTCTAGTTCCATCCATTTGCCTGTGAATTTCAAGATTCCATTGCTTTTTTCTGCTGAGTAGTACTCCATTGTATACATGTACCACATTTTCTCAATCCATTCTTCAGTTGAGGGGCATCTAGGTTGCTTCCAGTTTCTGGCTATTACAAACAATGTTGCTATGAACATAGTTGAACATATCTCCTTGTTGTATGAACATGCACTATTTGGGTATTTTTTTTATATAAATGAGACAGAAACTCCAAATTTTACTTTAACAGCATGCTTGAATTTAGAGAAGGAAAGCCAAATCCAACTTCAAAGCCAGCATTGGTTTTACATGAATTGGGACCAGAGTACTGGGATGTAAATAGATATAGATGAAGACTTTTGCATAGAAAGCTCTCACTATGAATAGATATTGGTACTGTAAGTCAGATTCTTCTTTGTTTGATGGTTCTTTCTGAATAGCTATCCTTTCTTCTTTAGGCTCCTACATATCCAATGTCTTTTAGCTTCTTGAAGATGGGTGTTTTCTGTTTTCTTGTAAGCACAAGAACAGAACACTCCTCCTACTTTTGTGAGGTCTCCATGCAACTGGTAGGATATGCCTTGGTGTTTGGCCTATCATTTCTCCTCATCAAGAGGTTTCTCCTGTTCAAATAAGATCTTGATCAACTTTGATGGTATCCAAAGCTTTTCTTCTCCTGTAGAAACAAAGATGAAACCCTTACCCCAACATAACACATATCCTGGTGTCCATACTGAAGTCAATACATCCTTGAAGTACACTGACTGATTTAGCTCAGTTTTTTCTACTGTCCAATGTCTTTCTGAGGAGTTTTTCCTTTTTCATTAGCATTATGAAAGTTTAAGGTTAGTAAAGCATTATCTAATCTGTTTCTGGAGGTCTTGGTTCCCCCTGGCTGTTTATAGAGCATTTCCTTTAAAGTGCAATTTGATCTCTCAACCACTGCTTGTCCTGTAGGATTGTGTGGTATACCAGTAGCATGTTTTATGTTATAATAATTTAAAAACTGTTTCAATTTCCTGGAGACATATGCTGGAGTATTGTCAGTGTTCATTTGTGTAGGTATACCCATAATAGCCATTACCTCTAATAGGTGTGTAATAACAGAATCAGGCCTTCAGAGCTCAGAGCACTTGCCCATTGAAATTCTGAAAATGTATCTATTGTATGGTGCACATATTTTAATTTTCCAAATTCTACAAAGTGAAACACATCCATTTGTGAAATTTCATTTCTATGTATATCTTTAGGTTTACTACCTGCTGGTAAAGGAGTTTGGTTAGAGAAGGAACAAATAGGACATACTTTACTATTTCCTTAGCCAAGTGATAGAAAAATCCTTTTTTAACCCTTTGCTATTCACGTGGTCCTTTTTATGCAATTATGAGGACTCCAGCACCCTTCCTATTAATAATCAATCAGTTTCATCATTGCCTTGTACTAGAGGCCATGGCAGACCCGTATGGGATCTGATGTGGGTTATATATAAGGGATGAGTCCTATTCCTGATTATTTCTTGTAATTGGATAAACAATGAAGTTAATTCTGTTTCATCAGGAATAAATTAAGCAGTTTCAATGTGAAGATGACTGTCTCTGCATATTGAGAGTTGGTAAGTACATTGAGAAGTTCTATAAAGTCCATAGGTACCATGAGAATGCATACAATTCTGTCTGTTGTACAGAGTTATAAGGGCTTTGAACCACTTTACTTATATTTCCTGATTTATAACCGGCCTTACCTGATTTGTTAGCATCAATGTATGATGTAGGGACTCCAGAGATTGGTGTTTTCCATACATTTTGTGGAAGGATCCAAATGGTCTTCTTCATGAAATTTATTCTCTCACATTTGGGATAATTGTTGCTAATTGATCCCATAAAAGTTGCACTAAGCTCTTTCCATAAGGAGGTAATTTCCTCATTAGTTAAAGGTACTATAATTTCTGCTGGGTCCATTCCTGTCAGTTGAGGAGTCTTAATTTTTCTCTTAAAATCAAATCAGATATCTTTCCTACATATGTTTTTAATCTTTATTCTGTTTTTGTGGTAGAAATACCCATTCTAATAAGATATCTTCCTCCTGCATCAAAATCCAAAAGGGTATTCTCTAGATGGTAATATAACCAGAATACAATCCAGCTTTGGATCCACACGGTCCACATGTGCCTCTGGTATTCTTTTTCTACCCATTCTAATTATTTTTCAGCTTCAGCTGATAATATTCTTGGACTATTTAAGTCCTTGTCCCCTTTTAGGGTTATTTTCAAGTTTTTTAAATCATGTCCTTCTACTCCAACAATAGTCTGTAGCTGGGAAATCTCTCCTAGCAATTTGTGAAGATCATTAAGAGTCTGATATCGACCCATCCTGACCTGTACTTTTTGTTGTCTAATTTTCTGTAGACATGTCTTATATCCTAAATAATTGATAGAATCTCCCTTTTGTATATTTTCAGGGGCAATTTGTAAGCCCCATCAAGGCAAAACTTCCTTTACCTCCTCAAACTTTTTTTTAAACATCTCTGCCTTAGAATCAACTAACAATATACCATCCATATAGTGGTAAATTACAGATTGTGGAAACTCTTTGCAAATGATTTCAATGGTTTTTGCACAAAATATTGGCATGGAGTGGGGCTATTTGACATTCCCTGTGGCAAGACCTTCAATTGTTATGGCTTGTCCTACTGAGAATTATTGTAAGTAGGCACTGTGAAGGCAAATTTTTCCTTATCCCTTTCTTGTAAAGGTATAGTGAAGAAACAATCTTTTAAATCAGTAACTATAATAGGCCATTCTTTGGGTATCAGAGAAGGTGATGGCATTCCAGGCTGTATAGAGCATTCTCCATTTTACAGATTTCTTTTTAATAACAAATACAGGAAAATTCTAATGTCTGATAGATTCTTCAATATGCCCAGCATTTAGTTGTTCCTGAACCAGCTTTTTCTAGAGCCTCTAGCTTCTCAGAGGTCATAGGCCATGGCTGACCCAGACAGGTTCATCAGTTAGCCTCTTTAAGGGTAGGGCTTTTGGTTCCTCTGTTAGTTTGGCACATATATTCTTTTTTTGTACAGCCTGGATAGTTGGAGTCTATACAACTATAGTGCCTTACAATATTTTTTCCACAACCATGAGTTTGTTTATGGTTCATATCTGATATTGGAGGAATATGAATATGGGTATTCCATTGCTGCAACAGATCACAACCCCATAGATTTATTGCTATATCAGCCACATATGGCCTCAGCCTTCCTCTTTGTCGTTCTGGCCCTATACATTTAACCCATCATGTGCTTTGCTTCAACTGAGATAGGGTTCCAATCCTTAAGAATTGAAGATTTACCTCCTGCAGAGGCCATCTTCGAGGCCAAGATTCTTGAGGTATAATAGAAATGTCTGTCCCCTGGTCAAAAAGTCTCACAAGCATTGTGGTATTTATTTGTACTCTTCATTTTGGTCTTTGATCACTTATAGAAATCTGCCAGAATGTATGTTTTGTGTTTCCTCCAAAGCTAATCTACCATCCAAAGCAGTATGATTTTTTACAATAGGCACTAGAATTTCTAATTGTTCTGGGGAATATTGTCCTCCACAGTGACTAGGAATGACTAGACCACTTTTGACATGGGGGCATTGAAGAGCCCCCCCCACAAGGAATTTCCTGATGGTAAAGGGATTCCTTACTCGTCCCTTATTGATCTACATTCATTGATCCAGTGACAGCCTTTGCCACAACTTCCACATAATCCTGAAGGTTGGGGCCTTAGTTTGATTTATTCCTAAAAGAAGCCTTATTTCTAGGAATGCGTTCTCTACAATTTCTTCTCAGAGGTCCTATTTACTACAATGAAAACATTTGGTATTTTGATGTCTTTTCATACCTTTGAAGATTGCTTCTCCTACCCAAGCCTCAGTGTCATAATCATTAGACTCAATATTGACTGTGTGCAGGATTCATTCATCCACAGTTGCTGATCTGATCTTTAAGGGCCAAAGCACCTTTTTGCATTGTGAATTAGCATTCTCATAAGCTAGAGATTCTATGAGTATCTGTCTATCTTCTGGATCTGCTCCTGGTATTAGTACCACTCTAGTCAATCATTGCAAAAATTCACTATACCTTTCCTTGGGGTCTTGTAACAGTTTAGTATAGGACTCAGTTCTTTTCCCTGGTTCTTGAATCTTATCCTAAGCACTAAAGGCTTCTCTACAGCATAGGGACAAGATGTGTTCATCATATGCAGCTTGAGTCTCTGCATCAGCATAAAGACCCTCACCAAGAATTTTATCTTGGGGAGCCTTATAACCTTTCTTTTGGCCTTAAAGTTCAAGTGCTTTGACCACTTCCTTCCATAAAGCCCTCCATTCAATTTGAGGCCCAATTTCAAGGACAGCTGAGACTAATTGTCCCCAGTCATTAGATGATGGGGAATGTACTGTGTATGTTTATCTTATTGATTGTTGAATGAAGTACTGTTTGGCCAATGAGGCAGCAAGTTAGACAGGACTAGGAGTCAAAGAGGATTCTGGGAAATGTAGTAGAGAAGTGGTGATCCAGGCAGGAAGTGACATAAAAAGGAGACTCATATTTAAGCAAGGACAAACAGGAACTGTCTTTTTTCCCCCTTTGCCTCCTTCAGCAGCACGAAGTGATCCACCAGCAAGGGAGGACACCAATGTTAGGTGTTCGATAAGATAAGTCTTATGAAATATATAGATTAATGATAATTAATACTGAACTTACAGATGAGAATCCTAGTCATTGGCCAAGCAGCATTTGAAACTAATATAAGTCTCTGTATTATTTTGTCCATCCTTGCGGCAGGCAGAACTCGGGTGGCTGGCAGAGACCACCCACGTGGCTTTAGGGCTCAGGCGATTTGGCAGAAAGGTTTATCGTAACAATTAGGGGTTACCCTATTTCTTGTTGCCCATGACTTTAATTGCCTCACATATGGTGAATGCATGCCATAAGATACTACTGCTTCCTTTATACCTTTTAAATCTTTCTCTGTATTGGCTCCCAATGACAGTAATATGTAAACCATAGGGGATGATCTTTAGTAGGTCATCTCTGACTCTGAAAGATACTGATAATATTAAATCCCTTTCATCCTCTATTGTTTGTACCTCCACTTCTGGTGCACCAGTTTTAAGGTTTTCTATGGCCTGTAATCTATTCACTATTGTTTCTCTCAGTGCTAAATTGCCTGGATTGTATAAATTTCTAAGAATTCCATTAAATCAGTTTCTAGTTCTCTTCATTTATATATGATTCTAAAGATTAAATATTCTCATTCTTAGAGATTATCTGAATGGCCTGTAAATTGCCTTCCAAAAACAATGTTCTATCTGCTAGCTCATCATTAGTCTCAGACATAGAACAAATCTTTTTCTTAGTATTTCAATCTTATGTTCCATTTTTTGCATTCTGTTTGTCCAATCACCATTGTCATTTGCAATGTTCTGAAAGCTTTTTTCTAAGCTCTCATTATTATTCTGTAAAGTCTGTATGATTTCTATAATTTCTGCATTCTTCTCTCTATTGTCAAACTGTTTCTTTAAGGGTATTATATGGATTATGAAGCAAATATCCACCATGGGTAATAAATATATTACAGGTAGGTAATAAGCCTCTTCTAAAATCCCATCCATATAAGAAATCAAAAGGTTTTTCACTTCCTGTATAGTAAGATTATCTACCATTGCTATGGGGTAGTCAATTTACCTGAAACCTGGAGATCTGGGTGATTGTTGGCTGGTAGGGAACCTTACAGCTGGGCAGGCAAATCAAGCGGAAAGAAAAAAAAATGCTGTAACTCAAGCTTTGGGCTACTTTCCACAGGATTTGCAAGCACTTGCAAATCCACAGCATGCAAAGAGCACATCAAAGTACCGGCTTTTCCCGGGACAGGCCACAGAAATTGTAAACTCAGTGGCCAGAGCAAAATATAAAAGCTGAGGCCGTACAACCAGCCATGCAGGGCAGTAGTAGGGACCCACCCAAGAACATCGGGTACCAATATGAAGATGAGGATGTAATGATATCACTAAACCCAAGATGAATGATAAATGGGTGTTTATTGGGGAACACTTACATAAAAAATACAAGAATCCTGGGAGTGTTTCCCTTTCATTCCTTCCAGATCCACTGAACCACCAGAAAGGGCCCGAACAAGTGAGACCACGCCTTATGCCTTATGCTTCCCTCTCTCTGCTTCTGTCTGCCTGATACCACACCAAAAGGGGTATAGCCACCATTACAGGTTCACATACCAGACACCTAAACATGAAAGGGGAGATAAAATCCATGGTAATCATTTTGCAAGCTAGAGTACAGTAATGTATTGTTAGAACCTCTCAGGTGATAATTAAAAAGGAGAGATAATTTTTCTGCCACACATCTTGGCATGTCTTGGCATACAGCCAAAGGAGACTCCAATTGCTCAGGCTTCTCAGTAGTTAATATTAGTTAATACTGGGGCTCTCCTCCTCATGAGTCATTTATCTGTAACCCAGAGACTTCCTGCCTGTAGCTTGTAGGACTCCCAGGGTTGGGTGGAACAGAGTGGGTTCCAAGAAATAAACTGTAGAACTCCAACACTGCAACACGAGCTGGCTTGGCTGCCTCAGAACTTATTTATTTTTAAATCTCTTCACTTGATCTTTGTTTAAATTTTTTTCTCTCGTAATGGAAATAATTCAATGTTAAAGGTCTTCTTATGGGAACTGATTTTTGTTTTTCCCTCATAATGGGTTTTGGTTGGAACCTCCAGCTCACTCATGCTGGATCCATAAAGCCCCATTCCTCCCTCTCTAACCACCTCTGACTCAGAGAATCTCCAACAAAGAAAAGCTGCCAAAAGTCCACTACACAATTTTTGCCAGCTGCAGCAGCTCCTTCCCTAAAGTTGCCAGGGGTCCAAGTCTCCACCCAAGACATTATAATTAGGTACAACTCCAGCTAGGTTTGCCTAATTTCCCTGCTTTAGTTCAGGCATGTGACTTCCCAGCCCCATCTCTGGGACTGGAGGACTCATCCAGGATTTGCTTTGCTCAAAAAAAACCTGTTTTTTGCCAGGATAGGCTCCAAGGCTACACAGAGAAAGCCTGTCTCAAAACAAACAAACAAACAAACAAAAAAACAAACAAAAAAAAACAAAAACAAAAAACCTCTTTTTTAAGTTTGTCAAGTTGGCTTGTTCTGACTTACTGTGTCAGCAGAAAACAGGAAACCTGGAGGAGCAGATCCTTCCTATTTGGTGGACCAGGTCCTCCTGCCACATGGTGTGGGGACAGAATTCCTCTTCTTCCATCTTCCTCTCTTCTAGACATGGTTGACTCTGAATTGGGGTAAGTTACCCATTTCCAAGCCAGCACCTACCGAGGTACCAGTTGTTGTGCCCAGTTTCTGAACCCCCAAACCACCAAGAGACCTATTCCAATGCAAAAGCAAAAGGTATTTTTTGTTGTTTAATGAGGACAACAAGCTAACTACATTAACTTGGGCCCTTCAACCATCCAACACAACAGCTGGCATGAGAAGGACCCAGAGAAACAGCAAGGGAGGGAACTTTTGGGGCAGCATAAGGGGTGTTGTCTATGGTTATGCAACAGTCTCAAGATTGGTGCACTTCCTGACTTGGACCACCTGTCCTGTGTTGATTGGTCAACTGGTTGTTTTGGTCTATAGGTCTTCCCAGGACAGTTGCTATGCTCTGCACGTCTCTATTCCTTTTTTTAACATAAAGCACAACCAAAGCCTTAAAGCACATCCAGAGTTCTGCCACCTATCTTCTGATTGGATCCTTGCCATGAGGAGGGTAGTTGACCTCCTAGTGACTAGGGCAGGCCTAGCAAGGTCAGACATGTGCTGAGTCAGAGACCTACATGTCTTTTCTGCAGCTGCTAAAGCAGGGTCATGGGCCCTTCACTAGTTACCTCTTTTGGGAAAAAGATCCTGGGTTATCCTGCCAAGCCCCAGCCATGCCAGGGTGAGCCCAATTCAATACCAGAGCAAAGACCATCTGACCCGTCTTGAATGCTTGAGTTTACTATGTTTCCTGTGTATTGGTGATAGCTCAGCTGTTACTGTTGCAACTAGCTGCCTGGGATCAGAATTTGCCTCTGAATCTGATGTAATGACAGAGATTCATATGCCTTTGGGTTAAGCTGTAGCTTAACTAGGTCATACAGAAAACTGTTGTGTTCTATAATGTTGTATTATTAAAGTATCAGGAAAGGTCCCATGTTCTTTGTGAAATCTGTTTATGAGTGAAAAGTCTTATCTTGAGATTAAAAGAGCTTCAATTCAGAAGTTGTTATTTCTTAAGGCTAACCTTAACAGAGATAAAGTTATAAAACCATAATCTTGTAATAATACCTACAAGCTAATAGTCAGCACCTCATAAAGGATAAAATTCTTTGATGTGTTCAGATATTGCCTCCCATTTATTTTCAAAGTCTAAAACAAGTAACTAAAAATAACCATTCCTCTAGTTTAGATATGCTTAAGAGATATTGATCCTCAAACACTTGGGAGATCTGAGAATGTGGCATCTAAGATGTTTAATAAAAAAGCTTTTCATGATAGAGACATGCCAGCTCCTGGTGGCACCCCATCTCCTCCAAATAAGACTGATGGGCACAGAAGAACTTCCACCAAGAGCTTGCTTTAAATTTAACAAATCCAGTCATGCAGTGTAATAAACAGCTTTTCACCTCAACTGCTGCCAAGACCCTGGCCACACTATGAACAAGCAGGCCACTGGGGAGTTATTGCCCCCCATTTTGCCTAGACAAGGTAGGCCGGTTCCTACAGTCCCTAATCCACAGCAAAGTCTGTCAGATCTAGGCCTGGCAGCTAAAGACTGATGCTGCCCTGGGACCTCCGTCCCCAATGACCATGGGGGAACCTGGGGTAGCTGTCTAGGTAGCCAGTAAGTCCCTGTCATTACAAGGGAAGTAATTTTTAAAAGCTCACAAAAAAGCTAACCTTTATTAAAGACATTGTTTCATATAGTAGAAAGACATTATTTTATTCCAAGTTTCTAATGCATAATTAGCAATGAATTGACATTAACTTGATTCCTGATGTTGGCTCCATGGCTTGGACATTCTCTGCTATCAGGTATGTAGAGATCTGTGCTAAAACTTACTATAGGCATACACAATGCCTCTCCCTCACTAGTCAGCTGCAAAATATAATCTCAGACATGACATGAGGCCCTAAAAACTCCAGAAAATACTGTTATATCTTATCTGGAATTTGACTTTTTCAAATAACTCAATACATGTCCTTCTTAGGACTCTCATTACAACTGAATGCTAATACTGGTTCTCTTTAAACTACCAAATAATTTAAGAAACTTTACTATCAGTCATGTTACTAAATCCCTTACTATACACAGGGTAAAGTTGTTATAAAACAACATCAAAATCTTAATTGATGAATTTAAAGGGGGGTAAGAGGCTACCCCACTGATATCCCCATAGGTTATATTACATGTAAGGATGTTAACTTCCAAGTTTTTTTAGTTTAAAGGATAATGCTTTTTTACGCTGCCCCTAGCATTTTTCCCTAAAGAAGTCACAACCTAAAGTAAACACTAAATAAAAAGAAAGAGCCTGATGTTCTGTTGCTATGGAAATGGGGTTATGCTTATGTCTTTACAGAAAAATGAACTAAGTCTCAGATGCTCCTAACCTGAAGCATCCAACTGGGACATCTAGAGACCACTGGATTGTTTTGACCCTGCCTCCTGTGAAACTTGCAGGGGAATCACCACAGCTTTTTGTTTATTGTTTGTTTGTTTGTTTGTTTGGAGACAGGGTCTCTCTTCTTAGTCATGGACCTTTCTTTGTAAATTAGACTGACCTCAAACTCACAGAGAACTGCCTTTGCCTCCTGGGTTCTGGGATTAAAGTTGTGTACCACCATGCTCTACCTCCTTACTGTTTTTAAGTTACTTTCACAGACATTCTTGTAAAAAAAGGTTTTATATATACATATACATAATGTAATTTTCTATAAAATAAAATATATTTAAAAAGTTAAATATGTGTGTAATTATTCTAGTTAGGGTTATTATAACTATGATCAGACCCCATGACTATGAAGGAAAGAGTTTATTTGGCTTACACTTCCACATCATTGTTCATCACTGAAGGAAGTCCAGACAGAAACTCAAACAGAGCAGGAACCTGGAGGCAGGAGCTGAAGCACAGGCCATGGATAGGTGCTGCTTAGTGATTTCCTCCTCGTGGCATGTTTAGACTGCTTTCTCATGGAATCCAGGACCACCAACCCATGGATGGTGAGACTCACAATGGGGAGGACCCTTTCCCATTAATCACTGATTAGGGAAATGCTTTTCAGGCTTACCCACAGTCAGATCTTATGAGGCATTTTGGAGGGCGGGTGGTTGAGACGTGTTTCTCTGTGTAACAGCTCTGGCTGTCCTGGAACAAGTTTGTAGGCCATGGCAGTCTCAAACCCACAGAGATCCACCAGCCTGTGCCTCCCAAGTGTTGGGATTAAAGGCTCGCACCACCACCACCACCACCACCACCACCACCACCAGGCAGCATTTTCTTAATTGAGGTTCCCTCCTCTCAGATGACTTTAGCTGTGTCAAGTTGACATAAAACTACCCTGATGGGGGATGTCCTTCTGTTTATATGTTTCTTTTATTGGTTGATGAATAAAACACTGATTGGCCAGGCAGAAAGCATAGGCAGGGCTACAAGACCAGGGGAAGGCTGAGGAGAAGAAGACAGGAAAGATGCCATGTAGCCAAAGAGCCAAGAGCCAGTAAGCCAAGAGCCCGTGATAATACAAGATTAATAGTTAGGGGTTAATAATTAAAACAGAGCTAACCAGTAAGAATCCTTAGCCATCATCCAACAGTTCTATAATTACATAGAGTCCATGTGCTTCTTTGGGGCTAAAGGGCAGTGGGACCTGATGAGACAGAAACCTCCATCTTCACTACCCACCACATTTATTTAAAAAACAACAGCAACAACAAAACAAAAACTCACCATCGATATTCCCTTTCTTAGCAGAAATCTGTAGCAGAAATCTGTATCTAAACCTGTAACTTCCTGTTTTACTTTCTATTATAAAATTCTCAACACAATTTAGGCTTTTCTCTTAATATCCTAGAAGCCTGGATGTCCACATCTGACCACTAATGTCCTCTACAGAGAAGATCCATCTAGAGCATCATATTTAAGCCTAAATTGCTATCAGCTAAAACATTTCAAAATCAAACTTAAATTATTTAGTGGCATTGTGCAAGGTTCCTATATATTCGCACTTGTACAAAATCATTTTTAAAATAGTGTTTAACAATGTTTTACATGTATTTAATTAAAAGAAATAAAAACTATATTATATGCATTTTTGTTTACTTATAAGCCAATTTATCACTAGTTTTTCACTTGGAATAATCTGCAAGTTGGATGGCACCAGTGAATTTATACCCATTTCCTATAAGGATACTCACCCTGTCACAACCCACCCCAAAAAAACACACAATAGTACCTTCACTAACACACAATGCACCTGCAAAAACACACCAAAAAAGGGGGGAGGTGACAACAGATTCACAAGTTCACACTCCCAAGGGCCTGATGTGCCAGGGATGGACAGGTGCCTGGGCTTGATGTGACAATAATGGACAAATGTGTGCAAGTGATTTCTAAGTCACCAGCAAGAAACTCCCAAGGGAAAAGAAACCTCTTGGAAAATGGTTCCAGAATGAGTTCAAGGACATTTCAGTTATAGATCTGGGGAGAGTTGGGGTTTCTTGGACTCACTGGCCAGACACCATAGCCAGCTAGGAGAGATGAGACCAGAGAAAGACCTGTGTCGTAAAGCAAGGTGGTACAACCTGTGGATCCACACCAAGGTTCATCTCCATCCTGTAAGTACAGCACACACACACACACACACACACACACACACACACACACACACAAACCTACAGTTCACCTACAAAAATTCTTTTTTTTTAAAAAGTAACTGCGAATTCAAATTTTTTCTACCAAGGATCTGGACTTTTCCTATGTAAACACCTCTTCTAAAACATAAAATCACTAATTTTTATCTGATGTGTGTGTGAGCTTTATCTGTATGTGTTTCTCTGCACCATGAGTGTGCAGTGCCCATGGAGAACAGGAGCCTGCATGAATGCCCTGGGACTGCAGTTATAGAAGGTTGTGGGCT
Organism: Cricetulus griseus; assembly: GCF_003668045.3. Classification (NCBI taxonomy): domain Eukaryota; kingdom Metazoa; phylum Chordata; class Mammalia; order Rodentia; family Cricetidae; genus Cricetulus; species Cricetulus griseus. Next base: position 280,960,723 of record NC_048595.1, on the reverse strand, counting down.
GTGTGGGTGCTGGGAATCCAAGGTTATGGGTGCTCTTAGCCTGACTCATCTCTCCAGGACCCAGAAGCTGCTTTTAATTGGAAGAAGTTTTGTGACTGCAGAACTTTACTGAAGGTCTTAGGTTCCAGTGTCACAGAGTTAAGGAGAAAGTAGACTTCCTTCTGCACAAGACAACAATTGTCTTCACAGGGAGAGAGTGAAAGGAAGGAAATGGAAGTGGAAAGGAAGAGTGGCTACCAGGGTTGGGGGAGGGGCGACTGTGGCCAGCAGAGGGACAGGAACTTGAGGGTGCAGGGCCTTGAGGCAGTGATGGGGAAGGGACCTTGAGGGGCAAATGAGTCTGGAATGGAGAAGAGGAGGGGGAAGCAAGGAAGAGCAGGCTGGAGGTCCCAGGGAACCCAGAGAGATGGTCTAGTGGGAGACTGTGTGTGTGAGTCTAGATAAGCTGGGGACATGGCTAAAGCAAAGATTCAGGGCGGCCTCCTGGGTGAGGCAGAAATGACAACTTGTTGTTGTGGGCATGGAAACCTCACAGGGATAAGGTGGGTAAATTTCTTTGCTATCTGCAGACAACCATCAGAGGCGCCATTGTATTCGTTCTCCATCTTTCCAGATTGTGTTGCCCTAAGGGCAAACCTGTGAGTGAGTAAGATAACTGGACCATGGGATGTGGGAGTCCTGGACAGCAGTGTCCCTGTCTCCATTCACAACGCTTGCTCCATACACTGGAAATCGCAGTTTGCAGGGAGGGAGGACCAGAGCAGCACGGTCCTGGGCGATCCTGAAAAAATGTATGAAAAGAACTAGGTTGGGCATGGCGGGAGCATCTGGAGGCCTGAATCAACAGCACAAGTGCCTGGAACTTCCTCAAAACTCTGCGCCGGGCATCTGCTGGGCGGCTACTGAGGACTCCCATTCTCCCCGCAGCTCCAGCCACACCTGTTGGTAGCGGGGTCTCAGGAAGCAGCCATGGAAAAGGCTGTAGACCCCGGACAGCTGGAAGCTCCCAGCGGTCGGGTAACTTCCCTGCAGGCTGGTGAGTTACAGGGGCTCAACTGGACTGCATGGGGAGGGGAGGGGAGCATTGGGCTAATGAGTCATGAAGGTTGCAGTTTCCTCACAGGAAGCTTCTGGGCTTCTCTTCACAATCACAGGGAGTGAAGTCTGGGCTTCCTGGTCCTTACTGAGTCCCTCCCCCATTATCTTCAGTGGATGGACAGTTAATGGGAAAAGTCGCTGTGGGAGGGCCGGGAAGAAGATAGGAGGAGGACAAGGTAGCATAGGGGAGCAGCTAGTGATGCCCTCAGCACCCCTGGGGTCAGCTGAAGCCTAAACCGAGTCACCAGTGGGGACCCCTTCAGGAGGAGATCTCAGGCAGCTCCCCTGGATCCAAGGCAGGCTGTGTTCTGCATTCCCTGGGCATTTCTCACCAGCCCTCCACACTTCTGGGACCTCTTTGTCCTTGGATTTTCTTTCCCACCATATTCCCCAGAACATCACAATAGACGCTTCCGAGGACAACCACAGCCACAGTCAGCCACAACCAGGTAACTTCGAACTTTCCCCCCTCTTTTCTCTTTTTTTCTTTTCTTCCTTTCTTTCTGTAGTTGTTTTCTTTTAAGGGAGAATTTCGCCCTACAGCCCACACTATAGAATCTGCAACAACCCCTTCTCTCCCTCAATCTTCCAAGTTCTGTCATTACAGATTTGTACCAGAAGATGTTTCCTTTCCTTTTGAATCTTAACAAGGCTTCCAAAGTACCCATTCATGCAGTGCATTTACGCTCTGTTCCACCAGGGGGCAATCTGTCCTCATGCCAGACTCTGACAATGCACCTGGGTAGGGGGGTTTGAAAGCTTCCCTTGCTTCCAAGATCGTATAGTCTACCTCCTGGGGAAATAGCATCGGATATTGGTGTTCATTTAGGAAACAAAGGGTTTGTGATTTCTGTAAATGGCAGGAACTAAATATTCTCAACCCGGTGAGCCTCACTATATCTATCCTTCATTGAACACTCAGGTTTGCATTCAGTGTGACAGATACAGAAGGAAACAAGCTGATGAATGGGACAGCAGATTTGTCCTCTGTCCATTCTTCTGACCCCAGATTAGGGTGTATCCCATGCCCCAGTATTGGTGTCCATCCCCCCAGAGTATCTTCAAATGTACTGCCAAAGTTGCAGGTTTCCCAGTCCACAGAGGGTTCTATGCTCTGGGTTTATGGCCTCTTCACCTCTCCACTGCTGTCCAATGGATTCCTTGAATCCCATGGGCAGAGAGGACACTCCTTGAAGCCTGAGGTGCTTGCTGGGGGAGAGGTGGCAGCTTACTTGAGATCTAACTTCAGTAAAATTCCTCTAGGTGAGATACTATCTCCACAGTGATCTGGGGAAAGGAAATTTCTGTCAGACAGCAGCTGTTATCTCTCCCTGCTAGGCAGTTTCCAACACACAAGTGACTCCTTATGTCCCTGCAGCAATGTCTCACTTCTGAATATCTTGTCTGACTGTGACCTGTCCTCCTGATAGTCTAGTACAAAAGAGCTCACCTCATGATGTCTCCCTGAGGCCTGATGGACCTTCAGATAGTCCAGGATTAGATGCCGCTCTCTCTGTCAGGGCCCAATACCATGTCAGGAGTCACAATGAAATAGAGTGCATTTTCCCTGCTGCAGATGTCTCAGCCTGGCTCCTGCCCAAGCAAGGTAATAGTCCTATTAGATGCTGCTGTGAATTCCACCCAGGGCCATTTTCTAGAGCTGATGCCTCAGGCTGACAGATTGTCCTGGGTCATAGGCTCCTACAGACAGGTCCAGCAGTGTCTGTCACAGGAGTATTGTCTCCAGCTGCATTAAAGCAATGAGAGTTCAACTGAGCAGGTGTAATAGAGACCAACTGGCCTGTGAAGACTTCAATAGTTATGTAGTAGCTGTATTAGTTACTTTTCTGTTGCTGTGATAAAACACCAAGGCCAAAGTAACATACAGAAGGAGGGGTTTGGCATCTAATAGTTTCAGAGGGACATATTTTTAGTTTGATTTGGGTTTTCATGGTTTCTTACTTGTTTGTTTCTAGTGTAGCACACCTCCTGGTGGATCACATATTCATTTGTTTGTTTGTCTTTCAAGACAAGGTTTCTCTGTAAACAGTCCTGGCTTGTCATGGAACTCACTGAGATCCACCTGCCTCTGCCTCCTGAGTGATGGGATTCAAGGTGGGTGCCACCACTGATCAGCTGGTTTGGGTTTTTGAGATAAGGTCTCACTATATAATTCTGGCTGTCCTAGAACTCACTATGTAAAACAGGCTTGGTGCACTATCACAGAGATCCAACTGCCTTTGCCTCTCAAATGCTGAGATGAGAACTGTGGGACACCATGCCCTGCTGAGAGTCCACTTCTTAAACCTTAAGCAAGGTCCAGAGATGAAGAAATGGGAATGGGTTTCAAATCCACACCCCCAGTGACATACTTCTTCAGCTGGGATATACCTCCTGAACCTATCCAAACAGCTACCACAAAGTATTCAAGTATTCAAGGACTAAGTATTCAAGCATCCTAATCTATGGACCACAATCTCATTCATATCACTACACCATCCACTCACAAGAGCATCTAGGGATTCATTCTCGAGAGAAGGGCAGTAATGAAACAATACACAAAGAATGACTGCACTTGTGCTGGACAGAATGGTCCCTCTTGATGGGACCTGATTGGTCCTCCTGGGAAGGCAATCTGGGTCTGTCTTTGAGATGGCTCAGTTATAATTGTTTCGTTAGATTAATTTTATGTTTTGACTACATGTATGTATGTGTATCAATATGTGCCTGGTGCCCTAAGAGGTCAAAAGAAGGCATTGTATTCCCTGGTCTTGGAGTTACAGGCAGTGGTGAGCCACCATGTGTGGTTGCTGAGAATCAAACCTGGATCCTCTGCAAGAGCAACAAGTGTCCTTAATAGCTGTACCACCTCTCTAGCACCAACTGTTCAGTTTCAACAATGGGCAATGCAACCTTGGGTTTTCATGAGACAGTGGCTTTCAGTTTTTTGCTCATCTGTTTTGTCTTTAATTATTAGTATCTGGTTAGAGTATCTATTTATATTTAGTATCTATTTATAATATAATAGATATTATATATTATATATTATATATTATTATATTATATAAATTATATAAATAGATATTAGTATCTATTTATATTTAGGATTCTTGTGTTCTGTTAGCCATGACCCCCTTTAAGCAGTTAGGCTTCAAGGTGGGTCTCCATTACTCATCAGTGGACCACTGTCTTTGATATTACTGCCTCCTGACCACTCTACCCTATGGAATTTTTCTGTACCATATTTGCTGGGATTCAGGGGTACAGTTTCCTAACACCATCCCATCCCTGAGCCATCATCATTCCTGAGCTTCCAGAAATGCTAGTGTGTAACACAAAAAATAAAAGACCCAGAGACAGATATTGGGGTTCAAGCTTCAAGCTGAACATCAGAGAAACACAGCAGTCAAGCCAATAGCTCTTACCTCCACCTCAGTTCAGACCAAAGGGGTGATCCTCAGACTGCTCCTGACTTCACTGCTCCTCAGATTCACTCAGACTTCATTCTTCAGCTTGGTTAGAGACTAATCCTGAGACTGAATGCCAGCTCTGAGACCCTGCTCCTGCCTTATATACATCCCTAATGCTAGGATTAAAGGCATGTGATCCCAGGGGCTGAGATCACCTTTGTGTGAGCTGTGTCTTTTAAGACTGGCTCAATTTCCTATAGTCATTGTGGCCTTGAACTAACAGAGATTCCTCTACCTCTTAATTATGAGTCCTAGGATTAAAGGTATGTGCCTGGTTTCTATAGCTAAATAGTTTGGCTGCTTTGCTATTTTGATCTCCAGTAGCTTTAAAAAGTCATAAACAATATGTCACCACACTGGTTTCCTTCTTCCTGGTCATTCTCCCTGCGCTTCTCAGCAGGGTGTCCCAGCATCCCACAGAGCAGCATGAACTCTGCACACTCCCCAGGAAATGTTTGCTGTCACATCCACTCTGGCACATGCACCTCTGAGAGTTTTGGTCACCACTCTCCTACTATCAGATTTAACCATCCTAGATTTCCTTTGTCCTGTAGTGCGGGCTATCCCAAGACCACTTCAAGGAAGCCATCCCTGGAACATTGCATTGTCCAGGGGACCTGGCCTGTGTTGTTCTAGTGTCATTCTGTTGCTGTGATAACACACTCTACCAAAAGCAACTTAGCTGAGAAACATTGTCCTGCTCAGTGTTCTATTGCTGTGAAGAGACAACATGAGCATGGAAACTCTTATACAAGAAAGCATTTAATTGGGGCTCGCTTACAGCTTCAGAGGTTTGCTCCATTATCTCCATGGTGGGGAGCATGGCAGTACACAGCCAGATATGGTGGCTGAGATTTCTACATCCAGACCCAAAAGCAGCAAGAAGACAGACACACTGGGCTTGGAATGGGTTTTTTCAAACCTAAAGCCCACCCCCAATGACACACTTCCTCCAATAAGGCCATACCTCTACACACAAGGCCACACTCCTAATCCATCTCAAGTAGTACCACTCATTGATGACCAAACATTCAAATATTTGAGACTATGGGGGCATTCTTATTCAAACCAACACAGCCCTGGTCTTGTGTAGTTTTTATCTGTGGACATCTGCCAAGGCCTGTGCCCTTCTCCCTAGGCATGGTTTCCATGTTTGGCAAGCAACAGTCCTCAATGTTTCACCATGAAACACAGTGGACATTTTTCATATCGCATCCTCTTTGACACATGTAGTTCTCAGAGCCTTTTTACACAAACCCTTCACTACCAGCTTTAGAACTTCTGGGCTTTCTATTTCATGCAGTATGGAGCAGCCTCTGACCAGGTTCCTGCAAATCACTCCTGGAGCACATAGGCACTGTCACCAGAAAATCCTGGCTGTTTGCTGACTACTAAAAGTCCTATGTCCAAAGCATGAGGACATAAGCTGAGTGGTAAAGGGTTGGAGGACTCAGGGTTGATCCCTGAAACTCCTGTAATGGGGCCGGGCATGGTGCTGTGTGCTTTTATTGCCAGTACTAAGAAGGCAGAGGCAGGGGGACCTTGGGGTCAGTGGCAAGCCTGTCAAGCTGACTTGTTGAGTCCCAAGCCTCTTAGAGACCTTGTGTAATCAATACTACACATGTGACACACATGGAGGAGGTTATAAAAATATTTTCCTTGCTAAAGTCTGGAGGTCTTAGTATAAATACTTTCTTCTAAGACAGTATTATTATTATTTATTGGTACATATTTGGAAGTTATTATATCAGGATGTTTTCTTTAAAACCCTTCATAATTTCTGTTCCTGCTTTAGCAGAATAGTTTCCTTTCATAAAATGTCTAAGTGGATTTTTCTTACAGATAACTGATGCTGATTCTATGTGATCCACCAAGTGCAGAGTCTGTGACCTTTAGGTCAAGCTACTTCCTTGCTCTGGAGGGCTCAAGTTCATGTCTACCAAATCTTCCAGGAGAGTGTACTGAGTGAGAAGGAATCCCAGCCATTCAAGAACGAATTCAAGCCATAGGAGTGGCAGGAAGGAGAAAGCAGAATGTCTTGGGAGGGTCACATGGAGAAAGGAAGAAACAGGTGGTAGAAGAACAGAGAGGAAGAGGGATGAGGAAGCTGGTGAAAGGTGACAGGAAAAGAGGTCCCCAAACCCTCCAGCAGTCCAGCTCATAGCAGGGAGAAGGAAAAGAGCTTTTTTTTGTTTTTAAATGTGTTTTGCACTTTTTGGTGTAATTATATTGCAAAATTGTTAAAAGAATTTCCTTTAGAATTATTATTTATTTGGGATTTCAGGTGTCTGTGCAAGCGCGCGCGCGCACACACACACACACACACACACACACACACACACACACACAGGAGAATATATGTGTGCATCCTCACTAGGTCCTGCCTGCTTGTTGGCACAGTCTGCTGAACAGAACAGCTCTAGGATGTTATGTCTTTTGCTGCTATTACAGAAAGTTGGGGAGACCAAAGGCTATAGGTGTGCTGGGAGACACCTGCCTGAGGAAGGGGAGAGAGATCAGAGCTTCAAGCAGGTCAAAGACAGAGACGTCTTCCTGAGAATGAGTCAGGGCTGTGGTTTGACATGGGAGAATCTGAGATCTGATGCCCAACAGTGTTGTATGAAGGGCTCAGTGGGGACACAGGGACACGGTGAGGACTGTGGCAGCTCCCCTTTCCACGACAAATGCAACACTACTCCTGAAGCCTTTCCTGAACACCCAGGCTCCATGCTGAGTTCATCACATGTTCCATGATGCCTCCTTTCCCTGTGTATTCACCAGATTTTCAGTCCCAGGAACACAGATACTATCTGATATAATTTATTCCTCAACACTTGAGAAAGTCACTAAAAGAAATTGTGAGGTAAATCCTCCTGGTGACACTGTGCATCTGTGGGGTCCTACCATCCTAAGACAATCAAAGTTGGCACAGAAATTGGTGGACATCTGGAACAGAGGCTTCTGTATCTGCCATTTTGCCCTTCAGAGGGATTCTGGATGTCACAGAACCATGAGTCCTGTGGCTTTCTGCTTCCTGTTTGTACCTCACTTGTATGTTTCTCTTACAGATACAAACTCTCTTAGTTGCAACTTCATCATCAAGGCTCTTCCACACACAGAGAAATTTGGTTTAAAGCACAGTGCTCAGTGGATGGAGTCCCTTTCCTCCAGTATGATAATAACACCAAAGCCTTGCCTTTGGGTGAATGGGAAAGGCTGCAAATGCCACTCCTGTGTGGAAAGATATGATACAAAGGCTGGGATATATGGGGCATGAGCTCTGGAAAATGATCACAGCTACCAAAACCAAGATCAGGGATAAATGTGGATTGAGTACAGAGGCAGAGGCAGCTAGCAGGAGAGAGGAAGGGCAGAGCACATGTGGGAATGAGATGGCCAATGTATCTGTGTACAAGAGCTGAGCATTGGCTCAACCTGGGAAGCATCTGGTACCCAGTGGGTAACAAAGAGCGAGTCATGTGGGAATGACACTGGCTCACAGCCGGTGGAAAAAGTCTTCACCTTTGAGGAGGTGATGGATCTGTGAGAAGTGAAGAATGATGGCTTTGTATGTGGTTGGCAGGTCAGCCCACTCTACAGGCCACCATGCTTTCTCAGCACGAACAAGGACAAGTCATTGCTGCCTCCTGGCTATTTAACATCAGTGGAAAGCACTTCATCTTGGATACAATGAGCATGAACTGGACACACATTAGTCTTGTAGCAATTCAGGATGATGAGCAATTCAGAAGAGATCTCAAGATAATCTCCACAGCAGACTGCAGTCACTGGCTCAAGGAACTTTTAAAGCACCACAAGGAAAAGCCAAGTAGGTATTACCTAGATCATTAGAAAGCAACTCCATCAAATTTGATAAACTGGGTGTGTGATTTCTTGGTTGTCTTTCTGTCTGGGGAGTCAGAGATGACCACAAGGATTTCTCTTTCCCATCACACGTCCTAATGTTTCTCATTCCCTATTAAGCAATGGCCCAGGCACTACATGGTCTGCTAATGGGCCCTAAGTCTGTGTGCATCACTGTAAACTTCCAGCCTTTCCATCCTCACTTAGAGCTTCTCTTCCACCAGGTCCACATCACTTTGAAAGTCTTCACTATCTTTATCTGGCAACAATTAAACAACAGCAATCATGCCAACATCCAGAAAGTTCTACCTACAGTAAATATGTCACTTTGTTTCATGGTGAGATAGACATTTGCTTTCTTTGGTAATGAAATAAACTCTGCAAAGACATCATACACACAACTCCACTCCACTCTCTACTCAGGAGCTTATAGTTATTATACATGAGTTCTTCAGGCTGCCTGGGGAGAGAAGGTGCTGATGGAGAGATGTGATTTTAGTTCTATCCATAAATTCCTATTTTTTTAAAGGACCAACATCAAAGACACCAGATATCACCCAGCATCCATCAACCGTGAACACCACCCAGACTCCATCTACCAGGCAGTGTCCCAATATCAGTAAGTCAACTACCATGGAAGCGTCATCACCATCACTGTCATCCTTATTATTTGTATTTGCATTTGCATTTCCATGTATGTGAAGAAGAAATGTTGTACACAAGAAGGTAAGGAGCAGGCTGGGGTATCCCTCTGGTTCTTGGTAGGGTTAGTCTGCTGAGAACTTGGGGCAGGTGTCCCACTGGGTATCATAGATGTGAATTACTGTCTTCATATGTGTGTACCAAGGCCCTTACCTACTGAGCCATCTTCCCATCCCTCCAACACTGACCTTTGGGCAGTCTGATTACCAGTTCAATATACTATCTTCTTCTCAGACATGAGAACTAAATTTCACAAGCTTCCAAACACCTCACTTGCATTCACTCCTGTCATGACCCTTATAGGGACCCTTACCATGTACTCATCCCAAAAACAATGGAAAAGCTATTTTTACACAATCAACTAGGACTGCCCATTTACTGTTTCTGTCTCACTTATGAATCTTGTGCCACATGCAATTGAGTGGCTGTTGAACTCAGAAATGGTCGGGTGACCTGTTTTTTTCATTTTTTAAATCTTTAAATTTAATTTTGCATTCTAACCACAGTTTTTCCTCCCACGGTCCTCAACGCCCCCCCCCCCTGCAGCTCACCCCGAGTTCATTCCACCTAATGGGTAAGGGCTCCCATGAGGAGTCAAGAAAGTCAAGCAAATGTCCTTGTATATGACTGAGCACCCTTTGGGAAAATGTCCAAGAGTGATATCCCTGGGTCTAGAGGTAGATTGATTCCCACTTTTCTTAGAAACTGCCATACTGATTTCCACAGGGGCTGTACAAATTTGCACTCCCACAAGCAGTGGAGGAGTGTTCCCCTGACTCCTCACCCTCTCCAACATAAGCTGTCCTCAGTGTTCTTCCTCTTACCCATTCTGGCAGGGGTAAGATGGTATCTCAGAGTAATTTTGATTTGCATTGCTCTGATGATTAAGAATGTTGAGCACTTCCTTAAACGTCTTTTGGCCATTTGAGTTTCTTCTGGTGAGAATTCTGTTTAGCTCTGTACCCCATTGTTCAATTGTGTTATTTTGTATTTTGATTCTAGTTTCTTGAATTCTTTATATACTTTGGAGATCAGTCCTGTCCGATATGGGGTTGGTGAAGATCTTTTCCCATTCTGTAGGCTGTCGTTTTGTGTTATTGACTGTATCCTTTGCCTTACAGAAGTTTGTCAGTTTCAGGGGGTCCCATTTATTGATTGGCACTCTCGGTGCCTGTGCTACTGGTGTCATATTTAGGAAGTGGTCTCCTGTGCCAATGTGTTCAAGGCTACTCCCCACTTTCTCTTCTATCAGTTTCAGTGTTCCTGGATTTATGTTAAGGTCTTTAATCCATTTGAACTTGAGTTTTGTGAATGGGGATAGATACGGATCTATTTGAATTCTTCTACATGTTGACATCCAGTTATGCCAGCAACATTTGTTAAAGATATTTTCCTTTTTCCTTTATACCATTTTGGATCCTTTGTCAAAAATCAGGTGTTCGTAGGTGTGTGGATTAATGTCAGGGTCTTCAATTCTATTCCATTGATCCACCTGTCTGTTTATGCCAATACCAAGCTGTTTTTATTACTATAGCTCTATAGTAGAGTTGGAAGTCAGGGATGGTGATGCCCCCAGAAGTTCCTTCATTGTACAAGATTATTTTACCTATTCTGGGTTTTATTTTTCCATATGAAGTTGAGTATTGTTCTTTAAAGTTCTGTGAAGAATTGTGTTGAGATTTTGATGGGGATTTCACTGAATCTGTAGATTACATTTGGCAGGATTGCCATTATTTCTATGTTGATTCTACCTATCCAAGAGCATGAGAGATCTTTCCATTTTCTGCTATCTTCCTTAATTTCTTTCTTTAAAGACTTGAAGTACTTGTCATACAGGTGTTTCATTTGTTTGGTTAGAGTTACCCCCAAGATATTTTATGTTGTTTGTGGCTATTGTAAAGGGTGATGTTTCTATGATTTCTTTCCCAGTACATTTATTATCTCTATATAGGAGGGCTACTGATTTTTTTTTTAGTTAATGTTGTATCCCAGCACATCACTGAAGATGTATATCAGCTGTAGGAGTTCCTGGGTAGAGTTTTGGGGATCATTTATGTATACTATCATATCATCTGTGAATACTGATAGTTTGACTCCTTCCTTTCTAGTTTGTATTCCCTTTAACTAATTTTGTTGTCTTATTGCTCTAGCTAGAACTTCGAGTTCTATATTGAATAGATATGGAGTAGACACATTGTGTTAATGACCATTGTGCAATAGCCAGTTATGACATCATTGGAAGCAAAGTACTATTGAAATTTGGTGAGAGGGAATCACAGGTCCTTCTAACAAAGATACCAGGTAACACAGCAATACTGAATAAAAATGGTAAGTATAATGCATTTTCTGGGTAGTTTTATGTCAAACTGACATAAGCTAAATTCCTCTGAGAGGAGGGAACCTCAATTTAAAAATGCTTCCATAAAATCAGGCAAGCTTACAGGTCATGTTCTTAATTATTGATGGATGGCAGAGGGCTCCTTCCATGCTGGTTGTTCTTTTCTATAAGAAAGCAGGCTGAGCAAGCCATGAGAAACAATCCAGTAAGCAGCACCCACCCATGGCCTCTGCATCAGCTCCTGGCTCCAGGTTCCTGCCCTGTTTGAGTCCTGTCCTGATTTCCTTCAACTGGTGAACAGTGATTTGGAAGTGGAAGCCAAATGAACTCTTTCCTCCCCAAGTCCCTTTGGTCGTGATGTTTCCTCCCAACACTACTAACCCTAACTAAGACAAGTTGATACCAAGATAGTGTGATAGTGTTGTGACAGACCTACCCATGGGTTGTGGGGAGGACTGTAGGACTTTGGAACTCTGGAGTAGAAAAGCCATCTCATGTTCAGAGTTTACTGGAGCATTCTTTAGGAGTTTGGAAGATAAGAATATGGAAAGTAGTGAAGAAAACAGGCCTAACTTGTGAAGTGTAGGAAAGAGGACTCTACTATGCCATTTGAATTAAGAGTCAATGGTTCTGGTTATCTGGGGCTGAAGAATCAGCTCTGATTAACAAGGTACCAGAACTACTAGAGTAGGACCTTTGCTTTGCTAGGGAACTCCATGTTGCTCAGCTGGAGCTGAGAAATTAGAAATGATTATGAAGAGACCAGCATCTTTAGGTGAAGTCTTCTGGGAAGTGTTTCCTGATAGTCAGCACCGAGGCTATGTTCCAGACATGGCCAAGGTTGTATCTCATGCTGGCAGCTGAACTTGGTCATGTAAGATCCTCCCAGGTGGTGCTATTTTTGAAGGTGTGAGGGGTCATGGAGGGCAGCTGAGGCTTGAGAATGTGTGCCAGAGTTAGACTCCATGCAAACAACCCAGGATAGGCTACTAGTGAAAGCACAATTGCAGCAGAAGACCCCAGTATTTTGGAGATGCCAGTAACATGGGATGACCACCAAGAACAGCAATAGTAGTGAATGGGCCAGCCAGCTCCTAGAAGACAAGTTTGTGTGTCAGAGGGTGAAGTGGAGAAGCTGATGGTGTGCAACCCATAGTTCAATCATGAACCCTGTGTCCAGGTTCTCACTGGGGACTCCTCTTCTCAATCAAGACTTTGTAGTGAAGCCAGACTCCTAAAGATTGGATTGAAAACAAAGTCTAAGGAACTGCAGAATGTAAGAGCTTCAGGAAAGGGGAAGTGTAATGAAAGTCCCAGCTGAGCAACCAGAGACAAAGAAAAGCAGATGTCATCCCCAAAAGACAGCAGAGATGTAAGATGTCTAGTGTTCCATTGCTGTGTAGAGACAACATAACCATGGCCACTCTTATAAAGAAAAGCATTTGTTTGGGGCTGGCAACCATGGCCACTCTTATAAAGAAAAGCATTTGATTGGGGCTGGCTTACAGTCTCCAGGGTTTAGTTCATTGTCACCATAGCAGGGAGTGTGGCAGCATGCAGCAGACATGGTGCTGAAGAAGTAGCTGAGAGTTCTACATCAAGATCCACAGTCACAGGAAGAGAGGGAGATGCTGGGCCTGGCTTGGGTTTTTGAAATCTCAAAGCCCACCAGCAATGACACACTTCCTCCAACAAGGCCACACCTACTCCTGTTGGGGTAGCTTGTCTACCTCTGTGAGTAGCTTGTCAACCAATAGCCACGGGTGCATCCTGTTCTCTAGTCCTGGCTTCAGCCCTGGCCTTGCCCACCAGCTCTTAGAGCTGGGGTTTTTCCACTGTGCTGTAAGTGTATATAAGGCTGCTCTCTTCCCTGAAATAAAGTTGGACAGACACATAGACAAACAGCCAGCCAGATATCTTTGCTTCTGTTTTTGTTGTTGTTTGTTTGTTTTGGGTTTTGTTTTTGTTTTTGTTTTTTGAGACAGGGTTTCTCTGTGGCTTTGGAAGCTGCCTGGAACAAGCTCTTGTAGTCCAGGCTGGTCTCAAACTCATAGAGATCCACCTGCCTCTGCCTCTGCCTCTGCCTCTGGAGTACTGGGATTAAAGGCATGGGCCACCACAGCCCAGCCTGTCTCTGCTTTTAATTAAATCTCCAGGCTTTCTCCTGATACTTGGACTTAGTCGTGGCAAGGACATCACAAGTGGAGATCACACCTAGATCAGGAAATAAAGGAGACCCTGAGAAATCGCCCTTGGAAGGCTGGTGCCAGCAAGTAAGGTTTATGATGGTAGATTGGTAAAGGTACTGGAAGGGTGCCTCAACTCCTGAGAGAGTTGGATTGGAAAGAGAAGCACTGTTTTAAAAAGAAAATGACAGGTAAAGTTTTAAAAAGAAAATGAAAAGTAAAGTTTTAAAGAGAAAATGAAAAGTAAAAAATACACAGAGTCCAGATACTGTATGCTATTGTGCTGTCCTTGAATTGTTCAATTGCCCAGGAAAGAATAACTGCTAAAATACGCTTGATTGTAAATGCTGCTGGATTAATTCAACTTATATATTTCAAAAATATTTTGACTTCAAAATTTAAGTATAAGGACAGGTTACTTTGGAAAAGAATTTCTGCTTTTGTTTCCACAGACAATGAAAATCTGTGGATTCCTTCCAGACTAACATGGTTTGATGTAGCAAGACCCCCTGAAGCAATGGCCAGGTGATTCAACATTGAAGACACCTGGGACAATGCAGTCGCAGACCAGTACACGCAGAATTTCTGGGTTTTCTTAGGATTCCCATGGTATTTCCACACTCCCAATCAGCAGGAAGCCCTTTGGAAAGAATGACGCCCACATTCCCAAATATTATTTATAAATGTGTGTTTTCATTTAAATGGGGTTGGTCATAAATGGTAATGACCTACAGCAGGCCATCCCAGGCACAAAGGTGAAAGGCAAGGAAAGCCAAGGTCAAAACCTAGAGAGCTCACAACCTTGAGAGCTGCTGCCATGGCTGATGCTTAGCCATGTGTATAGAGAATGCTAATTATATAAAGAAGGGGGAGATGTTGTTTCCCAGCTGCCACAGGGTCTCTGTGAGTTGCTTGTCAGCCAATAATCACAGGTGCATCCTGTTCTCTAGTCCTGGCTTCAGCCCTGGGGCTTTTCCACTGTGCTGTAAGTGTATATAATGCTGCTCTCTTCTCTGGAATAAAGATGGACAGAGACACATAGACAAAGACAAACAGCTGGCTGGCTATCTCTGCTTCTGTTTTGTTTGTTTGGTTTGGTTTGGTTTGGTTTTTCAGTTTTTCAAGACACAGTTTCTCTGTGGCTTTGAAGGCTGCCTGGAACCAGCTCTTGTAAATCCACCTGCCTCTGCCTCCGGAGTGCTGGGATAAAAGGCGTGGGCCACCACCACCTAGCCCGTCTCTGTTTTTAATTAAATCTCTAGGCTTTGCCTGATACTTGGACTTTGTCGTGGCTTGGATGACACATACCCCCAACAAGGACACACCTCCAAATCCTTCTAAGTAATGCCATGCCCTGATGACTTAGCATTCAAATATATGAGGCAATTCTTCAAACCATCACACAAGCTCGCCTCTTCAATTTCCCTCCTGAGTTCTGCACCTCCTCTTCAGACCTGTGGTTGGATTTGTAAAGTTTGTCCTTCCCTACATTTCTACAGAGCATCTTGTACAAAGCCAGCATCTACAGACCCAGGATGTCAACAGCTGTGAGACAAAGCCTGTCAAACTATTCTACTCTGTCTGCTGATATCAAGGCCGAGACATGATCACACAAACTTACTGAGTCTTATGATAACTGGTGTTGTACCAGAGACTTTACTTGGGGATACACACACACACACACACACACACACACACACACACACACACACACACACCCCAGAATAAGAACCTATGATAGACCAAAGTACCAACAGCAGGATGGTTTAACTTGGGGATTTTCTTTAAGGTGACTAACATGAGTGGGGGGAGGAGTTACAGGAGCTGGGATGAATTCACAGCAGCTGCATCACTGCAGAGCCCACCTCAACACAGGGGTCACTCATGGAACAGCACAGCTGAATCTGAAGCTAAACTATACAGTGTAATCCCCGTCTACAGCCTGCTTTGCCCTCTAAAACTTCAATTTCACTTTGTCAAACACAGGAAGTTGCTTATTTCCTGACTCTAAGGAAGAAAGGTGTGGCCAAACTACATAAAATCAGAAGCCATGAAGTTTCAAGATGCTTATGTATCAAAAACTTTATAAGTCCAGCTTCTAAAATTTTCACTCAGGGTTCAAAAAAAAAAAAAAAAAAGGATAACTACAAATAAGTGAGGTAGCTAAAATCTGAGGGAAAAAGAAATTGACTCACACACAATTGCTCCTCTGCATGTTCTTTGTTCTCCTCTCTTTGTCTCCTGCTGTTCTTGAAGGACCAAAAATTCAAATTAATAAAAGTTTATAAAGGAAAATTTAACTCCTTAAATCAGGAGTGCTATGACTGAAGATGCCTGATCCCCTGCTCTCAGAGAAGCAGAGGTGACTGCCCACCACTCCTGTTAACATTCCTTTGCTAATTGCTGGTTGTAAAGATTCTCCAGCCCAGGGGATAATTGACAGACCCTGTAACCCCCCCCCAACCCTATGCTCTGTCTTATCTTAGTCAAATGTATCTCCCTTAAAATGTATAGTTACTGACTAACTCTGTACTTTGTATGACCTTAAGTAACTAAAGAAACTCTGTAATTTGTGGCCTTCAACTAAAGGACCCCAGCCTAAGATGTTTCTTTGCAGATTGCAGTCGGCCACCTGAAATGTGCCAATCAGAACTGTTACCCTTGCTCACCCCAGACCCCATCCTTTTGCAGTTTTTGCCTTTAAGAAGCCCCTAGCTCTCAGCTCGGGGTCCAGCTCCTCTGCTCCTGTGTGAGTAACTGCTGGGCCCCAACATGACACACTGGTCACTGAATAACAAAGCCTCTTGCTGTTTTCATCAAGTTCTCTTCTCTGCCTGGTGACTGGGGGGTCGCTGTTCACCCTGGGATCCCACCACGTGGTGGTCTTTCATTCTGTTACAGTTTCTGTCTATCTCTGCATCTCTTTGTCTCTCGAATTCTTTCTTTTTTCTCTCTAACTCTCTTTTCTGTTTCTTTGTCTCTCTATATCTTGTCTTCCCCCAGTGTTTGGGGGTACAATTATATATACATTTGCAACAGTAATTCATTTTACAATACAATGTGAGGCTTGAGTTACCTAGGACTGTAGGTCAAAGAGAGGGTCTAAGATTAATTTGCCCAAGAAACAAAACCTGGCACCTTCCAGTGCTCTGGCCTCAGTGATGGCACAGGCCTTCAGGAAAGTTTGCTTTTCCCTGAAGATGAGCAAATGGGCTGATTACCTTCTTGGGGGAAACAGAAGGGAACAGTAAATCTCTGAGCTAAAATCTTGTGTTAATACAACAAGAAGTTTGAGAATCTTTTAGTACAGGGTTAGTTTAGGTTATTGCTTCTCTATCAGCTAGTGAGGTAGTCAAGGGTATGCTTACCTTTTTCTAGCCATCTAGGCAGCCATGAATCAACACCTTTGGACATGTTCTATGTCCTTGGATATCTGGGAATGTCTTAGATTGGATTCATTTGCCTCAGCCCTAAACACTGACCAAATGTCTTTCAATAAAGTTAATTCAGGAAGGCAGATCTCTGCAATTACAATGGAGAGGGGAACAAGGACCTTATAGTGGGAAACAGGCCTCATACATAGCTAAAAAATATAATCAGTAAACTAGCAGCTGTTAATGGTGAACAGGTTTTACACATAGCTAGGGACTGTAATCAGTAAACTCCAAATGCATGGGAGAAGTTTGTTCCCAGTAAATAATCAGAGGGTGCTGGACTCTGGGAAGTAGATCCTAAGTTTGTTACAGAAAGGAATAACCTACCGGAAGAATCTACAGCAAGACACAGCCAATTCATTCACAACATAATAATGCCAGGTACACCTTTGTACTGGTTTCATCCATCAGAAGAATCCTTTTTTCTAACTTATTTGTGATGTAGCAGCTGTATAATTACTGTGTGATCTTGCGGCTTATAGCACATAAACCAAAGATAAACTTAAATTCACCGATGTGCTGAAAGGACCAGCTCCCCGTTTTGGCAGTCATAACAGCCTAACATGTACTTGCCTGACCTTGCCTTGGTCACTAGGAGGTCAGATGCCTGCCTCGTGGCAAGGAACCAATCAGAAGTTAGCTGATGGTGCTATGTTTTACAGCTCTGAGTTTGCTTTATGGACAAGTGCACAGCAATGAGGTGCAGAACATAGGGACCGCCCTGGGAGGGCCTCTGGGCCATAACAACCAGTTGACCAATCAACACAAGGCAGGTCCTCCAAGATTGGAGGCACACCAATCCTGAGCCTGTGTGTACCCCTAGACACTCCCCTTATGCTATCCTATGAGATCTTTGTCCCATGGTTTCTTGGGGTCTTTTCCCAGCCATCTGCCATGGTGAGTGGATGAAAGGCCTGAGCTAACATGGGGTTAGCTCGTTAAACAACTGCAATAAAGCCTCTTGCTACTTGCATCAAGTCCTTGCCTCTGCCTGGTGATTGGGGTCTCCACATTCCCCAGTGCTCACCACGTGGTCTCACCCCATGGGAGTCTTTCAGTCCATTACAGCTGTGGACCTCAGTACTCCTCTCTCAGGGCTTGAGAGAAGTTCACAACAAAGACAAAAAAGGGGGTTGGTACAGAAGACCCAGCATGTTTTTTCCTGACATTTCTAGAACACTCCTTCTTGGAAGAACAAAATATATGATGTGTTTCAATATATGTTGGGATAGCCACCAAAAGGGACTTTATTTTTCTCGGTTTTGTTGAGTGCCACTCTGAAAGATCATTTTTGAGCCACCAAGTAGAGTTCAAAAAATTATAAAGTATCCACTGTTGTGGAATACTATTTAAAGATGTGCTACATTCTTTTATGCAAGATAATATTTGTTTAATGATGCAAAGATGTGTTGCATTCTTTTATACTATAGAACAAGTGTTTAATAAGCAAAGATGTGTTGCAGTCCTTTATGTGGCATTTGTTTAACTCTGAAGCTATGTTACATCACCTGCCTAATAAAATACCTGATTGGTCTAATAAAGAACTGAATGGGCAATAGCTAGGCAGGAGAGAGAAATAGGCATAGCTGGCTGGTAGAGACATAAATGAGAGAGAAAAGAAGAGGGAGGATCAAAGAGAAAGAGGAGAGGACACCAGGGGCCAGACACACAGCCACATGGCCACCGATGGAGTAAGAAATAAAGAAGGAATATAGAATAGAAAAGATAAAAGTACAGAGGCAAAGGGTAAATTGAATAATTTAAGAAAAGCTGGCTAGAAACAAGACAATGTAAGGCTAGGCATTCATAATAAAGAATAAATCTCTATGTATTTATGTGGGAGCTGGGTGGTGGAGCCCAAAAGAGCAAGGAATAAAAAAGACCAACTACAGTGGACAGCAGAAAAACCATGCTATGAAATAAAAAAATAAATTAAAAATGCTATCTGAACACAATAGCAATAAATATGAAATCATCAGCAAGAAGATATATGGGAAATCACCAAACACTTCAGTGTCAAAGAAATGCTTCCATATAACTCCATGTTAAACAATAAATTAATAGAAAAACTAGAAAATGTTTTAACATGAGAAAAAATGAACACCTAGTTTTTAAACACAATGAAAACTTTAATCCTATAGCAACTGGGGAGAACATCTTAGTAGGCGTCTTGGACCAGCTCTGGCAACCCAGGCTTCCAATAAATAGAATAGCAGGAAATTTCTGCAATGGTGGGAAGCTTTCAGGTTGAACATTCTTTGGAGCCTGATTCTTGCTAAATCTCACCTGATGTCATGAGAACTTAGCTCGTCCTGCGTGGGCAACAAGCAGAGGAGCAAAGTGACAGGGGCCTTGTAGGTTAGGGTGACAATAATATAACCACAGGGACACATTGGTGGACACTCAGCATTTTCTAAATTGAAAGGTTGTGTTTATACAGTCATTACAAATGTTGAAAAGATAAACTTAAAAAATAGAGACTGCATCCCGGACACAAATATGTATGAAACTAATGGTTTGACATATGAACACTATGCTGTAGGAAAAGATGGGAAAATCATTTTCTCACGTGAAGAAAATAAAATTTCTGATAGAGAAGCAACTGTAATATATTATATCACTGATATAATTATATATTATAATATTAATATATAATGTGTTGCATATTATATATTATATAATATATTATTAAATATTATGTTACAACTGTAACATATCATTTGACTTGAGAGATGTATGAGTATCATGCTACAGGTAATAACTGAAAAATCACTTTCTCAACCCCATCAAATTGAAATTTCTGATAGAGAAACAACTGTAAATATTATTTGACTTAGATGAAACTGAACATGAAAAATAAATGTGCACATTTATCAAAAGACCATAATGCAAGCAGAATCCCCCAGTGGTGGACAGATGCAGTAGTGATCCCCATGCAGAATCTAAGAACTCAGTTCTGAGAGCAGGAGCCATGACTGAAGGGCGTTGATTGAAATATGGGAATTCTGGAGGGAATGAGGCCCATGACATTCCTCCTCATTACACAGTGAATGTCACAACAGATGCCTGGAACATTGTTAGACAGTGCAACTCACAGAGACAGAGAGAGAGAGGCAGAAAAGTTAATTTGCTATAGAAAGAGGCAGATCTGAAGAGGTGACGGTGGTAATGAATTGGCTGCTGTAGGTGGCCTGCTTGCCACCTGGAGCCATGGTGATATCCAGTCCCAGACGGCTGCCAAGGCCCATGCTGGGTCCGTAGCCCTGATGAGGTGGGGTGTCTGTGGATGTCCTTGAATCTGTTACCACTGAAGGCCATGTAGATGACCGGGTCTGGGCCACTCCCCAGGGACATGTTGGTGTCTGGTGCCACTGATCTTCCTTTCCATCAGCCTCAAACAGATGAATCTTGATGCTGCCAACATAGTATTTCACATTCTTTCACTCTGTGCTAGTCACTTGGCCCTTTTTTTATCATCTTGTACTGTTTTCTTGGTACTCCCTGGTGGGACTTGTCCTTACATGAAACTACTTGAACTAGAGACTGGAAAAGAACATGGTCATGTACCCATCCCTAGCATAGGGAACACAATGACCAGATCTCCTTAGTGGGAGTGTGAAGCTTTTACACTTGTGTATATAAATGGCAATATTCAAATATCTTGGTTATCACTAAAGGAAACCTATAACTACTAATCATAGGAAACAGAAATTGAGGACTATCTGTTTAGTAGAAGTCATGAAAATTGGAACACAGCCCTAGACCTTAGCACAACTGACTCCATGATGGTAACTCTGTTCATGCTGTAAAACTCAGCACACAGACAGCACTCACTACTTACCAAACTAAAACAAAGGCCTAATCCTTTAGCTTCTGTAGTTCTGCTTCTGGCTAACTGTTCTTGTTAACTGAAGTTTGTCCAAAGACAGCATGGGTTTTTTGTGCTTAAACGCTCTGCCTGAGAAAGGCTTGGTGCTGCACTGGGATCCCAAACACCCAGTGTAGTTGCTGACCAACTAATAAAGTGTTTCTATTTTCTTAAATCCATGTCTGAGCCATCTCCTCTGGTAAGTACCCCACAACATTGCTGGAAGTCCCATGGAGATCCCAGAGCAAGTCCTCAAGGCACCAGATGTCTCAGAGCCCCTTGGAGCAGGGAAGAATGTGATGGCCAAAGTGCTTTTAAGGCATTGGTCCTCAAACTGTTGCTCACAACCCTTTGCCGGTTGAAGGACCCTTTCAAAGAGGTCACACACCAGATAACCTGTATATCAGACATTTGCATTGTAATTATAACAGCAGCGAAATTACAGTTATGTAGGAGCAATAACAAAAATTTTAAAATTGGGGTCACCACAATATGAGGATCTATATTAAAGGATCACAGCATTAGAAATGTTAAGAGCCACCATCCTAGGGAGTATGCAACCTCAGTCCTGTGTCCCCGGGGCTCACTTTGGTCAATTGCTGCCTCTTGCTTCAGAGGAATCTGAAGTCTCTGTAAGATGAATAATAAAAAAGTAGAGCTAGATATTGGGGTTCAAGCTGAATATCATAAAAGCAAAGCAGTCAGCTGGTAGCTCTTATCTCTACCAAGGCTGAAGTGGAAATAACGTCTTCCCTGTGATTGGAAACTAAATCTCACATGAGACCCTCTCTAGTGTTGGGAGTAAAGACCTGAGCTCTGTTACTCTTTTAGACTGATTCACTCTTGTGTAGCCCAGGGTGGTCTTGAACTCAGATCCATCTGCCTCTGTTACCTGAATCCTGGGATTAGTGTGTACTACCTCTGCCTGGCCTCTATGGCTTGTGGCTGTCTTTGCATTCTGATCCCCAGGCAAGTTTAATTAAATCATAAACAATATATCACATGTCTCTACTCCAAAAGGAAACAAATTAGAAAGTAGCCTAGTCTGGCACATCTGTAGGTGTATCTGGTTAAGGCACTCTCTCTTTGGACACATAGGAGAGGTCTGACAAGGTCAGTGGTCCAGTGTGGGGAAGCTTGTGAGATGTTACAGGTTTCTTTTTTCTGTTCAGGTGTATGAATGTGTGGTGTTCACTACTGGTTTCTCTCTCTCTCTCTCTCTCTCTCTCTCTCTCTCTCTCTCTCTGTGTGTGTGTGTGTGTGTGTGTGTGTGTGTGTGTATCTGTCTGTCTGTCTGTCCATCTGTTTCTGTCGGTTCTAGTTCTCTGTATTGACCAATGTCTTTCTCTGGGATGAGAGCTCCCTGGCTTAAGATGTGTGCCTCTCCTGTTAGGGACCCTGATGGGGGAGGTCCTTCTGTGTACATGTTTGTCTTATTGGTTGATAAATAAAGTACTGTTTGGCCAAGAGGCAGCAAGTTAGGTGGGAGTAGGAGTCAATGAGGATTCTGGGAAATATAGTAGAGATCCAGGCAGGAAGTGACATAGCAGGCAGACTCATATATAAAAAAAGAGAAGACGTAAGGCACTCCCTTTTCTTTTGCTCCTGCTCTCTGTTCTGGAGTCACTATGTGACTGCCAGGAATACAGGACACATTCTGCCTGCATCCACCATAAGATAAGTCTTATGATTATGGCTGATAATTAAAACTGAGCTAGCAGATGAGAAATCCTAGTCATTGGCCAAGCAGTATTTGTACCTAATATAAGTCTCTGTGTGTTACTTGGGACCTTAACGAGGAGGTGGGTAGAACTTGGGTGGCCTGGCAGAAAGCACCCACATGGCAGCAGGGCTTGGGCGGCTTGGCGTTAAGATTTATCGTCACAGGACACAATTCTTTTTTGGTTTGGCAAAGTCACCCAGCAAGACAAAAACAAACAAAGCAAGAGAAAAAAGAACCCTCCATCTGTCCCACTCCCTGAGTGGAAGCACTTGCTTGGTTCATTGTTTGACTACTGCTCATGGTCAGGTTTGGTCTCTGTGTGGAGGTGAGGAGAGGCCAGGCTTCTCATCCAGGGCCTTCTGCCCTGAAAGTGGAATGCACACAGAGAGGGAGAAATAATTCCCCAGGTGAGTTCTCCCTGCTCCCCATGCCTCTTCTAAGCAGCCCTGGGGAGGAGAGAAGTTCCCCTGAACTGAACCCAAAGAAAAAGAGAAAGTTCCACTCCTTTCTCTTCAAGATTAATGTCTTCTTGTCAACTAATAGTTCATATAATTGGAAAACACAAAACCCACCATTCTCTGAAGAAGAGGGAAAAAGAAAGAAAGAAAACAACCCCAGGATGGGACAGGGGATCCCTGCCAGACACTGCAGCCTGGACAAAATGGATTCTTCCTTCTGTCCAACACTGACCAGGGAGACTTTAAACTATTTTCAACAAATAATTTTAGAAATGTTCAAGACAACAGCTAAAATGATTTCCTTTGTTATCCAGTAGACCCCAGATATTAGGAAAACATTATGAAAGTTACAAAAAAGTTTAAAAGTATAAGTAGGTCCCAGTTGTTGGAGATAGTTCAAAGGTATTTAAGGACAGATAACTGAGAGGGTTATAAACATCTGCTTCATTTGGAAGCGCCAAGGTTAAATACTTTTGACTGTAATATGTAGCTGTTGACCATTATGTAATGCCTTTATCTCTTGAGCCCTCAAGAGATAATGTAAATCAAGGTAACAGAGAGATAGACACTTCATATGTGTTAGGGTATTATTACAAAATAAATAT
This sequence comes from Cricetulus griseus, assembly GCF_003668045.3. Taxonomy (NCBI): domain Eukaryota; kingdom Metazoa; phylum Chordata; class Mammalia; order Rodentia; family Cricetidae; genus Cricetulus; species Cricetulus griseus. The sequence goes on along the minus strand of NC_048595.1, from coordinate 280,936,977 downwards.
CCTTAAGGATTTGCATTTGGAGAAATAGTGCCTCTCACATACAGTTGTCAGGATATTTTCTTTCTTTCTCTCTTTCTTTCTTTCTTCCTTTCTTTCTTTCTTTCTTTCTTTTTTGACAGGTTCTTACAACATAACTCTGTCTGGAATGGAATTTGCTATAGAGACCAGGCTGTTAATCTTTTATCTTTCATGCCTTCAAAGCCAGTAACAACAATGATGCTTACACATCGCCAAATTCAGTTGCCAGGTTAAGATGCCACCTGGCCCCACTGTTTTGAATTGCTCTGTGCTGACCCTGGGGAAATACTTTCCTATTGTCTCTCAATGGCACTGATCTCCTACAGATGAATCCTCAGCCCTAGCCAGATCAGGCAACAGTGATTCTTAGCCCAAATATCACACTATTATCCCCATCCCAAGCCTTACTAAAGCCCTTGCTCCCACCAGAAGCCTTCCACTATCCGAATTAATGTCAGTATCCAAGGACCCACAAGAATGGCCCATTAAACTCTGAGAGAGTGTTCAGGAGAGTTTCCAGCCACAAATTCCAAAGTCTTCATCCCCAAAGCACTACAGTCAGGTTATTACCGAGAAAGCCCTACTTCTCTGGGACCAATTTCTGCCTGGTTTCATTTCAGTTCTTGTGACAAAACACCATAACCAGACACAACTTGGAGGAGGAAAGCGTGACTCAGCATCTAATTCCAGGTTACAGTCCAGTTCATGGTTGTGTCAAGTTAACAGAGTGTACCATCACAGAGTACATGGGAAATCATCCCCTTTATTCCCTAAACCCATACTCTGCCCCAAATGGCTCTCTTACTTGTTCAATCTAGATGTCCACATTTTCTCTGTGAGGTGATGGGGAAAATTGAACACAGTGTAGTGTTCAATACTCATCCAGAAAACTTCTCTTTACAACAGACACTACTACAGAAAACCACAACCAATCAATATGCAGTGCTGTGGAGCACAGTCCCAATGGTTATATCTAAAACCACTCCCACGCCTAAGGCTGGGAAAATGTTGGGGACCTGGAGGTGGAAAGAGTGTAAGAGCCAGAGGATGAGGGACTTGCTGTGAGTAACATCAACACTGAAGTCTCAACAACCAGATGTGAGCTAATGTGACTTGAACAAGGAGGATCACAATGACCATACCAACTGCAGGGGTTCGAGGAGCCCAGGAGGACTCAACCTAACACAGAGACCTACAGGCAAATGAGTATAGCTGGGAGCAAGGGAGGTGGCCTCCCCAGAGTGGAGCTGTGGGGGTCCAAAATATATCAATTATAGTATTTTGGATACAGGCCTCAAACTCTATCCCAGGAGCTCGAATCTCAAATTGTCTTTTAGATGTTGGGTGGTTCCTACTGGATGGCTTAGCCTCAGTGGAGAATGTCTCCTAGTTTGCATAACAACAGACCTAGATGCACACTGAATATGTTCTGAGGGCTTGTTTACTGCCTAGGGACTGTTTAGGGACCTCTAGGATTAAAGGAAATATTTGATATCAGCTTTATACATGATAGTTAAAGGCCCCCTTAACAGACAGAGTAGGGCCCAGAATATAGGTTGGCCAGTTCAATGGCTCTGTTCCAGGAACTGGCTGACCACAAGGTTAGAGTGACTTTGTTCCAGGAACTGGCTGACCACAAAAGGTATTACCGGTTCAGAAACTCTGTTCCAGGAATAGGCTGACCATAAAAAGTTAGATTAGAATCTTGTAAACGATTTTTAAAAAAGAAGGGAGTTTCCCCTTGTGGTTTCCTCTCGGTACTTTCCACTGGTATTTTTGGTATTTTTCAGTAATGCCCTCCATAACCTTTTTTACCCTTTGGGTTATGGTCTTTTCCTTTAAATACCCCTTTTCCCAGCCATTCGGGGGTCAAACTCCTCTACCCCTTCATGGGATATGAGTTTCGGCCCCAGCGCGCTGGTTCCTGTTAATAAACCACGTGTGATTACAGCAAGGACAGTCTCTCGTGAGTTCTTGGGGGGGGGGTTGAGTTATCCCGAGACGGTGAGGGTCTCCCCTCTCTGGGGGTCTTTCATTTTGGGACTTGTCCGGGATTTGCGACCACCTTCATCTCCGAAGACCCACTTGGAGGTGAGATATACTGTCTGTGTCTTTGTGTTTTTGTGCCGGCTGAAATCTGGTTCTGTGCTTTGCAGTCACTCGAATCTCTCGGAGAGCTCTCCTCTCGGGAGGAGACAGAGAGTGTGATCAGCAGACATGCTAGGAGATCACCAACTGCTGCCCTGGGAGACGTCCCGTGAGGTCTGGGGGAATCTCAGGGATGCCTGGGAGATTCCTGTCAGGGTGCCGGTGAGGGTACGGTAGTTCTCCTGGATTGGGGAAATTACATGCCTTCCCGGCCAACTGTATTTCTGGAGTGGTTTTGTCTGTTTAGGTGGAGACAGACATCTGCCAGCTTTTGTCTGTGTGTCTTGGGTTTTTGTTGTTTCTTATTTGTGGCTTTGATGATGGGACAGACTGTGACGACTCCCCTGAGTTTGACTTTGGACCATTGGACTGAAGTTAGGACAAGAGCACACAATTTGTCAGTTGAGATTAAGAAAGGACCATGGCAGACTTTTTGCTCCTCGGAGTAGCTGGCCTTTGATGTTGGCTGGCCTCCGGAGGGCACTTTTGACTTAACCATTATTCTTGAAATTAAAGCCATTGTCTTTCAGAAAGGACCTGGATCCTATCCTGATCAACAGCCATACATTACTGTATGGCAGGATTTGGTCCAGAATCCCCCACCTTGGGTAAAACCCTGGGTGCAAGGGCAGAAGCCAGGCTCCCAAGCCCAGGCTCCCCGAAAGAGCACAAACCGCAACCTGAAGCTCTGCCTGAGAATCGACCTTCAGCTCCTCCTAAAATCTATCCCGAGATAGAGGAGTCATCTGAGTGACCGAGCCCTCCACCACCTCCTTACTGGCTGCCCCAGGTGCCTGATTCTGGTGCTAGTGGCAGCGCGCGGAGGGTGGGGGGGGGCTGCAGCAGGCACCCAGAGCTGGCCCCCTCAGAGTCCTGCACAAGGTCCTGCACAGGGTCCTGGAGGACCAGATTAGACAGTGGTGCCTATGGACCTCCAGCGGACCCACCCAACCTTCAGCCCCTCCAGTGTTGGCCATTTTCCTCTGCTGATCTTTACAATTAGAAAACTAACCACCCCTCCTTTTCAGAGAATCCCGCCAGCCTGACGGGATTGATGGAGTCCTTAATGTTCTCCCACCAAACCACCTGGGACAACTACCAGCAGCTTTTACAGGTCCTCTTCACTACCGAGGAGAAAGAAAGGATCCTGTTAGAAGCCCGGAAAAATGTCTCACCCACAAGCAGGGAAGTGTGGGGGTCCTGAGTCCTTCTACTGTAAGGCATGGGGATGTGAGACTACTGGTAACACCTGGTGGAAACCTTCTTTGTCTTGGGACTTGTTTATGGTTAAGAAAAACCATACTGATAAGCCTACCTGTTCTTCCATAAACTCTAGGGTCGAACAGATGATGAATGGACCCTGTAGCAGAATCCTTTACTGTGATCCCCTAAATGTAACTTTTACAGACTCTGGAAAGGGATCGCAGGAATGGGTTAGGGGCATGAGTTGGGGATTAAGATTCTGTGTGTCAGGAGAAGATCCAGGATTGGTTATGAAACTGAGACTTAAGATAGAGAGTCCCTCTCCTCTACCAGCTGGGCCTAACAAAGTTTTGCCTGATCAGGGCCCTCCTGCCCCAGTACTCCCCAAAGGAACTCGTGTTCCTCCTGGGGATATGACCCTTAGCCCTGCACCTATGTCAACCTTAGGAAACTTCTTTATGGCAATGCCTTCCACTGGACAGAGACTGTTAAATTTGATACAGGGGACTTTCTCCATGCTAAACAGCCCTAACATGATGGAGTCTTATTGGCTCTGCCTCGCTTCAGGACTTCCTTATTATGAAGTAATTGCAGTGTCTGGGACCTTCAATAACACCACTAGTCTAGATTCTTGTGTATGGGGGACAAGTCATAGGTTGACCTTTACTGAGGTTACAGGCATAGGGACATGCCTGGGAAATCCACCAGCTGCTTACAAACATTTATGTAGTAAGACTCATAAGAGCACTGAAACTTCTGACACCCGATCTTGGTTCCCAGTATAGATACATGGTGGGCTTGTAGTACAGGCCTGACACCTTGCATGTCGACTTCAGTCTTCAATGACACCAAAGATTATTGCGTGTTTGTACAGCTAATGCCTAGAGTCTTTTATCATCCAGCCAGCATGCTTGAGGATGAGTCTGACATGCGCCCAACCCACTCTGGTAGAGAACCCATCTCTTTGACGCTAGAAGTAATCCTGGGCCTCGGGGTAGCTGCTGGCATTGGGACAGGTACCACTGCCCTAATACAGGCATTCACTACTTTAGTGAATTAAGAATAGCCATGGATCAAGACTTAAGGGCACTAGAACAATCTATTTCCCAGCATAAAGAATCATTGATGTCCCTCTCAAAAGTAGTCTTGCAGAATAGAAAGGGATTAGATTTGTTATTTTTAAAAGATGGAGGATTATGTGCTGCTCTCAGAGAAGAATGTTGCTTTTATGTAGACCACTCAGGAGTAATTAAAGACTCCATGAGCAAACTAAGAGAGAAGTTAGACAAAAGACAGAGAAACACATCAAGGATGGTTCGAAAGCTGGTTTTATAGATCCCCTTGAATGACTACTCTGATATCTTCCTTATGGGACCTTTCTTGATTTTGCTTCTGCTTCTGATCTTAGGTTCATATGTGTTAAATAGACTAGTTACCTTCATTAGAGAAAGAATAAGTGCTGTTCAGATTTTAATGTTGCCTCAGCAATATCGTGCTTTACAAGGTCAAAAATCAATATTATAAAGATACTGATATCTAGCTCTATGATTAGAACTAGGTACTAGAAGAAGTGGGGAGATGAAAGGCCAGGGTAAAGAAGACCCCGCTTAACAGACAGAGTAGGGCCCAGAATATAGGTTGGCCAGTTCAGAAACTCTGTTCCAGGAAGAGGCTGACCATAAAAAGTTAGATTAGAATCTTGTAAACTATTTTAACAAAGCAGAGAGTTCCTCTTGTGGTTTCCCCTTGGGACTTTCCACTGGTATTTTTGGTGTTTTTCAGTAATGCCCTCCATATCCCTTTTCCCCTTTGGGTTATTGTCTCTTCCTTTAAATACCTCTTTTCCCAGCCATTCGGGGTCAAACTCCTCTACCCCTTCGTGGGATATGAGTCTCGGCCCCAGCGTGCTGGTTCCTGTCAATAAACATTGTGTGATTGCAGCAAGGATGGTCTCTCGTGAGTTCTTGGGGGGTCGAGTCATCCTGAGACTTGAGTGAGGGTCTCCCCTTTCTGGGGGTCTTTTAATAGTAGATGTCTTCTGCATTCACCCCCCATTGCTGGAAAGCTATTTAAGAGGATGCTTGAATAAACCGAGGACTCCAGACTCTAGCATGGACTGAGAGCCCTCCTGAAATGACAAGATGTCTGTGTCTTGTCTTTATCGCCATTGGGTCGCTAGGAGTTTCCTGGTCCAGCACTCCCCCACTCAGGGATGGACCCAGGGCTGTTCGGATGGTTCTGATTACAGCCCAAGACATCAAGCCAGAATAGGTGGCTTCCGAAGCATGGGATTGGTACAAGCCTGGCCACACCAAAATGGCACCCAAAATGTGGGACCTGAGAATGGGGGAAGAAGTGAAGGACACCACAGGAGAGTGGCCACCACAAATGAGTGGACACTGCAGAGAAATAGACACTGCAGCTGTATGAATCTGAGAAGAAGCGCGCACAGATAACAGGAAAAGGAAGTCAGGTGTGGTGAGTGAACAGCATTAAGTCAGGAGTAAAACTATATATAACTGTAGAAATAGGAAACAGATAATTGTAATATAAAACAGGAAGATATTAGTCAGCAGCTGACAAAAAAGTAAAGTGGGTTAGTTAACCCTAAAAGTGAAAATGTGCACAAGTGTCAATATGAGACAGAAAAATGTCAGTCAGATGATAAAGAAGTGAAATGTAATGAGTTAGACTCCACAGTAAAAAAAAAAAATGCAGATAATTATAGATATGAAACAGAGGAATATTAGCCAGATGATAAAGAGAAGTGAGTTAGCCTTGAGAGTAAAAATGTATATAGATAGAGATATGAGACAGAGAATTAGTAGTCAGATGATTGTATACTTACTTGGGTATATTTTAGTAGCCAGGAGAGCTGAAGCAAAGCAAAAGCTGGTACAAAGGACTTTAGAGTTGGAGAGTTTTGAAAGAATCCTTTCCTCTCGCAGAAGCCACGGCCGCAACTGTATCAGAGTTGCACTGGGGCTTGGCGAAACGAAGGTGAGACCACGCATAGGCGCAAGACAGCAGGAAACATCTGCCCCCAAACTGGTTAGGAATGTAATGGAGAACAGAAGCCTCCTACTAAGGAGCGGCTGGATGAGAAAGAATACACAGGGCAGAATGATTGGAATGAATATGAAGAGAGAGTTACTAAGTACAGGGACTGCAGACATTCCCCATATGGAGCATATGGATGCTCAAGGGAACACAATCAGGATGCATACACCGATGTTCAAGTATAGTCCAACAGTGGTTTTTACCCAGACGCTAATAGACAACGTTGCTGTAGAAGCCTTAACCCCAGGAGATTGGAAGCAGGTAGCCAAGGCCTGCCTGTTAGGGGGAGATTATTTGTTATGCAGATCAAAAGTTGAGGAGCAGTGTCAGATCACAGCTGAGAGTAATGGAGCCCATAACCTTCCCATTTCTTTTGAAATGCTTTCTCAGGAAGGACAATGCAAAGATATAAATCGGCAGTTAGGTGTTGAAATAGCAATGTATACACAGATTGGTGCATCTGCCAAGAAGAACTTAGAACAAGATTCCAACAGACCAAAGGCTTTGTGCCTTTCTTCTAGAGGTTGCTTTGGATATGATGGGGGGAGAGGCAGGTCAGACAAAGTCCCAACAGAGGTGGGTGCAGTTATTTGCCCAAGAGGCAAGTAGCAGAGGGGAGAATGAACTCCAGATGGAGTGTCCTCAGTGCCCAACATACTCTGGAGAATAGCTCAGTGCTGTCAGGAGCAATTATGTCTCATGTCAACGGAGTACTAATATTAAAATATTCAAATGCCATATTCTGAAGGTCTTTGAAATGTTTGAAGATCAAATATCTGTGACTAACTTCATAGGTATAAAAAGCATGGGTAACTATAATCTGTAATTCTCATAAACATAGTTGAAAAATGGCTGAAGCGTCCCAAAATAATTTAGCAAAGACAATGACTTCAAAAATGTTTCATATATATATACATATGAAATAGAACTGAAATATCTTGACTAGAGGTAGAACTGTAAAGTGAAAAATGATAAAATATCCTAAGTTGTATCTATATACAAAATATATACAATCAAGATAGTTTTATATTTGTGTGCAAAACATCTTAAACAGAAAGAAGAACTTATTCAGTCAACATACAAGAATCTAACAATTTAGGCTATCTATAGCTAATAGTTGCTAAAATTAGTTCACAAGAAAATATATTAATCTACCTGTATCCCATCCTAACCATACTCTTCCCATCCATACCAAAAATCTCATCTAAAAGAGATACCCGAATCAAACCATCACCTTCCATAGCCAACCCTACACAACTTAAAACCAACCCCAAGCAGGTGATAATTATCACCTTTTCAGCAACAACAACAACAACAACAAAATACCCTTAATGCCAACTGTAGGAAAAGGGCTCATTGTATTTCTTGGAGATACTTCCTGCTGAAATGGGGTGATGCTGACTTTATGGGATCGACTCTGACTTTATGGGATCCGGTAGGGAAACAAAATAAAGCAATGGAAAGTCTTGAGAGGACTAGCTGTGACATTTGTAGCTAGTCGTTGAGTGGCAGGAGATGCCTGACTGAAGTTCTTATCTGAAACTCTGGCCAGAGTGTTATAAGAAAGTGCACCATCTCAGCTAGCTAGTCTGGAGTTGTCTAGAGCATGTTTACTAATTCAAAAACATCAAGTTGAATCAAGTGGAATCGATGAAATGGGGCCTTATCATCTTTCCGGAGACTTCAATGATTGCTGTTAGAAAATGTTATTATTCATTGTGAAAGACTTAAACGTTAATATCAACACATAAAGTTTAACTTGTATAGGTATGTATACTGGTAAAGGTAACAATAAGAATGAAAATAAATATGAGGGAAATAAGGATTTTAGAGAGATAACAGAGTTTTGATAAATATTAGTCCCTAGATTTAATTTTCCTCTGTCTTTTTTTATATAAGACAGGAACTCTGAATTTTAGTTTAACAACATGCTTGAATTTAGAGAAGGAAAGCCAAATCCAATTCCAAAGCCAGCATTAGTTTTACATGAATTGGGACCAGAGTACCAGGAAATAACGAGATAATAGACTTTTGTATAGAAAGCTCTCACTATGAATAGATATTGATACCATAAGTCAGATTCTTCTTTGTTTGATGGTTCTTTCTGGATAGCTATCCTTTTTTATTTAGGCATCAACATATCCAATGTCTTTTGGCTTCTTGAAGATGGGTGTTTTCTGTTTTCTTGTAAAGACAAGAACAGAATACTCCCCCTACCTTTGTGAGGTCTCCATACAACTGGTGTGATATGCATGGGTGGATGGCCTATCTTTTCTCCTCATCAAGAGGTTTTTCCTGTTCAAATCAGATCTTGATCAACTTTGATGGTATCCAAAGCTTTTCTTCTCCTGTAGAAACAAAGGGAAAACACTTACCCCAACATAACACATATCCTGGTTTTCATCCTGAAATCAATACATCCTTGAAGTACACTGACTGATTTAGCTCAGCAGTTTTATATTGTCCAATGTCTTTCTGAGGCTGTTTTTCCTTTCTCATTAGCATAAGAAAAGTTTAAGGTTAGTAAAGCATTATGTAATCTGTTTCTGGGGGTCTTGGTTCCCCCTGCCTGTTTATAGAGCATTTTCTTTAAAGTGTAATTTGATCTCTCAACCATTGCTTGTCCTGTAGGATTGTGTGGTATACCTGTAACATGTTTTGTTTTATAATATTTTTTAAATGTTTCAATTTACTGGAGACATATGGTGGAGTATTGTCAGTTTTAATTTGTGCAGGTATACCCATAATAGCCATTACCTGTAAGAGGTGTGTAATAACAGAATCAGACTTTTCAGAGCTCAGAGCAGCTGCCCATTGAAATTCTGAAAATGTGTCTGTTGTATGGTGCACATACATTAATTTTCCAAATTCTACAAAGTGAAACACATCCATTTGCCAAATGTCATTTCTGTGTATATCTTTAGGGTTACTACCTTCTGGTAAAGAAGTTTGGTTAGAGAAAGAACAAATAGGCCATATTTTACTATTTCCTTAGTTTTGTCAAGTGATGGAAAAATCCTTTTATAACCCTTTGCTATTCACGTGGTGTTTTTTATGAAATTCTGAGGACTCCAATACACTACCTATTCATAATCAGTCAATTTAATCATTGCCTTGTGCTAGAGGACCTGCCAGACCCGTATGAGATCTGACGAGTGTTATATATATGGGATGAGTCCTATTCCTGATTATTTCTTGCAATTGTATAAACAATGAGATTAATTCTGTATCATCATCGGGGATAAATTAAGAAGTTTCAATGTGAAGAAGACTGTCTCTGCATATTGAGAGTTGGTAACTATATTGAGAGGTTCTGTAAAATCTATAAGTCCATGAGAATGGCATACAATTCAGAATTTTGTACAGAGTTATAAGGGCTTTGAACCTCTTTACTTATATTTCCTGATTTATAACCTGCCTTACCTGATTTGTTTGCATCAGTGTACAATGTGGGGACTCCAGAGATTGGTGTTTTCCTTACATTTTGTGGGAGGATCCAAATGGTTTTCTTTATGAAATTTATTCTCTTACATTTGGGATAAATGTGGATAATCAATCCCAAAAAGTTGTGGTAAGCTCTTTCCATAAGGAGGAAATTTCCTCATTAGTTAAAGGTACTATAATTTGTGCTGGGTCCACTCCTGTCAGTTGATGAAGTCTTAATTTTCCTCTTAAAATCAAATCAGAAATTGTTCCTACATATGTTTTTAATTTTTTATTCTGTTTTTGAAATATAAATATCCATTCTAATATGATATTTTCCTTCTGCATCAAACTCCCTGAAGGGTATTCTCTAGATGGTAATATAACCAGAAATAGAATCTAGCTTTGGATCCACACGGTCCACATGTGCCTCTAGTATTCTTTTTCTACCAATTCTAATTATTTTTCAGCTTCAGCTGGTAATATTCTTGGAGTATTTAAGTTTTTATCCCTTTTTAAGATCTTTTTCAAGTTTTTTTAAATCATGCTATACTACTCCAATAATAGTCTGTAGCTGAGAAATCTCTCCTAGCAATTTTTGAAGATCATTAAGTCTGATATCAATCCCTCCTGATCTGTACTTTTTTCTAATTTTCTGTAGACCTCTTTTATATCCTAAGTAATTCATAGAATCCCTTCTTTGTATTTTTTTCAGGGACAATTTGTAATCTCCAGTGAGACAAAACTTACTTTACTTCCTCAAACATTTTTTCTAATGTCCCTGCCTTAGAATCAGCTAACAATATATCATCTATATAGTGTAAATTACAGATTGTAGAAACTGTTTACAAATTATTCCAATGGCTTTGGCACAAAATATTGGCACAGGGTGGGACTATTTAACATTCCCTGTGGCAAGACCTTCCATTGATAAGGCTTGACCAACTGAGAATTATTTTAAGCAGGCATTGTGAAGGCAATTTTTTCCTTATCCCTTTCTTGTAAAGGTATAGTGAAACAACAATCTTTTAAATCAGTAACTATAATACATCATTCTTTATGTATCAGAGAAGGCAATGGCATTCCAGGCTGTAGAGAGTCCATTGGCTGAATTAGTTTATTGATGGCTCTCAGGTCTGTAAGGATTCTCCATTTTCCAGATTTCTTTTTAATAACAAATACAGGAAAATTCCAATAGCTGCTAGATTCTTCAATATGTCCAGAATTTAGCTGTTCTTGAACCAGCTTTTCTAGAGCCTCTAGCTTCTCAGATGTCATAGGCCATTGCCTCATCCAGACAGGTTCATCACTTCGCCACTTTAAGGGTTGGGCTTTGGTTCCTCTGTTAGTTTGGCACTTATATTCTGTTTTTGTACAGCCTGGATAGTTGGTGTCTGTTTTCTATAGTGCCTTACAATTTTTTTTCCACAACCATGAGTTTGTTTATGGTTCATATGTGATACTGGAGGAATGTTAATCTGGGTAATCCATTGCTGCAATAGATCTCAACCCCATAAGTTTATTGCTATATCAGGCACATATGGCCTCAGCCTTCCTCTTTGTCCTTCTGGCCCTATGCATTCAACCAATTTGGTGCATAGCTTTACCTGAGATAGGGTTCCAATCCCTAAGAATTGAAGATTTACCTCCTGCAGAGGCCATCTTGGAGGTCAAGATTCTTAAGGTATAATGGTAACATCTGCTGCCTGATCAAGAAACCCCACAGCATTCTGGTATTTATTTGTTCTCTTAATTTTGGTCCTTGATCATTTATAGAAGTCTGCCGAAATACATGTTTTTTGTTTCCTCCAAAGCTAGTCTACCATCCAAAGCAGTATGATTTTTACAATAGGCACTGGAGTTTCTAATTGTTCTGGGGAAGATTGTGCTCCACAGTGACTAGGAATGACTGGACCACTTTCAACATGGGGGCCTTCAAGAGACCTCCCAAGGAGTTTCCTGATGGTAAAGGGTTTCCTTACTTGTCCCTGGTCGATCTACATCATTGGTCCAGTGTCTCCCTTTACCTCAACTTCTACATAATGCAGAAAGTTGGATCCTTAGTTTCACTTATTCCTAGAAGAAGCCTTATTTCTAAGAATGCCTTGTCTACACTTTTCTTCTCAGAGGTTCTATTCTATCACAATTAAACATTTGGTACTTTGATGTCTTTTCATACCTTTAAAGATAGTGTCTCCTACCCAAGCCTCAGTGTCATAATCATTAGACTCAATGTTGGCTGTGTGCAGGATCCATTCATCCAATGTTGCTGATCTGATCTTTAAGGGCCAAAGCACACTTTTTGCATTGTGAATTAGCATTCTCATAAGCTAGAGATTCTGTGAGTATCTATCTATCTTCTGGATCTGCTCCCGGTATTAGTACCACTCTAGTCAATCATTGCAAAAGTTCACTATAAGTTTCCTTAGGTTCTTGTAACACTTTAGTATAAGACTCAATTCTTTTCCCTGGTTCTTGAATCTTATCCTAAGCACTCAAGGCTGCTCTACAGCATAGGGACAAGATGTGTTCATCATATGCAGCTTGAGTCTCTGCATCAGCATAAAGACCATCACCAAGAATTTTATCTTGGGAAGCCTTATAACCATTTTTGGCCTTGAACTTCAAGTGCTTTGGCCTCTTCCTTCCATAAAGCCCTCCATTCATTTTGAGGCCCAATTTCAAAGACAGCTAATTAACCCCAATCATTTAGGGTTACCCATGACTCTAATAATTGCCACACATATGCTGAATGCATGCCATAAGAGACTACTGCTTCCTTTATACCTTTTAAATCTTTCACTGTATTGGCTCCCAATGACAGTAACAGGTAAACCATAGAGGATGACCTTTGGTAAGTCATCTCTGACTCTAAAAGATACTGGTAATATTATATCCCTTTCACCCTCTATTGTTTGTACCTCCACATCTGGTGCATCAGTTTGAAAGTTTTCTATGGCCTGTAATCTATTTACCATTGTATCTTTGAGTGATTGAATATCCTGGATAGTATAAATTTCTAAGGATTCCATTCAATCAGTTTCTAGTTCTCTTCATTTTTATATGATTCTAAAGATTTAATATTCTCATCCTTAGAGATTATCTGAATGGCGTGTAAATTGCCTTCCAAAACCAATGTTCTATTTGCTAGCTCGTCATTAGTCTCAGACGTGAAACAAATTTTTTCTGTTAGTATTTCAATCTTATGTTCCATTTTTTGCATTCTGTTTGTGGAATCACCATTGCCATTTTCAATGTTCTGAATCCTTTTTCTAAGCTCTTATTATTATTCTGTAAAGCCTGTATGATTTCTATAAGTTCCTCATTCTTCTCTATATTGTTAAACCATTTCTTTAAGGGTATTATATGAATTATGAAGCTAATAGCCACCATGGATAATAAATACATTCCACATAAGTAATAAGCCTCATCTAAAATCCCATCCATATGAGAAATTAAAAGGTTTTTCACTTCCTTATAATAATAATATCTACCATTTCTATGGGGTAGTCAATTTACCTGAAACCTGGAGATCTGGGTGATTGTTGGCTGGTAGGGAACTTTGCAGCCGGCTGGGCAAATCGAATCATTTTGCAAGCTAGAGTACAGTAATGTATTATTGGAACCTCTCAGAAGAAAATAAAAAAGAAGAGAGAGATAATTTTTCTGCCACACATCTTGGCATGTCTTGGCATATAAGCCAAAGGAGACTCCAATTGCTCAGGCTTCTCGGTAGTTAACAGTAGTTAATACTGGTGCTCTCCTCCTCATAAGTCATTTTTCTGTAACTCAAAGACTTCCTGCCTTGTAGGACTTGTAGGACTACCAGGGTTGGGTGGAGCAGAGTGGGTTCCAAGACATAAACTGTAGAACTCCAACACTGCAACAAGTGCTGGCTTGGCTGCCTCAGAACTTAATTTTTTGTAATCTATTTGTTCAATTTTTGTTTAATTCTTTTCCTCATAATGGAAATAACTCAGTGTTAAAGGTCCTCTTATGGGAACTGATTTTTGTTTATCCCCCATAATGTGTTTTGGCTGGAACCTCAGCTCACTCATGCTTGATCCACAAAGCCCCATTCCTCCCTCTCCAACCCCCACCCTGTCAGAGAATCTCCAACAAAGAAAAGCTGCCAAAAGTCCACTACACAATTTTTGCCAGCTGCAGCAGCTCCTTCCCTAAAGTTGCCAGGGGTCCAACTCTCCACCCAAGGCGTTATAATTAGGTACAACTCCAGCCAAGTCTGCTTAATTTCCCTGCTTTAGTTCAGACGTGTGACTTTCCCAGCCCCATCTCTGGGACTGGAGGACTCACCCAGGATTTGCTTTGCTCTAAAAAACCTATTTTTTGTTTGTTGTTTGTTTTTGTTTTTTACTTTTTCAAGTTGGCTTGTCCTAACTCACTGTGTCAGCAGAGAAACCTACTATCGAGGTACAGGAAACCTGGAGGAGTAGAGCCTTCCTATTTGGTGGACCAGGTCCCCCTGCCACAATGGAGGGGGAGCACACAGCTTTCCTCTCCTTCCATCTTCCTCTCTGCTAGACATGATTGACTTTGATTTGGGGTAAGTCACCCATTTCCAAGCCAGCACCTACAGAGGTGCTGGTTGTTGTGCCCAGATTCTGAACCCCAAAATCGCCAAGAGACCCATGCAAAAATAAATTTCTTTTTTGTTGTTGCTGTTTAACCATGAGCTAACTGCATTAACTTCCATCGTCCAACACAGTAGCTGGCATGAGAGGGACCCAGAGAAATAGCAAGGCAGGGAACTTACGGGGCAGCATAAGGGGAGTGAGTGTCTATGGTTATGCAACAGTCTCAAGATTGGTGCACTTCAAGACTTGGACCATCTGTCCTGTGTTGATTGGTCAACTGGTTGCTATGGCCTATAGTGCTATGCTCTGCATGTCACTGTTCCACTTTTAATGTAAATCACAACCAGAGCCGTAAAGCACATCCAGAGTCCTGCCAGCTATCTTTTTATTGGTTCCTTGCCATAGGGAAGGTAGTTGACCCCTAATGACTAGGGCAGGCCCAGTAAAGTCAGACATGTACTGAGTCAGAGGCCTACATGTCTTTTCTGCAGCCTGTCATGGCTGCTAAAGCAGGGGGCTGGGCACTTCACCACTTACCTCTTCTGGGTCAAAGATCCTGGGATATCCTGCCAAGCCTCAGCCTGCCAAGGGAAGCACAATTCATTACCAGAGCAAAGACCATCTAACCAGTCTTGAATGCGTGATTTTACTATGTTTCCTGTGTATTGGTGACAGCTCAGCTGTTACTACTGCAATTAGCTGCCTGGGATCAGAATTTGCCTCTGGCATTTCTGGCTTCTGAATCTGATGCAATGACAGAGAATCATATGCCTTTGTGTTAAGCTGTAGCTTAACTAGGTTATACTGAAAACTGTTGTGTTCCATAACGATGTATTATAAAAGGATCAAGAAAGTTCCCAGGCTCTTTGTGGACTGTGTTTATGAGTTAAAATCTTATCTTGATATTAAAAAGATTCAATTCAGAATTTGTTATTTCTTAAGGCTAACCTTAACAGGGATAAAACTATTAAAGCATAATTTTATAAGACCTATAAGCTAGGAGTCAGCACCTCATAAAGCATAAAATTCTTTGATGTGTTCAGATATTGCCTCCCATTTATTTTCAAAGTTAGGTCTAAAACAAGTAACTAAAAATAAGTATTCCTCCAGTTTAGATATAAGTAAGAGATATTGATCCTTAAACACTGCAGAGATCTGAGAATATGGCATTTAATGTTTAACAAAAAAAGTTTTTCATGATAGAGACATGCCAGCTCCTGGCGGCACCCCATCTCCTCCAAATAAGACTGATGGGCACAGAAGAACTTCCACCAAGAGCTTACTTTAAATGTAACAAATCCAGTCATGCAGTGTAAGAATCTGCCTTTCACCTCAACTGCTGCCAAGACCCTGACCAGACTTTGAACATGCAGGACACTGGGGAATTCATTGCCCCCACTTTGCCTAGACAAGGTAGGCCAGTCTGCACAGTCCCTACTCCACAGCAAAGTCTGTCAGATCTGGGTCTGGCAGCAGAAGACTGATGCTGCCCTGCGACCTCTGTCCCCAATGACCATGGAGGAACCTGGGGTAGCTGTCTAGGTAGCCAGTAAGTCCCTGTCATTACAAGGGAAGTAATTTTTAAAAGCTCACAAAAAACTAACCTTTATTAAAGACAATTTTTTGAATTCCAAAACAACCTAATGATTTTTTTTTTACCTAGAAAATCACTGTTGCCCTATATTACAGACAGGAAATTTTACCCAATACTTTACACAGAGTCGGGGGAGGAGTGAGGGAGAGAGAGGCATATGTATACAGCACTTTGCTATATGACAGCTCCTGCTCAAAGTGTATTTTTGTGTCTTAAGATCTATGTGTAACAAACACTATTTTCTTCCTAAAGATAGAGAAACTTACATAGACAAGAGTTTCATAATTTACGTGATTTGTCACAGGCAAGGAAAGGTATATTAGAGCTTCTAATTGAGGTCTTTGTGGAACTCAGGGCCTGTATCACATGCTCATGGTTGCTCCACCACCAGCCTGACAGAATGTCCTGAACAGCTGCATCTCTTAGGTGCCACAGGCTAAGAATTCCCTGGCTCAATTCTCCAGCTCAGCCTCTGTCCCTGTCCTGAAGAACTGTGAACCTCCTATGTAGATGGTTACTGGCTAACTCAATCTGCTGCAATGGCAGGCTGTAGTGGCAGGAAGAACTCAAGTCCCAGAAGACCATATTGTAGCAAAGGAAGACAATGCCCTGTGTTCTGGTTATAAGAGTAAGGGTTCCGCCCTTTCCGTGGACTCATCGAAGACCAGGTGAGCCACCCCCTGCTTTTACCCAATTCTTGTCCTAAGCACCATTCACCCAGATCCCTCCAGGCTCGTCCCTGCTTGAAACAGACACGTCCAGGCAGGGAGGAGCTCCCCGAATCTGGGTACAGGCCACTCTTCATTCCATTCCCGGCGACCGATCCGCCAAGAGGCCTAACGCCATCAGAGTGAGGAGGCTACGAGGAGAGGCAAAACCATCCAGAGCTTCGGACATTGAATTCCTGGCCCACACACACTACAGAGTAACAAGAGGAGATAGAGAGATCCTACCTGCACTCACTGGAAAAAGATATGGGAAGAAGACAGAATAAGAACCCGCTCAACAACAGAAAGACCAATATGACACCACCAGAATCTAGGGACTCCACTCCAGCAAGATCTGAAAAGCCCAACACAGTGCATGAAGAAGAGATGGACCTCAAAAATTATCTGAGCAAGATGATAGAGACCTTCAAAGAGGAAACAAGAAAATCCCTTAAAGAAATAGAAGAAAAAGTAAGCAAAAAATTACACGATATGGAGGAAAAGACAAACCAAAATATTCAAGAAATAAACAAATCTCTTAAAGAAGCTAAAGAAACCCAAGATAAAACAACCAAACAAGTGAAGGAAGCTCTTGAAACAGTTCAAAACATGAAAGCTGAATTAGACACATTAAAGAAAACACAGAATGAAGCGATGCTGGAAATGGAAAGGTTGGATAAACGATCAGGATCTAAAGATGTGAGTATAACTAATAGAATTCAAGAGACAGAAGAGAGAATCTCAGCTATTGAAGACTCGCTAGAGGATATACATTCATCAACCAAAGAAAACCTCAAGACCAACAAATCCCTAACACAAAATATACAGGAAATATGGGACACCGTGAAAAGACCAAACCTAAGAATAATAGGTGTAGAAGAAGGTGAAGAAACACTGCTCAAAGGTACAGAAAACATATTCAATAAAATCATAGAAGAAAACTTCCCCAACCTACAGAAAGATATGCCTATGAAAGTACAAGAAGCTTATAGGACACCAAACAGACTGGACCACAAAAAGAAGTCCCCCCGACACATAATAATCAAAACTCCAAATCTACAGAATAAAGAAAAAATATTAAGAGCTGCAAAGGAAAAAGGCCAAGTAACATATAAAGGCAAACCAATCAGAATCACACCCGACTTCTCAATGGAAACTATGAAAGCCAGAAGGTCTTGGATAGATACACTACAAGCACTAAGGGAGCATGGATGTCAACCCAGACTACTGTACCCAGCAAAACTTTCAATCACTATAGATGGAGAAAACAAGATTTTCCATGACAAAAACAGATTTAAACAATACATATCCACAAATCCAGCACTACAGAAGGTTCTGGAAGGAAAACTCCAACCCAAGGAACATAACTACATGCACAAAAACACAGGCAATAGATAATCTAATATTGCCAAACACAAAAAGAAGCAGGAGAGCAAAATCCACACACAATGACACCACCAACAATAAATCCAAACCAAACAAGAACCAACGAACAATGGACATTAATATCCCTAAATGTCAATGGCCTTAACTTACCCGTAAAAAGATATAGGCTAACAGAATGGATACGAAGACAGAATCCATCTTTCTGCTGTTTACAAGAAACACACCTCAACTTCAAAGACAGGCGATACCTCAGAGTAAAAGGATGGGAAAAGATTTTCCAATCAAATGGCCTCAAGAAACAAGCAGGTGTAGCAATCCTAATATCTAACAAAATGGACTTTAAACTAAAATCAATCAAAAGAGATGAAGAAGGGCATTTCATACTCATCACAGGAAAAGTCCATCAAGATGAAATCTCAATCCTGAACATCTATGCTCCAAATACGAAGGCACCCACATTTGTGAAAGAAACATTACTAAAGCTCAAACCACACATAAAACCACACACACTTATAGTAGGAGACTTCAACACCCCCCTTACACCACTAGACAGGACCACCAGACAAAAACTTAACAAAGAAACAGAGGATCTGAAAGAAGTCATGGCCCAACTGGGGTTAACGGATATCTATAGAGCATTCCATCCAAACTCAAAAGAATATACCTTCTTCTCAGCACCACATGGCACCTTCTCCAAAATTGACCACATAGTAGGCAACAAAGCAAACCTCCACAATTACAAAAGAATTGAAATAACCCCCTGTATCTTATCAGACCACCATGCATTAAAGCTAGAATTCAGCAACAATACAAATGGCAGGAAACCTGCAAACTTTTGGAAAATGAATAACACCCAATTGCACCATTCCTGGGTTGAGGAAGAAATAAAAAAACAAATTAAAGACTTCCTAGATTCTAATGAAAATGCAGACACAACATACCCAAACTTATGGGACACTCTGAAAGCAGTCCTAAGAGGGAAGTTCATAGCACTAAGTGCCCACATGAAGAAACTAGAAAAAAGTCACATTAGAGAACTGACAGAACAACTGAAAACACTAGAGCAAAAAGAAGCAAACTCACCAAGGAGGAGTAGACGCCAGGAAATAATCAACCTGAGAGCTGAAATCAATAAAGTAGAAACTAGGAAAACATTACAAAGAATCAATGAAACAAAGAGTTGGTTCTTTGAGAAGATCAACAAGATAGACAAACCTCTAGCCAAACTAACCAAAAGGCAGAGAGAGAGCACACTAATTAACAAAATCAGAAACGAAAAGGGGGATATAACAACGGACACTGTGGAAATCCAGAGAATCTTTAGGTCATACTTTGAAAATCTGTACTCCACAAAATTCGAAAATCTAATGGAAATGGACAGTTTCCTGGATAAATATCACTTACCAAAATTAAATCAAGATCAGATAAACAATTTAAATCGACCCATAACCCCTAATGAAATAGAAGCAGTCATCAAAAGCCTCCCAACCAAAAAAAGCCCAGGACCAGATGGCTTCACTGCAGAATTCTACCAGAAATTCAAACAAGAGCTGATACCAATACTCCTCAAACTGTTCCGCACAATAGAAGCAGATGGGATATTGCCAAACTCCTTCTATGAGGCTACAATCACTTTGATACCCAAGCCACACAAAGATAAGAATAAGAAAGAGAACTACAGACCAATATCTCTCATGAACATTGATGCTAAAATACTCAATAAAATATTGGCTAATCGAATCCAAGAACATATCAGAAAAATCATCCACCACGATCAAGTGGGCTTCATCCCAGGGATGCAAGGATGGTTCAATATACGAAAAACCATCAATGTAATCCACCATATAAACAAACTGAAAAAGAAAAACCACATGATCATCTCACTAGATGCTGAAAAGGCCTTTGACAAAATCCAACATCCCTTCATGACAAAGATCTTGGAGAGAACAGGAATAACAGGAACATATCTAAACATGATAAATGTGATATACACCAAACCAATAGCCAACATCAAACTAAATGGAGAGAAACTCAAAGCATTTCCTCTAAAATCAGGAACAAGACAAGGATGTCCACTCTCTCCATATCTCTTCAATATTGTTCTTGAAGTTCTAGCTAGAGCAATAAGACAAGATCAGGATATCAAAGGGATACAAATTGGAAAGGACGAAGTCAAACTTTCACTATTTGCAGATGACATGATAGTCTACATAAGTGACCCGAAAAACTCTACCAGGAAACTCCTACAGCTGATAAACACCTTCAGCAAGGTAGCAGGATACAAAATTAACTTAAATAAATCTGTAGCCCTACTGTATACAGATGATAAACTCAATGAGAAAGAAATCATGGAAACATCACCTTTCACAATATCCACAAGCAACATTAAATATCTGGGGGTAACACTAACCAAAAAAGTGAAAGACCTGTACAATAAGAACTTTGAGACTTTAAAGAAAGAAATTAAAGAAGATACCAGAAAGTGGAAAGATCTCCCGTGCTCTTGGATAGGCAGAATTAACATAGTAAAAATGGCAATTCTACCAAAAGCAATCTACAGATTTAATGCAATCCCCATCAAAATCCCAACACAGTTTTTCACAGACATTGAAAGAACAATACTCAACTTTATATGGAAAAATAAAAAACCTAGGATAGCCAAAACAACTCTTTACAATAAAAGATCCTCTGGAGGCATCACCATCCCTGACTTCAAGGTCTACTATAGAGCCATAGTTCTGAAAACAGCTTGGTATTGGCACAAGAATAGACAGATAGACCAATGGAATCGAATTGAAGACCCAGATATTAACCCACGCACCTACGAACACCTTATTTTTGACAAAGGTGCTAAATCCATACAATGGAAAAAAGATAGCATCTTCAACAAATGGTGCTGGCACAATTGGATTCGAACATGCAGAAAATTGCAGATAGATCCATACTTGTCACCATGCACGAAACTTAAGTGCAAATGGATCAAAGATCTCTCCATAAACCCAGCCACACTGAATCTTTTAGAAGAGAAAGTGGGAACAACCCTTGAACAAATTGGCACAGGAGAACGATTCCTGAACATCACGCCAGAAGCACAGACACTGAGGTCTGCAATTAATAAATGGGACCTCTTGAAACTGAGAAGCTTCTGTAAGGCAAAGGACACAGTCAGTAAGACAAAACGACCACCCACAGAATGGGAAAAAATCTTCACCAGCCCCACATCTGACAGAGGACTGATTTCCAAAATATACAAGGAGCTCAAGAAGCTAGCCACCAAAACACCATACAATGAAATTAAAAAGTGGGGTGCAGAACTAAACAGAGATTTTTCAACAGAGGAATCTGAAATGGCTGAAAGACACTTAAGAAAGTGCTCAAAATCCTTGGCCATCAGAGAAATGCAACTCAAAACAACTCTGAGATACCACCTCACACCTGTCAGAATGGCTAAAATCAAAAATACCAATGACAACCTATGCTGGAGAGGTTGTGGAGAAGAAGGAACACTCCTCCATTGCTGGTGGGAGTGTGAACTTGTAAGACCACTTTGGAAATCAGTATGGCGGTTGCTCAGAAAAATGGGAATCAATCTACCTCAAGATCCAGCCATTCCTCTCTTGGGTATATACCCAAATACTGCTTGTCCATACAACAAGGACATATGTTCAACCATGTTCATAGCAGCATTGTTTGTAATAGCCAGAACCTGGAAACAACCTAGATGCCCCTCAACTGAAGAATGGAAAGAGAAAATGTGGTACATTTATACAATGGAGTACTACTCAGCAGAAAAAAGCAATGGAATCTTGAAATTCGCAGGCAAATGGATGGAACTAGAAGAAACCATCCTGAGTGAGGTAACCCAATCACAAAAAGACAAACATGGTATGTACTCACTCATATATGATTTTTAGACATAGAGCAAAGGTTTACCAGCCTATAATCCTCTACCCCAAGGAAACTAGAAATCATGAATGACTCTAAGGGATAAATGGACCCCAGGAATGGGAAATGGCATGAACTCCCGAGCTAATTGAGAGCATGAGGGTAGGGAAGTGGGTGCTGCCACAATAAGAGCACAAGATGAAGAGTAGAGGAGAAGAAATGGAGGAGCAGATATATTGAGTTGGGGGAAGAATAGAGGAGAGAGAGCAGGATGAGAGATACCATATCAGAGGGAGTCACTATAGGTCCGAGAAGAGATCTGGAACTAGGAAGATCTCCAGAGACCTATAAGGATGACACGATCTGACAGTCTGGGCAGTGGAGGAGAAGTTGGCCTAGAAACCCTTCCCCTAGAATGAGATTGATGAATACCCTCTATGCTATTCTAGAGTCCTCATCCAGTGGCTGATGAGAGCAGAGACAGACATCCACAGAAATACACTGAGCTGAAATCTGGAACTCAGTTGAAGAGAGGGAGGAATGAAGAACGAAGGGGTCTGTACCTGGTTGGAGAAACCCACAGAAACAGTTGGCCTGAAAAAGGGAAAGCATATCGACCCCAGATGCTCTTTGGGAGGACAGTACAGGACTAATCCAGCCCCCTGATCATGGATGCCAATGGGGAGGCCCCTGCACTCCTGGGAGCCTCTGGAGGTGGACTGGCGTTTTGCCCTGGTGGGTGGGAGGGACTTCGAGAGCCCATCCCACTTGAAGGGATGCGCTCTGTCTCTGAACACATGGGGAGGGGCCTAGGCCCAGCACAGGAAGATTTGGTGGACTTGGTGGAGCCCTGGTTGGGGGCCCTACCCTGCCTGGGGAGTGGCGGGTGGATGGAGTGGGGGGTAGGTTGGAGGTGGGGGAGAAGGAATGGGGATGGGGGGAGGGAGAGGGAGAGGGAAAGTACATGTGAAAATATTAATAATTTAATTAAAAAATGCAAAAAAAGAGTAAGGGTTCCTTGGATTCAGTATGATGTCAAGTTTTGAAGGCAAATGGCCATATTCGCCTTCTGTGGAATTATTCTGGGTTCTTGCTCTGTCAAGCTGAGCTGGACTCAATGTGTTAGTGAAAGACCCCTGTCCCTTAGCCCTTTCTTTCTCAAGTTTGTCTCCTCTTCCTCCTGTCGGCGGCTTCCCCGATCCCCACCCCCGGTGGCCTTTCCCCGCCCGGCCCGAGAACAAGCACCGGGTGGGGCCGGCCCGAGAATGAGCACCAGGTGGGCCAGCCCGAGAACGAGCACCGGGTGGGCTGGCACGAGGGCGAGCACCAGGTGGGTCAGCACGAGGACAAACACCGAGTGAGCCGGCCTGGAGCTCTGCCCCTGAGCCCCCGCCCCGCCCGAAGAGAAACACTCCGTCCCAAGGTCTCCGCCCCCAAGGTCAGCCATCAGGAAAAGGGGGGGAATTGAGTCTGCTGTACCAGACACCAGACCTTGAGAATATGCTGATCTGGAATGGCTCTGTGTCTCATTTGAACCATCCAATGGAAATGATTCTGTATTTCGCCTCATTTGAAAGACTCTGTGTTTCACCTCATTTGAATAACTCTGTACTTTGCCTCATTTGAATAACCCTGTATAGCGCCTCATATACATTGACCAATGGGAATAGCTCTGTATAATGCCTCATTAGAATTATCCAATAGAATCCTTGCTCCTAGCTTGCGCCTTTTTCCTATATAAGGACCCCTTTTCCCTTGGCTCGGGGCGCTTAGCCACACAGAAGCTAAGTCGCCCCAGGTACCTGCGTCTCCAATAAAGCCTCTTGTTTTTTGCATCCAGTTCGTGGCCTCGCTGATTCCTGGGTGTGTGGGTCTCCCTCTACGAAAGTATCTCTTCGGGGTCTTTCATTAGTCTGTCTACAATGAACTAAGCCGAGGGCAATACATTAGCTTCTTGGCAAGAAGACTCACCCTCTCTACTCACCCTCCTTACTCTCTGCACCATCTCTCTCTGTCTGCAAGAACCAGTAGATCTTGGGAAACTAACGCTTCTCTTTCCCTAAGGCTCAAAGCAGACATTTGGACAATAATGCTCAACTACCTGCTGGTAAATGCTTGTGAAATTGTTAATCTGGTCCACTGAGACCAAACATGTTAACACAGAATAATAACAAAAAGATAGGTAGGTAGATAGATAGATAGATAGATAGATAGATAGATAGATAGATAGATAGATAAATGATAGATTAAGAGTCAACAGTATCCATCTTAGCTCACAAGTAAGTTTACACAAACTGTAGCAATTCAACTAATTGCCCTACATTTCCTCTAAACTATTACTTTAATCATAACAGAAGGCTCTCAAAGCTCCTGACAGTGGCAGTTGGGGAGTCAAATACATCCCTGACTGGCCACCTGTTGTGAGATAAGAGCAAAGGACAAATGTGAGGAAAATCAGCTTTGTTTACTAACCAGGAAAAAGGACATGTGCCCCAGCAGCCAGGACAACTACCCAAATAGTAAAGAAGGTCCAAATTATGTCCCATTTCCTGAGAATCTGCAGGTCCCTTCTTCCCGCTAACATGGGAGTCTCTACTGTCTACTATCTGCATTCTGACTCATGTGTTTGCTCCCAACACATGAGTTCACTCATAAAGCACCAGCTAAAACATGTGCTCAATATCTGGTTATTAGATATTCATTAGAAAACACAGGTAGGTATTTTTTTAATTAAATAACGTGTTAAATTCAGAAAATAAATATTCTCTCGGTTAAAATTAGATAACCTTATAAGCTTTACAAGTTGGTCTTAAATAATCATTTTATGTTTTGATTCATGTCACAGAAACTATCTTAAATACCTGAGGTTTCTAACCTGTTAGGGAAATACACACTAGGATCAGGACTTCAGTTGCCTAAACTGACAGGAAAAATAAAAAAATTATGGAAGACCCAGTACATGTCTCATGTGCTGGATATGTTCACCTATATAGTTTCTTTTTCATCACTAATACCATGGTAAATGCTATTATCATAACTGTTTTACAAATAGAGGAATTGTATTTTTGAGATGCTAGCAACCTCATCTAAAGTCATACAGCTAGTAATTAGAAGATCTTCTACCCAAAGAGCTGCAAGCCATAATGGATCACACAGGGCACAGTTCCTATATGTTATGCCTAAAGGATTAAATTCATATGAGTAACAGGTCTGGGATTCTCTGGTAAGCCAAGACCCTGTGAAAATACATAGATTAATAGTACATGTAGTTATGGATTAGTAATTAAGACAGCTAACCAGTAAGAATCCTTAGCCATCAGCCAATTATTCTATAATTAATATAGCCTCCATGTGCTTCTTTGGGGCTAAAGGGCAGTGGAACCTGATGGGACAGAAACCTCCATCTTCACTACCCACCACATTTATTTTTAAAAAAAGAAAACAAAAATTCACCATAGATATTTACTTTCTTAGCAGAAATCTGTCTCTAAACCTATAACTTCCTGTTTTACTTTCTATTATAAAATTCTCAATGCAGTTTAGGCTTTTCTTTTAATGTCTTGCAAGGCTGGATGTCCACACCTGACTACTGATGTCCTTTACAGAGAAGATCCACCTACAGCATCATATTTAAGGCTCAACTGCTATCAGCTAAAACATTGCAAAATCAAACTTAAATTGCTTAGTGGCATTGTGTAAGGATTCCTATATATTCACACTTGTACAAAATCAATTTTAAAAGTGTTTAACAATGCTTTACATGTAATTAATTAAAATAAGTCAAGACTATATTATATGTACATTTGTTCACTTATAAGCCAATTTAGCACTGAGCATCTCTAGTTATTCACCTGTAATAATCCACAAGTTGGATGGCACCAGTGAATCTATACCCAAAGTTTACTGTTTCCTATAAGGATACTCACCCTGTCACAACCCACCCCCCCCAAACACACAATAGTACCTTCACTAAACAATGCACCTTCAAAAACACACCACAAAAGGGGGGAAAGGTGACAACAGATTCACAAATTCAATCCCAAGGGCCTGATGTGACAGTGGTGAACAGACCCATGGACTTGATGTGACATTACTGGACAAATGTGTGCAAATGATTTCTAAGTCACCAGCAAGGAACTTCCAATGGAAAAGAAACCTCTTGGGAAATGTCTCCAGAATGAGTTCAAGGACATTTCAGTTATAGATCTGGGGAGAGCTGGGGTTTCTGGGACTCACTGGCCAGACACCACAGCCAGCTCAGAGAGCTGAGACCAGTGAAAGTTTACCTGTGTCCTAAAGCAAGGTGATGCAACCTGTGGATCCACACCAAGGTTCATCTCCATCCTGTAAGTACAACACACACACACAGAGAGAGAGAGAGAGAGAGAGAGAGAGAGAGAGAGAGAGAGAGAGAGAGAGAGAGAGAGAGAGAGTTCACCTACAAAACTACTCTTTAAAAAAAGTAAAAGCGAATTCAATTTTTTTCTACCAAGGATCTGGACTTTTCCTATGTAAACACTGTCTTCTAAAACATAAAAATCACTAATTTTTATCTGCTGTGTGTGAGAGCTTTATCTGTGTGTTTCTCTGCACCATATGTGTGCAGTGCCCATGGAGGCCAGGAGCCTGCATGAATCCCCTGGGACTGCAGTTACAGAAGTTTGTGGGCTGTGTGGGTGCTGCGAATCCAACCTGGCTAAGCGTTGTGGGTGCTCTTAGCCTGAGTCATCTCTCCAGGACCCTGAAGCTGCTTTTAATTGGAAGAAGTTTTGTGACTGCAGAACTTTACTGAAGGTCTTAGGTTTCAGTGTCACAGAGTTAAGGAGAAAGTAGACTTCCTTCTGCACAAAACAACAATTGTCTTCACAGGGAGAGAGTGAAAGGAAGGAAATGGAGGTGGAAAAGGAGAGTGGCTACCGGGTTTGGAGGAGGGGCGACTGTGATCAGCAGAGGGACAGGAACTTGAGTGTGCAGGACCTTGAGGCAGTGATAGGGAAGGTACCTTGAGGGGCAAATGAGTCTGGAATCGAGGAGAGGAGGAGGAAGTAAGGAAAAGCAGGCTGGAGGTCCCAGGGAACCCAGAGAGATGGTCTAGATGGAGACTGAGAGAGTGTGTGAATCTAGATAAGCAAGGGACGTGGCTAAAGCAAAGATTCAGGGCGGCCTCCTGAGTGAGGCAGAAATGTCAATTTCTTGTGGTTGTGGAAACCTCACAGGGACAATGTGGGTAAATTCCGTTGCATTCTACAGGCAACCATCAGAGGCGCCATTGTATTCGTTCTTTATCTTTCCCGATTCCGTTGCCTGAACAGCAAACCTGTGAGTAAGATTAACAGGACAGCTGGATGTGGGAGCCCTGGATAGCAGTGTCTCCATTCACATCGCGTGCTCCTTGCGCCGGAACTTGAAGTTTACAGGGAGGGAGGACCAGAACAGCACAGCGCTGGGGGGCTCCTGAAGAAATGTAAGAAAAGAACTAGGAATGGGCATGGCCAGAGCACCTGGAGGCCTGAATCAACAGCCCAGGTGCCTGGAACTTTCTCAAAGCTCTGCGGGGGGCATCTGCTGGGCGGGTACTGAGGACTCCCGGATTCTCCCCGCAGCTCCAGCCACACCTGAAGGTAGCCGGGTCTCGGGAAGCAGCCATGGCATAGGCTGTAGACCCAGGACGCAGTCTTTCAATAGTTCTAAACCTTTTGGTTCTAAGAGCTGTCTGGGAACTTCCCTGCAGGCTGGTGAGTTACAGGGACTTAATGGACGGGTTGGGGAGGGGTGGGGAGCATTGGGCTACTGTGTCAGGAAGGTTGCAGTTTCCTCACAGGAAGTTCCTGGGCTTCTCTTCACAATCACAGGGACTGAAGTCTGGGCTTCCTGGTCCTTACGGCGTCCCACCCCTATTATCTTCAGTGGATGGACAGTTAATAGGAAATGTCACTGCAAGATAGAAGGGGGACAAGGTAGCAGAGGGGAGCAGATAGTGAAGCCCTCAGCACCACTGGGATCAGCTGAAGCCTAAACCGAGTCACCAGTGGGGACCCCTCCAGGAGGAGATCTCAGACAGCTCCCCTGGACCCAAGGCAGGCGGTGCTCTGCATTCCCCGGGTATTTCTCACCAGCCCTCCACTGTTCTGGGACCTCTTTGTCCTTGGATTTTCTTTCCCACAATATTCTCCAGAACATCACAATAAACGCTTCCAGGGACAACCACAGCCACAGGCAGCCACAGTCATGCAACTTTGAACTTTTCCCCCTCTTTTCTCTTTTTTTCTTTTCCTCCTTTCTTTCTGTAGTTGTTTTCTTTTAAGGAAGAATTTCGTGCTACAGCCCACACAATAGAATCTGCAACAACCGCTTCTCTCCCTCAGTCTTCCAAGTTCTGTCATTACAGATTTGTTCCAGAAGATGTTTCCTTTCCTTTTGAATCTTAACAAGGCTTCTAAAGTACCTATTCATACAGTGCATTTACGCTCTGTTCCACCAGGGGGCAATCTCTGCTCATGCCAGACTCTGACAATGGACCTGGTTAGGGGGTTTGAAAGCTTCCCTTGCTTCCAAGACCATATAGTCTACCTCTTGGGGAGATAGCATCGGATATTGGTGTTCATTTAGGAAACAAAGGGTTTGTGATTTCTGTAAATGGCAGGAACTAAATATTCTCAACCCGGTGAGCCTCGCTATATCTATCCTTCATTGAACACTCAGGTTTGCATTCAGTGTGATAGATACAGAAGGAAACAAGCTGATGAATGGGACAGCAGATTTGTCCTCTGTCCATTCTTCTGACCCCAGATTAGGGTGTATCCCATGCCCCAGTATTGGTGTCCATCCCCCCAGAGTATCTTCAAATGTACTGCCAAAGCTGCAGGTTTCCCAATCCACAGTGGGTTCTATGCTCTGGGTTTATGGCCTCTTCATCTCTCCACTGCTGTCCAATGGATTCCTTGAATCCCATGGGCAGAGAGGACACTCCTTGAAGCCTGAGGTGCTTGCTGAGGGAGAGGTGACAGCTCACTTGAGATCTAACTTCAGTAAAATTCCTCTAGGTGAGATACTATCTCCACAGTGATCTGGGGAAAGGAAATTTCTGTCAGACAGCAGCTGTTATCTCTCCCTGCTAGGCAGTTTCCAACACACAAGTGACTCCTTGTGTCCCTGCAGCAATGTCTCACTTCTGGAATCTTGTCTGACTGTAACCTGTCCTCCTAATAGCCTAGTACAAAAAAGTTCACCTCATGATGTCTCCCTGAGGCCTGATGGACCTTCAGATAGCCCAGGATTAGATGCCGCTCTCTCTGTCAGGGCCCAGTACCATGCCAGCAGTCACAATGAAATAGAGTGCATTGCCCCTACTGCAGGTGTCTCAGGCTGGCTCCTGCCCAAGCAAGAAAATTCCCCAATTAGACTCTGCTGCTGTGAATTCCACCCAGCGTCATTTTCTGGAGCTGATGCTCAGGCTGACAGATCGTACTGGGTCATAGGGTCCCAGAAGCAGGGTCAGCTGTGTTTGTCACAGGAGTATTGTCTCCAGCTGCTTTCAAGCTACAAGAGTACAACTGAGCAGGTGTAACAGAGACCATCTGGCCTGTGAAGACTTCAATATTTATATAGTAGCTGTATTAGTTATTTTCTATTGCTCTGATAAAACACCAAGGTCACAGTAGCATACAGAAGGAAGGATTTGGGATGTATTAGTTTCAGAGGGACGTATTTTCAGTTTGGTTTGGGTTTGCAGGGGTTCTTATTTGTGTCGTTTGTTTTTAGTGTAGCACACATCCTGGTGGACTACATGTTCATTCATTCATTTGTTTGTTTTTCAAGACAAGGTTTCTCTGTAAGCAGTCTTGGCTTGTTCTGGAACTCAGAGATCCACCTGCCTCTGCCTCCTGAGTGATGAGATTCAAGGTGTGTGCCCCCACTGATCAGCTGGTTTGGGTCTCACTATATAGTTCTGGCTGTCCTAGAACTCACTATGTAAAAGAGGCTGGGCACACTAGCATAGAGATCCACCTGCCTTTGTCTCTCAAGTGCTGAGATGAGAACTGTGGGACACCATGCCCTGCTGAGAGTCCACATCTTAAACCTTAAGCAAGTTCCAGAGATGAAGAAATGGGAATGGGTTTCAAATCCACACCCCCAGTGACATACTTCCTTCAGCCAGGCCATACCTCCTGAACCTATCCAAACAGCTACCACAAAGTATTCAAGTATTCAAGGACTAAGTATTCAAGCATCCTGTTCTATGGACCACAAGATCATTCATATCACTACACCATCCATTCACAGGAGCATCTAGGGATTCATTCTCGAGAGAAGGGCAGTAATGATGCTATACAGAAAGAATGGCTGCACTTGTGCTAGACTGAATGGTCCCTCCTGTTGGGACCTGTTGTGTCCTCCTACGAAGACAATCTGGGTCTGCCTTTGAGGTGGCTCAGTTTTAATTGTTTCTTTAGATTTATTTTACATTTTGACTGCATGTATGTATGTGCACCAATATGCGCCCGGTGCCCTCAGAGGTCAAAAGAGGGTTTCAGATCTCCTGGAACTGGAGTCACAGGCAGCAGTGAGCCACCAGGTGTAGTTGCTGAGAATCAAACCTGGATCCCCTGCAAATGCAACAAGTTCCCTTAACAGGTGCAGGACCTTTCTAGCCAAAACTGTTCAGTTTCAACAATGGGCAATGCAGCCTGGGGTTTTCATGGGACAGTGGCTTTCAGCTTTTGATCATCTGTCTTGTCTTTAATTATTAGTATCTGGCTAGAAAACCATCTTTCTTTATTTAGGATTCTTGTGTTCTATTAGTCAGGACCCCCTTTTAAGCAGTTAGGTTTCAAGGTGGGTCTCCATTACTCATCAGTGGACCACTGTCCTTGATGTTACTGCCTCCTGACCACTCCATCCTATGGGATTTTTCTGTACCATATTTGCTGGGATTCAGGAATACAGTTTCCTAACACCACCCAACCCTGAGCCATCATCATCTCTGAGCTTCCAGCAATGCTAGTGTGTAACACAAAAAATAAAAGACCCAGAGACAGATATTGGGTTTCAAGCTGCAAGCTGAACATTAGAGAAGCAAAGTACCCAAGCCACTAGCTCTTACCTCTACCACAGTTCAGACCAAAGGGGTGGTCCTCAGACTGCTCCCTACATCACTGCTCCTCAGATTCACACAGACTGCTATGCACTCTTCAATTTGGCTAGAGACTAATCCTGAGATTAATGCCAGCTTAGAGACCCTGCTCCTGACTTATATACTTCCCTAATGTTAGGATTAAAAGTGTGTGATTCAAGGGGATGTGATTACCTTTGTGTGAGCTGTTTCTTTTAAGACTGGATCAATTTCCTGCCGTCAGTGTGGCCTTGAACTAACAGAGATCTGTCTACCTCTTAATCTTGAGTCCTGGGATTAAAGATCTGTGCCTGGTTTCTATGGCTAACTAGTAGTATGGCTGCTTTGCTATTTTGATCTCCAGTAGCTTTAATAAATCATAAACAATATATCACCACCCTGATTCCCTTATCCCTGGTCATTCTCTCTGTGCTTTTCAGCAGGTGCCCCAGTATCCCACAGAGCATCATGGACTCTGCACCCTCCCCAGGAAATGTTTGCTGTCACATCCACTCTGGCACATGCACTTCTGAGAGTTTTGATCACCACTCTTCTACTACCAGATTTAACCAGACTAGATTTCCTTTGTCCTGTAGTGTGGGCTGTCCTCTGACCACTTCCAGGAAGCCATCTCTGGAACAGGGCAGTATGTACAGGGTACCTGGCCATAGGAGTGGCAGGATGGGGAAAGTAGAGTGTGTGTGTGTGGATGGGGGGAACCACAGAGATAGGAAGAAACAGGTGGGAGAAGAAGCAGAGAGGAGGAGGGGAGAGGAAGCTGGTGGAAGGAGACAGGAATGGAGATCCCCAAACCTCCAGCAATCCAGCTCATACCAGAAGATTAGAGGGATGTGTCATTGGGAAACAGGTTTTATTTTTTTTAAACATGTCTTTTACGTTGTTAGTGTAATTATTGCAACTTGTTAAAAGTTTCTTTTAAGGAATTATTTATCTTAGATTTCAGTGCAGACACACACACACACACACACAGAGAGAGAGAGAGAGAGAGAGAGAGAGAGAGAGAGAGAGAGAGAGAGAGGAGAACATTTGTGTGCATCCGCACTGGGTCCTGCCTGCTTGTTTATGAAGAAATCAACATGTGTGCATGATGGAAGATTCATAGAGTAATTAGATAGAGTGATTTCTTGGTGGTCTTCCTGTCTGAGGAGCCACAGATAACCACAGGGATTCCTCTTTCCCATCTCACTCCCCAATGTTTCTCATTCCCTATTAACCAATGGCCCAGGCACTACATGCCCTGCTAATGGGCCCCAAGTCTGTGTGCATCACTGTAAACTTCCAGCCTTTCCTTTCTCACTTAGAGCTGCCCTTCCCCCAGGTCCACATCACTTTGAGAGTCTTCACTATCTTTCTCTGGCAACAATTAAATGCCACCAATCATGCTAATATCCACAAAGCTCTACCATTAGTAAATGTCAAATTGTATGACAGTTCCATGGACATTTGTTTTCTTCAGTAATGAAATAAATGCTACAAGTACATCATACACACAACTCCACTCCTCTCTCTACTCAGGACCTTATAGTTATTACACATGATTTCCTCAGGCTGTCTGGAGAAAGAAGGTGCTGATGGAGATGTGTTTTTAGTTTTATCCATAATGCCCTGATTTTTTTTTAAGGACCAACGTCAAAGACCCCAGATATCACTCAGCTTCTGCCTGTCACCCAGCTTCCATCTACCAAACAATTTCCCAATAACAGTAAATCTACCACCATGGCAGAGCCTTCCTCATCATCATAATTTTCTTTATTATCTTTATTATTTGCATTTGCTCATATGTGAAGAAGAAATGTCATACACAAGAAGGTAAGGAGCAGACTGGGGTCTCACTGGTTCTTGGTAGGATTAGTCTGCTGAGGACTTGGGACTGGTTTCCCACTGGATATCATAGATGTGAATTACTGTCTCATGTTTGTATACAAAGTGCCTTACCTACTGAGCCATCTTCCCATCCCTCCCTCACTGACCTTTAGACAGTCTGGTTACCAGTTCAATATACTATCTTCTTCTCTGATATGAGAACTGAATTTAACAAGCTTCCATACACCTCCCTTGAATGCGCTCCCTTAGAGGGGCCGTTACCATGTACTCATTCCAAAAACAATGGCAAAGGTATTTTCACACAATCAACTAGGACTGCACATTTACTCTTTCTGTCTCACTTCCCTCTGTACCACATGCAACTGAGTGGCTGTCGACCCCAGAAATGGTTCAGTCTGAGAACAGTTTGGGTGACCTGGGACTCTAAACCACCTCCATTTGTCAGGGGTATGGTGCAGCCGGATACAAGCTAAGCAGTGACTTGCAGACTTCTCTGTTGGGGTGAAGAGCTAACTACTTTCAGACTCACATCTGAAGCTTTGGATCTCACTGCAAAACCTCTCCAGACAGAAATCTTCAGCTACCCATGAACTGTCCCATCACCTGCCACAAGCCACAGAGGAAAGAGACTCCCATGGAGACAAATGGAGAGGTCCCCAACCAGGCCACCAAAATGCTGTCCCAGGATGATGAGTCCAAGACATGGGTGTTAAAGCATTTACTAAACCAGACATCTACATCACCCCACCCATGAGTCCGGAGTCTCTCAAAGAGGGGGAGGAAAGGATGTAAGAGAACATTGTTTTCCAGCCATGACATGGCTGTGGCACTGTTGACCTCTCAGCCATTCTGAGCACTTGCATGATCTTTGCACAAGAGCAGGCCTGTCACCCTCCCCTTCATGGAGGGAGAGGGACTCATGAGGCTCCAGAGCTCCCTGAGATCTCTCTGCAGGTAATGGTGCTGGAGAGAGAGACATTGTGTTCAGTGGTGTGTTCACTAGTGACTTATAACTTATAAACTTACAGACAGCCTGTCACCCTCACTTCATTAATAACCACAAATGGAATTATTAGGTCAACACCATTGAAAAACCTCACATGAAAGTAGAGGAGGAGTAATTAGGAAGAGCAAGCAACCTGGAGGGAGTGGGAAGTAGACATGAGAGGTAACAGAAGAGTTTATATGACCAAAATATGTTACACACACATAGAAAACATCATAGTGAATCCTATTCTTATGTATGATTAACATGCTAAGGCATCAATGATTTTTCTTTTAATGTGTACGAGTATTTTACCTGTGTGTATATGATATGTGTAGCTGGTGCTTGCAAAGACCAGAAGAGGACATCAGCTCTCCTGGAACTGGAGTTATAGATGGTTGTGAGTTCTTGGAAACGAACCCAGATCTTCTCCATGAGCAGTAAGTGCTCTTAACTACTGAGCAATGTCTCCAGCCCTCTAACAAATTTCTTACAAAGAATATAAGTGATTGAATATTATTGAACATAAGGAAGGTCTTAATAGCAAACTTCACAACACAGTTAAATATTTCATAATCAAAAGGCTAAACACATCGTTTTAATGACGGTGGATAATAATGGGCCAGTTATGACATCATTTGTAGTAAAGGACTATTGAAACTTGGTCAAAAGGTCAAATGTCCTTCTGACAAAGATGCCAGGCAAAAGCTCGTGAAATTTGTAAATATATGGTATGTTCTGAATAGTTTTCTCTCAACTTGACATAAGCTAAAATCTTCTGAGAGAAGGGTACCCCAATTTAAAAATGCTTCCATAAAATCAGGCAAGCTTATAGGTCATGCTCTTAATTATTGATCGACAGCAGAGGGCCCTACCCATGCTTGTGGTCCTTTTCTATGAGAAAGCAGGCTGAGCAAGCCATGAGGAACAACCCAGTAAACAGCACCCACACAAGGCCTCTGCATCAGCTTCTGGCTCCAGGTTCCTGCTCTGTTTGAGTCCTGTCCTGATTTTCTTCAACTGATGAACAGTGATTTGGAAGTGGAAGCCAAATGAACTCTTTCCTCCCCAAGTTCTTTTGGTCATGATGTCTTCTCACAACAATAGTAACCCCAACTAAGACAAGTTGATACCAAGACAGTGTGGTAGTGTTGTGACAGAAGTGGACATGGGCCAGTCTTTAAGAGCTTGGAAGATAAGAATATGGAGAGCAGTGCAGATAATGAAGGCCTGCATGTGAAGTCTAGGAAAGCAGACTGTGGTAAGAAACACAAATACAGATACACACACACACACAAACAAACACAGAGAGAGAGAGAAAGAGAGAGAGAGAGAGAGAGAGAGAGAGAGAGAGAGAGAGAGAGATTGAGATAGAGATAGAGATAGAGATAGAGATATATAGATATATATCCCTTATGCCTAAGGGAGCTGGGAACCAGCCACAAGATGCTTCATGTCACTGGTCTTGACAACCCAAAAGAGCATTCCACTTCTGTCTCTCTCCTTTTAAGAAGCCACATCCTAAGGCCCAAAGGCCGGTAGCCCAAAGCTATTGTCAGAATGAATTCCCAAAACAGCTAACTCCACTGGGTCACTTGAATTAAGAATCAATGTTTCAGGGTAGCTGGGGCTGTGATTAACAAGGTACCCAGGAGTACTAAACTGAAACCTTTGCTTTGCTGGGGTATGCCTTGCTACTCAGCTGAACCTGAGAAATTAGCAGTGATTAGCAGACCAGCATCTTTAGGTGAAGTCTTATAAAGTGTTTCCTGAGAATCAGCACTGAGGCTGTGTTCCAGACATGGACAAGGTTGTATCCTGTGCTGGCAACTGAACTTGTAGTGTAAGATCCATCCAGGTGGTGCTATTTTTGAAGGTGTGAAGGGGTCAGGAAGAGCAGCTAAGACTTGGCAATGTGTGCCAGAGTTTGAGTCCATGCAAACAGCCCGGGATAGGCTACTAGTGAAAGTGCAAAGGCAGCAGAAGACCCCAGTATTTTGGAGATGCCAGTATCATGGGATGACCACCAAGAACAGCAGCATCAGTGAGTGGAGCCAACCAGAGACTAGGAGAAAAGCTGTGTGTGCCACAGAGGACAAGCCAGAGAAGTAACTCAAGTGATATGGCATCCAGGATCCAATCCTGGACCCTGTGTCCAGGATGTCACTGAGGACTCCAACACTGGGCCTCTTCTCAATCAAGAGTTTCTGGTGAAGCCAGACTCCTAAAGATGAGATTAAGATCAAAGCCTAAAGAACTGAAGAATGTAAGAGCTTGGGTAAGAGGGAAGGATTGGGCAAAGTCCCAGTTGAGCAACCTGAGACTCAAAAGCAGATGTCATCCCCAAAGAACAGCAAAGATGTAAGCTGTCTTAGTGTTCCATTGCTGTATAGAGACAACACAACCATGGCCACTCTTATAAAGAAAAGCATTTTTTATAAGATTGGGGCTGGCTTATAGTCTCAAGTGTTTAGTTCATTGTCACCATAGCAGGGAGTGTGGCAGCATGCAGCAGACATGGTGCTGGAGAAGCAGCTGAGAGTTCTACATCAGGATCCACAGGCACAGGAAGAGAGGGAGACACTGGGCCCAGCTTGGGCTCTTGAAATCTCAAAGCCCACCAGCAATGACACACTGCCCCCAACAAGGACACACCAGCCCCAACAAGGACACACCTCCAAATCCTTCTAAGTAATGCCACTCCCTGATGACTTAGCATTCAACTACATGAGCCTATGATGGTCTGTCTTCAAACCACCATATAAGCCACCTATTCAGTTTCCCTCCTGTGTTCTGCACCTCCGCTTCAAGACTGGGGCCTGAGATCAGTGGTTGGATTTGTAAAGTTCATCCTGTACTACATTTCTACAGAGTGTCTTTTACAAAGCCAGCATCTACAGACCCAGGATGACAACAGCTGTGCAGACAAAGCCTGTCACACTACTCTACTCTATCTGCTGATATCAAGGTCAAGACATGCTCACACAAACTTATTGAGTCTTATGATAACTGGTGTTGTACCAGAGACTTTACCTGGGGAGATGCACACACACACACACACACACACACACACACACACACACACACACACCAGAATGGGAACCTATGACAGACCAAAGTACCAACAGCAGGAAAGTCCAACTTGGGGATCCTCTGGGTTTTCTTTGGGGTTATTAATCCCATGGGGGGGGAGTTACTTACAGAAGCTGGGATGAATTCACAGCAGCTGCATCTCTGGAGAGCCCACCTCAACACTGCGGTGATTCACATAACAGCATAGCTGACACTGGGGAGCTTGTAGGCCTCAGGACATGTATGGACTCTTCTCTGAAGCTAGGCTGGTCAGTGTCATCTCCTTCTACAGCTGGGTTTGTTCTCTAAAACTTAGCTTCACTTTCTCAAAAAGAGTAAGTTACTCAATTCCTGAGTCTAACAAGGCTCCTCTCCTCTGAACAGAGTGCTGATGTCGGAGGAAAGACTAAAAGCAACAAGTGACTAGTCAAACAAGGCAGAGGACTTTGTCCCACAGATTAAAGATGAAACAAGCCCAAAGGTTCAAAGTGTCAGCAGTAAAAGCTTGCCAAAGCTGTAAAACATATTCCTCTTCCTTAGGAGGAAGGTCTTGTTCAGTAAAACCACTTCATAGCTTAATAGTTCTGTCTCCAAACAATGAAACACAGCAGACATAGAGCAGGGCGTGTATATAAATTTCAAATTCTATCGTCTCTGGTTTCACTCCTGAGTAACCTGAGAGCTTCTGGCATTCAAATCTGAGTATGATATCAAGTATTGCTACCTGATGATACTAGTGAGCACCCTATACACACAGCACTGGCTGTAGACCAGAGGTCCTCAACCTTCCTGATGCTATGACCCTTTAATACAGTCCCTCGTGTTGTAGTGACCCCCAACCATAAAATTATATTCATTGCTACTTCATAACTGTAATTTTCCTACTGTTATGAGTTATAATGTAAATGTCTAGTGTCAGATGTGTGATCCCCCAGGGCTCTCCACGTGCAGTTTGAGAATCAGTGCAACCGTGCAGAAGGTTAATGTCTGACCACAAGATGAGATACATTGCATAGGAAACTAGTTGTTAAGACAGACAGACAGCTTCCCATTCAAGTCTGAACCCCAAAGACACTTGATTCAGAGTAATCTGTAAACCAAGTTGCCTTGATTTAGGTTGAGCTTTAGAGGGGCTTACAGAACACCAAATAGAGTGGACCACAAAAAAGTCCCCTAGCCACATAATGATCAAAACCCCAAACATACAGAATAAAGAAAAATATTAGGAGCAGCTAAGGAAAAATGCCAAGTAACATACAAAGGCAAATATATCAGAATTACACCTGAATTCTCCATGGAAACACTGAAAGTCAGAAGGTCCTGGATAGATATTCTACCAACACTAAGAGACCATGGATGCCAGCCCAGACTACTATACCCAGCAAAGCTTTCAATCACTATAGATGGAGAAAACAAGATATTCCATGACAAAACAAGATTTAAACAATACATATCCACTACTCCAGTCCTACAGAAAGTTCTGGAAGGAAAACACCAACCCAAGCAAGGTAACTACAACTAGAAAAACACAGGCAATAGATAATCCCACTTTACCAACAGCCAAAAGAAAAAGGGGTGGAAATCCACACACAATTCCACCAACAACAAATCAAAAGAAACAAGAATAAACAATCAATGGTCATTAATAGTCCTCAATACTAACGGTCTTAACTCTCCTATAAAAAGATGAAGGCTAACAGAATGGATACGAAGACAGAATCCACCCTTCTGCTGCATACAAGAAACACACCTCAACTTCAAAGACAGACAGTACCTCAGAGTTAAGGGATGGGAAAAGATTTTCCAATCAAATGGACCCAAGAAACAAGCAGGGGGAGCAATCCTAATATCTAACAAATAAGACTTTTAAAACAAATCAATCAAAAGAGATGAAGAAGGTCATTTCATATTCATCACAGGAGAAATTCATCAAGATGAAGACTCAATTCTGAACATCCATGTCCCAAATACAAAGGCATCCACATTTGTAAAAGAAATATTGCTAAAACTCAAATCATACATAAAGCCTCACACACTTATAGTGAGAGACATCAACAACCCACTCTCATCACTAGACAGGACCACCAGACAGAAACTTAACAAAGAAATAAAGGAACAAATAGAAGTTATGACCCTATTGGGTTTAATAGACAGCTATAGAACATTCCATCCAAACACAAAAGAATATACTTTCTTCTCAATGCCACATGGAACCTTCTCTAAAATCGACCACACACTGGACAACATAGCAAACCTCAACAGGTACAAAAAAAATGGAATAACCCTCTGTACCTGATCAAACCACCATGCTTTAAAGTTAGAATTCACCAACAGCACAATTTGCAGAAAACCTACAAACTCATGGAAATTGAACAATGCGAAATTGTACCATTCCTGGGTCAAGGAAGAAATAGAGACATTACAGATTTCTGGGATTCAAATAGAATGAAGACACAACATACCCAAACATATGAGACACTTAGAAAACAGTGTTAAAAGAAAAGGTCATAGCACTAAGTGTCCACATACAGAAACTGGAGAATAGTCACAATAGAGAATTAACAACACAACAGAAAGCTCTAGAACAAAAAGAAGCAAACTCACCCCAGAGGAGTAGACACCAAGAAATAATCAAATTGAGGGCTGTGTCAATAAAGTAGAAACTAGGAAAACAACACAAAGAATCAATGTAACAAAGAGTTGGTTCTTCAAGAAAATCAACAGGATTGACAAATCTCTATCCAAATTTACCAAAAGGCAGAGAATGAACATGCAAATTAACAAAATCAGAAATTAAAAGGGGGACATAACAATGGATACTGAGGAAATTAAGAGAATCATCAGGTCATACTTTGAAAACCTGTACTCCACAAAATTGGAAAATCTGAAGGAAATGGACAACTTTCTGGATATATATCACTCACCAAAATTAAATCAAGAACAGATAACAATATAATTGGACCTATAATCCCTAATGAAATAGAAGCAGTCATCAAAAGTCTCCCAACCAAAAAAAGCAAAGGGTCAGATGATTTTAGTGCAGAATTCTACCAGAAATTCAAACAACAGTTAATAGCAATTCTCCTCAACGTATTCCACACAATAGAAGCAGAAGGGTTATTGCCAAACTCTTTTAACTACGCATCAATTACTTTGGTACCCAAGCCACACTAAGACTCAACTAAGAAAGAGAACTACAGACCAATATCTCTCATGAACATTGATGCCAAATACTCAATAAAATACTGGCAAATCCCTGGTGTGTGTGTGTGGGGACTTCGAGAGCCCATCCCACTTGAAGGTATGCACTCTGTCTCTGAACACATGGGGAGAGACGTAGGCCCAGCACAGGAAGATTTGGTGGACTTGGTGGAGCCCCGGTTGGGGGCCCTACCCTGCCTGGGGAGTGGTGGGTGGATGGGGTGGGGGGTAGGTTGGAGGTGGGGGAGAAGGAATGGGGGTGAGGGGAGGGAGAGGGAGAGGGGAATTACATGTGAAACAAGCCTGTTCCCTAACTTGAATTAATAATAATAATAATAATAATAATAATAATAATAATAAAAAGAGAGAAAAAATACTGGCAAATCAAATCCAAGAATACATCAGAGAAATCATCCACCATGATCAAGTAGGCTTCATCCCAGGGATGCAGGGAAGGTTCAACACATGAAAATCCATCAATGTAATCCACCATATAAACAGACTGAGAAAAAAAAATATGATCATCTCACTAGATGCTGAAAAAGTCTTTAACAAAATCCAATGCTACATCATGATAAAGGTCTTGGAGAGATCAGGGATAACAGGAATATACCTAGACATAATAAAAGCAATATACAGCAAACCAACAGCTAACATCATACTAAATGGACAGAAACTCAATGGGATTCCTCTAAAATCAGGAACAAGACAAGGCTGTCCACTCTCTCCATATCTCTTCAACATTTTACTTAGAGCAATAAGACAACAAAAGGAGATCAAGGGAATACAAATTAGAAAAAAAGAAGTCAAACTTTCTCTATTTGCAGATAATATGATAGTTTACATAAGTGACCTGAAACACTCTACCAGGGAATCCCTACAGCTAATAAACACCTTCAGCAAAGTGGCAGGATACAAGATAAACTAAAAAAAATCAGTATCCCTATTCTATACAGAAGATAAATGGTCTGAGAAAGAAATCAGAGAAACATCAGCCTTTACAATAGCCACAATAACATAAAATGCCTTGCACTAACACCACCAAACAAGTGAAAGACCTGTATAACAAGAACTTTGAGTCTTTAAGGGAGTCAATTCTTCGGTAGTGATGGAAATCCAGGGCCTCATTCAATTAATTTCCCCCAATATCTTTTGGAGCTGGGGCAATGTATAAGAATCCTGAATGTAAAGTTGGGTTTTAATAGGAGAGACAGTATCAAGAAATAACATGGAACCCAAAATCTTAAAAGGAGGACTGGTCTGAATCTTTTCAGAAGACACCTTAAAATCATTGTCCTGTAATATGGCAAGACTGGCAGTAAGATCTTGGCGGTCAGACAGGTTGGGACGACCCAAAATAATATCATCCATATGAATATAGAATAATATATTAGGATGACCAATCAAGGAAGAAAAAATATGTTATAATACTGACAAATAGGAGGGATATTGGCCATGCCCTGGGGTAGGACAGTTCATTCAAATCTTAGGTCTGGCCTGAAAAAATTTGTTGAAGGTGGGGAAAATGCAAGTTTTTCTACATCATCTGAATGTGATGGGATAGAAAAAAATTCCTTAATATCAATAATAGTTAAATAATGGATGTTGGGAATGGCTGGAATCCAGGGGAGTCCCCTCTGGGGGTCCCAAAGGTATCATCCTCTCATTTATTTTCCTCAAATCATGTAAAAGCCTCCAAGAGCCATTGGGAATTTTTTATAACAAAAACCAGGGAATTCCAGGAGCTGGTTGAAGGCCACACATGACCCAAGGCTAATTGTTGCTCAACTAATATATGACATTGATGTAATTTAGGGTTACATATAGGCCACTGCTCAACCCAGGCATCCATTGAAGTTTTGGTACTGGTGGCAGTGTCCCTTAGGATTGGGGGTGAACCAGGGAATGTTTTTGTCTGATTTTTTTCAAAATCAGGATCGTTTCTATAGTTAGGGTGACTGACCCATCCTTGTTTAAATTGTTGTTCATATTCTTCTTGGTCTAGTATCTCCTCATAGAAGCCCTTATGATCAGTAGTAATATAGGCCTCCAATTCTCCAAGTATATCCTTACCCAGGAGGTTGGCCGTTAAGCCTGACACCACTAGAGGGCGCACCTCCCCATGATTACTTTAAGGATCCCTCCAGGGCAGGCCCCCCGCCCCCCCACCCCCCCCACCCCCCCCACCCCCCCCCCCGAGCTGTTTCCCAAGACATTGACTATCTGCCCATACCAAGCAAGGGTAGGCCTGGGACCAACTGCCAGGTAGGAGGGTGACTTCCTCCCTCCCTCCCTTCCTTCCTTCCTTCCTTCCTTCCTTTTTTTTTTTTACATTTTTATACTTGAAAGAGATTTTCCTCCTTTCTTATCACAGTGTTTATGAGAAACTCAAAGGTCCTTTCACCAACCATTAGGGTCATTTTTGGTCTTAAACCAGGAGTCAAAGGTAAGGTCCAGTGTATTCTGACTGCCCTCTTCCCTTGGTTAACAGGGCTGGGGATGGCCCCTGGAGGAGTTTAAAGGCTCACCTTGAAGGCTGAACTTGGATCTGCACTCCCTTGCCCAGTGACTCCCTTTCTTACATAAGGGACAAGGTGTACCAGGCCCATTAGAGGCTGTAGGGGCTGCCAGGGTGTTTTTTGCTCGATGGGGACATTCCCTTTCAAAATGACCCTCTTTGCTGCACCCCAGACACTTCTGCCCTTTCCCTACCAAGACCTGCTGAAGGGAATTAATCAAGGTGTTCATTTCCTCCTGGCAGGCAGCCTGCAGTGTGGAGGCCTTTGCTCTGGCCTGATGGGTGGTGGACCCCATGACTTAGAGGCCACGATTCACCTACCCAATGACTGGTCCCTCAGCCTGGGACAGGTTAACCTGTAATCAGTTGTCATCCTATCCCAGACTAATGCCCTAATGAACTTATTGCACAGTTTGCCAGGAGGATACTTTTTTGTAGACTCCTCTGTACCCTTTCTATAAAGGAGGCCACGTCCTCCCCAGCCTTCTGGGTGATTCCTGAAATGGGGGACTCCGTCCAGCCCTCCTCCAGCTTTTTCCCACCTGTAAACCCCAGCTCTGGGACCTCGTTTCCATAAGGGTCAGGGATGGCAGCCTGTTGAAAGCCTGTAGAGAACTTGTTAGCAGTGCCCGAAAGCACGTCAAAAGTAATTGGGACTGCAGGGCGGGCTTTCTGGTTTTGTTCAGCCTGAATGCCACACTCGTTCTGGAAAAAAATAAAAATAAATAAATAAAAAGAATGCTCTACTTCAGAAACATGGAGTCTGGGAGTACTGCCCTAGCAAGGTCCTTCCAATCCTGAGTGGTACAATGATGAGGAGCCAAGGCCTGAAGGATGGTCTCTGCCCAGGGGGAATGAGGTCCTCCCAGACAGCCTTTTCGAGTTCCTTTAAATCATATGCTTCCCAGGGGTACCAGGTGGCCTGGCAGTTGACAGGAAAGAGATTGGTCTCAAAGGGGGAGGTGCAGAGGGGGTCAGGAAAGGATTAGTGGGGGATTTGGAAGTGACAGACACTTAGAGAGCCAAGGAGCCCTTTCAAAAGTGTCTAGAGACATATAGAGGGGTACTGTGTGG
Organism: Cricetulus griseus; assembly: GCF_003668045.3. Classification (NCBI taxonomy): domain Eukaryota; kingdom Metazoa; phylum Chordata; class Mammalia; order Rodentia; family Cricetidae; genus Cricetulus; species Cricetulus griseus. The sequence goes on along the minus strand of NC_048595.1, from coordinate 280,893,151 downwards.
TGTGAGGGACTAGGATTTGGCTTTGGTTTTACCTTTGTTTCTTTATCTCCCTTTATCCCTTCCTGGATCCTTGTCCCAATCTTCTCCCTAGAGGGTCGAGGGAGGAAGCAACCCTTTAAGGCAGATACCATCAGGAGGGTCCCCAGAGGGGGGAATCTCCCCTTATTCCTCCTGAGCTCTCCTAATTAGGGTTTCAAGCCTATTCTAGGTGTCCCAATCAAAAAAGGTTACTCTCAGGCAGCCAGGGAGCAGTCTTGAGCAGACAGCCCCAGGCCTGGAGGGCTTGATTATCAAAAAGATTAAGGCCTCTACTTTTAAGCAGGACCCATGATGAGTCTAGGGTAGGATAATTTATGTATGATTGTACCCATAATTTATGAGGGTACAATCACCCTTGGAGATGTTCCTCACATGGGACGGGTCAGCTGGGAGGTAGAGCTGAGGGACAACCATCCTGCCTGTCACTCCCTTGGGGCTGAGCAGGATGATGACTGTCTGACAACCCAGACCTCCCCTCTCCTATGACCCAGGAGAAACACACTGAGTCGGGAGACTTGTCGAAGCAGGATCTGGTTTTATTGCAACAGGCAGGAACTTATATAGGGTTGAGTTAGGGGATGGGAATCTTAGGATGGGGTAAGATGACATGAAGAGTAAGGACCAATAATATTCTACCAAGCTGGCAGGTAGCTAGGTAAGGGGAAGTTTTACATCAGGCCTTGCTGAGTCATTCCCATGTGGAGATTACAGGCCAATGACAGGTGGCCAAACTCTAGTCAGGCTCAGAAAGTTTCACTGGGCCTTGTGCTCAGGCCACTTGAGGCCCAACAGGGGACAATGGCATGACTGGGAAAATAAAGGAGATTATTGGCAGTGGGTCCAAGATCTAACACTAATTGCACAAATTCACTTAGTGCAGCCCACTCTATATGGAGAGATACCTTGCCCAGCCTAGACACAAGGGCCATGGAAGTAGAGAGGAGCCTTGGTCCTGCCTCAACCAGATGATGAGACAGACTAAGTAGACTTCCTAGGGGAGGACTTATCCAAGGAGTAGATGGGAGTGTGTGGGGGGGGGAGTATGGGGAGAGCTGGAGGAGATGAGGGAGAGGGGCCTGCAATTGGAAAAAAAAATAAATTAATGAAAAAAATTTTAAAAAGGGCACCTGGAAAAATAAATCAAGTGCTACTGGGAGTGGTGGCATACTTAATCCCACCACTCAGGAGGCAGAGGCATGTTTATCTCTGTGAGTTTAAGGCTAGCCAGGACTACTAGCATGGGCCAGCCAGGAATACATAACTTCCTTGAGGCATTACACTTCTGCTAACCACACATAAAGCCACAAGAAGACTTCCATCTCTTTGATCAATGATTAAAAGTCATTCAGCCACAGAATCCTACTTTGCTTGAACTGTGAAGACAGCTGAGACCACAAGTCCCCCAGCTAGGTGAACTGAAGCTCAAAGAATGAGAAACTCCTCAATTAGCACAGGGCCACTTCTCCACTTTATCCTGAGAACAGAAGGAGGGGTGGCCACCCTACATAAAATCAGGAGCTATAAAGTTTCAAGATGCATAAACCAAAGGTAAACTTAAATTCACCCATGTGCCATTATAGCTGTGGACCTCAGTAATACTCTCTCAGTGCTTGAGAGAAGTTCACAGCAACGAAAATGAAAAAGGATTGGTACAGAGACCAACTTGTTTTTTGCTAACATTTCTAGAACACTCCATCTTGGAAGAGCACAATAAATGTTCTGTTTCTCTATATATGGGACAGCCAGAAAAATAAGTTTTATTTTTGTTGGGTTTGTGCTGGGGACTCACTATATAACTCAGGCTGTCCTAGAACTCACTATGTAGTCCAGGATAGTCTTGAACTCACAGAGATCTACCTGTATCTGCCTCCCAAGTGCTAGGATTAAAAGGGTGTGTAGTTTTATTTTGTTTGTAATCTAACAAATAAAGTTTGCCTGAAGATTAGAGTGGAGAGCTAAGCCACTAGTTAGCCACACACCTAGTTAAGAGATAAGCCACTGGGTAGCCACACTGGATGACCTTCAGTGACAGTGGCTGTTGGGTGGTGGTGACTGGGTGCAGGGAACTCAGGAGAACTGACCCAGGCTTTCCCCAGACCCTTCAAAAGACACACTTCCTTGCTGTAGGTTGAAGATGCTGCAGTGAATGTCATGAGAGCTCATCTGGTACACCCCCTCCCCCTCTGCATCAGCCTCAACCAGATGAATCCTGATGCTGCCAACATAGTATTTCATGTTCTTTCACTCTGTGCTAGCCCGCTTGGGCCTTGTCTTAGCTCCTTGTACTGTTTCCTTGGTGCTCCCTGTGGGATTTGCCCTTCATGGAACCATTTGAACTAGAGATCTGGAAAATAATGTGGTTAGTGCCCATCCCTAGCCTAGGAAACAGGATTCCTAGATCTCCTTAGTGAGAGTGTGAAATTATTACTCTTTTGTTTTGTTGTTTTGAGACAGGGTTTCTCTGTGGCTTTGGAGGCTGTCCTGGAATTAGCTCTTGTAGACCAGGCTGGCCTCGAACTCACAGAGATCCACTTGCCTCTGCCTCTCGAGTGCTGGGATTAAAGGAGTGCACCACCAACACCCGGCAAAATTATTACTCTGTGTAAATAACTTAACAGTAGAGAGGTCAGTATGAGACATATTAGTAAGGCCCCACCATGCCTAAGGACATTTGCCTGGGAGTTAAATTCTGTTAAGAAAATTGACTTTTTAATAGATATTTATTATAACTACCCATATATTAGGCAGCCTTCTCTGGACAAATTAAGAAATGTACATTTTTAACTTACTTATGTATTATGTACACAGTGTTTAGTGTTCTGCCTGTATGTATGCCGGCAATGCAGGCCAGAGGAGGGCACAAGAACCCATTATTCATAGTTGTGAGCCACCATGTGGTTGCTGGGAATTGAACTCATGACCTTTGGAAGAGCAGCCAGAGCACTTAACCTCTGAGCCATCTCTCCAGCCCCCTAAAATGTACATTTTTATATGAGTATATATGATAGAAATGGATATTTTTTATAACATAAAATATGATGGTTGATACTATTATCACTATTATAGGTGAGTTTCTGTGACATGCACTAGGCAGTCCAGCAATGCCCACATGCACATTGGGCTGCTCAGTCCTGCACGCTGGCTGCCCTGCAGTGACAATCAGCAGTGAAAGCTGGGAGGTCCTGGAAAGCTGGTGCTGCTGGGTGCACATCCTCCTGATGCAGGTTCTGGGTCAGTGCTGCCTCCACCGCACTCAGAGAAGTCTCTCTGCACATCCAGACCTGTGATGGAAGGTGAATGAACTCGCACAAGTTTCCTCTGACTCCTCACAGGCACTTATGCACAAGTGCACTAACACACACACACACACACACAGTGACAACAGCATAAAGACCCTAAGGTATGGACAATATAAAACATACAGTTCACTGTTGCAAACAACTTTTTTTTGAGGCAGGGACTAACTATGTAGCATAACATGGAGTGGAACTCATTTTGTAGACCAGTCTGGCCTGGAACTCAGAGATCCACCTGCTTCTATGTCTCCAGCACTGGTCTTAAAGGTGTGTGCCATCACATAGGGCTGATTCTTGGATTTTGAGCTCTAAAGGTGGGCTACTCAAGTATTACTAATGTAAGATGTACTGTTGTACTAAGGCACTCGTGTAAAATGCACTGCTGTACTAATGCACTCATATAAAATGTGCTGAGTACTGATTTGGCATCTTTAAAATTTCATCTTTCTATTCAGATATTTATAAATTTCTCCTCATGATTGCTTTACAGACATCCATGTTTCTACAAATGTGTGTATGGCTGCATCATATGATTTTACAAAAAAATTTTCAGAGAATTCTCATAATTATTTTACTTCTCAAGGTATGTGGCAACACCTATTTCATTTGTGATGAAATAGCTGTAATAATCTCTTTGTTCTTTGTCAATCTGTATAAAGACCTGTCAAAATCAGTATACATTTCTTTTTTGGTCTAGAGGAGTTTTGAGGTTGAGACAGGGCTTCTCTCTGTAGTCCAGTCTCTCTGTTCATCTGAGGGACTAATCCCTGATGAGAAGTGGGAATCTGACTTCACAGAAAGGAAGCCTCCTCACACCACTTTTAAGTATCTGTGTGGTGATACCTTCACAAAATGGATAAAAGCATTTGATTCTCAGAGGGGACACTGCTCTGACAGTAATTAATACTCTTTTACATATGGTTATTTCTAGGTTCAGAATGCCCTTGTCAATGCAATCAGATAATGGACCTGCCTTCACTTTTTCATAGCTTATCTGGTCAGTAAGGCCTTAAATGTAACCAGAGCTATGTTTAATTTCTCTTTTAAATTTATTTCCCATGGAAGTTGAGCACACACTGTAAGTACTGATTTATGAGCAGGAGAGGAGAAGGTCATCCGTATAACAAATGGCCAATACCTCTGGAGATATAATCAAATCGGCTTATGTGCTTCTGCACAGAATAGTGACATATAGGGAAGCTAGTTTTCATCCCAGTGGTAAAATTTTGCAGAGGTATCCGGACATTGGCTGTTGATTGTTTAAAGTAGGAACAGAGAGTGCAAAAGATGTTCCTTATCATCAGGATGTAAAGGAAGAGAGAAAAAATCTTTTAGTCAAGTATAATAATGTAATGTCCTTGAGGAATTATAGTAGGAGCTGGGAGCCCTGGCTGGAGAACACCCACTGCTTTCATAGTCATATTTATGCCCCTGGACAAAAGGTAACATATGTCAGTTGAGTGACTTGAGAGATGTAGGCGTATTATGCTATAGGTAATAATTGAAAAATCACTTTCTCACCCCATTTAACTGAAACTTCTGATAGAGAAGCAACTGTAAATATTATTCGACTCAGAATGAAGGTGAACTTGAATAAAGACACTTGTGCACATGTACCAAAAGACAATAATGCAAGCAGAATTCCCCAGTGGTGGACAGATGCAGTAGTGATCCCCATGCAGAAACTAAGAACTCAGTTCTGGGAGCATGAGCCATGACTTAAGGCATTGATTGAAATGTGGGGATTCTGGAGAGAATGAGACCCATTCTCTTCCCACATTCCTCCTCCATACACAGTGAATGTCTCAACAGAGACCAGGAACATTGCTAGACAGTGCAATCTACAGAATCGTGATGTGTTCTGAAAGTTTTCAAATGACAGATCCTGGAAAGGAGAGAGATGACATGATTGACAGGTTTTCTTTAATGACTCAAAAGAGGAAAGGTGATGTCATTTCTTCAGTTTCAGTATACTCCTGTCTATTCAACTACCAGAGGTAAGATGCATGTATATATTTTGAGAGAGAGCAGACAGGCACACAGCTGGGCCAGTCCTGATGGTTCAGTACCCCCTATAGAGCAATGAGCTGTGACATGCTCTTTCTACATGCTCAGAAAATGTGTTTTAAGCATTTCTCTATTTCATGTGCTGAGTCTGACCTCCCAGTCATGTGAACAGCTACATTGATGTAATTTTCAAAATAGAAATGGATTGAGCAGCAGCAGCTCCCAGAACCCCTTAAGCAGTGTCCCGACTGGATGCTGGTGGGACTGAGCTGCTGCTGGGGTCAATGCTGTCATCTGGGCTGCAAGGATGGGCAAGGTAGTATAGAAACAGTCAAATACTCATCTGTGTGTGCTACTTTCATACTCTGAGAGTTTTAAAACAAAAGGGAAAACAAGGTCTTGATCACCAGGTCCCAGGGCCCTTGATGGATAGAGGTCCTCCCTTCTCCTCCAGCCCCTCCCATCAGGCTCTGAGTCAGGAAGCAGAGCTAGTCATTACCACTTTATTCTGAACTTCCAGGTCTGCAGCATAGCTTAGGGATGACTCTGGGACATGGAAAAGGAGGAGGAAGTCAGTAGAGGATCCAGGATTGGAGAGCCCAGGGGTGATGGAGGAGGAAGCTGGATGACCCTCAGTGACAGTGGTTGTAGGGTTGTGATAATTGGTGCAGGGCACCCAAGAGAATTGACCCAGGCTCTCCCCAGACCCTTCAAAATGAGTTTCCTTTCTGTAGGTTGAAGATGCTGCAGTGAATGTCCTGAGAGCTCATCTGGTGCAGCCCTCTCCCTTTTCATCAGCCTCAACCAGATGAGTCTTGATGCTGCTGACATAGTATTTCATGTTCTTTCACTCTGTGCAGGCTGCATGGGCCCTGTCTTATCTCCTTGTACTGTTTCCTTCTGCTCCCTGGAGGGATCTGCTCTTCATGGAACCACTTGAACTAGAGATCTTGAAAAGAATGTGGTTATTACTCAACCCTAGCCTAGGAAACAGGATACCTAGATCTCCTTAGTGAGAGTGTGAAATTATTACTCTTGTCTAAATAATTCATCAGTACAGAGGTCAGTGTGAGTCAGACTAGGAAACCCTACACCCCCCAAGATATTCGGCTGGGAGTTAAATATTGTTAAGAATATTAATTTTGTAGTAGATATTTATTATAACCATGCCAGTACTAAGTAGCCTTCTCTAGAACAAAATAAGAAATATACATTTTTAAACGACAAAATATGATACAAAGGGATATTTCATAACATAAAATGTGGTAGTTTATACTATTATCACTACTATAGGTGAGTTTCTGTGACATGCACTAGGCAGTCCAGCAACCCCCACATGCACACTGGGCTGCTCAGTCCTGCAGGCTGGCTGCCCTGCAATGACAATCAGCAGTGAAAGCTGGGAGGTCCTGGAAAGCTGGTGCTGCTGGGTGCACATCCTCCTGATGCAGGTTCTGGGTCAGTGCTGCCTCCACCGCACTCAGAGATGTCTCTCTGCATATCCAGACCTGTGATGGAAGGAGAATAAACTCGCACAAGTTTTCTCTGACTCCACATGGGCACTTTTGCACAAGTGCTCTAGCACACACACACACACACACACACACACACACACACACAGTGACAATATAAGGACCCTAAAATATGGACAGTAGAAAATGTATAGTTTACTGTTGAAAACAATTTTTTGAAGCAGGGTCTCACTGTGTAGACCAGGCTGGCCTGGAACTCAAAGATCCACCTGCCTCTAACTCCCCTGCATCGGGCTTAAATATGTGTGCCACCACCTCTGCCTGATTCTTGGATTTTTCGTTCTAATGGTAAGTTACTAAAGTATTAGAACTGTAAAACTGACTATATTGCACAAATTAATTAATTTGTAAACTACAGTGGCATTAAGAACACTGGCAATAGTCAAATATCTGAGGTATCACTAATGGAAACTTCTAACAATTAATTACAGAAACAGAAATAGAGGACTAGTTGTTTAGTAGAACTCACTGAAAATACATCCCCATACCTTAGCACAACTGACTCCATGATGGAAAATACATTCAAGCTATAAAACTCAGCACATAGACACACCACCTAGAAAATCTACAACAAATGCCTAGTCCATCCAATTGCAGGGTTAAGGGAAAGTCTCTGAATGTGCTAATCTTGCTTTTCAGCTTCTATCCTTCCATTTCTAGCTAATTGTTCTTGTTAACTAAAGTTTATCTACCCACAACATTGATTTTTGTGCATCAAAGCTCTACCTGTGAAAGGCTCAGTGCTGCACTGGGATTGTTAACATTGGTATAGTTGCTGACCAGCTAATAAAGAGTTTCTATTGACTTCAATCCATGCTGAGCGGTCATCTCTGGTGAGTACCCACAACATTGCTGAAAGTTCCATGGGCATTCCAGAGCAAGTCCTCAAGACACCGGATGTCTCAGAGCCCCTTGTAGCAGGGAAGAATGTGATGGCCAAGGAGCTCCTAGGACTGTAAGTCTCAACCCCCTTGGGAGTGGAAGTACCCTTTCAAAGGGGTAACACACTAGATGCCCTTCATATCAGATATTTACATTATGATTCAAAGCAGGAGCAGAATGACAGTTATGAAGGAGTAACAAAAATAATTTTATGGTTGGGGATCACCACAATGTGGGCAACTGTATTAAAGGAAGGATTTAGGAAGGTTAAGAGCCACTGTCCTAGGAGGTGTCCAACCTGAGTTCCAGGTCCCCTGGGCTCCTTTTAATCAGTTGCTGCCTGATGTTTCAGAGGAGTCTGAAGTATCCACCACAAAAAGAAACAAATTAGGAAGTGGCCTGTTCCATTGAGTCTTGGTTAAGGTGCCCTCTGTTTGGACAGACAGGAGAGATCTGACAAGGCCATTGATCAAGTGTCAGGAACCTTTTGAGATGTCACTGGATTCCAGTCCTTAAGAATCCAAGTATCCCCCTGAGGGCCATAAGATGGTCCTTTTTGGTTGTTGCCAGGACTCTGCCATATACTGGCTCTGGCCCATCTTGAGGTCTGGCAAACGCCTCTATTACTTCCCGTTAAAGAAGCTAGAAACAAGGAGGACTCATAGTTGACATGTTTGGGGGGCGGGGGTTGGGGGTTTTTGTTTTTGTTTTTGTTTTTTTGTTTTTTTTTTTTTTTTGAGACTGGATCTTACTATATAGTCTGGGAGGCCTGATACTATGTACACCAAAGATGACCTAGAATTCATGGCTGTCCTGCTACTTCCTACTCCCACAGGCTGGGATACATCCTTTTAGAACTTAATTATTTTATTATTGAATTGAAACTAGGCTTCCTGTGTGTATCCTAGGATGCCGTCCTCTTGAGCATAAGAGCCTCCACAAACCATGGGATGAGTAGGATCATCTAACTTGACTTCAAACTGACACTTCAGCCACTCTAGCCTGTGCCTCCCTGCCAGCTGTATGTAATTCTGCCCCAGCTGCACCTACCTGATCTTATGGTCAGAAGGAGTTCCCACAGAATTTAGAGCATTCCATGTACAATGATATAAGGTTGTCTTCTTTGGTGTTAAATTGAGACTTTCTGGTATGTCTGTATGGTAGTTTGATCAGGAATGGCCTCCATTGGCTCATATTTGACTGTTTGGTCATTAGAGAGGCACTACTAGGAGGTGTGGCATTTTCAGAGTAGGTGTGGGCTTGTTGGACAAACTGTGTTACAAGAGTTGCCATAGGGGGAAGGTCTAGGCCCTGCCCCAAATGACTTGACATTTTGATGGGAGGAAGAAGGAAATTAGATCTTTTCTAATTTAAATAAATTTTAAAATCATTTCTATTTAAATAAAATATATAAAACTGTTTCCAATTTAAATAAAATTTATGAAGAAAAAACAGTAAAGTAAAAGACCAGTGCACCAGAAATACAGATATGTTGCTGACCGTTCACCTGTTTTGATTTTATTCACTCGCTTTTTAATTAAATGTCTAAACCTCATTTTCATCTGAAGGACATAATGGCAGAAAGGTTTGAAGTAAATACACACACACACACACACACACACACACACACACACACACACACACACACACACGGAGACAACACTGGGAGGCTGGACTGCACATCTGTGAAGTGGGGAGATCACCCATCTGAAATGGAGTGGGCTGCAGATGTGCAGGTGCCACTGTAACTGACACCCCCTTTCCATTTCCAGGTGCTTCTCCACAATACTCCTCAGCTTCCTCATCTGCAGTCTGATCTACAATCATTGTCCACAGCTGCCTCTGCTACTCCTCTTCTGCATCACAGCCAGGAAAGAAAAACATCTGATGATGTTGGGAATCTGCCATTTCACTCTGACCAAACATCTGTGAAATATTTAAATATTTAAGTTGACTGTCTCCAGGCCTCCTCTATCACTTCATCAAGATGTAACAGGTCATTGTCACCAGTGACTTATTCCTGTTCCCTTTCTCATTCTTGGAGTATGTTCATGAGGAGATCAGGCTATTCCCTGCTCTAGATTACTCCTTGTTGTGTAAAATGATGGCTTTCAGGCTGGGTCTTTCCCAAGGTGATTCCATTATACAAGCAACAAGTTGATGCCTGGGCATCTCCTGTACACACAGACATGCCTTCTGTCTAGCACCACCCATAAGGCAAAGTCAGATACATGCCTTATTCCTAAAAGTGAAAGACATCATTTATAGACATATCAAAAATCAATTAGACACATGAGAATGGGGACATTTCAAAATCATCTGTACTGGATATTTTATGTCACTTGACACAAGCTAGAGTTATCTGAAAGGAGGGAACCTCAGTTGAGAAAATGTCTCACTATGACCAAGCTGTAGGACATATTCTTAATTAGTGGTTGATGGCAGAGGACCCAGTCCACTGTGGGTGGTGACATCCCTGGACTGATGGACCCAGGATCTATAAGAAAGCAATGGAACAACAAGTCAGTAAGCAGCACCCTCCATGGCCTGTGAATCAGCTCTGTCTTCCAGGTTCCTGCCCTGCTTGAGTTCCTGTCCTAGTTTGCTTCAGTGATGGATACAACACGGAAGTATAAACCAAAAACTCTTTCCTCCCCAACTTGCTTTGTCATGGTGTTTCATCACAGCAATAGAAACCCTAAATAATAAAACATCTGAAAAATCACACCTGAGAAATTTTCAAATATCCCAACCTGAAATAGAAACAACACCCTCACCTGGACCCACAAGAAGAACATACATGTAACAGGCTTTTGTGGGGGTGGGCACCAACCGGCTCCCAAATCATGACATGGAGACTTATTATTAGTTGCTTATCTTATGCTCATTTGTTGCTAACTCTTATCACTTAAATTAACTTGTTTCTCTTCATCTATGTTTTACCTTGGGGCACTCTACCTTACTTATTTTCCTTGTATATCTTACTTTCCTGCTGTTTGCATGTGTGGCTTCTGATCCTGGGTGAGTCCCAGAACAGAACAGAAAAGAAAGAAGCAAACCTCAGATCAAATCCCACAGATCCCAGCTTTCTGACCAGGTCTCTGTGGTTTATTCATCCCTTGTGACCTGAGTCAGGTCAGCCCCAAAGCCATGTGTGTCCAGACAAGCATGGCAGTTTCAAGAAGGGCCATTGTTGTAAGTGCTATTAAAATGTTAGCAGGGTTCAGTGAGGAGTCTCTTTTAATGTCTAATGTTCTATACTCTGAAAGCCTGTCTTGTGTGACTTTATCTGCCTCCCACGAACCATACAAGTCCAGGGGCACTGAAGACCACTTTGCCAGCAAAGACTTCAGTTCATAGCTGAACCAGTTTTGTAACTATCATAGTTAGGGTTTCTGTTGCTGTGAAGAGACATCATGACCAGGGCAAATCTTATCAAGGAAAATATTTAATTTGGCTGGCCTATACTTCCAGAGCTTTAGTCCATTACCATCATGGGGGAACACGTCAGCTTGCAGACAGACATGGTGCTGAGGAAGAGCTGTGAGTTCTACATCTTGGTCTGCAGGCAGCAGAAGGAGACTTAGTCACACTTACCCAACTGAGCTTCTGAGAACTCAAAACCTACCTCTAACAAGGGCACACCTTCTCCAACTGGACCATACTTCATAATAGTGCTACACCCTATGGGCCACCCATTGGAACACATGAGTCTATTTGGGCTATACCTATTCAAACCACCACAGTTGATTCAGATGGGTCTTTCTATCCTATCTCTCTGGCTGGAGGGCATGGGATGTGTTAGACAGAGAGAGAGCACACATGCCTGAAGCTCCTAACATGAATGTTTCTTGGCTGATGACACGACTTGGCTGCCTGTTGTATAATATTTTTTAAGATGTGTCACATTTGTTTATTCTGTGAAGCATCTGTTTGATGATGCAAAGATGTGTTGTATTCTTTTATATTACATTTGTTTCCCTATGGGAAGCTGTGTCGCTTCTCCTGTCTGAAACACCTGATTGGTCTGATAAAGAGCTGCATGGCCTATGGTGAGGCAGGAGAAAGGATAGGCAGGGCTGGCAGGCAGAGAGAATATATAGCAGAAGTTATCTGGGAAGACAAGATGAAGCAACAAGAAAAGCAGGAGAGGAAGACCCAAGGAGTCAGCCTCCCAGCTACACAGCAAGCCACAGAGTAAGAAGTAGAAAGAGGTGTACAGAACTAGAGAAAGATAAAAGCCCAGAGGCAAAAGGTAGAAGGGATAATTTATGTTAAGAAAAGCTGGCTAGAAATAAGCCAAGCTAAGGTAGGGCATTCATAAGTAAGAATAATTCTCCATGTGATTTATTTGGGGGCTGGGTGGTCGGCCTCCCAAAGAGCCAATGAGTAAAACAGCAACAGCTGCCCACTGAAAAGAAGTTTGCTGTTATTCTGGAGGTTGCATGAGACCAAAAATTCACTGTCACTGATTGAGAGTCAGGCACTGTGCTTGGAAGACAGCAATCTGAGTGTCTCTAGATAGCTACCTGGAGCCTCAATCTGTTCCCCTGTGTTAGATGGAGCAGCAGCATGTGTTAGGGGGACCTGCAAGGTCTCTAAGAACTTGACACTCCTGAGCACTGTGATGTGCTGTGTATAGTTCAACCTTGGACCCATATCCAGCTTGCACTCACAGTTCTCAACGGTGACTCCACTGGGCCTGTTCTCAACCAAGAGTCTAGGTGAAGTCAGACTCCTAAGACCTGAGTAAGAGCAAGGTCTAAGAAACCCAGAATTCAGAGCTTGAAGGAAAATGGAAGGGTTAGGAAAGTGTCAGCTGAGCAACCCGAGACACAAAAGGGGAAGTCAACCCAAAGGACAGCAGAGATGTAAGACCAACACGATGATAAACATCTGTGTTCTGATCATCTACTGTAGGCTGACAGCAAGAATGACATCAGCTAGACCAGAAGCGTCCTTTGTAGGGGCTCCACAAGCATCCCTCTGCGGTATCTGTAAAGTCCTACTCTAAAGCCTGTAGAGAATCTTGGGAGGGGAGTATATTGAAGACAAGAGTTAAGGAAACTGGGAACTGAGGCAGCCTATGGTGGAAGACAAACTCTCTCTTCTGCCTGTTGATGGGTTTGGTTTTCACTCAGAAACAATGTCAAAAAGATCCTTCTGTTCAGCCTTGAAATGGGTAATGGCCACCTGAGTGAATTGCAAGCCAGGTTGCTTTTAGTGGGTCCAAATCTCAGGAACATGTTTAATAGGTATATTATGGGCAGTGAGGAAACCCCTTTCTATTCAGATGAATACATGGACAAGTGTCATGTGGATAACATGGACCAAATACATATGAATGCTAATCCTCACCCCTCCCACCACCAGCAGCCTGAGAGCTTTACAGAGGGAAAATAGTTTAGCTTTGGGAGCTGAGTTTGAAATATGTGGGTGAAACACGGATTCTGTAACCTCTGTGAGGGTCAGCGTCACATACCACAAGAGCCTATGTCACAAGCCACCTCAAGCATTAGGACCTGGCAGTAAGGCAGCAGGATATGGAGATGGATGAGATCCAATCTGTGGAAGAGAGGGTTCTGGTACTCACTGATCCTGTTTGTTGACACCTAGGAGAAGGTCCTTAGGGACCTGGTTGGGGTTTTACATGGGCTTAAACTGGTGAATTAACTGACTGTTTGTGGAGCTGTAAAAAACAGCTTCCCAAATTAACCAGGAGGAGTGAGAATCCCAGTGGTGGATGATGGAATTTTATTTTGTGATGTTGTTAATTGTTTTTTAATTATTTTCTGGTTGCATGTTTAAGAATATGAAAGTGCCACAAATCAACTTTGTTTTGTTATGATCAGCTAAAGGTCCCAACAGTTACTTTTTAGAGCCTTGAAAGACTCCATTCTCTTTCCACTATTAGTGGTGCCATCTGCTGGCAAGGGCAAAGCTCTTGCTGTCCATATGGCTTTCCTGGGAAGCACAGAGGACACTCTTCTTAAGAGGCTGAAAAATTCTACCAGGGGATTCCTACAGCTAGTAAACACCTTCAGCAAAGTGGCAAGATGCAAGACTAACTCAAAAAAATCAGTAACCCTCCTATACATAGGTGATAAATGGGCTGAGAAAAAAATCAGAGAAACATCATACTTCACAACAGTCACAAACAACATAAAATATCTTGGGGCAACTCTAACCAAACTGATGAAAGACCTGTATGACAAGAACTTTGAGTCTTTAAAGAAATAAATTAAAGAAGATACCAGAAAATGAAAACATCTTCCATGCTCTTGGATAGGTAGGATCACCATAGTAAAAATGGCAATCGTACCAAAAGCAATCTACAGATTCAATGCAATCCCCATCAAAACCCTAGCACAATACTTCACAACCTTGAAAGAGTAATATTCAACTTTATGTGGAAAAACAAAAAAAAAGTCCAGGATGGCCAAAGCAACCCTGTACAATAAAAGAAATTGTGGAGGCATCACCATCCATGACTTTAAGCTCTATTATAGAAAACTGCTTGGTACTGGCATAAAAACAGACAGGTTGATGAATGGAATCAAATTAAAGACCCCAATATTAATTCACACTCCTATAAACACCTGATTTTTGACAAAGAACTAAAATTATACAATGGCATAAAGAAAGCATCTTCAACAAATAGTGCTGGCATAACTGGATGCTGACCAGTAGAAGATTTCAGATAGATCCACATCTATCTCCAGGAACAAAACTTGAGTCCAAATGAATCAAAGACTTCAAGACAAATCCAGCCACACTGAACCTCTTGGAAGAGAAAGTAGGAAGTACTCTTGAAGAAATTGGTACAGGAGACCACTTCCTGGATATAATACCAGTAGCACATACACTGAGATTGACAATTAATAAATTGGACCTCCTGAAACTGAGAAGCTTCTGTAAGGCAAAGGACACAGTCAACAAGACAAAACGACAGCCCACAGAATGGGAAAATATATTTACCAACCCCACATCTGACAGAGGGCTGATTTTCAAAATATACAATGAACTCAAGAAGCTACCACCAAAATACCAAACAATCCAACTAAAAAGTGGGGTACAGAACAAAAAGTAGAGAATTCACAATAGAGGAATCTAAAATGGCTGAAAGACACTTAAGAAAGTGCTCAACATCCTTAGCCATCAGGGAAAGGCAACTCAAAACACCTTTGAGATACCCCATCTTACTCCTGTCAGAATGGCTAAAATAAAAACACCAATGACAGTCTAGATGTGGAGAAAGAGGAACTCTCCTCCATTGCTGGTGGGAGTGCAAACTTGTACAACCACTTTGGAAATCAGTATGGCGGTTTCTCAGGAAAATAGGTATCAGTCTATCTCAAGATCCAGCAATTCTACTCTTGGGCATATACCCAAATAATGCACATTCATACAACAAGGTCATATGCTTAACTATGTTCATAGCTGTATTGTTTGTAATAGCCAGAACCTGGAAGCAACCTAGATGGCTCTCAACTGATGAATGGATGGAGAAAAGGTGGTACATTTACACAATGGAGCATTACTCAGTGGAAAAAAAAAAACAATGAAATCTTGAAATTCACAGGCAAATGGATGAAACTGGAAGAAACCATCCTGAGTGAGGTATTCCAATTACAGAAAGACAAGCAGGATATGTACTCACTCATATATGGATATTTAGACATAGAAGAAAGGACTACCAGCCTACAATCCATACCGCCAGAGAAACTAGGAAACAAGGAATACTCCCAGAGAAGAACACATGGTCCCCTAAGAATGGGAGGAGGAAAAAAACCCCTGAGCAAATTGGGAGCACAGGGGGTGGGAGGGTAGAGGAAGGAAATGGGAAGGGGAGAAGAGGAAAAGGGGAGGGGGGAGAGAACAGTTGGAATCAGGAGGACTGGATCATGGGAGGACTAGAGGAGGGTAAGAAAGATGATACCTTGATAGAGGGAATTAGTATAGGTTTGGAAGGAGGACTGGCATTGGAGAAATGTCGGGGATACAGGTATGACCCCAACAAAGAATCTAGGCAGTGGTGGAAAGGCTGCCTTTGAAGCCCTTCCCCTATAATGATGGATGACTACCTTCATCTAGTAGCTGATCCAAGCAGAAGGAGGCACCCACAGCTAAACACTAAGCCATACTCCCGGAATCCAGTTGCAGAGAGGGAGGAGGGATGAGCAAAAGAACCATGACCCTGCTGGAGAAACTGGCAGAAAAAGTTGACCTGACCTAGTGAGAGCATGGAGACCCTAGTCGAAAAGCTGGGGAACCAGCATTGGACTGAAACAAGTCCTCTGAATGTGGGTGCCAGCTAGGAGGCCTGATGGGACCTATGGGACCTCTAACAGTGGAGCCAGTGTTTATCCCTGGTGCACAAATGGACTTTAGGAGCTCATTCCCTATGAAGGGATACTATTGCAGCCCAGATACAGCAAGGAGGGCCTAGGCCCTCCCCCAAAGGATGTGAAGGACTTTGTTGGTCACCCATGGAGGGCCTCACTATCCATGTGGAGGGAGGGGGGGTAGGTTGGGTGAGTCGGTGTGGGGCATAGGAGGATGGGAGGGACAAGGATTGAGAGGATTGATATGTAAAATAAGGTTCCTAAAATTTAAAAAATTATAAAATTTTTAAAAAAGAGGCTGAAAATATGCTGCTTAGAGTCCAACCCCCAGGGTCTCCCCAAAACTCTGTGTGTTTGAATGAAAATGGACCCCATAGCCTCAGAGGTTAGAACACTAGGTCCCTAGTTGGAGGAACTATTTGGGAAAGATTAGGAGATGGAGGTGTGTCACTGGAGGTTGCCTTTGAGATTTCAAAAGATCCATTCCCAGCCTCCTACTCCAGGATCCAGAGGTGACCTCTGCTGTTTCTGCTGCCATGCTAGGCTCTGCCATTACGTACTCCAGCCCTCTGAAAGCAGGAGCCCAATTAAATGCCTTGTTTTTTAAGATGCCTTGCTCATGGTGTTTATTCACAGAAAATGTAACTAAGTAACTAAGGCAGGCAAAGTAACTAAGGGGAAAGATACCTAGGGCAGTCTTGCTGATCAAGAGGGCAGGTGACTTAACAGGTAAGCCCCTTTCTGAGATATCCTATCTGGATTTCAGGGGAGTAACCTGCTAGGGTTTCCTAAGACACACAAAAAGAAAAGACTATGAGGGTGTGGTGCTATGTGTTGTCCACTAGACTATATCAGGAATGAACTCCAATCCAGAAACGGAGGGCATACCTGATGAGATGTTTTGCTTGATTTGGGGTGGGTGAGTCACTCCTCATCAGGACCTCTGAAGCAGGAAGACACGTGCCTTTAAGTCAGATCTTGAAGCAAGAAGTCCCACCTTTCATCTGGACCCACCTTATCACTGAAGTTTATTTAAGTGTATAGAAGAAGGAAACTTTGGCTCTCTGCCTGCTTGTCCTCACCTTGCAGGCACATCCTTTCCTTCCCTGGCATTACAGACTGCTTCTCAGGATTCCAGCACACCCTGAAGGCCAGCAGAGACATCCAGCCTTGTGACTGAGTAAGTACTAGACTCTAGGACTTAGCCAGCCATTTTTGGATTAGCTGGACTGGAGCCTGTAAGTCATTCCAATAAATCTTCATTATACATGAGAGACATTGATTCTATAAGTTCTATTACTCTAGAGAATCATTTTTAATATAAGGCACTTGGAGGTGGGGATGAAGTTAGGGAGAGAGAGGAGGTGGGGGAAGGGAGGGGCAGGAAGATGGGTTGCCACAGTCAGAGAAGAGTGAACAGAATCCTACGCCATAGGCAAGTGGAAAGTGAGTGGGAGGAGGGTGTGTCTGCATGGAGGGGTAGGGGTGCTGGGGGAAGGGAGAAGGGAAACCCCACAAATTCATGTCCCCTTTGGCCAGGGGGACTTCCCTTTCTGATTGCAGCTGCCTATGGCCTCTTTCTTTGCTTTCTCTCCAGGTTTTCTGCAGAGGGTTCCCCAGGACCTGGCTGGTGAGTGAGAATCTGGGTGGTGTGGATTCAGAAGCCTGGAGGCCCTCTTGATTGGTCCCCACCCCTACCCCTGCCAATTCCACTGCCTACCCAACTCCCATCACTATGACTTGAACCAAGGGAGGGGCCACATCAAAACCCACAGGGAGTGGGGATCAGCCTGAAGGATCTAGACAAAACAGAACTAGAAACTTGTTTTGACCACACCAATTCATTGTCCAAGTTTCACAATCTTTCCTGGGGCTGGGCTATGAGCAGAGTGACTGAGCCTTTCCTGTAATTACAGTCACATCTTTCCCCAATCTAGAGAAGAAACCATGGAGCTCACCCTGCTTCTCTCCCTGCTGTCTGTCCTGTCTGTCTGTCTTTCTGTCTGTCAGTGTGCAGGGCTAGATGGTGAGTTCAGGGGAACTGATGGGAATGGGTCAGAGTGGGGAAGTTAAGGGGGTTGGGGACACACAGTTTGTCTGTGTTCAGAGCTAGCTGGTGAGTTTCTGGGAAACTACATGGGGGAGGGGTGGCACAGAGTTTTCTGTGTTTTAGGCTAACCAGTGAGTTCTGGGCATCAGGCCGGAACGGGGCAAACAGAGGAGCAGGGTAGGAGGACAGGGTTTCCTCAGCTCAAGACTCTTTCCAGAAGAGTCCAGGTCTCAAGTTCCTTCTATCCCTCACCCCAGCACTTGACCCTGTACCAAAACTAGCTCTTGGGCATTTGCTATGCCCTTTGCTTTTAAAATTCTCAGCGTACTGTACCAGTAGCTGCTCCACATATTCCCACCCCTTCCCCCAAACCTCTGGTCTTTTGATGGAGGAGTTTACTCTGTAGCCCAGGCTAGCCTTGACCTCACCATGTAGCCCAAGCTGGCCTTGAACCACAAATTTGCTTAACTGCAGGAATTGAGGCCCACCCACTTTGTTTATTGTTGACCCCTGACCCAGCTCCCCTCCCTTCCCTGTCTTGCCTCACTACTCCACTCAGACAGAGCTTTAAGCCCCTCCTTCACTACCTGTCTACACTTACACCCCCAACTGAAGAAGCTCTCCAGCAACCCCATTCCTTCTCACCACACCACCCAAAGAAGAGGGATAGGCACCATCTCCACTATGGAGGACAGTGCAGTGGTGGAGTAGGAGCATGTGGAGGCTTCTACCCTGGGATTCTAGTTCACTTCCTGAGGAGGCAGCATTGGATAATGGGGTTCATTTATACAGGAATTAGTTTCTCTATAAAAGTCAGGTAGTAAATATTCCAAATTGGGAAGCCCTACTATACCTGTCTCTTCATGAAATACTCCAGCGATGAATGTGAGACCTGCTTTGTCCTCTGACATCGTCTTCTGACCCAGATTAACATATATGCAGTATCAAAGTATTGGGCCCCATACCCCAGAGCACCTTCCCCAATTGATGTCAGAAATTTGTGCTTCAGAGACATCAATGAGTCCTGAACTGCCCATGGTTTCTGACCTGAGAAGGAATAAAGTGTGTGACTCTTTCCTCTGCTGTCCAGTGTGTTCTCTGGTTCACATAACCCATGAGGACATGAGATGGGCTGAGGTAGCAGATTAGTGGGGACCTAATCTCTGACACATCTTCCACAGGAAGGTTTTAAGTGCACTGTACAGGAACTCAGAAGGCTGTGTGAGACAAAGGTCTCTTGCTACTGTGGAATCCCTGACTGTCCAAGGGACTCACTAATTATGCTACTGTCCTGATTTCTTTTGAGGCTCTTCTCTGCATGCTGGGCCTATCACCTTGAAACAATCTGGAGTCTTTGGGGTTACTGATACCCCATGATCAGAGATCCCTATCCCGGGTTCAGTAAGATGCTAAGAGCCACTTACTGGATGATGCATGTTAGGGGCCTAAGTTAGCTGAGAGTTGCAGAGCCCCTGCTACTCTTCCATAGGAACAGTTCAATTCCCAGCATTCATTGCAAGCAACACAAGACAGTCTGCAACTCTAGCTCCAAGGACTCTAGACCGCCTTCAGATCTCAGTGGGCACCTACATGCACACAGACACATCAATTTTTTAAATTAAAATTGAAGAAAAATAAAAAAGTATTGATACATATTTCTTTGTTGTTCTGTGTCACTAGCTTGCTTCTGACTCCAGGGTCCATATTGTGATCCTCCATTTAGGAACTTCCATGAGCCATAAAAATACGTTTCTCTGGTAAAGTGCCTCTGAAGTATAAACTGCCATGGATACTGGCACTGTAGCTCTCTCTCTCTCTCTCTCTCTCTCTCTCTCTCTCTCTCTCTCTCTCTCTGTGCATGCGTGTGTGCGTGCATGTGTACATGCACGTGGGAGTGTGTGTGTGTGTGTGTGTGTGTGTGTGTGTGTGTGTGTGTGTGTGTGTGTTTTACATCTCCCTGGAAAAGGATTATCACCTGGAAGCTTTGGTCCTCGGAGCTTCACTCACCAGGGCATGTAAGTACAACAGCCTGGTGCTGTCAGGGACTTCTTCTGGCCTTGTTCCTTTGCCTTTTTCATTTTGAGATGATAGCTTTGTGTTTGTGGACATCAGGCTGGGCCAGGCTCTAAAATACTCCTCACTGTGCAAAACAGGGCCTTACTGTGGGTGACTCCATTTTATCTGCAGCAGTTGGCTCTGTTCTGAGTGCAATAAAGAGGTCGGAAGACACGTCACCTCGCTTTGCACACAGACACATGCCTATCCAGAAACCATCCATAAGGCATAGTCTGATGATTAACTTCAGTCTAAAAGTGAAAAATTTCACCTATATAGTTATCAAAATAGGTTGGAGGCAGTGAGCACAAATGCCTATCAGAGAACCAGGCCTGAGAATGTATCTGACACCCTCACCCAGACCTCTGAAGAGGACACCTAGAACTGCAACAGTCAGGACTCCACCAACCTGCCATTTGATTGTTAGTGTGTCATGGAACCAGCAGGCAGAGAACTCTGGGCTATCATCAAGGCTTTGGCTCCATCCGCATTGCTAATGCCTCCTAATTCAATCCCTTTCCTACAGTTCATCTGCTGGTCCATTCTAATGAGTTCTGCATCTCACCTGCTGGATCTTGAGGTCCTGCACCTCACTTCACCATCCAGTAAATCCTGAGGCTGGGGCAACCCTGCAACCCTGCAGCTCTCCACTACCTTCTTGATCAGCCCATCTAATGCCTGAATTGAGTCTCTCTGTGAGTCTGTCATCTCTCTATCTCTGCCTCAGTCTGGTCCCCGAAATCTATGCTGGCATCTCTTTCACTCTTTTGAAGCCAATCTGTAATCTATCTATGCATGCAACTGTGTGGTGTATAATGTGTGATCTGGGAGTTTATATTAGTAACCAAGACTGGAGTAAAAGTGCCCATGATGACCCGTTACCAAAAGTAATTGGGCCTACTTGGCAATCACAGCCAGTGAAATGGATGGAGCTTGAAAATTCAGACACATATGTGAGCACTTGTTCTCCAGGCATAGCTCACTTGTTCAGGACTTCACTACTATAATAATCTAGGAATCCAGTGAGAAAAAAGTCCATTGGCCAAAAACTTGAAAATACACAAATTTTGTCAAGCACATGAAACTTCTGGTGCTATACATGAATTCAACAGCCCTACCAAACACTGGACAATAGAGACTAAGCCTACTCCACTGATCCAGTGCCTGCCTCCTACCATTATGTCATTGTACAAGATTCAGAATGACATCAGAGCAAGGTGTTGGGGACAGGGAAAGCATCCATTCATGCCCTCATGAGGAGAGGGTTAGCAAAAGTAAATAGTAAGCAGATAAAAGAAGTTTCAGAACCTCAGATCACACATCTATGATTATTTATATGTGAAATGGATATAGAATTGTACTATACTAAGAATTTATACTGTGCAAAGAAAACTCAGAAAACTGATAGCTTTGTAAAAAGATGAGAGACAGACTAAGGAAGGGATAAGCCCTAAAACAGTGCTGCCTCTAGGGATCCAGGGACCCAGAAGCCTGAGTTTAGGAAGGTGTGACAGCAACAGTCCTGGAGGGCACTGTCATGCCAGGAACTACAGGGGAACTCAGCATAGCTATGGAAATGTCGGATTCAGTAGACCAAAATTGACAGAAACGTTTTAGTGCAGAACAAGCAACAAAGAGATAGCTCAGTCATAGGGGGCTGGCCCCTCACAAGCGTGAGGACCTGAGTACACACAGGCCCCCTAACCCGTGTACACTATGATGACACACACTTATAATCCCAGTCTAGGGCACGGAGAGAGAGAGAGAGAGAGAGAGAGAGAGAGAGAGAGAGAGAGAGAGAGAGAGAGAGAGAGAGAAGTGCATCCTGGGGATTCCTCATGAGCCAGACTGTTGAATTAGTGACTTCCAGTGTAGACTGACTCAAAACACAGTGCTCATGGCTTCCTGAGGAATGCCACATGACGGTAATGCTTAGTCTCCATAGGTATAAGTACATGAACAAGCATACATACATTAGTATGTACACACAGGAGAAAGATAGACACTGTGGACCAAAACATAGCTTGTGAAGTCTCAACAGGCAATACCCCTGAAAGGGAATGGGCGTTTTTTATAATAATTACAAGATTTTTATCCTGCCTTGACTTCTGGGCCATTTTTATGCTCCTGTTTGAATAGACAAGAGGGGGCAGCTAATGTCTTCTTATGTAAGTTTCATAGCACCATAAGGGGTTCACAACTTGACATAAAGACCTCAGATTACTGTTACTTATTAGGGTCTGCACGTGTTTGATGGTATGCTGCCTCAAACAATCACTGAAAGAATTAACAAAACCCTCCAAGAGGCTCTACAGAAATGACCTGTTTGAACTTCTGCAGCTGGAATGCTACTGTTTCTTGTCAGATGAACCCACAGAGACAGCCCTAGTAACTTAAATACAGTTGTAGGGATGAGGAGGACCAGACAGGACCTGGTCCAGACAACCCCCATGGCCTTACATCCTGTGGGAAAAAAATTAAGGTAAACTTATCACCCACTTAATAACTGGTTCTTATCCTGAAAACAGGGAGTCACTGTTGGGGCTGTCCCCATCCTAGTATTCAGGGACAGCCTTGATCATCTGTCCCAACAATATACTGATATACTGAGACACAAGGATCTGTGAATCTAGTGAGAGGTTGGTGTGGAGGAAAAGCCTAATGAAAAGGCATCAAAGAGGCTGATAGAGATAGAGTTGGAATAATTCAGATCACAAATGAGGAGTAATTAGAATTTAGAGTATTTTGGGAACTTAGTTCTCCCAGTTGATTCTCATGATGAGAATCTTGGTTACAACTGGTCAATTTTAAATTTTGTATTATTTATAGTTGTACATTTTTGTCAAGTGTTTAAGAGCATAAAGAAGGCCAATAGCTCCTTTTTGTTGTTGGCAGTTGTCTCTCTTTAGTGGTTACTTCTAGTGGTGTTAGGGAGTTTTAGAAGCCTCATGTCTCCACTCATTCTTGTTGTCTGCTGGACAAAGAGTATTTTTCTGTGAAATGACCCAAAGCTCAAACTCCAGGGTCTCCATAACTTCTCTGAAGCTGTAAGATCCTTTTAGAGCTGTCCATTTCCCTCCACCCTGGGACAAGGATAACCTGAAGGCAAAGATGAACATACTGGCTTTTAACCTAGCCCTTGATCCTCATTGCTTTGAAAACTCAAAGTCACTAACCCCAGACTTGAGGAACAAGATAATGGTTTATTCTGTTATGTAACTTTCAGGGGTGACCAACTCGCAGCCTGGGATACCCATGAATGTGGCCAAATCAAATTCAGGGACTTCCTCAAAATTATATGAGACTATTTTGCAAAGATTTTTAGGTCACTAAATTGTTCACTGGTGAATTATGTAGGCTCAAAAGAATGAATTATGTAGATCAATTTGTGTCATAATATCAAAGATTAGACACTTCCAATGAATAAATGTTGACAAAGACAGATAGTAATTCAATCCTGACTTGGTAAGAACCCATTATTAAGAAGTTAAAGACCACACTACACAGAGGGAATTACAAGCAGTTGTCTTGACAAACATGAATGCAACTAAGCAAAAGTTTTTTTTTTCTTTTTAATCCATACCATTGCGAATTAACTAAAAGCCTCTTAATGTATGGTAACTTGTGCTTTTTCTCATTTTGTAACAGTCATTTAGGGTGCAATTAATCTGTCATACAAATCCTTCTGGCCCATAATCATATGCTCTCCATCAGAAATCCATCTCTATACCTATATATAGTCATTGCCATCTCTTTCTTGGCTGCTTCCCTCTGTGACTCTTCCTCCTCTTTATAGGATTCATGTTGATTCATGTCCAGGGCCTGTCATCTCCATGATCTCTCTGATCATGGGGATAGATGGCTTATCAGAACCATGGATGTTTTTGGCCCATGCCATTGTCCCCTGGTCATCTGGGACCTGGATGATCTTTGAGCAGGGGACAATATTGTGACTATTATCTTATCCCTACTATCCTCAGCCATATCAGCCTCCAAGTGTGGACTGAAGGAACGAAAGGATGCTTCCACCACTCCTGAAGATTCGATAGTTCTTTGAAATCCAGCCATCGTAGAACACTTAAACCTTGACCAAAACTTGACTCTGTTGAGGCAGGCTCTCACCTTGTAGCTCTGGCTGGCCTGAAATTCTCTAAGTAGACCAGGCTGGTTTCAAACTCACAAAGTTGTGCCTGCCTTTGCCTCCCAAGTACAGGAATTAAAAGACTAACCCACTAAGCCTTTCTAAAAGTAAAATTTCACACACATTTATCGTGAGATATTCACTAGAGAAGACTGCTCAGACATGGTTTAAACCAATAGTAAGTTTTTAGTAGCTGGCTGACAACTACACACATCAAAATTAATCAGCCCAAAGTCCACAAATGCTCTAATAGAAAACACAACACAGTTTTGAGTTTTGGCATTGTCTTAGTTCTATACAGTTAGAATGTATAGCCATTCTAATTAGTAATTTTAAATTTGGCTACAGAATGATATTCAAGTTTATGTTATTATCAGTTAACTCATTTCAACATGTCACTTTGGGGCTGGAGAGATGACTCAATGGTTAGCAGTGCTGACTGCTCTTGCAGGGGACCCGGATTCAATTAATTCCTAGCACCTACATGGTGGCTCAGGGCAACCTGTAACCCTAGTTGCAGAGGAACTTCTGGACTTGGTGGCAGGTGTATTTAACACATAAATTATATAGTGACAGTGTTTGATGAGGTTTGTATTATGTCAAAGTTGTATAAGGTAAAATTCATAGTTCCAAATGTGTTAGTTTTGTTAATTTCTTATAACTGAAAGCAGAACAAAACCCATATTGTCTCTTGTGTTCATCTGGTCAATTGAAATCAACTTCCTTTGGGGGACTTCATCATGTAAGCATATATTATATATTAACAAATTTTATCCAAAATTGGAAGACAAATATATGAAATCATAGTCAGAGCTAACAGCTGGACCTGAAGACCACATGGCACATAAACAATTATTTGAAAACAATTATAACAACTCTAGCAAGAAACTCAAAAGACATTGGAGATGACTTTTGAACTGGTGTTTCACTGCTCAGAAAGATCATTCAAACCACAAAACAGAACTTATTGTAAACATAGGAGGAGTCAGCTTTAAATTTTAGTTTAAATTTAAACCTGCAGCAGGTTTCCAAGCCAGTGTGTAAGGAGAGGTGACTCAAGACACAAACAGTGTGTCATTTCACTGCTGCAAACTCTATGCTGCATTTGACACAAAGCAGGGTAGGGAGATGTGGGATATATGTTGTATTCTAAAGAAATTAAAGATTAATAGGTAACAATTAGAAAGGATAGTTTACAATCTTTGAGTAAGTTTTTTTTAGAAGTTGTTAAAAATATTCAATGGTTGAGTCCCTTTTGGGGGGCATCTAATGATAATTTAAAACCTTTAAATAAGATTCTAGGAGGAGGTAGTGATCCCAATTTACCCAGACAGGTTACTAAGAAGGTACACAAATCCTTCTACAATTAGAGGAGGCAATTTAGCATCAACAGATATGTTATATTGACTATACAAAACCATGGAAAGCTTATGTGCTCCCCACAAAGCATAGTCCGACTTCTGTTCTATGGCCGGAGAGACCATTACTTTAGTTACACCTACGTGTCTCGACAGCCAAAGTATTAAACCCTTATTTTAAAGCAATAGCCCACATGGTACAAAAATGCCATGTGGATTCTAAGAGGTATTTTAAAAGAGAACCAAGTATGATACATGCCCCTCATTCCAAGCAACAGGCTGACTGATCGTTTCAGAACAATGGTTCATGAGCAATTGCCTATGCTCGGTTTTCAGGAAAAATTGATAATCAGTTTGCAGCTTATAGGCTGTTGCAATTTTACTCTAATGCATCTTTATATTCCCCAAAATTGTAAAAAGAAGTCATGTAAAAATGCTATGTTAGTGTTTACTGATTTTGCCTCTAATGGGAGAGCCGCATGCTTATGTTACTGATAGAAAGAAAAAATGTGGAGCAGACAGCTCCAGCTTCAGCTCAAATAGTTGAATTTCGAACTGTTGTGATGGTCTTTCAGGTCCTAGTAAGTAATTCATTTAATTTGTATACTGATAGCCACTATGTTTTTAGAGCTCTTTAAGTAATGGAGGCAGTTACACATATTCAATTGAATATATATATCATCAGTCTGGAAGGTTTTTTTTCTAGCTCTTATAGATAGTGAAAGGAAGGGGCAGGGTTTGGTAGCTTTGATCCCCACCAACAGAATTTTTATTAGGAAATTATATTAAATATGATTCAGATGTTTGAAAAAAGTAATGGAGACAGTTCAGTACATAGGAACTAATGTACTGATGAAAATGATCACGTAAAAATATTATTTGGGCAAATACAAAGTGTTATTCACCTAAAAGAATTGCCATGGTTCATGGCTCACATTGGAAACCTATTAAAGCCTTTCCCTGATTACTGACCAAATGAAACGAGTCAACAGATTAATTAACAAAATTGGTTGATTTGCCTTAAATAGAGAGAGAGCTCTACAGTCTTGTAACTTTCATCATTAAAATAGCAAAAGTCTAAGAAAACAATTTGGTTTAAATACAGAGACTGCTCATTGAAATAGCAAAACAGTAAAATAGAACCACAATGTTTACCTGTGGCTAATTTAGGAATGAACCCTAAAGTTCTACTTCCTAATCATCTATGACAAATGGATGTTACTCATATTACAGAGTTTGGCAAGTTGAAATATATACACTTGGCAATTGACACATATTCAGATTTCTTGATGCTATAAGTCAGTGTTTTAAGATGTTTTTGGAATAGATAAGGGTATTATAAGGCATTTCAGTTACTTTGTACTCATTGGGAAAATGATAAAAAGACAGATATTCCTTATGATCCTCCAGGACAAGGAATTAGAGAACATGCTCATAGCTCCTTAAAAACACAGCTTCTAAGATAAAAAGTAGGAAGCTGTGCCCCCAGTCTCCACATGATGCATTAAACCATGCACTATTTATTTTAAACTTTCAAATATAGATGCCAGTAAGCAACTGGCTGCAAACAGATTCTGGCATGACAGATTTCACACAGCAAATTTCACTTAGGTCAAATGGAGAGATCCATGTATCAGACAATGGCAAGTACCAGACCCCATAATTATCTGGGGTCAAGGGCATGTCTGTTTTCTCAACGGTGGAGAACGAGGCTCGCTGGCTGCTGGAGCAATTGGTGAGATGCGTGGAGCAGAGAGGAATTGGACCTGAGGCCTTGGGAGACCATCTGAACCAGCTGGAGTGAAACACTGAACCTGTGTTCCTGAATCTTGAGGACATCTGATCTACAGCCAGAGGAAGAAAGGAGACAAACACCCAGTTCCAGTTTCACAATGCTTTCCAGAGCTCCAGCTTCTCTACAGACAGACTACATCCACCTCTCTGAATCTGTGAGTGTTCATCCTGGAGCTGACAAAGAACTTGACAACAAATAGCTTTCTTTCTTGCCACACCTAGACACACAAAACTGTTTTGCAATTTTATCTATAGGGGAAAAGGACCCATTTAGGACAGTTGAATACTGGTATAAACCAGAGTGAGTGGCAGAAGCCCCTTCACAATGCTTAAAGGAGACATGGACAAAAGACTTTTCAGTTAACATTCAAAGACTATGTACGATATTACAAACCTGATTTCAAAACTTTACAGACAACAAAACTTTGGACTTTAAGCAAGAAATAGAAAGTCTCAAAGGGCATTGAGCTCCAGGCAGTGAATAAAGGAAAACAGTTTAGAATTGTGAAATTGTTCACACCCCACAGATCGTGAATACATTGTCCTTTGATTGTATTGTAAATCACCCTGATGTATGTTCATGATGAAATTATTAATGCCTGTAACCTTGTTATATGTGTTATGTAAATGTTATTAGAAAGAAGATGTCAAAGTTCATTCTAACAGGAATGTAACATATAATTTGCAAGCCTTAGGATAGAAGTATGTTTAAGAGAGCAAGCTTTGTACCAGAGGCACTGGAGACATTACCACACAGGTTTTAAAAGGCCATTTTAACCTTTGTACCTGTCCTTCCTGCAGGAGAATGTGTGCAGCCTTGAGAGCTCAGGTGCTGCCTCCTGGTGAATTTTTCTGATTCAGGAACAATTGGAGCTGGATCATGGCCCATTCCCCATTAACCTTCTTTTTTACAGAGACTGATTCTAGCCAGACATGGGTACAGTTTTTCTTGCCTCCAGGGATTCCTAAGACAGAAGGCGCATGACGGAATGCATGGTTCCATGACAGGCTCCCCTGGTAGGTTGAAGGGAGCCACCTAATCCAGGTACAGTCGTCTGTCCCACTGCAGAAGCACGAGTTTCTTTTTATTAACTTAAGAGAGGGGAATTGTTGGGAGCCGAGAAGGATTCCATTAGAGAATTTCTCAGGGTCCAAACCTCTGGAGCTCGGGTCTGCATTGTATTGCAGATGCTAGCTGATTTGCTGTTGAATGGCATAGCCTCAGTGGAGAATGCCCCCTAGTTTTGCATCTTTACAGAACTAAGCATTGAATAGGCCTGTACTAGGGCAGGGGGCTAGGTCTACCTAAGGAGTGAGGACAGACGGTTAGGAGGTATTCTGCTGAGAGGTCTATAGGGGTAGAGACTGTCAGGGGAGAGCTGCTGAAAGCAGCCAGGAGGATGCTGGAAATGCTGGAATAAAGGGGAGGCTCCAGTCTGCAACATGAGACTGAGAGTTCTCCAAAGATGACAAGATGCCTGTGTCTGTTCTTTATCACCATTGGGTTGCTAGGAATTTTCAAGTCCACAACCCCCCACTCAGGCCGAACCTCATGGTTTCTGTGGTTTGGGACGGAGACATGCTGGGCCACAATAGTAAGGCCCACAAGAGTAGACTGGGATCAAGACAGAGATGAGGGTGAAGAAAAGGATAGGCCAGGAGGCAATACCACACCCCCCAAGGTCAATAGGGGCTGAGGATGGCTGGGGGAAAGAATAGGGATTGGGGGTGAGGGGCTGGAGGGGCAAGATAAAGAGGGGAAAGAAGGGGTGCAGCAAGTGAGAGGTTGAGGGTTGCCAGCAGAGCAGGGGGCCTGCAGCTGGGGCTGAAAAGGAGGAAAGGTCCTGGGTGGGGCTCTAAAGGTCAGGGGTAGGAAAGGACAGAGTGAGGGAAAGGAGCAGTGGTGGGGGAGAGTGGGAGGTGAGAACTTGGAAAATGTGAAGAAACCACACAAGCCGTCCATACTGCTTCCTCGCTGGCTGCAGGCAAATGACTGCTGCACGGGCCAAAAGCACTGACTTCAGTACTTGACTTTTGGTCCTGCTTCAGCGGCCTAGGGTCTCAGAGAGTGCAGCCAGTTTGTGTGGGAAGGGACCACATGAAGAGGGAGGACTGGGGACACCAGAGCCACAGAGCTCAGACTGCTCAGCTTCTGCCCTGGTCTCAGAAAAAGAACCTGGAGCCTCTCCTGGAAGCTGATGGAACCATAAAATCTCTAAGAGAAAAAGTGAATGAGTAGGATAGACAAAGTCCAAACTGCCTGGTGTGTAATTTCCATGCATCTCATCTTCAGGAAGTTACCATCTATTCACAGTGCCCTTCACATTTGCCTTGTGTTTAGAGTAAGAAACCCATGGCCTCAGCCACGGTTACCAAGTTCATTAATTGCTCCCTGGCTCTGCTCCCACTGTACCTGCCCATGGGTTTTGGGGATTCAACAATAGGGCTTGAGGGGACAGAGGGCCACAACACCCGGAAGGAAGGGTCCTCCTAGCTGAGCTGATGACCCTTGGCCCTCCTCAGACCCCCATCCTCATCCTCCAGCCCTCTCACATTCCATCTAGACAACTTTACAGTCCAGAGCCCACCCTCTCTTCCTCAGAGACTTTCAGAAAAGCTGAGAAGTTTCAGGAAAACAAAGTTACAGCAGGACAGAGAGACAGGACTAGAGGAAATGCCAGTTCAGTGTGGCTCACCCAAAGCTATTCACTCTCTAAAACCACAGATGCTCCCAGGATCAAGAGTCACCCCAGTCTCCTCTTAATTCTTTTTTCTCATCATCATCATCATTTTTCCCTCACTGGTTCCCAGTCAGGTTCCCAGTCTGCACCAGTTCCCTTCAGCAACCTTCCCAGAGCTGAGATTGCAGGCAGAGATCCTCACACACAGCTTCACTGTCTACTTCATATACTTAACCAACACCCAGGTCACCATCCTTACATCCCTTTCCCCACCTCCCCACCCAGGAAGGTGCTTTGTCACCTCCTCAACCAGCTGACAAAGCATGCCCTGCCTGAGGACACATCCTAGGAATCCATCCACCCTCACCCATAGAACCTAAAGTATGGGATATGGGATAAACTTTGAAACACATAGGTTGCTGCCAGTGGTGCAGCAGAGGGGCATAAGGAAGCTTCTGTCCTTGTCTCCCAGGCTCTCCCAGCCAGCTCCTAGGAAGACAGTAGCAGGTAATTGTGTCTATTTCATAGCTTTTATTTAAAGAGCACATAATAATATTTACAACTTGGCAAGTCAATCCCTATCTGGCTCCACATCAAACACTTTATCTCACTTTTAGTGTGAAAGCAGCTCAGGAGATAGGGGGAAAATAGGGGACCATGTTTGGCCTCTGTACTAGTTTTCTGACCCCAGATTAGGTAGCATCCTGTATCCCAGTATTGGTACCCATTCTGCTGAGCTCTGTCTCCAAGGGATGTCAACTGTGTGCTAAACAATCAGGAATGTGTCCCGTGCTGCCTGTGGGTTCTGGGTCAGAGATGATAGAAGGAGGCCCTTGAGTTATGCCCATAATTCTGTGGGACAGTCCTGTGTCTGAAATGCTTGCTAAGGGAGAGGGGGAAACCCCCTTCATTTCCTCTAAAATGAAATTTCCACAACCATCTGGGGAAAGTTTTCTGTCAGAACAAGAGTCCTTGACTCTCCATGCTAACCAGTTCTGCACATACAAGTCACTTGTTATGTCCCTGCATAACATAAGACTACAACCACATGTTTTTAAAAACAAAATACAAAAACAAAACTGATCATTGAAATCCCTTCTTATCTGAATGTATTCCCTTTCTTAGCAGAAATCTGTCTCTAAACCTGTAACTTTTGTATCTTTCTCACTCTTGGTGGGTACATCCTGTTTTTCTTTCTATTATAAAATTGTCCACACAATTTAGGCTTTTCTCTTAAAGCCTTGCAAGCCTGGATGTCCATATATGACCACTGATGTCCTCTACAGAGAAGATCCACCTAGACCATCACACTTAAGGCTAAATTGCTATCAGCTAAAACATTGCAATATCACCATTAAATTCTTTAGTTACATTATGCACAGTTGTATTCACACTTGTACAAAATCAATTTCAAAATAATGTCTAACAACAGTTTACATGTAACTAATTAAAAGAATCAAGACTATAGTACATGCACTTTTGTACTTACAAGCCTATTTAGATGACGCCCTTTGAGGGACATTATCATGGAAAAATATTACACAACATACACTTAAATATGAGTAAGAAAAAAACCCATAGACACAGCTAACAGCTGGATCCACAAACCACAAGCCACCTAAGCAAATCCTTAAAAACAACTGTGAGCACTAAAACTCAAGAAACTAAAAGACATAGGAGATGGCTGTTTCTTCAGAGAGTTTCCATAATAGATACATTCCTATCAACCCAGAATCTCAGCACAGCTGTTCTAAATGTCTACAGGAAGTTCCCAAGCCAGTGTGTGAGAGGAGTGCACAGCACAGGGGTCTGTCATACACAACTGTAGGTGTCATTTAACACAGGTTAGCACTGAGCATCTCAAGTCATTCACTTGGAATTACCCACAAGTTGGATGGTACCAAAGTTAACTCTTCCTGTAAGGACACTCACCCTGTCACAACCCCCACACAGACACACAGCAGTACCTTCACAAACACACAATGCACCTGCAAAAACATACCATAAAAGGTGGGGGAAAGGCGACAACAGATTCACAAATTCACTCCCGGGGCCTGATGTGACAGGGATGGACAGACCGATGGGCTTGATGTGACAATACTGGACAAATATGTGCAAATGATTTCTAAGTCACCAGCAAGGAACTTCAAGGAAAAAGAAACTTATAGGGGAATGGCTCCAGAATGAGTTCAAGGACATTTCAGTTATAGATCTGGGGAGAGCTGGGGTTTCTGGGACTCACTGGCCAGACACCATAGCCAGCTCAGAGACCAGAGACCAGTGAAAGACCTGTGTCCTAAAGCAAAGTGATGCAGCCTGTGGATCCATACCATGGTTCATCTCTGTCCCTTAAGTACAACACACACACACACACACACACACACATTCACAAACAAAATTCACATGCAAAACACACTAAAAATAAGTGACAGCGGATTCACACATTTTCCATCATTGACTGGATTTTCTTATGAAGAAGTCTCTTCTAAAACACAAAGAAGAAGGCTCATTCTCTTTCACTTCAAGCTCATGAGTGTTTTATCTGTGTGTGTAGCTCTGCCCCATGTGCAGTCTCCATAGGTGTCCGAAGCCTGCACAGAATCTCCTGGAACTGCAGTTAGAGGTTGTGAACAGCCAAGCCTGGTGGCACATGCATTTAATCCCAGCTCTTCAGATGCAGAGGCAGGCAATCTCTGAGTTTGAGGCCTCCCTGATCAACAGAGTGAGCTCTAGAACAGCCAGGGCTATAAAAAAAAGAAAGAAAGAAAGAAAGAAAGACAAAAACAGAAGGTTGTGAGCTTTCCTGTGAGTGCTGGGAATCCAGTCTAGGTCTTCCAAACCCTCTGAGTCATCTCTCCAGGCCCCAGAACCTGCTTTTAAGTGGAAGAAGTTTGTTTGTTTGTTTGTTTGTTTGTTTGTTTTTTGATAGCAGAACTTCCCTGAGTGTTAGAAACTAGCGTCACAGAGTTAAGGAGGAAAGCGCAACCTTGCAGACAAGATAGCAATTGTCTTCAATAGGGAGAGAGTAAAGGAAAGAAAATGGAGGTGGGAAGTGACTGGGGCGGTGGGGGGGCGGGGACGGGACGATAGCTGGTGGTGGAGCTACAGTGGCAAAAGGGACAGCAAACCACTTGACCGGGTAGGTGGGCTGATAGGAAAGGGACCTGGAGGGCAAATGAGTCTGGGAAGGAGGAGAAATTTGAGAAAGTGGAAGTAAAGAGCAGGCTGGAGGTCTGAGGGAGATTAAGGGCTTCCATGAAGCTAAAGGGGGAAATGCTACAACAATGAATGGCAGTCATGGACATTGAAGAAAACAGACTGGGTGGGCGTGCTTGTGGGTGAGCACCTGACAGGGCGGTGCTGTCCGATTTAAATTCGCCTACCAATTTAAATTCGCTCTCTTCTTCGTGGAGACACTGCTGAAGGAGTGGACAAGTTCCCGAGGGCTCAGCGACAGGTGAGTGAGGTGACGGGACCATGGGGTGTGGAGCCCAGGACAACAGCGTCCTCACCTCTCAGTGCACAGTTGTGCCATCCATGCAAGCCAGGCAGCGCGCAGTGAGAGACAACAGTCGGAGAGGGACGCTCAGGGAGCCAAGAGGCAGAGAAGGGTGCGAGGCCTAAGAGAGGTGGGAGTGCGGGGAGCGGGGCAGCTGAGGGGTGTGCGAAGGACAGGCAGGAGCGGCCGGCGGGAGCCAGGAGAGGGTGCTGGGCAGCGCGCGGTTCACAGGGAAGAAGCCACAGGCCTCCCCCCCGTCCCCCCCCCCCGAGAGATACCAGAAGAGAGCTAGGAAAAGACGGGAAAAGACGGGAACTAGGAACAGGCATGGTCAGAGGCCCCGGAGCCCTGAATTAAAGAGCCAGCTGCCCGAACTTTGCCAGTCCTGTGCGGGGAGGGTGCTGAGGACTCCCGGATTCTCTCCACAGATGCAGCCACACCCGTCGGTAGCCGGGTGTCAGAAGCAGCCATGGAAAAGGCTGCGGCCCCCGGACGCAATCTGCTCATAGTTCTGTCCCTTTTCCTTCTACCGAGCTATCTGGGAATTTCCATACCGGCTGGTGAGTTACCTGGACTTATAGGGACTGGGTTGGGGATGGGGAGGGGAGCATCGGGCTACTGAGTCACTAGGGTTGCAGTCTCCTCACAGTCTTCCAAAGGCTGGGATTACAGCTTTGTACTACCAAACTCAGATTCAATCCCAAAGGAATACTTAAACCATCAGCCTGCTCAGCTCCCTGCCCTGCCCATCTAGCCAAACTTTCCCGTTCACAAAGTGCCTTTTAGTCCCTGATCCAGCAGGTGCAATCTGTGCTTCTGCCTGAAGACACCTCAGCTAATCAGGGACTACCTTGTCTACTAACTCTGGCAATGGTTCTGCTTGGGCACTATGGGAGATTCTGTCCTTGCTCCCAGGCCCATGCTGCCTACCTCTTGGGATTATGGCATAGGATACTGGTGTTCATTAGGCAGGAGTGGGTTCTTTCTGCCTGTAATGAAAGGCACTACATTTTCTCCAACCTGGCAAGCCTCACTATATCTGTCTCCTCATCAAATACTCAATTCTGCATTTGGTGTGACAGCAACAAAAGACAACACACTGATGAATGGGGCAGCATCTTTGCACTCTGTCCATTCTTCTGACCCACAATTGGGCTAGATGCCATGTGCAAGACTTGGTACCCATCCCCCCAGAGTGTCTACAAATATACTGTCATAACTGAATGTTCCCAGGCAGCAGTGGGTTCTATGAAGCCTATAACTTCTGGGTGAGCTAGAAATGACAAGGGAAGGTCCTGTGTTTAGGGCCTCTTGTTCTCTCCTTTGCTATTCAGTGATTTCCTGGATCTCATGGCCCATAGAGTGTATTCCTTGAAACCTGGGGTGCTTGCTGAGGGACAGGTGACAGCTTACTTGAGGAATAGCCACAGTCACTTTCTGTAGATGTGATAAGATATCCACAGCCATCTGGGAACAGGACAGTCACAGTAGCATCTAGGAATTCGTACCTAACTTACAAGGAGGTAATGAAGCTATACAGAAAGAATCACTCCACATGGTATGGAGCTGAGTAGTCCCTCCTTGTTGGGACCTGATCTGTCCTCCTAGGAAGGCAATCGGTTTCTGTCTTTGAGACAGTTCAGTTTTAAAGTTGTTTTTTTAATTTTTATTATTTTTATTTACATATTTACATATCCATCCCCCCATTCCCTCACCCTCCCCTCCTCCCGTGTTCCCCACCCAACCCACCCCAACCCACCCCCCACCGACTGCTCCCCAGGGATAGTGAGGCCCTCTACCAAGGACCTTCAAACTCTGTCATATTGTTTGGGGGAGGGTCTGGGCCCTCCTTGATGTATCTGGGCTGCAATAGTATCCCTCCCTAGGGAATGGGCTCCCAAAGTCCATTTGTGCTCTGGGGATAAAGACTGGCTCTGCTGTTAGAGGAGCCATAGATTGTCTTGGGCTCCTAGCTGGTACCCACATTCAGAGGGTTAGGTTTGGTCCAATGCTGTTTCCCCAGCTTTATGACTAGGGTCTCCATTCTATCAGTAGGTCAGGTCCACTGTTTCTGCAGGTCTCTCCATCCCCATCTTGGCTCCTTTGTTCAACCCTCCTCCCTCTCCACAACTGAATTCCAGTAGTATGGTTCAGTGCTTAGCTGTGGGTATCTGTTTCTGCTTCGAACAGCAACTGGATGAAGACTCTCCTTCCCCTCCCTGCCCCCCGGGCTCCAATTTGGTCAGGGGTTCTTGTCCCCATCCCCTCCTACAAGGGATTATGCAATCTTCTCGTGGGGTCCTCCTTGTTTCCTAGCTCCTCTGGCAGTGTGGAATGTAGGCTAGTGATCCTTTGCTCTATGTCTAAAAATCAAAAATGAGTGAGTACACACCATGTTTATCTTTTTGTGATTGGGTTACCTCACTCAGGATGGTTTCTTCTAGTTCCATCCATTTGCCTGCGAATTTCAAGATTCCATTTTTTTTTCCACTGAGTAGTACTCCATTGTGTAAATATACCACATTTTCTCCATCCATTCTTCAGTTGTGGGACATCTAGGTTGTTTCCAGGTTCTGGCTGTTACAAATAATACAGCTATGAACATAGTTGAACATATGTCCTTATTGCATGAGCGTGCATTCTTTGGGTGTATGCCTAAGAGAAGGATTGCTGGATCTTGAGGTAGACTGATTCCCATTTTCCTGAGAAACCGCCATACTGATTTCCAAAGTGTTTGTACAAATTTGCACTCCCACCAGCAATGGAGGAGAGTTCCTCTTTCTCCACATCCTCTCCAGCATATATTGTCATTGGTGTTTTTGATTTTAGCCATTCTGACAGGAGTAAGATGGTATTTCAGACTGGTTTTGAATTGCATTTCCCTGATTGCTAAGGATGTTGAGCACTTTCTCAAGTGTCTTTCAGCCATTTTGGATTCCTCTGTTGAGAATTCTCTATTTAGTTCTGCACTCCATCTTTTAATTGCATTGTTTGGTGTTTTGGTGGCTAGCTTCTTGAGTTCATTGTATATTTTGGTGATCAGCCCTCTGTCAGATGTGGGGCTGGTGAATATCTTTTTCCATTCTATGGGCTGGTGTTTTATCTTTCTCACTGTGCCCTTTGCTTTACAGAAGCTTCTCAGTTTCAGAAGGTCCCATTTATTAATTGTCGATCTCAATGTTTGAGCTACTGGTGTTATGTTCAGAAAGCAGTCTCCTGTACCAATTTGTTCAAGGGTGCCACCTACCTTCTCTTCTAGGAGATTCGGTGTGGCTGAATTTATGTTGAGGTCTTTGATCCATTTGGATTTAAGTTTAGTGCATGGTAATAGATATGGATCAATCTGCAATCTTTACATGTCCGAAACCAGTTATGCCAGCACTATTTGTTGAAGATGCTTTCTTTTTTCCATTGTATAAATTTAGCTTCTTTGTCAAAAATCAGGTGTTCAAAGGTGTGTGGGTTAATATCAGGGTTTTCAATTTGATTCCATTGGTGAACCTGTCTATTTTTGTGCCAATACCAAGCTGTTTTCAGGACTAAAGCCCTATAATAGATCTTGAAGTCAGGGATGGTGATGCCTCCAGAAGTTTCTCTATTGTACAGGGTTGTTGTTAGCTATCCTGGGTTTTTGATTTTTTTCCATATCAAGTTGAGTACTGTTCTTTCAAGGTCTGTGAAGAATTGTGTTAGGATTTTGATGGGAATTGCATTGAATCTGTAGATTGCTTTTGGCAAGATTGCCATTTTTACTATGTTGATCCTACCTTTCCAAGAGCATGGGAGATCTTTCCATTTTCTGGTATATTCTTTAATTTCTTTCTTTAAAGACTCAAAGTTCTTAATATACACGTCTTTTTCATTTTTGGTTAGTGTTACCCCAAGATATATTATTTTGTTAATTGCTATTGTAAAGGGTGATGTTTCTCTGATTTCTTTCTCACCCCGTTTATCTTCTGTATATAGAGAGCTACTGATTTTTTTTTATTTAATCTTGTGTCCTGCCACTTTCCTGAAGGTGTTTATCAACTGTAGTAGTTCCCTGGTAGAGTTTCTTGGGACACTTATGTAAACTATCATATCATCTGCAAATAGTAAAAGTTTGACTTCTTCCTTTCCAATTTGTATCCCCTTGATCTTTTGCTTTAGCTAGATCTCTTATTGCTTTAGCTAGGACTTCAAGTATAATAGAGATATGAAGAGAGTGGACAGCCTTGTCTTGTTCCTCATTTTAGAGGAATACCCTTGAGTTTCTCTCCATTTAGTCTGATGTTGGCTGTTGGTTTGCTGTCTATTGCTTTTATCATGTTTAGGTATGTTCCTGTTATTCAGGATCTCTCCAAGACCTTTATCATGAAGGGATGTTGGATTTTGTGAAAGGCTTTTTCAGCATATAGCGAGATGATCATGTGGTTTTTCTTTTTCAGTTTGTTTATATGGTGGATTACATTGATGGGTTTTCGTATATTGAACAATCCCTGCATTCCCGGATAAAGCCAACTTGATCATGGTGGATGATTTCTCTGATGTGTTTTTGGATTCGATTTGCCAGTATTTTGTTGAATATTTTTGAGTCGATGTTCATGAGGGATATTGGTCTGTAATTCTCTTTTTTGTTTTGTCTTTATGTGGCTTGGGTACCAAGGTAATTGAAGCCTCATAAAAAGAGCTTGGCAATGTTCCTTTTGCTGCTATTGTGTGGAACATTTGAGGAGTACACAGGTATTAGCTCTCCTTTGAATTTCTGGTAAAATTCTGCAGTGAATTCATCTGGCCCTGGGCTTTTTTTGGTTGGTAGATTTTTGATGACTGCTTCTATTTCATTAGGGGTTACAGATCTCTTTAACTTGCTTATCTGTTCTTGATTTAATTTTGGTAAGTGATATCTATCCAGAAAATTGTCCATTTCCTTTACATTTTCAAATTTTGTGGAGTACAGGTTTTCAAAGTATGACCTAAAGATTCTCTGGATTTCTCAGTGTCTGTTATTATGTCCCCCTTTTCATTTCTGATTTTGTTAATTAGCATGCTCTCTCTCTCTCCCTTTTGGTTAGTTTGGATAAAGGTTTGTCTATCTTGTTGACTTTCTTGAAGAACCAACTCTTTGTTTCATTGAGTCTTTGTAGTGTTTTCCTAGTTTCTACTTTACTGATTTCAGCCCACAGTTTGATTATTTCCTGACATCTACTCCTCCAGGGAGTGTTTGCTTCCTTTTGTTCTAGAGCTTTCAGTTGAGCTGTTAATTCTCAGTGTGACTAATCTCCAGTTTCGTCATGTGGGCATTTAGTTCTATGAACTTTCCTCTTAGCACTGCTTTCAAAGTGTCCCATAGGTTTGGGTATGTTGTGTCTTCATTCTCATTGAATTCTAGGAAGTCTTTAATTTCTTTTTTTTATTTCTTCCCTGACCCAGGAATGGTTCAATTGCACATTATTTAACTTCCATGAGTTAGAAGGGTTTCTGCAATTTGTGTTGTCGTTGAATTCTAACTTTAAAGCATGGTGATCTGATAAGATACAGGGGGTTATTCCAATTTTTTGTATCTGTATAGTTTTGCTACATTGCTAAGTATTTGGTCAGTTTTAGAGAAGGTTCCATGTGGCGCTGAGAAGAAGGTATATTCTTTGGTGTTAGGGTGGAATGCTCTATAGATATGTGTTAAACCCAATTGGGTAATAACATCTGTTAGTTCTTTTGTTTCTTCATTAAGTTTCTGTCTGGTGGTCCTATCTAGTGGTGAGAGTGGGGCGTTGAAGTCTCCTACTATAAGTGTGTGAGGTTTTATGTTTAATTTGAGCTTTAGTAATGTTTCTTTTACAATTGTGGGTGCCTTTGTATTTGGGGCATAGATGTTCAGGATTGAGACTTCATCTTGATGGGCTTTTCCTGTTATAAGTATGAAATGCCCTTCTTCATCTCTTTTGATTGACTTTAGTTTGGAGTCTAATTTGTTAGATATTAGGATTGCTACACCAGCTTGTTTCTTGGGTCCATTTGATTGGAAAATCTATTCCCAACCCCTTATTCTGAGATACCATCTGTCTTTGAAGTTGAGATGTGTTTCTTGTATGCAGCAGAAGGCTGGATTCTGTCTTCGTATCCATTCTGTTAGCCTGTATCTTTTTATAGGCAAGTTAACACCATTGACATTGAGGGATATTATTGACCATTGATTGTTGATTCTTGTTTGTTTTGGACTTGGTGGTGGTGGTGTTATTGTGTGTGGATTTCCCCACTTTTTTTGGTATTTGGTAAAGTGGGATTATCTATTGCCTATGGTTTTCTGAGCGTAGTTATCTTCATTACATTGGAGTTTTCCTTCCATTAATTTCTGTAGGGCTGGATTTGTGGATATGTATTGCTTAAATCTGGATTTGTCATGGAATATCTTGTTTTCTCCATCTATAGATATTGAAAGTTTTGCTGGATACAGTAGCCTGAGCTGACATGCATGTTCCCTTAGAGTTTGTAGAACTTCTATCAATGATCTTCTGGCTTTCAAAATTTCCATTGAGTAGTCGGGTGTAATTCCGATAGGTCTGCCTTTGTATGTTACTTGGCCTTTTTCTTTTGCTGATCTTAATATTTTTTTGTTTATTCTGTAAGTTTTGATTGTCATGTGGTGATGGGACTTCTTTTTGTGGTCCAATCTATTTGTGTTCTGTAAGCTTCCTGGATTCTCATAGGCATATCCTTCTTTAGGTTAGGGAAGTTTTCTTCTATGATTTTGTTGAATAAGTTTTCTGTACTTCTTTGCCTTCTTCTATACCTATTATTCTTAGGTTTGGTCTTTTTACGGTATCCCATATTTCCTGGATATTTTGTGTTAGGGATTTGTTGGACTTGAGATTTTCTTTGGTCGATGACTGTATATCTTCTAATGAGTCTTCCACACCTGAGATTCTCTCTTCCATCTCTTGGTATTCTATTGGTTATGCTTGCATCAGTGGTTTCTGATCATTTACCCAGCTTTCCTATTTCTAGCATCCCCTCATTCTTTGTTTTCTTTATTGTTTCTAATTGTGCTTTCAAACCGTGAACTGTTTGAATTGTTTCCTTCACTTGTTTGGTTGTTTTTTCTTGGTTTTCTTTAGATTCTTTAAGGGAATTGTTTGTTTCTTGAATTTTTTGGTTTGTCTTTTCCTCCATTTCATATAATTTTTGCTTGATTTTTCTTCTATTTCTTTAAGGGATTTTCTTGTTTCCTCTTTAATGCTTTCTATCATCTTCATAAGATAATTCTTAATGTCTATCTCTTCTTCATCCTCTACGCTGAGCTTTTCAGTTCTTGCTGGCATGGAGTCCCTAGATTCTGGTGGTATCATATTGCTATTTCTGTTGTTGGTTGTGTTCTTACTCTGTCATCTTCCCTTCTTCCAGTGGGTGCAGGTGGGGTCTCTCTGTCTCAGGAGGCAGGTGGAAGGCTCAGGCTCAGGCGGCAGCTGGAGGGCAGAGGGCAGTGGGTGGACAAGGGTAAGGTGTGTCTGGACTCAGGGTGGCCATTCCAGTCTGGGCAGGTACAC
The DNA here is from genome assembly GCF_003668045.3 of Cricetulus griseus. Lineage (NCBI taxonomy): Eukaryota > Metazoa > Chordata > Mammalia > Rodentia > Cricetidae > Cricetulus > Cricetulus griseus. The sequence continues at coordinate 280,851,949 of NC_048595.1, read as the reverse complement.
TCTTGTGTTTTTTTTTTTAACATGACTTTTGCATTTTTAGTGTAATTATTGCAAATTTGTTAAGAGTTCCTTTTAAAATATTATTTATTTTAGATTTCAGTGCACGCACACGCGCACACACATATACAGGAGAGTATTTGTGTGAATCCTCACTAGATCCTCCCTGCTTGTTGGTGCTGTCTGTTGAACAGAACAGTTCTAGGATGTTGTGTCTTCTGCTGTTAGAGAAAGTCGAGGAGACCAGAGGCCATAGGAGTGCTGGGAGACACCTGCCTGATGAAGGGGAGAGATCAGGCTCCAAGCAGGTCACAGACAGAGACCTTTTCCTACGAATGAGTCAGGGCTGTGGTTTGACTTGGGAGAATCTGTGATCTAATACCCATCACTGTTGTGTGAAGGGCCCAGTGAGGACACGGGGACATGAGTGAGGACTGTTTTCACAGGTGGCAGCTCCCCTTTCCATGACAAGTGCAGCTTTACTCCAGGAGCCTTTCCTGAACACCCAGGCTCCATGCTGAGTTCACCACGTGTTCTATGATGCCTCCGTTCCCTGTGTGTTCAGTAGATTTTCAGTTCCAGGACCAGAGATACTAACTGATATATTTTATTCCTCAACATTTGATAGGATTCACTAAAAGTACTTTGAGATAAAACCTCCTGGTGACACTGTGTGTACCTCAGGAACCCTACTACCAATCTAAGAGTCAAAAATGGCACAGAAATAGGGTTCAGAAGCTGGTGGACATCTTGACTAGAGGCCTTGACTTCCTGCCCTTTTGCCAGTGAGAATGAATATGATGTCACAGAACCACGATTCCTACTTCGTACCTCACAGTCATGTGTCTCTCACAGATACACACTCTCTTAGATGCCACTTCAGTATCAAGTTTCTTCCCAAAGATGGAGAGAAAGGTTGGGAAGGACAGTGCACAGTGGATGGAGTGTCGTTACCTCAGGATAGTAACAGGGGAAAGGTGGTAAATGCTACTGAGATATGTGAAGGGATGAGGAAGGAGCTATTGAATAAGCCCCCAAACACAGTTCCATCACCACATTTTGGTATTTGTAGAGAAGTGGGAACAGGAACTATAACTACAGTGACAACCTCTGTCAAGGAATAGTCTACACCATCTGCCAGAAGAAAATGAAGGACTCAAATGAATCTTGAAAACTGAATTGTTCTTTAGGACATCAAGGGAACAGGAAAAGACAGAATGTAGAAACATACCATTAACTCAGAAATGCCAGTCTGAATACTGAGGAGTGTCTCAGGGTAAGAAAGTAGAGAACAAATTTTCAGAACTTACAAGCACTATTGGGCATGATGGCTGAGAAGGTAAAAGCCTTTGTCTCCTAGCATGATTCGCCAGATTGTTTCTTCTCAACTTAACACAAAGCGAAGATCATCTGAGAGAAGGGAACCTCTACTGAGAAAATGCCTCTATGGGATCAGAATATTGGTTTGTGGGCAAGCCTGGAAGGCATTTTCTTAAGTAGTGGTTGATTTGGGAAGGCCCAGGCCATTGTGGGTGATACCACCCCTGGTCATATGATCCTTGGTGCTATAAGAAAGCAGGATGAGTGAGTCATGAAGAGCAAGCCAGCAAGCTGGGGTTTTCCATGGCCTCTGCATCAGCTGTTGCCTTCAGCTTCCTGCCCTGCTTGAGATTCAGCCAAGTTACCCATGGACTGGGGATGTATAAACCAAATAGAACCATTCCTCATCAAGCTGCATGAGTCATGGTGATTCATCACTGCTACAACAACCCTAAGTAAGACAGAAGACAACTGAGTTCCAGCCTCAGAACCCAGTAACTGGAGTAGACTTCACTGGAAAAGGTCACAGATCTGCAAGAGGCTCAAAGGAATAGATCAGAGGAGATTCTGTACATGGAGCATCTTAACTCTGCTCAGGTGAAACCACAGTGGGAGGCCTTGTAGCTTGACTGCAATTGGACTTGTGAGAGATTAATAGGGTTCAATTCACAGTTTCTAGTAGCCTTTTATCCTCTGGGAGGATGTTAAGATAGATCCAACCTGCCATATTAGTGAGAGGAGGCCACTGAAAAGGATTGTTTGGCTGAGAACTCCAGATGCCCTTGATTGTCACCTGTTAGTGAGTCTCAGGATCTAGTAAGAGTCCCTGCCAAAGGAGGGCTGCAGACTGAGCATCCAAAAAGTGTAACATGGATAACAGTGGGCAGAACTAGAGTCTTGAGTGTGAGCTTAGTAAGATCACTCAAGAGTTAGATAATCTGATAGGGACAAGGGAAGGGGGCATGCTAGAGAGGGAGAGTGAGGTCAGTGCAGAAGAACGTGGGAGGCGGGTAAAGGGGAAATCAGATTGATACAGTTGATCTGATAGGGCAATATGGAAAATGAGGTCTCCTGAGAGAAGGGGGAGAGAGGTAAATACAGGAGAAGACAGAGGGAGGTAAAATAAAAATGTGACGGGTGGAAAAGCCAGGAGGATTCATACTGTTAACTATTTACCTAAAAAAATATAACAAATGTAATTCAGTGTATGACTGTACATATATAGCTTTAATGATCTTTTTTTCATTTGGACTGATGGCACTCCCACCAAACAAACCCCAATAGCAAGCAAGAGAACAACACCTTTTTGAATGGTTGCACAGGGCTCTCCAACAGGCTGTCAAGAGGCTCCCAGAACATACAGCCTACTGCTGTTGCCCTTGTTTATCCCCAGAGGTGGAAGGTAAGTTCTTATTGCTGAAGACATCATGCACTTTAGAAAGGGGGTCCAGAGGCCCCTGAACTGGAAGTGACCTAAAGTCTCCTTCCTGGGATACTAGCTTTCAAGATTCCAAAACGTGCCATGCATGCTTCCAAAGGAAAGACACAGCCAACAGTGACACCCAGCTATAATGCCTATGACTACATCAATGAACAGCAAGTCACAGTAACCCTAAAGGTGCTGTAGTGTCACACATACCTGGGTGGTAACCAGCAGCTCTCTCATGGAACTTAAGACCTGCTCAGCAAGAGGGATAGCATGCTTGGTACTGGAAACCTAGCCAACTAATCAGTGCTGAAGTCGTGGTTTTTGAGGAGAATCTATAACCACTAATTTACTAAACCAGCATAATCTCTAACAACAATGTATAAACTTTTGTCCTTAAACACTGGTTAAATGTATTCTTCACCCCCATGAAAGAAACTTCTCTTTACAAAGGATGGAGACCACTACAGAAAACCACAACCCATCAATATACAGTGTGGTGCCCCCCCCCCAGTCCCAAGGGATACACCTTCAAAACACTCCCACACCTAAGGGTCATGGGAAAATGCAGAAGAGGGGATGGAATTCCAACATGGATCCTCTGGAAGAGCAGTCAGTGTTCAGAACATCTGAGCCATCTCTACAGGCCCCAGAAGCTGCTCATAATTGAATGACTTTGTGATTGCAGAACTTCCCTAAAGGTCTTAGGTGCAGTGTCACAGAGTTAAGGAGAAAAGCACAGCCTTGCTGCCAAGACAGTGATTATCTTTGTGTGGGGGTGGGGAGGGTAAAGGAAGGAGATGGTCTCAGGCCAAAAAAAAAAAAAAAATGACTTCAGGGGAAGTACAAGACATCAGAGCCCTGTTGGTGCCTGGGAGGGACCAGGAGATTAAGGAGCCTGGGGATTGGATTGCATCATGCCCTCACCAAGTGTGTTCTCCACAGTCATGCTGACTCTCAGTGTCTGCAGGGTAGCCACTGAGAATTTACAGAGAGGTGTCTGGCACTTTGTGCATCTTTGAGGGATCCTCTGCAGGGCAGCACTTCTCTCCCAGGCCCAGGTTATTAAATGTGTTGCTCAGATATGGCAAACAGTGCAGCCTCCCACCATTCTTTTTCCACCAAGACTCTGCTTTTCCATTCTACTGATCTCTCTGTGGTCCATACTATACCCTGGTGAGTTGCCGTGGTCTAACTGGAGGGGTGCGGGGAGATGGGTGGGGAGGGAATGGACTTTTGAATCATGGGGTAGTCATCCTCCTTGACGCTCCCCGATCCTCTGAAAAGCTGCTCAGAGCACAGTCCTGCGCTCTGCCCCTACCAAGCCCAGCAGAGTAGCAAGAAATTTACAGGTTGGGTCCAGTCAGGAGGGCAAGATGCTTGAGGGGAATCTCTGTGAAGCCATGAGCATTCAGTCATCTTGGTCCCAACAGAAAGCCTAAACTGACTCATGAGGTCCAGAGGTAAGAGGCATAGTGCAAGACCTCACAGAGGGGCTCAGACAGCTCCCTTGGATTTTAGGCAGTCTTTGCTCTGGAAACTGTCTTCCCAGGGTATTCCTCACAAGCGCTCCACCTCCACCTTTCCTGAACCTCTTTGACCTCAAACTTTCTTCCACACCCCATTTCTCCAGAGGATCATGATAGATGCTTCCAGGGACAAGGCAGCCCCAACTGCCCTCGGTTTCACTATTTTCCCTTTTGTTCTTACTGTTTTGTTTTTGTTTTTGTTTTTGTTTTTGCACGATTCCACACTAAAGAATTTGCAGCAATCCCTTCTCTCCCTAGGTCTGTCAAGCGCTGGGATTAGAGATTTGTAGCACCAAGCTCAGCTTTGATCCCATCTGACTCTTCCACCAGCTCCCTTCCCTGCCTTTCCCACTCTCCCATCCAATAAGTGTCGTTCAGTCCCTTTCCACCAGGTGACACTCTGTGGATTAGCACCCCTGATCAGTTAATCAGGGGTGACTATAATGGATCCTGGCAATGGCACTGGGTGGGTTTATGTGGAAGATTCTGCCCTTGGCCAACAGGCCCGTGTGTCTACCTCCTGGGGAGATGACATCTGACAGAATTGTTGATTTAGGCAGGAGTGGGCTGTCTTTTATCTTTTTTTTCTGAAAATGGCAGGCACTAAATATCCTCCACCTGGCAAGCCTCACTTTATCTGTTCTGCATCAAATACTCAACTGCATTTAGTGTGACAGACTCAGAAGGCAACAAGCTGATGAATGGGACAGCAGATTTGCCCTCCATCATTCTTCTGACTTAGATTAGGGTGTATCCAATGTGCAAGTATTGAAACCCATCCTCCTGAGTATCTTTAAATGTAATGCCAAAGATGAATATTTTCCAGTCAGCATTGGGTTCTATACTGCCTATGACTTCTGGGTCAGCTAGAACAACAGGAGGAGGTCCATGGTTTGGGGCTTAGATTTCTTATTCAGCCAGAGACCACTTGTGCATTGATGGTGATGCCCACAGTGGCTGGACATTCCTACATCATTGACAGTAAAAACAATGCCTCAACAGACACACACTTCTTAAATACTCTACAATGTATCAAACTGATGGAGCTAACCAGCAAAGAGGTTCAAGTCTTTATTTTCATTCATTCTTCCTTCCTTTATTTTTCATTCCTTTCTTCATTAGTTCCTTTCTTTCTTCCTACTTTTCATCCATTCCCTACTTGCTTTTTATTTACAGAATTATCCCAGGACATTCTTGTCCCAATGGCAGAGAGACTATCCCTGAGCCCCTGCTCCACATCCTGACCTCACTGCATGTTTCCTTCACAGATGCTGCTTCTCTTTGCTACATCCTCACTCTTGACAAATCTGAGTCTGCACCATGGGGATTCAAAGTCCAGGGCCAACTGAACCAAGAGACTTTCCTTTCCTACAACAGTGTCAACAACTGTCATGTGTTTGGTGTTCTGGGGAACAGAATGAATGCCACAAAGATCTGTGACAAACAGGTTGACACTCTGATAGATGGAGCTGAGCTGATCAAGCAGCAAGTGATTCGAATGAATAATATAATCAGAGGTAAGTTTCAAATGGCCGGGGATGATCTAGCACAGTGGTAGAGTGCTTGCCTAGCATGCATGAGGTCCTAGGTTCAATCCCCACTGCTACAAACTAAATAAAAGAACTTATTACATGATCCCATGTAGGAAAGAACAGGATCTGTGGCATATTGAGGACATTCATTGTTTTCTTAGAGGAAAAAAACACGAATGATTGGTAGTCCCACCTAAGAGGTCCAGCAGAAAGGCTAAAATGTGCAGGGAAAAACAAGGTCAGAGACTAAAAAGGGAGGAGAGTAGGTTGACAGGATTAAACAAGGTCAGAGGCTGATCTCTTTCCAATGGGCACAGAGCCCCTCACTCTGCAGGCCAAGATGCATTGTTGGCATGATGCAGATGGACATTTCAATGCATCCTGGGACATTGACCTCAATGGACAGAAAATACTGCACTTTGACTCAAGCACTGGGAAACTGACTGAAGTTGGTCCTGGATCCAGCTGGATTAAAGAGCTATGGGAGGAAGACAGGGATGTGACTGCCTTCTTAACAGTGACCTCACAGGGGACTGTGGGCCCTGGCTTCAGGGGGTCACGTTGCACTGTGAAGAAAAGCTGCAGCCTACAGGTAACTGGAAGAATGGAAGGAAGCTCTCTGCAGACGTGTGTGTGTGTGTGTGTGAGTGTGAGTGTGTGAGTGTGTGTGTGTGTGTGAGTGAGTGTGTGTGTGTGTGTGTGTGAGTGTGTGTGTGTGTGTGAGTGTGTGTGTGTGTGTGAGTGTGTGAGTGTGTGTGTGTGTGTGAGTGTGTGTGTGTGTGTGTGTGTGTGTGTGTGTGTGTGTGTGTGTGATAATCTAATCACATGGAATTCCTGGCTGGTGGCCACTTTTTACATTATTCAGTCTGGTTCTCACCTTCTGCTATGTCCCTAATTTTGATTACATTGTTCACTCACTGTGGTTCTCAATGGCTGTCACAGATTAAGCATCCCTTTACTTCCTGTCCTTTTCCTCATTCTAGAATCACTGTTGCTTTTCATTTCACCTGATCCTCCTTCTTCCCTGACACCATCCTCAGAGGACATCCATCCTCATGACTCCTCTCCTGGCAGCAGGAAAGATGATGGCCCACAAGCACCCTGCTTCCCCTACCATGGCTGCATGGGTCTTTTGAGGGAAGGGGACATCCCTCTCCCTTCCCACTCAGGACCAACCCAAACAGTTGTTGCAGAACAACAGGCGAGTAACTCTGTTGGTTGATGAATGACCTGAGGACCCAGAAGCTAAAATGAGATTTCTTCAGATTTGAGGTCTGGTCAAAGACTAAACTTATGTTTCCAATTCAGCCTCACCAAATGGTATTCCTGATGTGGACCAACCGCCTTTGTCACTGGCCATCAAGCCCAACATCTCTGTCCTGGTGATAATCCTCACCTGCTCCCTCCTGCTTCTTAACTGAGGAGAAGCCTTGACAATGACAGGTACTGAGGACAGTGTTGGGAGTGGGGTGAGGGAATGACGGGTGAGGAGTGAGGAAGCAGAGGGAATTCCTGAAGTCCTACTCTTGTCCCTCATCTATAGCATCTCATTGAGAAAGGAGGCGGGAGACCTGGAGCTCATGTCACCTGCTAGCAATAGCTTGTGCATGCTTGGCCTCGACTCAGCAGGAATCAGGTCACAGAGCAGTGGGGAATGAGGAGGCAACACAACATGTACCTAAACACAGCAGGCTCCTAATTGGGAGGTTCCCATGGTACAGATGAGGAGAAGCAGGAACATAAAAGAACATGGTAGTTCACCTCAATGTGTAGAGGGAAGAAGATTCCAACCCAAAGTTACAGATAAAGACAATACAAATAAAGAGATGGCCCAGTGGCAAAGCCACATGTTGTTCATGTATCAACACAGGGTTCAATTTCCAGCACCCACATGGCAGCTCACAGCCATTCAGCTCCATCTCCAGGGGATCCTGCCCCTTCTTCTGTACAGACACCAGGCATCCTCACTGTGCACTTACAGACTTGCAGGCTCACACTCATACACATAAAATAGAAATGGATTGAGCAGCAGCAGCTCCCAGAACCCCTTAAGCAGTGTCCCCACTGGATGCTAGTGGGACTGAGCTGCTGCTGGGGTCAATGCTGTCATCTGAGCTGCCCAGATGGACAATGTGGGGCAGAGACAGACACACAAGTGTGATGCCACTCTCATACGTTGAGAGTTGTAGAACAAAAAGAAAAGCATGTCTGGAACCACACTCAAGGAATGGATCACCAGGTCCCAGGGCCCTTGCTGCTCCTCCAGCCCCTCCCATCAGGCTCTGAGTCAGGAAGCAGAGCTAGTCATTACCACTTTATTCTGAACTTCCAGGTCTGCAGCACAGTCTGGGGCTGACTCTGGGACATGCGAAAGGAGGAGGAAAACTGTAGAGGATCCAGGGATGGAGAGCCCAGGGGTGATGGAGGAGGGAGTTAGATGACCCTCAGTGACGGTGGCTGTGGGGTTGTGTTGATTGGTGCAGGGCACCCAGGAGAACTGACCCAGGCTCTCCCCAGACCCTTCAAAATGAGTTTCCTTTCTGTAGGTTGAAGATGCTGCAGTGAATGTCGTGAGAGCTCATCTGGTGCAGCCCCTCTCCCTTTTCATCAGCCCCAACCAGATGAGTCTTGATGCTGCCAACATAGTATTTCATGTTCTTTCACTCTGTGCAGGCCGCTCGGGCCCTTTCTTATCTCCTTGTACTGTTTCCTTTGTGCTCCCTGGTGGGATTTGCTCTTCATGGAACCACTTGAATTAGAAAACTGGAAAAGAATGTAGTTATTACCCAACCCTAGCCTAGGAAACAGGACACCTAGATCTCCTTAGTGAGAGTGTGAAGTTATTACTCCTGTGTAAATAACTTATTAGTACAGAGGTCAGTGTGAGACAGACCAGGAAGACCCCACACTCCCCAAGATATTCGACTTCGAGTTAAATTCTGTTAAGAATATTAATTTTGTAATAGGTGTTTTTATAACCACAACTATACTATGTAGCCTTCTCTAGAACAAAATAAGAAAGGTACATTTTTATATGAGTATATATGATAGAAACGGATATTTCATGACATAAGATGTGGTGGTTTATAATATTATCACTACTATAGATGAGTTTCTGTGACATGCACTAGGCAGTCCAGCAATGCCCACATGCACACTGGGCTGCTCAGTCCTGCACGCTGGCTGCCCTGCAGTGACAATCAGCAGTGAAAGCTGGGAGGTCCTGGAAAGCTGGTGCTGCTGGGTGCACATCCTCCTGATGCAGGTTCTGGGTCAGTGCTGCCTCCACTTCACTCAGAGAAGTCTCTCTGCACATCCAGACCTGTGATGGAAGGAGAATAAACTCACACAAATGTCCTCTGACTCCACATGCGCACTTTTGCACAAGTGCACTAGCATTCACTCACTCACTCACAGAGAGAGAGAGATTAAAAATAAATAAAAAGTAAAATAAAATGAGGACCCTAAAATATGCAAAGTATAACATGTATAAATTCACTGCTGAAAACTGTTTGAAGCATGGTCTTACTGTATAGACCAGGCTGGCCTGGAACTCACAGAATTGCACCTGCCTCTACCTACCCAGCATCAGGCTTAAATGTTTGTGCCACAAACTTTGCCTGATCCTTGTATTTTTCGCTCTAATGGTATGTTATTAAAGTATTAGGACTTTAAAATTGACTGTTTCACACAAACTAATTTGTAAACTACAGTGGCATTAAGTAGACTGGCAATAATCTAATCTCTCAGGTATCACTAATGGAAACTTGCAACAGCTAACCACAGGAAACAGAAATAGAGAACTAGTTGTTTAGTAGAACTCACTGAAAACACATGCCCAGACGTTAGCACGACTGACTCCATGATGGAAAATACATTCAGGCTGTAAAACTCAGCACATAGACAGCACCACCTGCCAAAACTAAAACAAAGGACTAATCCATCCAAGTACATGGTTAAGGGCAAGTTTCTGAGTGTGCTAACCTTGCTTTTTAACTTCTGTAGTTCTGCTTCTGACTAACTGTTCTTGTTAACTGAAGTTTGTCAGCAAATACTGACAAGCTAATAAAGAGTTGTTATTGACTTAAATCCAGATTTGAGCTGTCTTCTCTGTTGAATACCCCACAACATTGCTGGAAGTCCTATGGAGATCCCAGAGCAAGTCCTCAAAGCACTGGATGTCTCAGAGCCCCCTGTAGCAGGTAAGAATGTGATGGCCAAGGAGCTCCTAGGGCTGTGAGTCTGAACCCCTTGGGGGTTGAAATGCCCTTTCATAAGGGTCACACACCAGATACCCTGCATATCAGATATTTACATTATAATTCATAACAGGAGCAGAATTACAGTTACAAAGGAAAAACTGTAAGTAACACTGGAATCTAAGACCTTCAGTAAAGTTCTGCAATTACAAAACATCTTCCAATTAAAAGCAGCTTCTGGGTCCTGGAGAGATGACTCAGGTTAAGAGCACCCACAACCTCTTAACCATGTTGGATTCCCAGCACCCACACAGCCCACAACCTTCTGTAACTGCAGTCCCAGGGGATTCATGGAGGCTCCTGGCCTCTATGGGCACTGCACACACATGGTGCAGAGAAACACACAGAGATAAAGCACTCACACACATCACATAAAAATAAATATTTCTATGTTTTAGAAGACGGTGTTTACATAGGAAAAGTCCAGATCTTTGGTAAAAAATTTTTGAATTCGCTTTTACTTTTTTAAAATAGTATTTTTGTAGGTGAACTGTATGTTTGTGAGTGTGTGTGTGTGTGTGTGTGTGTGTGTGTGTGTGTGTGTCTGTGTGTCTGTGTGTCTGTGTGTCTGTGTGTCTGTGTGTCTGTGTGTTGTACTTACAGGATGGAGATGAACCTTGGTGTGGATCCACAGGGTGCATTACCTTGCTTTATGACACAGGTCTTTCACTGGTCTCAGATCCCTGAGCTAGCTATGGTGTCTGGCCAGTGATTTCAAGAAACCCCAGCTCACCCCAGATCAATAACTAAAATGTCCTTGAAATCATTCTGTAACCATTTCCCAAGAGGTTTCTTTTCCCTTGGGAGTTTTTGCTGGTGACTTAGAAATCATTTGCACACATTTGTCCAGTAATGTCACATGTACCTGTCCACCCCTGTAACATCAGGCCCTTGAGAGTGAATGGGTACTGTTGACTCAGAGATGAGATATTGCTCAAGATTTAGGGCTTGGGAGCTTGACTGAGTTAAATATGGTGCCTGTGGGTGTTGGGATTGGCCTAGCCCTAAGATAACATAGAAGTCACTTAGGCTGCTGTAAAGCACAGGTGACATCACACCTAAGAATGGGTTTTATGCTCTAAAAGCAATGCTCAAGATTTAGGGGAGAATATCGTGGATGAGTAAAAACATAACTTCCAGGAGATAAGGTGGAGCATCTTATCACCTCGTTCCTTTGAAGAGGTGAGCTGTGTGTTAGACTTTCCTGGTTTTTCTAGTGCTTATCAATGTGCACAAGGCTTTTTGCCTACTACAGACACACACTCATGCACTCATCATTCTGAGTCCATTTAGTGGTGCTGGTATGTTCCTGTGTTTATGGTTGACCACTTGCAATTGCAGAACCTTTTGGAGGACTTGTCATTGGAAAATGCTAATTCTCCATCTCTCTGCAGCGACCAGGTATTGAATGCTCTTTAAGTAGAGACACGGCCTTATAAAATTTCCCCCATGACACTGGCATATCAATTGGTATTGTCATTGTGCAGGTCTTCCTTAGACAGCCATATTGTCAAGGTTTCATGGGTATAGCACCCCTGTAATGGTGAGAAGACACTGGCATTAAACATCCTGGTCCTCTGCCTCTTAAAAAAATCTTTCCATCTGTATCCTGCAATTTTCCCAGAGTGCTAGACATAGGGATTACCTTGTAGATGTATCAGTTGAGGTTAGGCACACATGGTCACCTATTATCTGAATATTTAACAAATATAAATCTTCATAACAATCTCCATTTGCTGAAAAACAAAATGAAGTCCTTCAATGAATGAATAATGAGAGTTGTACTTTATTTTTCTTATCATCTATCTATCTATCTATCTATCTATCTATGTATTTACCTTTACCTTACCTTTCTTTCTTTTTTCTTTCTTTTATTTTTTTGGTAGACGTTTTCCCTTGTCTTAGTTCTTGTACTATTGCTGTAATAAAACACCATGACCAAAGTAACTTATAAAATGAAACATCTTTTTGGTGGTTTAAGAGCAGTTTTGATAGGTTAATTCATGACCATCATGATAGGAAGTGTTGTAGCAGGCAGGCAAGCATAGTACAGGGGCAGTGTTTGAGAGTTTAAATGTGATTCACCAGGTAGAGACACAGAGAGTGAGACCAGGCCTGTAATGGAATTTTGAAAGCTCAAAGCCCACCACCAATGACACACCTCCACTAACAAGCCTCAGCTTCTCCAATGAAGCCACACCTCCTAATCCTTCCCAAACATTTCCACTGACTTGGGGAGATAGCATTCAAACATGAGCCTATGGGGTCCATGCTCACTCAAACAACCACAACCTCCATCTTTTTCTCTTTTATTTGTGTCTGTGGTGTGTGTGCGTGTGCGTGTGCGTGTGTCTGTGTGTCTGTGTGTCTGTGTGTCTGTGTGTCTGTGTGTCTGTGTGTACCAGCATGTACATGCCACAGCATGAGTAGAAGTCAGAGGACAACTTTCAAGAGTTGGTTAGTTGCCTTTCACCTTGGCTCTGACCAGATCTCTCCCGTTTCTGCCACTGTGTCTTATGCCCCAGGCTACCTAGCTCCAGGTTCAATGGAAATTCTCCCATCTCCGGCTCTTGTTTTGTTTTAGGAAGCCTCTAACTAAAATTATCAAATTGAGGTTCTTTACTTTAGCAGCCAAGGCACCACCTGGGCACTTGTTAGAAATGGGCATGCCTGAGCCTCCTCACACACTATGAATCACACATCCTGTAGGTGAACAACCCTCATCCTCACACCAACACTAGGAGACAAAGTACAATGCAAACTCCATGGTTACTTTTATCTTCTCCTTCATTGCCATTTTGAATGGATTTCACATGTATAGTTTGTCTCCAGTGTTCCCATGCCTGACCACACACTTCATCCTGTCAGAATATCCTGTTCACGAGTAGAACTAAGCCAAGTATGCAATCCTGGTTTTTACAGTGAGAAAGGGGATATATGCAATACTTACCCTGTTTGTATCTTTAAGGTCTCTGTACACATCAGGGTTTGCTCAATGCTGCTTCCATTGGAAGTACTGGACATGCTTCCCTCTATGATGACCCTTCCTCCTCTTTCCAGAGTGCATTCTGATTAAAGTCCAAGCTATGTTCCACCCAAGTCTCCCTGATCAATAGGACATGTGAACCAGAGAGGTCATAGACCCTGGAAGAGAACTGCTATGTTCCTATACCAATACAATTTATAACTATATTTTAATACTTATCCTTATGCCTGCCCACAGGCAAGTGCAGCTCTCTGGCCAGGGATATTGGCACTTGTCTTTAATCCCAGAGCTTGGAAAGCAGAAGCAGCTGGATCACTGAGGGGTCAAGGTTAGCCTGCTTTACATAGCAAGTGCCAGAACATCCAGAGCTACACCATGAGACACCCTTGTAGACTTAGATTTCTACCTGGTCCCACAGCTGTTTAGCCCCAAATGGACACACAGAGGCTTCTATTAACTAAAAACTGTGGGCCGATGGCTCAGGCTTCTTATTGGCTAGCTCTCTCTCTCTCTTAATTATCAACCCATTACTACTAATATATGTATTTCTACATGGTTTTATTTTACCAGAGAACTTCCAGCATCCTATCTTCCCAACAGCTCCATGGCATCTCTCTTTGGCAGTTTCTCTCTGTCTCTTCTTCCCAGAATTGTACTCATCTGATAGCCCACCTATACTTTCTGCCAGGCTACTGGCCAATCAATGTTTTATTCATCAACCAATAAGAGAAACATATATACAGAAGACACCCCCCATCACACCCTCTCAAAAAAAAAGAAAAGAAAAAAGAAAGGTAAGGTAAAGGTAAATAGATAGATTGATGATAGATAGATAGATAGATAGATAGATAGATAGATAGATAGATGGATGATAGGAAAAATAAAGTACAACTCATTATTCATTCATTGAAGGACCTCCTTTTGTTTTGCAGCAAATGGAGATTGTTATGAAAATTTGTATCTCTTAAATATTCAGATAATAGGTGACCTCATAGATAATAGCCTAACCTCAACGGATACATCTACAAGGCAAACCCTATGTCTAACACTCTGGGAAAATTAGAGAAAACAGATGGAAAGATTTTTTTAAGAGGCAGAGGACCAGGATGCTTAATGCCAATGTCTTCTCACCATGACAGGGGTCTTGACAATATGGCTGTCTAAGGAAGACCTGCACAATGACAATACCAACTGACTTGCCAATGTGCATGGGGGAAATTTTATAAGGCCCTGTCTCTACTTAAAGAGCATTCAACACCTGGTCACTGCTGACAGAGGAGAATTAGTGTTTTCCAATGACAAGTCCTCCAAAAAGGTTCTCCAGTTGCAAGTGGTCAACCATAAACACAGGAACATACCAGCACCACTAAATGGACTCAGAATGGTGAGTGCATGAGTGTGTGTGTGTGTATGTGTGTGTGTGTGTGTGTGTGTGTGTGTGTGTGTGTGTGTTTTGATGATTAAAGATATGGTCATGAATAAGTGAGAGAGGGGACAGGAGGAAGGGAATGGACTGTAGGGGACACGGGGAGGGTGGAAATTATATAATTGCACTACTTACAAAATTCTCAAAAAATCTTCCATTTGAATTTTTTTAAAGAGGACAGGTGACTTACCAGATATATAGGTCTTGTTAAGGTGTGTCCCACTGTCCCCTGGGGAAATACATGATCTGGGTGCAGGGATCAAAACATTGTCTTTCCCCTTATCCCTGTTATCCTAAATGATTTGGACTTCCAAGTATGGGCTATTGAATGTGGAGAATATCAGTTGACTCAGTAAAAAGAACAAATCGTCATTGAAATCCTGCCTTTTAGCTGGGCTTTGGTGGTGCAGGCCTTTAATCCTAGCACTCGGGAGGCAGAGGTAGGCAGATGTCTGTGAGTTCAAGGCCAGCCTGCTCTACAGATCGAGTGCCAGGATAGGCTCCAAAGACACAAAGAGAAACCCTGTCGCCAAAATCCAACAAAAAAAAAGAAGAAGAAAGTAAGTAAAGAAGGAAGAAATCCTGCATGGAGATTAACCAAAAGTCAATTTTTAAATAAGTTTTGATTTGGTTAAAACTCTTGCTTTTAAGTAGCTTGATAAACTCAGAAGAAGCCACAGGGGCATTATCTTTTTTTTCAGATTTTTTTTTATTTGAATTAGAAACAAGATTGTTTTACATGGACTTTAATCCAATATTCCCCTTTTAGTCTAAAGAAGAAAATTTTAAGCCTGATGTAAAAACTATATACAATGATAACAAATGTCAAGTATACTCCAGGAAAACAAAAGGCAAACATACACAAATTAAAACCTACTATCAGCAAGAGCAACATTGAGATATATACTATATGTCTGGTATCAGGGTAAAAGCATGACAGAGATTACCCTGATAGTAGTCCTAAACTGGAAAGTCTAAATTTGTCTATCTAAGATAAAAGAGGATATTGCTATGACTGTCTAGTCTTGAACCTCATCAAAGACCTGAGAAGGAAAATAACAATACTAGAGTAGGCAGGAAGTGTAAGCGTGTGACTTCCAAAGGTGCAAGCAAAGACAGAAACAGCAGGCTATCTGGACAGTCACCCAAGGTCTCACAGCAACGTTGGGGCAACCAACTTTGGCAAAGGTCTAAAGTATCAGATGGACTGTCTCAGAAGCAGGGAAATTGGAAAACTGTCTTACCCTGACTTGGCAGGGTTCTTTAAGTTTATCTCCTGCAAGCTCAATTAGGACAGCATGTCCAAGGTCAGTGGTCGATGTGGGGGGCAGTTATTTGCCAAGAGGCCAGTAACTGAGGAGATAATGAACTCCAGATGGAGTGTCATCAGTGCCCAACATACTCTCAGGTATAGCTCAGTACTGTCAGGAGCAATTCTGTCTCACATCAATGGAGTACTAATATTAAAACATTTAAATGCCATATTCTTCAAGTCTTTGAAATGTTTGAGGATCAAATATCTGTGACTAACCTCATATGTATAAAAAGCATGGGTAACTATAATCTATAATTCTCAGAAACATAGTTGAACAATGTCTGAAGCTTCCCAAAATAATTTAGCAAGGACAATGACTTCAAAAAATGTAACACACACACACACACACACACACACACACACACACACACACACACGAACTGAAATAGAACTGAAATGTCTTGACTAGAGGTAGAAGGGTAAAGTGAAAATGATAAAGTATCCTAAGCTGTATTAATAAACAAAATATATACAATAAAGATAGTTTTACATTTGTGTGCAAAACATCATAAACAGAAAGAAAACCCTATTCAGTCAACATACAAAATTCTAACAATTTAAGTTATCTATAGCTAATAGTTGCTAAAATTAGTTCACAAGAAAATATATTAATCTACCTATATCCCATCCTAACCATACTCTTCCCATCCATACCTTTAAACTCATCTAAAAGAGATACACAAGTCTAACCATCACCTTCAATACCCAACCCTATACAACTTAAAACCAACCCCAAGCAGGGGATAACTATCCCTTTGTCATTAGCAAGAGAAAAAAACCAAAATACCCTTAATACCAACTGTAGGAAAAGGGCATTGTATTTTTTAGAGTAAATTCCTGCTGAAATGGGGCATCAGTGACTTTATGGGATCCAGTAGGAAAACAAAATGAAGCAATGGAAAGTCTTGAGAGGACTAGCTGTAACATTTGTAGCTAGTCTTTGAGTGGCAAGAGGTGCCTGACTGAAGTTCTTATCTGAAGCTCTGGCCAGAGTGTTATAAGAAAGTACACCATTTCAGCTAGCTCCTCTGGAGTTGTCTAGAGCAGTATAGTCCTAGACCAGTCTTAGAGTGGTGTTAACTAATTCAAAAACATCAAGTTGAATCAAGTGGAATTGATGAAGTGGGGCCCCATCTTCTTTCCAGAGATTTCAATGATTGTTAGGAAATGTTATTGTTCATTGTGAAATACTTAAACATTAATATCAACTCAAAGAGTTTATCTTTTATATGTATGTATACTGGGAAAGGTAACAATAAGGATGAAAATAAGTCTGAGGGAAATAAGGATTTTATAGTGATAACAGAGTTTTGATAAATAATAGTCCCTAGATTTTGTTTTCTTCTGTCTTTTTTGTGACATGAGACAGAAACTCTAAAGTTTACTTTAATAGCATGCTTGAATTTAGAGACGGGAAGCCAAATCCAACTCTAAAGCCAGCATTTGTTTTACATGAATTGGGTCTACGAGAGTACTAGGAAGTAAGAAGATAAAGACTTTTGTATAGAAAGCTTTCATTAAGAATAGATATTGATATCATAAGTCATATTCTTCTTTGTTTGATGGTTCTTTCTGGATAGCTATCCTTTCTTCTTTAGGCATCTACATATCCAATGTCTTTTGGCTTCTTGAAGATGGGTGTTTTCTGTTTTTCTGTAATGACAAGAACAGAACACTACCCCTACATTTTTGAGGTCTCTATACAACTCATAGGATATGCCTTGGTGGATGGCCTATCATTTCTCCTCATCAAGAGGTTTCTCCTGTTCAAATCAGATCTTGATCAACTTTGATGGTATCCGAAGCATTTCTTCTCCTGTAGAAACAAAGACGGAACACTTACCATGCTTTAAAATTAGAATTCAACAACATTAACTACAGAAAACCTACAAACTCATGGAAATTAAGTAACACCCAATTGCACAATTCATGGGTCCAGGAAGAAATAAAAAAGAAATTAAAGATTTCCTAGAATTCAATGAGAATGCGAACACAACATATCCAAACCTATGGGATACTTTGAAAGCAGTGTTAAGAGGAAAGTTCATAGCACTAAATGCCCACATGAAGAAACAGGAGAATAATCATACTAGAGAATTAACAGCACAACTGAAAGCTTTAGAAAATAAACAAGCCAATACACCCCAGAGGAACAGACACCAGAAAATAATCAAATTGAGGGCTGAAATCAATAAAATGGAAACTAGGAGAACAATACAAAGAATCAATATAACAAAAAGTTGGTTCTTCGAGAAAATCAACAAGATAGACAAACCTTTATCCAAACTTACCAAACAACAAAGAGTGAACATGCAAATTAATAAAATCAGGAATGAAAAGGGGGACATAACAACAGACACAGAGGAAATCCAGAGAATCAACAGGTCATACGTTGAAAACCTATATTCCTCAAAATTTGAAAATCTAAAGGAAATGGACAATTTTCTGGACAGATTCACTTACCAAAATTAAATCAAGAACAGATAAGCAACTTAAATAAACCTATAACCTCTAATGAAATTGAAGCAGTCATTAGAAGTCTCCCAACCAAAAAAAGCCCAGGGCCAGATGGCTTCAGTGCAGAATTCTACCAGAAATTTAAAGTACAGCTAATACCAATTCTCCTCAAAGTATTCCACACAATAGAACCAGAAGGATCATTACAAAACTCTTTTTATGAGGCTTCAATAACCTTGATACCTAAGCCACACAAAGACACAACTAAGAAAGAGAACTACAGACCAATATCCCTCATGAACATTGATGCAAAAATTCTCAATAAAATATTGGCAAATCGAATCCAAGAACACATCAGAGAAATCATCCATCCTGATCAAGTAGGCTTCATCCCAGGGATGCAAGGATGGTTCAACATACGAAAATCCATCAATGTAATCCACCATATAAACAGACTGAGGGAAAAAATCACATGATCATCTCACTAGATGCCGAAAAAGCCTTTGACAAAATCTAACACCCCTTCATGATAAATATCCTGGAGAAATCAGGGATAACAGGAACATATCTCAACATAATAAAAGCAATATACAGCAAGCCAACAGCCAACATCAAATTAAATGGAGAGAAACTCAATGCAATTCCTCTAAAATCACGAACAAAGCAAGGCTGTCCACTCTCTCCATACCTCTTCAATATTGTCCTTGTGTTCTAGCTAGAGAAATAAGACAACAAAAGGAGATCAAGGGAATACAAATCAGAAAGGAAGAAGTCAAACTATCACTATTTGCAGATGATATGATAGTCTACATAAGCAAAAAACTCTACCAGGGAACTCCGACAGCTGATAAACACGTTCAGCAAAGTGGCAGGATACAAGATTAACTCAAAAAATCTGTAGCCCTACTATATACGGATGACACATTGGTGGAGAAAGAAATCAGAGAAGCATCACCCTTTACAATTGCCACAAACAACATAAAATACCTTGGAGTAACACTAACCAAAAAAGTGAAAGACCTGTACCGTAAGAATTTTGAGTCTCTAAAGAAAGAAATTAAAGAAGATACCAGAAAATGGAAAGATCTCCCATGCTCTTGGATAGGCAGGATCAACATAGTAAAAATGGCAATCTTGCCGAAAGCAATCTACAGATTCAATGCAATCCCCATCAAAATCCCAACACAATTCTTCACTGACCTTGAAAGAACAATTCTCAACTTTATATGGAAAAACAAAAGATCCAGGATAGCCAAAACAACCCTGTACAATAGAGGAACTTCTGGAGTCATCACCATCCCTAACTTTAAGCTCTATTACAGAGCTTTAGTCCTGAAAACAGCTTGGTATTGGCACAAAAATAGACAGGTAGACCAATGGAATAGAGTTGAAAACCCTGATATTAACCCACACACCTACGAACACCTGATTTTTGACAAACAATCCAAATATATACGCTGGAACAAAGAGAATATCTTCAACAAATGGTGCTGGCATAACTGGATGCAAGCATGTAGAAGACTACAGATAGACCCAAGGCTTTCACCCTGCACAAAACTTAAGTCAAAATGGATCAAAGACCTCAACATAAACCCAGTCACACTGAACCTACTAGAAGACAAAGTGGGAAATACTCTTGAATTAATCAGTGCAGAAGACTGCTTCCTGAACATAACACCATTAGCACAGACAACAATTAATTGAGATAAACAATTAATAAATGGGACATCCTGAAACTGAGAAGCTTCTGTAAGGCAAAGGATACAGTCAGCAAGACAAAACGACAGCCCACAGACTGGGAAAAGATATTCACCAACCCCACATCTGACAGAGGGCTGATCTCCAAAATATACAAAGAACTCAAGAAGCTATTCTCCAAAACACCAAACAATCCAATTTAAAAAAATACTAAATAGACAATTCTCAATAGAGGAATCTAAAATGGCTGAAAGACACATAAGAAAGTGTTCAACATCCTTAGCCATCAGGGAAATGCAAATCAAAACAACTCTGAGATACCATCTTCATCCTGTCTATTCTGCTAAAATCAAAAACACCAATGACAGTTTATGCTGGAGAGGATATGGAGAAAGAGGAACACTCTTCCACTGCTGGTGGGAATGCCAACTTGTACAGCCACTTTGGAAATCAGTATGGCGACTCCTCAAGAAAATGGGAATGAGTCTACCACAAGATCCAGCAATTCCACTCCTAGGCATATACCCAAAGAAAGAACATTCATACAACAAGGACATCTGTTCAACCATGTTCATAGCAGCATTGTTTGTAATAGCCAGAAACTGGAAGCAGCCTAGATGCCCCTCAACCGAAGAATGGATAGAGAAAATGTGGTATATTTACACAATGGAGTACTACTCAGCAGAAAAAACAATGGAATCTTGAAATTTGCAGGAAAATGGATGGAACTCGAAGAAACCATTCTGAGTGAGGTAACCCAATCACAAAAAGACAAACATAATATGTACTCACTCATATGTGGACTTTAGACATAGAGTAAGGGATTAACATCCTACAATCCACACTGCCAGAGAAACTAGTAAACAAGGAAGACCCTAAAAGAGACAAACTTTGTCCCCTGGAGAAGGGGAAATGGTCACCATCCCCTGAGCAAATTGAGAGCATGGGAAGAGGGGGGAGGAAGCTACGAGAGTGAGAAGGGAAGAAAAGGAAGGATGCAGACAGAGGTCATGAGGAAGCAGAAATTTTGATTCATGTGTAGATTAGAAGAAAGGACATATGACAGGTAGGATTTTAGTTGGGGGTGGTAGAGGAGGAAGGGAGGGAGAAGGGAACTGGGATCGTCATGTAATTCAATCTTGTTTGTATTTCAAATATATAAAAAATCAAAAAAATCAAAAACAATAAATTATGCCAACTGGTCAATTTTAGGACAGCATAGCTGAGTAAGAGGAAACTGTAGATATGTGTTGGAGTTAGATAAAAATAGGATCAAGCCAAAAATACTTTGTAATAGTGTCTGAGAGGTTTTCCAGATTTATCAGGGAAAGAGGAGCTCAGGGGGAAAAAAGACCAAAATAAATGAGGTTATTCATATTATTAATAATTCTGCTAAAAGGGTTGATGTATTGAGCTCATTTTAAAATTCTCTCTTTAACAAGAAAAGTGAAGAAAGCAATGTGGGCAATTAGCTGCTGACATGACCACTGTATACATAGGCAATGATCAAAAGCATGTGGTTTGTATGACCAACTGAACCTAGAAGGAAGATGTGCTGTCTGGCATGAGTCAGAATCCCAATATCAGTAGCTACTTAGAGTACATAGGGACTATGGGTAGATTATAATCTGTTTGACCGTTTTAGTATTTATTTCACATTTAGTTATTTGACTATATGACACACTAATATGTTTTAACTCACTAAATGTAAATGGTATGTATTTAATTTCAGTCATTTAAGAAGATACTATAAATAATCACCAATGGGAGTCTAGTTTTAGAATTTCTTACTTTAAAGGGGTTTTTGCTTATATAAAATGTGGTGTCTGCTATCCTGTAGTACAGAATGAATTGGGAATGTTCACTGAACATACAGCCTGCCTAACTATGTTAGGGTATATTTTGCTGTTTGTGTAATATTCCTTTAT
The DNA here is from genome assembly GCF_003668045.3 of Cricetulus griseus. Taxonomy (NCBI): domain Eukaryota; kingdom Metazoa; phylum Chordata; class Mammalia; order Rodentia; family Cricetidae; genus Cricetulus; species Cricetulus griseus. The sequence continues at coordinate 280,830,076 of NC_048595.1, read as the reverse complement.
GTCACATTGTACCACATATTTTATTTTACTATGTTTTGTTATGCATTTTTATTTATGTCAGCATTGAAGACTGTAAACTATGTGAATCCAAAGGAGGATTTTCTTTCTCTCCCTCTCTCTATCTCTTTCCTTTTCTCCTCCTCTCTTGTTTACTATATGCTTGGAGTATAATAAGAGATCCTCAATAAACATTTACTGGTGAAAAAAAGAAGAAAACTACTGAACTAAAAAAAAAAAAAAGATTCTGGGTTATCCTGCCAAGCCCCAACCATGCCAAGGCAAACCCAATTCATTACCGGAGCAAAGTCCATCTGACCAGTCTTGAATGCGTGAGTTTACTATGTTTCCGGTGTATTGGTGATAGCTCAGCTGTTACTATTCCAACTAGCTGCCTGAGATCAAAATTTGCCTCTGGCATTTCTGGCCACTGAATCTGATGTAATGACAGAGATTCATATGCTGTTTGGTTATGCTGTAGCTTAACTAGGTCATACAGAAAACTGTTGTGTTCTATAACAGTGTATTATAAAAGGATCAGGAAAGTTCCCAGGCTCTTTGTGAACTCTGTTTATGAGTTAAAAGTCTTATCTTGATATTAAAAGAGCTTCAATTCAGAAGCTGTTATTTCTTAAGGCTAACCTTAACAGGGATAAAGTTATAAAGCCATAATCTTAGAATACCTACAAGCTAATAGTCAGCACCTCATAAAGGATAAAATTCTTTGATGTGTTTAGATATTGCCTCTCATATGTTTTCAAAGTAATTTTCTATAAAATAAAATATATTAAAAAGGTTAAATATGTATGCAATTATCCTAGTTAGGATTTTTACAGCTGTGATCAGACCCCATGACCATGAAGAAAAGGGTTTATTTGGCTTACACTTCCACATCATTGAAGGAAGTCAGGACAGAAACTCAAATAGGGCAGTCAGAAGCTGGTGCACAGGCCATGGATAGGTGCTGCTCAGTGACTTCCTCCTCATGGCATGTTTAGACTGCTTTCTCATAGAACCAAGGACCACCAACCCAGGAATGGCCAGACTCACAATGGGGAGGACCCTTTCCCATTAATCACTGATCATGGAAATCTGACTTTCAGGCTTACCTACAGTCAGATCTTATGGAGGCATTTTGGGGGGTAGGTGGTTGAGACACGTTTCTCTGTGTAACAGTTCTGGCTGTCCTGGAACTAGTTCTATAAGCCAGTATGGCCTGAGATCCACTGGCCTGGGCCTCCCAAGTGCTGGGATTAAAGGTGTGCACCACCACCACCACCACCACAACAACAACAACTGACACCAGGCTGCATTTTCTTAACTGAGGTTCCCTCCTCTCAGATGACTTCAGCTGTGTCAAGTTGACATAAAACTACACTGATAGGGGATGTTCTTCTGTATATATGTTTCTCTTATTGGTTGATGAATAAAACACTGATAAGCCAGGCAGAAATCATAGGCAGGGCTACAAGACCAGGGGAAGGCTGGGCAGAAGAAGGCAACCAAAAAAGTAACAGGTCTGGGCATTCTCTGGTAAGCCAAGACCACTGAAAACACATAGATTAATAGTTATGGATTAATAATTAAGACAGAGCTAGCCAGTAAGAATCTCTAGCCATCAGCCAACAAATTTATAATTAATATAGCATCCATGTGCTTCTTTGGGTCTAAAGGGCAGTGGGACCTGATGGGACCGAAATCTCCATCTTCACTACCCACCACATTTATTTAAAAACAAACAACAAAAACCAAAAACTCACCATAGATATTCCCTTTCTGAGCAGAATCTGTCTCTAAATCTATAACTTCCTGTTTTATTTTCTATTATAAAATTCTCAATGCATTTTAGGCTTTTCTCTTAATGTCTTACAAGCCTGGATGTCCACATCTGACCACTGATGTCCCCTACAAAGAAGATCCATCTAGAGCATCCTATATAAGGCTAAACTGCTATCAGATAAAACATTGCAAAATCAAACTTAAATTGTTTAGTGGCATTATGCAAGGTTTCTATATATTCACACTTGGACAAAATCAATTTTAAAATAATGATTAATAAAGTTTTACAAGTAATTAATTAAAAGAAATCAAGACTATATTATATGCATTTTATTTACTTATAAGCCAATTTATCACTGACAATCTCATGTTATTCACTTGGAATAATCTGCAAGTTGGATGGCACCAGTGAATCTATACCGAAAGTTAACTGTTTCCTGTAAGGACACTCACCCTGTCACAACCCACCCCACACAGACACACAATACCTTCACTAACACACAATGCACCTGCAAAAGCACACCAAAAAAAGGGGGAAAGGTGACAACAGATTCACAAATTCACTCCCAAGGGCCTGATGTGACAGAGATGGACAGGTGGGTGGGCTTGATGTGACAATACTGGAAAAATGTGTGCAAATGATTTCTAAGTCACCAGCAAGGAACTCCCAAAGGAAAAGAAACCTCTTGGGAAATGGTTCCAGAATGAGTTCAAGGATATTTCAGTTATAGATCTGGGGAGAGCTGGGGTTTCTTGGACTTACTGGACAGACACCATAGCCAGCTCAGAGAGCTGAGACCAGTGAAAGACCTGTGTCCTAAAGCAAGGTGGTACAACCTGTGGATCCACACCAAGGTCCATCTCCATCCTGTAAGTACAACACACACACACACACACACACACACACACACACACACACACACACACACAAACATACAGTTCACCTACAAAAATCCAGTTTAAAAAAAGTAACTGCGAATTCAAATTTTTCTACCAAGGATCTGAACTTTTCCTATGTAAACACCTCTTCTAAAACATAAAATCATTCACTTTTGTCTGATGTGTGTGAGAGCTTTATCTGTGTGTTTCTCTGCACCATGAGTGTGCAGTGCCCATGGAGCCCTGGGACTGCAGTTACAGAAGGTTGTGGGCTGTGTGGGTGCTGGGAATCCAACCTGGTTAAAGGTTGTGGGTGCTCTTAGCCTGAGTCATCTCTCCAGGACCCAGAAGCTGCTTTTAATTGGAAGAAGTTTTGTGATTGTTGGACTTTACTGAAGGTCTTAGGTTCCAGTGTCATGGAGTTTAGGAGAAAATAGACTTCCTTCTGCACAAGACAACAATTGTCTTCAACAGGGAGAGAGTGAAAGGAAGGAAATGGAGGTGGAAAGGGAGAGATGCTACAGGGGTGGGGGAGGGGCGACTGTGGCCAGCAGAGAGACAGGAACTTGAGGGTACAAGACCTTGAGGCAGTGATGGGGAAGGGACCTTGAGGGGCAAATGAGTCTGGAATCGAAGAGAAGAGAGGGAAGTAAGGAAGAGCAGGCTGGAGGTCCCAGGGAACCCAGAGAGATGGTCTAGTGGGAGACTGAGTGTGTGAGTCTAGATAAGCAGGGGACATGGCTAAAGCAAAGAGTCAGGGCGGCCTCCTGAGTGAGGCAGAAATGACAACTTCTTGTTGTGGGCATGGAAACCTCACAGGAACAAGGTGGGTAAATTTCCTTGCGTTCTGCAGACAACCATCAGAGGCGCCACTGAATTCGTTCTCTATCTTTCCCGATTCTGTTGCCCTAATAGCAAACCTGTGAGTAAGGTAACAGTACCATGGGATGTGGGAGCTCTGGACAGCAGTGTCCCCATCTCCATTCACAATGCGTGCTCCGTGCACTGGAACTCGCAGTTTGCAAGGAGGGAGGACCAGAGCAGCATGGCCCTGGGGGCCCCTAAAGAAATGTACGAAAAGAACAAGGAATGGGCATGGCGAGAGCACCTGGAGGCCTGAATCAACAGCCCAGGTGCCTGGAACTCCCCCCACCCCACCCCCACCCCACCCTCACTCGGAAAGCTCTGCGGGGGGGGGGGGGGGGGCAATTGCTGAGCCGGTACTGAGGACTCCCTGATTCTCCCCGCAGCTCCAGCCACACCTGTCAGTAGCCAGGTCTTAGGAAGCAGCCATGGCAAAAGCTGTAGACCCCCCGGAGGCAGTCTTTCAATAGTCTGTACCTTTTCGTTCTACGCTGCTGTCTGGGAACTTCCCTGCAGGCTGGTGAGTTACAGGGACTCAACTGGAACGCTTTGGGGAGGGGAGGGGAGCTTTGGGCTACTGTGTCAGGAAGGTTGCAGTTTCCTCACAGGAAGTTCCTGGGCTTCTCTTCACAATCACAGGGACTGAAGTCTGGGCTTCCTGGTCCTTACTGTGTCCCTCCCCCATTATCTTTAGTGGATGGACAGTTAATGGGAAAAGTCGCTGCGGGAGGGCAGGGAAGAAGATAGGAAGAGGACAAGGTAGCATAGGGGAGCAGCTAGTGAAGCCCTCAGCACACCTGGGATCAGCTGAAGCCAGGGGGGATCCCTCCAGGAGGAGATCTCAGACAGCTCCCCTGGATCCAAGGCAGGCTGTGCTCTGCATTCCCCGGGTATTTCTCACCAGCCCTCCACTCTTCTGGGACCAGTCTGTCCTTGGATTTTCCTTTCCACCATATTCTCCAGAACATCACAATAGACGCTTCCAGGGACAACCACAGCCACAGTCAGCCACAGTCATGCAACTTTGAACTTTTCCCCCTCTTTTCTCTTTTTTTCTTTTCTTCCTTTCTTTCTGTAGTTGTTTTCTGTAAGGAAGAGCTTCATGCTACAGCCCACACTATAGAATCCGCAACAACCGCTTCTCTCCTTCAGTCTTCCAAGTTCTGTCATTACAGATTTGTACCAGAAGATATTTCCTTTCCTTTTGAATAATAAGGCTTCCAACGTACCCATTCATGCAGTGCATTTACGCTCTCTTCCACCAGGGGGCAATTTGCTCGTGCCTGACTCTGACAATGAACCTGGGTAGGGGGTTTGAAAGCTTCCCTTGCTTCCAAGATCATATAGTCTACCTCCTGGGGAGATAGCATCGGATATTGGTGTTCATTTAGGAAACAGAGGCTTTGTGATTTCTGTAAATGGCAAGAACTAAATATTCTCAACCTGGTGAGCTTCACTATATCTATCCTTCACTGAACACTCAGGTCTGCATTCAGTGTGACGGATACAGAAGGAAACAAGCTGATGAATGGGACAGGAGTTTTGTCCTCTGTCCATTCTTCTGAACCCAGATTAGGATGTATCCCATGCCCCAGTATTGGTGTCCATCCCCCAGAGTATCTTCAAATGTACTGCCAAAGCTGCAGGTTTCCCAGTCCACAGTGGGTTCTATGCTCTGGGTTTATGGCCTCTTCATCTCTCCACTGCTGTCCAATGGATTCCTTGAATCCCATGGGCAGAGAGGGCACTCCTTGAAGCCTGAGGTGTTTGCTGAGGGAAATGTGGCAGCTCACTTGAGATCTAACTTCAGTAAAATTCCTCTTGGTGAGATACTATCTCCACAGTGATCTGGGGAAAGGAGATTTCTGTCAGACAGCAGCTGTTATCTCTCCCTGCTAGGCAGTTTCCAACACACAAGTGACTCCTTATGTCCCTGCAGCGATGTCTCACTTCTGGAATCTTGTCTGACTGTGACCTGTCCTCCTGATAGCCTAGTACAAAAGAGCTCACCTCATAATGTCTCCCTGAGGCCTGATGGACCTTCAGATAGTCCTGGATTAGATGCCGCTCTCTCTGTCAGGGCCCAGTACCATGTCAGGAGTCATAATGAATTAGAGTGCATTTTCCCTGCTGCAGATGTCGCAGCCTGGCTCCTGCACAAGCAAGAAAATTCCCCAATTAGACTCTGCTGTGAATTCCACCCAGTGTCATTTTCTGGAGCTGATGCTTCAGGCTGACAGATTGTCCTGGGTCATAGGGTCCCAGAAGCACGGTCAGCTGTGTTCGTCACAGGAGTATTGTCTCCAGCTGCTTTCAAGCTACAAGAGTACAACTGAGCAGGTGTAACAGAGACCATCTGGCCTGTGAAGACTTCAATATTTATATAGTAGCTGTATTAGTTACTTTTCTGTTACTCTGATAAAACACCAAAGCCACAGTAACATACCGAAGGTAGAGTCTGAGATCTAATAGTCTCAGAGGGACATATTTTTAGTTTGGTTTGGGTTTATGAGGTTTCTTATTTGTTTGTGTTGTTCGTTTGTTTTTAGTGTAGCACACCTCCTGGTGGATCACATATTCGTTTGTTTGTTTGTCTTTCAAGACAGGGTTTCTCTGTAAGCAGTCTTGGCTTGTCATAGAACTCACTGAGATCCACCTGCCTCTGTCTCCTGAGTGATGGGATTCAAGGTGGGTGTCACCACTGATCAGCTGGTTTGGGTTTTTGAGATAAGTTCTCATTATATAGTTCTGGTTGTCCTAGAACTCACTATGTAAAATAGGCTTGGCATACTATCATAGAGATCCACCTGCCTTTGCCTCTCAAGTGCTGAGTTGAGAACCATGGGATATGATGCCCTGATTATAGTCCACATCTTAAATCTTAAGCAAGATCCAGATGTGAAGAAATGGGAATGGGTTTCAAATCCACACCCCAGTGACATACTTCCTTCAGCCAGGCCATACCTCCTGAACCTATCCAAACAGCTACCACAAAGTATTCAAGTATTCAAGGACTAAGTATTCAAGCATCCTAATCTATGGACCACAAGCTCATTCATCTCACTACACAGGAGCATCTAGGGATTCATTCCCGAGAGAAGGGCAATAATGATGCTATACAGAAAGAATGGCTGCACTTGTGCTAGACTGAATGGTCCCTCTTGTTGGGACCTCATTGGAGCACCTGGGAGGCAATCTGGGTCTGTCTTTGAGGTGGTTCAGTTATAATTGTTTCTTTAGATTTATTTTGTTTTGACTGCATGTACATATGTGCACCAATATGTGCCAGGTGCCCTCAGAGGTCAAAAGAGGGCATCAGATCTCATGCAACTGGAGTTACAGGCAGTGGTAAACCACCATGTGTGGTTGCTGAGAATCAAACCTGTATCGTCTGCAAATGTAGCAAGAGCCCTGAACGGGTGCATGATCTTTCTAGCCAAAACTGTTCAGTTTCAACAAAGGTCAATGCAGCCTGGGGTTTTCATGGGACAGTGGCTTTCAGCTTTTTGTCATCTGTCTTGTCTTTAATTATTAGTATCTGGCTAGATAACAATCTATGTATATTTAGGATTCTTGTGTTCTATTAGCCATGACCCCTTTAAGCAGTTAGGTTTCAAGGTGGGTCTCCATTACTCATCAATGGACCACTGTCCTTGATGTTACTGCCTCCTGACCACACCTCCCTATGGAATTTTTCTGTACCATATTTGCTGGGATTCAGGAATACAGTTTCCTAACACCACCCAACACTGAGCCATCATCATCCCTGAGCTTCCAGAAATGCTAGTATGTAACACAAAAAAAAATAAAAGTCCCAGAGACAGATATTGGGGTTCAACCTTCAAGCTGAAGATCAGAGAAGCAAAGCAGCCAAGCCACTAGCTCTTACCTCTACCTCAGTTCAGACCAAAGGGGTGGTCCTCAGACTGCTCCCAACTTCACTGCTCCTCAGATTCACTCAGACTGCTATGCATTCTTCAACTTGGCTAGAGACTAATCCTGAGACTGAATGCCAGCATTACTGAGAGAGGAAGGAAAGCTTCTAGAGCGTCAAGCCATTAGAGACAGTCTTGATGTGCCTCTTGAAAAGATCCTAGGAGGAGGTATTTATGCTGACCCACAGGTTCAGGCTGAATATGATGACCATACGCTGTCCCTATGCAGGAAAGCAGCACTAAACGCATGGGATAAGGTTTGTGATCCAGGGGAATGACTAGAAGCTTATACCAGAGTAGAACAGGGACAAACAGAACCATTTAAGGACTTCTTAGGTAGGCTGACCAGAGTAGTAGACTTACAATTAACAGATTCAGTGATAAGACATTTGATTGTGTATACCTTAGCTTATGACAATGCAAACCCAATATGCAAAAGGATAGTTTTGCCTTTGAAGATCAGATCAGCTCCACAAGAAGAATGGGTTTTGCATACTGCCCACATTGACTATAGTATGAAAGATGCTGGCATCTGGGCAGGAGAAGCTATCCCAAGAGGTTTCAAAAGGCAGCAGGAGATTAGGAGTCCCAGAGATGATGACAGAAGGACTTGGGAAGGACAAACACCTTAGAAGGACCCATACAGGTGTCAAGTAGCGAGAGTTCCTCGCTACTATGGACGAGAGCCTTGAATAGGAAGAGCCCGCTCCAGGAGTCCTTCAGCTGTGGTAGAATGGACATATAAGGAGACATTGTAGGCAAAGAAATTCTAACGATCCTTCACACGAAAGGCCACTGCCCTCTGGGTTGTGTAGGAGATGTGATAAGGGCAGGCACTGGACTAATGAATGTAGATCGACCAGGGACATGCAAGGGAACCTGTTAAGGCTGGGAAACTATGAGGGGGTCTCCAGAAGTCCCCCAAATAGAAGAAGGTTCGGTCATTTCCAGTAACTGTAGAAGACACTATGTCACAGGACGAATAGATAGATCTTTGTCTATTGTAAAAGATGGCAATGCCATAGATGGTAGTTTGGCTATCGATAAAGAATCAGGTAAGACTGGACTAGAGGAAAAGCACATATTTTGGCAGACCTCAATCAAAGACAAGCAACCTCACTTATGGGTACAAATTAATGATTATTAATGGGATAGTGGACACAGGCGCTGACATCACTATCATTACCCACAAGTCCTGGCCAAAGGAATGACCACTCAGGGAAGCGAATGTACAATTTTTAGGAATTGGAACACTATCTAGAGTTCAACAGAATGTTTGCTCAGTGGTCTGCATTGGACCAGAAGGACAGAAAGGGAGACTGAAACCTTACCTGGCAAATATAGCTATAAACCTCCAGGGTCATGATCTCTTACAGCAATGGAATACTCAAATTAACATCCCTCCGATGTCAGATACAAATTATAGAAAATCACTGGATAGTAGGAAGGATCGGATAAGATGCTATGGAAAATGGTTACCAACCATCCAGGCTGTACAGAAACTAAATACATATAATAGACCTTCAGAGGAACCAAAGGCCCTGCCATTAAAATGGCTTACAGATGAACCTGTCTGGATAGGGCAATGGCCTTTGATCTCTGAGAAGCTAGAGGATCTTGAAAAGTTAGTACAGGAACAGCTAGAGGCTGGTCACATGGAGGGGTCTACCAGCCCTTGGAATTCTACTGAATTTGTTATCAAGAAGAAGTCAGGTAACTGGAGAATGCTGACAGACCTGAGAGCCATAAAAAAGGTAATTCAACCTATGGGCTCTCTACAGCCTGGAATGCCACTGCCTTCCTTAAAACCTAAAGGATGGCCGATCATAGTAATTGACCTGAAGGACTGTTTTTTCACTATACCATTACAAGGAAGTGATAGAGAGAAATTTGCATTTACTGTACCAACTCTTAATAACTCACAGCCAGGTCGGAGATATCAGTGGAAGGCTTTACCTCAGGGGATGCTCAGTAGTCCTACTTTATGTCAACACTTTGAACAACAACCTTTGGAAATAATTTGTTAAAAATTTCTTCAATCTCTTGTTTATCATTATATGGATGATATTCTTTTATCAGATTCTAATAAGGAAACTTTGGAACGTAAGTTTGACATGGTGAAGGAAGTTCTGCCTAGATGGGGGTTACAGATAGCCCCAGAAAAGACACAAATAGGAGATTCTTTTAACTATTTAAGTTATAAGATAGATTTACAAACAATTAGGCCACAGAAGGTGCATATTAGAAGGGATTGTTATCAAACTCTTAATAGTCTTCAGAAGCTACTAGGAGAAATTTCTCAATTACAGACGATTATTGGGGTAGAAGGTCATGACTTAAAACATTTAAAAATGGCACTGAACGGTGATAAGGTCTAAACAGTCCACGAATATTATCTGCTGAGGCAGAAAAATAACTACAATGGGTAGAAAACAGAATATTGGATGTGCATGTAGATCTGATAAACCTTGATTTAGACTGTATTCTGGTCATCTTGCCATCCAGAGAATATCCTTCTGGAATTCTGATGCAGAGCGAAGACACTATATTAGAATGGATATTTCTGCCACATAAACAGAATAAAAAAATTAAAGATGTATATAGAAAAGATTTCTGATTTGATTTTAAAGGGCAAACTAAGACTTCGTCAGCTGACTGGAAAAGATCCAGCAAAAATTATAATACCTTTAACTAATGATGAAATTTCCTCCTTATGGAAGGATAATGAATATTGGCAAATAGCTCTTACTGACATGTGGGAACAATTAGCAACAGCTATCCCAAAACTGATAGAATTAAATTCATAAAAATGACAGTCTGGATTCTTCCACACATTGTAAGAAAAACTCCCATTTCTGGAGGTCATACCTTCTATACTGATGTTAACAAATCAGGTAAGGCTGGTTATAAAGCAGGTGAGGTAAGTAGTTCAAAGTCTGTACACATCTGTACAGAAGGCAGAATTATATGCAATTCTCATGGTGCTTATGGATTTCACAGAACCTCTTAACATAGTTACTGATTCCCAATATGCAGAGAGTCGTCTTACACATAGCGACTGCAGAATTCGTCCCTGATATTACAGAATTAACCTCGTTGTTCTTACAATTACAGGAAACAATCAGAAACAGAAGCAATCCTCTATACATTACGCATATCAGATCCCATACGGGTCTGCCAGGCCCACTAGCACAAGGCAATGACAAGATTGATCATTTATTAATTGGCACTGTGCCTCAGAATTTCATAAAAAACATCATGTAAATAGCAAAGGTTTAAAAAAGGACTGCTCCATCACTTGGCAACAAGCCAAGGAGATAGTGAGAAACTGTCCTACTTGTTCCTTTCATAAACAAACTCCGCTGCCAGCAGGCTGTAATCCTAAAGGCATTCGGAGGAATGAGATCTGGCAGATGGATGTCTTTCACTTTACAGACTTTGGAAATTTGAAATGTGTGCATCATACTATTGACACATTCTCCAGTGGGTTTCCAATGGGCTACTGCTCTCAACTCTGAAAAATCTGATTCTATTATTACACACCTGCTAGAAGTGATGGCAGTTATGGGTATACCTGCACAGATAAAAACAGACAATGCTCCAGCATATGTCTCCACAAAAATAGAACAGTTCTTCAAATATTATAACATAAAAAGTGTCACTGATATGCCACACAGTCCTATAGGACAAGCAGTCGTTGAAAGATCAAATAGGATGCTTAAGGAGATGCTCCATAGGCAAGCTGGTAAATCGAAACCTCCCAAACATAGGTTGCATAATGCTTTATTGACACTAAACTCTCTTAATGCCAATGACAAAGGACAAACAGCTGTGGAAAGTCACTGGACTATGGAAAAAACTGTTGAACTAAATCAACCAGTGTACTTCAAAGATGTACTGACCTTGGTATGGAAGCCTGGACATGTGTTACATTGGGGTAGGGGGTTTGCATTTGTTTCCACAGGAGAAGAAAAACTTTGGATAGCATCAAAGTTGATCAAGATTCGAGCTGAAAAAGACAACCCTCTCGACAAGGACGACTGGCAGGTATTTACTGAGGTATATCTCATAAACTAAATAAAAGCCTCCCAAAGGAAAGGGAAGTGCTTTGTTTCTATCTTCACGGGAAAACTCATCTCCAGAAGTCCAAGAACACTACATGGGTAGATGCTTAAGAAAAGAAGGTAGCTATAACCATCAAACAAAAGGAACATGCCATAAGGTAAACTTTACAGCTATCTCTCAAATAATTCTATTTCTCTTCATTTCCTAGTCCCTTTTCAATTAAATAAACACTGGATTTAGAGTTGGATTTGGCTTTCCTCCCCTAAAATCCAAGCACATTATTTAATTAACCTTTAGAGTTTCTGTATTATATCAAGAAGCCAATTGATGTAATACAAAATAAATGAAAAATTTGAGGACTCTTTTGTCTTTTCTTGTCTCTTTCTTTCAAGGCGTACACCCTCTCATAATCGTTTTTTGCCCATGGTTGCTTTCCCAGAATACATACATATACAAGCAAACATTTCTCTGCTAACACTTATGTTTGAGTCCCATTGAGCCCATGAAGACCCGCCTGACAACAATCCCTGGATGCTCTGGAAAAGGATTTGGGCCATATCTCCTAGACAGAACTGGATCCAACTTACTCCATTTCAACTGACACTCTGACCAGAGCTTCGAGTACTGGCTCCAGTCAAGTTGAGGATTTCAACCTAGATCTTCAATCAAGCAAATGCCATCTAACATGGACTGTAGATAACCCATTAGAGACTTTCACTATACTAACATTTTCTTCCCACAGGACCCCACAAGGCTACCATCGTCCCATTTCACCAGGAAGTAACTTGGAAGATGCTATGCCCCCGTACCCCATCATTGTCTATTAGGATGGTGTAAGCCTAATTAGGAACAACTTTCCTATTGTTTAGGGATGGGATTGGAAGGAGATGTTCAGGTTGGACACCCCTTTCAGATGACTTTAGAGCTTAGCAGGAATAGACATAGTTAGGATGTGCAATAGCAGATTATTGTATCTTCTTGTATTTCGCCTTTAAGAGTGTTAATTTTGGATGTTTTACACTATTAAGTTTTAATCCTCTTTTAGACTAAAAGGGGAATTGTAGGGAGAAACCGCAACCACACCTCCTAAGGGCTGGCTACAGGTGTGCTTAACCACGCCTGTCAGGGCGTGGTCAGGGGATGATCAGGATGACTCGTGGGGGGTCTTAAGGTGCGGGAGACACATGGGAGCTCTCTCTCTGGCCTCCCTAGCTTGCTACCTCTGGGCACACTCTGGCTTGCGTTTGACTGGTATTTGAATAAAGATATCTTAACCTACAAGTTCACGTCATGTGACTCCACACCTAATGGGTAAGAAATGACAAGGTAAGGAGAAAAGGCCATCGATCCCTAAGCATGTGAAGAAAGACTTGATCTTGGAATGGTGATGGCTGTATAAAGGATAGAAGGCAATGGTTTTGTGAGTCATTTGCAGGTCATCACACCTTGTCGGTCACCATAATATCTCAGTATAAACCCAGAACAACTCACTGATGCCTCCTGGAACTGTCTTCCAATTAACGAGACTTGGGAAGCCAATCACTCATGATGAAGACAGAGGTACCATGAAGCAATGGGAGACTAACAGAGAACTAGTAAAGGGTCTCAGGAAGTTCTGCATGGGAGACTCTGGTCGGTGCCTCAAGGAATTCTTAAAGCACTGGAAGGAAATGCCAAGTAAGTAGCTAGGTGGATTATCACAAGGAATCCTCCACAGGGTAAGAAAGGCATGGAAGTTCTCTAGAAAAGTCTGGTGACTTCCTTAAGTAGACATCAGCATCTGTACATAATGGAAGATTTGATAGAGTAATTAGATAGAGTGATTTCTTGGTGGTCTTCCTGTCTGAGGAGCCAAGGATGACCACAGGGATTCCTCTTTCCTATCTCACTCCCCAATGTTTCTCATTCCCTATTAACCAATGGCCCAGGCACTACATGGCCTGCTAATGGGCCCAAGTCTATGTGCATCACTGTAAACTTCCAGCCTTTCCTTCCTCACTTAGAGCTGTCCTTCTACCAGGTCCATATCATTTTGAAAGTCTTCACTATCTTCCTCTGGCAAGAATTTAATGCCACCAATCATGTGAACATCCAGAAACTTCTACCCACAGTAAATATGTCACATTGTATGACAGTTACATAGACATTGGTTTTCATTGGTGATGAAATAAACTCTGCAAGGACATCATGCACACAACCCCATTCCTCTCTCTAATCAGGACCATATAGTTATTACACATGAGTTCCACCAGCTGCCAGGGGAGAAAGGGTGATGATGGAGATGTGTTTTTAGATTTATCCATAATTTCCTGATGTTTTTTAAGGACCAACATCAAGGGCTCCAAATATCACTCAGCTTCTACCTGTCACCCAGCTTCCATCTACCAAGCAGTTTCCCAAGAACAGTAAATCTACCACCAGGGCAGTAGCCATCCCATCATCATCATCATCATCCCCATCATCATCATCATCATCATCATCATCATCATCATCATCTTTATTATTGGCATTTGCACATATCATCCCCAAGGAGGTAAGGAGCAGGCTGGGGTCTCACTGGTTCTTGGTAGGGTTAGTCTGCTGAGGACGTGGGGCAGGTGTCCCACTGGGTATCATAGATATAAATTACTGTCTCATGTTTGTATACCAAGTACCTTACCTACTGAGCCATCTTCCCATCCCTCCAACACTGATCTTTAGACAGTCTGGTTACCAGTTCAATATACCATCTTCTTCCCAGACATGAGAAATGAATTTAAGAAGCTTCCAAACACCTCATTTGCATGCACTCCTGTCATGACCCTTAGAGGGGCCCTTACCATGTACTCATTCCAAAAACAATGGCAAAACTATTTTTACACAATCAACTAGGACTGCCATTTACTCTTTCTGTCTCACTTCCAAACTCTGTACCACATGCAATTGAGTGACTGTTGACCCCAGAAATGGTTCAGTCTGAGAACTGTTTAGGTGACCTGGGACTCTAAACCACCTCCATTTGTCAGGGGTCATGGTACAGCAGGATACAAGCTACCAGTGACTTGCAGACTTCTCTGTTGGGGTGAAGAGCTAACTACATTCAGACTCACAGCTGAAGCTTTGGATCTCACTGCAAAACCTTTCCAGACAGAAATCTTCAGCTGCCCATGAACTGTCCCATCAACTGCCACAAGCCACAGAAGAAAGAGAAGCCCATGGAGACAAATGGAGAGGACTCCAATCAAGCTACCAATATGTTGTCCCAGGTTGATGAGTCCATGGCATGGGAGTAAAAACCATTTAGTAAACCAGTCATCTACATTACCTCACCCAACAGTCAGGGGTCTCTCAAAGAGAGGGAGAGAAGGATTAAGAGAACGCTGTTTTGCAGCAATGACATGGCTGTCTTATTGTTGACCTCTCAGCAGCTCTGAGTACTTGCATGATTCCAGCACAAGAGCAGGCCTGTCACCCTTCCCTTCATGGAGGAAGAGGGGATCATGAGGCTCCAGAACTCCCTGGAATCTCTCTGCAGTTAATGGTGCTGAAGGGAGAGACATTGTGTTCAGTTGTGTGTTCACTAGTAAAGAGCCCAGGTTCTTATAAATAGCCTCTAAACCTCGCTTCATTAATAGCCACAAATGGAATCATTGGCTACACAATTGAAAAAAAATCACATGAAAGTAGAGGAGGAGTAATTGGAAAGAGGAAGCAACCTGGAGGGAGTAGGAAGGAGACATGAGAGGTAACAGAAGAGTTGATATGACTAAAATGTCTTACACACACATACAAAACATCATAGTGAACCCTATTATTATGTGTGATTAATGTGCTAATCCATTGTTTAAAGGTTGATATTTACTTTTAATGTGTATGACTATTTTATCTGTGTGTATGTGACATGTGTACCTGGTGCTTGCAAAGGACAGAAGAGGACATCAGCTCTCCTGGAACTGGAGTTTTGGTTGGGAGTACTGGGAATGGAACCTAGATATTCTATATGAGCAGTAAGTGCTCATAACTACTGAGCAATGTCTCCAGCCCTCAAACAAATGTCTTAAAAAGAATATAAGTGCTTGAATATTATTAAACACAGGGAAGGTCTTATAGAAACTTGACGACACAGTTAAATATTTCATAATCAAAAGGCTAAACACATCATCTTAATGACCTTGGTTTGTAATGTCCAGTTATGACATCATTTGTAGTATTGGACTATTGAAACTTGGTGAGAGGGACTGACATGTCCTTCTGACAAAGATGCCAGGTAATACAGAAATATTGAATGAAAGTAGTGAATATAAGGTATGTTCTGGGTAGTTTTCTCTAAACTTGACATAAGCTAAAGTCATCTGAGAGGAGGGTATCTCAATTTTAAAATGCTTCCATAAAATCAGGCAAGCTTATAGGTCATGTTCTTAATTACTGATTGATGACAGAGGGCCCCACCCATTCTGTTGGTCCTTTTCTATGTGAAAGCAGGCTGAGTAAGCCATGAGGAACAATCCAGTAAGCAGCACCCACCCATGGCCTCTGCATCAGCTACTGGCTCCAGGTTCCTGCCCTTTTTGAGAACTATCCTGATTACCTTCAACTGGTGAACAGTGATTCGGAAGTGGAAGCCAAATTAATTCTTTCCTCCCCAAGTTCCTTTGATCATGATGTTTCCTCACAATGATAATAACCCCAGCTGAGAGAAGTTGATACTAAGACATTGTGGTAGTGTTGTGACAGAGGTGGACATGGGCCATTTTTTAAGAGCTTGGAAGACAAGAATGTGGAGAGCTGTGCAGACAATGGAGGCCTGCATGTGAAGTCTAGGAAAGCAGACTGTGGTAAGAACAACAAGAACCATCATATATGCATATGTATATGTAGATATGATATAGATATATAAAGATATATACCCTTATGACTAAGGCAGCTGGGAACTAGCCACAAGATTCTTCACACCACATGACCAGGTCTTCACAACCCAAAAGAGCATTCCACCTCTGTCTCTCTCCATTTAAGAAGCCACCCCCTAAGGCAGGTACCTCAAAGCTATTGGCAGAACGAATTCCCCAAACAGCTAATTCTACTGGGTCATTTGAATTAAGAATCAATGGTTATGGGTAGCTGGGGCTGAAGAATCATCTGTGATTAACAAGGTTCCAGAACTACTAAGCTGAAACCTTTGCTTTACTGGGATACTCCATGCTGCTCAGCAGGAGCTGAGAAATTAGTGGTGATTACAAAGAGACCATCATCTTTAGCTGAAGTCTTCAGGAAAGTCTGGAGACTTGGCCAAGGTTGTATCCTGTGCTGGCAGCCAAACTTGGTAGTGTAAGATCCACCCGGGTGGTGCTAGTTTATAACATGTGAAGGGGTCATGGAGAGCAGTTGAAGCTTGCAATGTGTACCAGAGTAGGGCTCCATGCAAACAGCCCAGGATAGGCTACTAGTGAAAGCGCAGTTGCAGCAGAAGACCCAAGCATTTTGGAGATGCCAGTATCATGGGAACTTTGGAACCATACCCATCAGGAGTAGAAGATACTCCTCCTGCACCCACTGGAAGAAGGGATGGGAAGAAGACAATAAAATTGCATTCAACAAAAGGAAAACCAATATGACACCACCAGAGTCTAGGGACTCTAACCAGCCAAACCTGAACATCCCAACACAGATGAAACAGAAGAGAATGACCTTAAAAACAATTTCATGAAAATGAGAGAGGCACTCAGTGAGGATATGAGGAAATTCCTTAAGGAAAAGGAAGAAAAAACAAACCAAAAAATACAAGAAATCAACAAATCTCTTAAAGAAAGCCAAGATAACACAATCAAACAGATGAAGGAAACAGTTCAAGACCTGAAAAACTGAAATAAAGACAATAAAGAAAACACAAAATGAGGGAATGCTGGAAATAGAAAAGCTGTGGAAATGATCAGGAACTACAGATGCAAGCATAACCAACAGAATACAAGAGATAGAATAGAGAATCTCAGGAGTGAAAACACTGGGAGAAATAGATTTCATTGACCAATGAAAATCTTAAGTCCAAAAAATCCCTAACAGAAAACATCCAGCAAATGTGGGACACTGTGAAGAGACCAAACCTAAGGATAATAGGTATAGAAGAAGGTAAAGAAACCCAACTCAAAGGTGCAGAAAACATATTCAACAAAATCACAGAAGAAAACTTTCCCAACCTAAAGAAAGACAGGCCAATGAAAGTACAATAAGCTTAAAGAACACCAAATAGAATGGACCATGAAAAAGTCCCCTCACTACATAATAGTCAAAATCCCAAACATACAGAATAAAGAAATAATGTTAAGAGCAGCAAAGGAAAATGCCAAGAAACATAAAAAGGCAAACCTCTCAGAATTACACCTGACTTCTCCATGGAAACCTGAAAGCCAGAAAATCTTGGATAGATATTCTATCAACACTAAGAGACCACAGATGCCAGCCCAGATTATTATACTAAGAAAAACTTTCAATCACTATAGATGAAGAAAACAAGATAATCCACGACAAAACCAGATTTAAACAATACATATCCACTAATCCAACCGTACAAAAAGTTCTGGAAGGAAAACTCCAACCCAAAGAAGTTAACTACAACCAGAAAAACATAGGCAATAAGTAACCCACTTTACCAGTAGCCAAAAGAAAAAAGTGGAAGTGATCCACACACAATTCCAACAACAACAACAAATCCAAAACAAATAAGAATGAACAATCAATTGTGATTAATATCCCTCAATATTAATAGTCTTAACTCACCTATAAAAAAACAGGCTAACAGAATGTATATGAAGACAGAATCTATCCTTCTGCTACATACAAGATGCACACCTCAACTTCAAAGACAGATGGTACCTCAGAGTTAAGGGTTGGGAAAAGATTTTCCAATAAAATGGACCAAAGAAACAAGCGGAGGTAGCAATCCTAATCTCTAACAAATTACACTTTAAACTAAAATCAATCAAAAGGGATGAAGGAGGTCTTTTCATATTCATCACAGGAGAAATCCACCAAGACGATGTCTCAATTCTGAACACCTATGCCCCAAATAAAAAGGCATCTACATTTGTAAAAGAAACGTTACTAAAACTCAAATCACACATAAAACTTCACACACTTATAGTGGGAGACTTCAACACCCCACTCTCATCACTAGGCAGGACCATCAGACAGAAACTTAGCAAAGAAACAAAGGAACTAATAGAAGTTATGACCCAATCGGTTTTAACAGATATCTATAGAACATTCCATCCAAACACAAAAGAATATACCTTCTCAGCGCTACATGGAATCCATACTTGGCAACATAGAAAACCTCAACAAATACAAACAAATTGAAATAACCCCCTGTATCTTATCATACCACTATGCTTTAAAATTAGAATTGAACAACAACACAAATTGCAGAAAACCTACAAACTCATGGAAATTAAATAATGCCCAGGTGCACTATCCCTGGGTCAAGGAAGAAATAAAAAAAAAAGAAATTAAAGACTTCCTAGAATTCAATGAGAATGACGACACAACATACCCAAACGTATGGGACAGTCTGAAAGTGGTGCAAAGAGAAAAGTTCATAGAACTAAATGCCCACATGAAGAACTGGAGAATAATCACACTAGAGAATCAACAGCTCAACTGAAAGCTCTAGAACACAAAGAAGCCAATGCACCCTGGATGAGTAGATGCCAGGGAATAATCAAATTGAGGGCTAAAATCAATAAAATAGAAACTAGGAAAACAATACAAAGAATCAATGTAAAAAAGAGTTGATTCTTCGAAAAAATCAAGATAGATAAATCTTTACCCAAACTTACCAAAGCAGAAAATGAACATGTAAATTAAAAAAATCAGAAATGAAACAGGGTCATAATAACGGACACTGAGGAAATCCAAAGAGTCATCAGGTCATACTTTGAAAACGTGTACTCCACAAAATTCGAAAATCTAAAGGAAATGGACAATTTTCTGAATAGATATCACTTACCAAAATTAAATCAAGAACAGATAAGCAATGTAAACTGGCCTATAACCCCTAATGAAATAGAAGCAGTCATCAAAAGTCTTCCAACCAAAAAACCTCAGGGTCAGATGGCTCCAGTGCAGAATTCTACTAGAAATTCAACAACAGCTAATACCAATTCTCCTTAAAGTATTCCACACAATAGAAGCAGAAGGGTCATTGCCAAGCTCCTTTTTTGAGGCTGCAATAATCTTGGTACCCAAGCCACACAGAGGCACAACTAAGAAAGGTAACTACAGACCAATATCCCTCATGAACATTGTGGCAAAACTACTCAATAAAATACTGGCAAAACGAATCCAAGAACACATTAGAAAATTCATCCACCATGATCAAGTAGGCTTTATCTCAGGGATGCGGGGATGGTTCAACATAAAAAAATCCATCAATATAATCCACCATATAAACAAACTGAGAAAGAAAAATCACATGATCATCTCATTAGATGCTGAAAAATCCTTTGACAAAATCCAACACCCCTTCTTGATAAAGGTCTTGGAGAGATCAGGGATAACAGGAACAAAAAGAGAAACATGGTATGTATTCACTCATATATGGATTTTAGACATAGAGCAAATGACTGCCAGCCTACAATCCACACCCCCAGAGAAGCTAGGAAACAAGGAGGACCGTAAGAGTGATAAACGTGATCCCCCAGAGAAGGGGAAAGGAACAAGATCTCCTGAGCTAATTGGGAGCATGGGGGAGGTGAGGGGAGAGGGAGTTAGGAGAAAGAGAAGAGGAGAAGAGGAGGGGAGGGGAGAGGGGGACATGAGAGAGCAGGAAGATGTAGTCAGGGTAAGAATAGAGGAGAGCAAGAAAAGAGATACCATAATAGAGGGAGCCACTATAGGTTTAAAGAGAAATCTGGCACTAGGGAAATGTCAAGAGATCTACAAAGATGACCCCAACTAACAATCTAAGCAATAGTGGAGAGGCTACCTTCTGTGAAAATGAGATTGATGACTACCTTATATGCCATCCTAGTTTAGGAGCCTTCATCCAGTAGCTGATGGAAGCAGAAACAGACACCCACAGCTAAACACTGAGCTGAACTTCTGGAATCCAGTTGCAGAGAGGGAGGAGTGATGAGCAAAGGGGTCAAGACCAGGCTGGATAAACCCACAGAAACAGCTGACCCGAGCAAGTGGGAGCTCATGGACCCCAGATGACAGCTGGGAAAACCAGCACAGGACTGTTTCAGACCCCCTGAAAGTGGATGTCAGTTTGGAAGTCTGGTTAATCTATGGGGCCTCTGGTAGTGGATCAGTATTTATCCCTAGTACACAAATGGACTTTGGGAGCCCATTCCACACAGAGGGATACTGTCTCAGCCTAGACACACAGGGGAGGGTCTAGGACCTGCTCCAAATGATGTGACAGACTTTGAAGATCCCCTATAAAAGGCCTGGAGAGCAGAAAAGGGATGGGATAGGGGGTTGGTGGAAGGCAGGGGAGGAGGAGAGGCAGAGGGAACTGGGATTGACATGTAAAACAAGCTTGTTTCTAATTTAAATTTTAAAAAAGGAAAAAGGGGGGATATAACAACAGACTCTGAGGAAATCCAGAGAATCACTGGGTGATATTTCAAAAACCAGTACTCCACAAAATTGGAAAACTTTAAGGAGATAAACTATTTTCTAGATAAGTACCACATACCAAAATTAAATCAAGAACAGATAACTTAAATACACCTATAACCCCAAAGGAAATAGAAATAGTTATCAATATTCTCCCAACCCAAAAAATGCCCACTCCCAGATGGATTCAGTGCACAATTCTACCAGAATTGTTCAAAGAAGATCTAATACCAATAGTCCTCAAATTATTCCACACAGTGGCAACAGAAGGGTCATTGCCAAACTATTTTTATGGGTTACTTTGACACCCAAACCACACAAAGACACAACTAAGAAAGAGAATTCAGACCAATTTCCCTCATGAATATAATGCATAAATAATAAAATACTGGCAAACAAATTCAAGAACACATCAGAAAAATCATCCACCATGACCAAATAGGATTCATCCCAGAGATGCAGGTATGGTTCAACATACAAAAATCCATCAATGTAATCCATCATATAAACAAACTGAAAGAAAAGAAAACATATGATCATCTCAATACATGCTGAAAATGCCTTCGACAAAATTCAACAGCCCTTCATGATAAACGGATACAAGGAACATACCTAAACATAGTAAAGGCAATATACAATAACCCAACAGCCAACATCAAACTAAATGGAAAGAAACTTAAAGCAATCCCACTTAAATCAGGAACAAGGCTGTCCACTCTATTCGACATAGTACTCTAAGTTCTAGCTATAGCAATAAGTCTACAAAAGGATATCAAAGAGATACAAATTGAACAAGAAGAAGTCCAACTCTTGCTATTTGCTGATAATATGATAATATACATAAGTTACCCTAAAGATTCTACCAGAGAACTCCAACAACTGATAAACACTTTCAGTAATGTAGAAGGATACAAGATTAACTCAAAAAAGTCAGTAGCCCTCTTATATACACATGGCAAACAGGCTGAGAATGAAATCAGAGAAACATCACCCTTTAAAATAGCCACAAATAATACAAAATATCTTGGGGTAACTCTAACCAAACAAGTGAAAATTCTGTATGACAAGACTTCAAGTCTTTAAAGAAATGAATTTAAAAAAATATCAGAAAATGGAAAGATCTCCCATGCTCTTGGATAGGTAGTATCAACATAGTAAAAATGGCAATCCTGCCAAAGTAATCTACACAATTAATACATTCCCCATCAAAATCTTTGCACAATTCTTCACAGACCTTGAAAGAACAATACAAAACTTCATATGGAAAAACAAAAAACCCAGGATAGTCTAAACAATCCTGTACAATAAAGGATCATCTGAGGGGATCACCATTCCTGACTTCAAGCTCTATTATAGAGCTACAGTAATGGAAACAACTTGGTATTGGCATAAAACAGTCAAATCAAACAATGGAATTGAATCAAAGACCCTGATATCAACCCACACACCTATGAACACCTAATTTTTGACAAAGAAGCTAAAAATATAAAATGGAAAAAAGAAAACATATTCATCAAATGGTGTGGGTACAATTGTCTGTCAGCATGTAGAAGAATGCAAATGGATCCATATCTGTCACCATGCACAAACTCAAGTCCAAATGGATCAAAGACCTCAATATAAATCCATCCACACTAAACCTAATAGAAGACAAAGTGAGAAATATTTGAACACATAGGCACAGAAGATCACTTCCTAAATTGAGCACCAGTTACATAGACACTAATAGCAACAATTAATAAATGGGACCTCCTGACACTGGGAAGCTTCTGTAAAGCAAAGAGCATGGTCAACAAGACAAAGCCACTCCCTACAGAATGGGAAAAGATCTTTAGCAACCTAAAATCTGATAGAGGGCTGATCTCCAAAATATACAAAGAACTCAATAAACTAGAAATCAAACTACCAAATAATCCAATTAAAAATGGGGTACATATCTAAACAGAAAATTCTCAACAGAACAGTCTCAGATGGCTGAAAGACACTTAAGGAAATGCTCAGCATCCTTAGTCATCAGGCAAATGCAAATCAAAACTGTTCTGTGATTCCATCTTACACTGATCAGAATATCTAAGATCAAAAACACTAATGACAGCATATGCTGGAGAGGATGTGGAGTAGGGGAACACTCCTCCATTGCTGGTGGAGTGCAAACTTATACAGCCACTGTGGAAATCAGTATGACGATTTCTCAGAAAATTCGAAACCTAACTCACAACCTTGCAATACCACTATTAGGCATTACTCAAAGGAGGCTCATTCACACCACAAAGGACATTTGCTCAATACGTTCATAGCAACATTTTTTGTAAGAGCCAGATCTTAGAATCAACCTAGATGCCCCTCAACTGAAGAATGGATAAAGAAAATGTGGTATATTTACACAATGGAGTACTACCAGTGGTAAGAAACAATGACACCCTAAAATTTGCAGGCAAATGGACAGAGCTAGAAAAAAAAACATTCTAATTGAGGTAACCCAAAACCAGGAAGACAAATATAGTATGTACTCACTCGTAAGTGATACCAGAAATAAATCAAAAGGTACCCAACCTACAATCCATAATCCCAGAAAACCTAGAACCTCTTCCACAAACAGATGGAAGTAGATAGAGAAATCCAACTAACCAATGGGTCAGGCTCCTGGAGCACAATCGAAGTGAAGGAGGAGTGATAATATGAACAAAGGAGTCAAGATCATGATAGGAAAACCCACAGAAACAGCTGACCAGACCTAGTGAGAGATCACTGACTCAGGGCTGACAAATGGGGAACCTGCATAAGACCTAACTAGACTCCCTTGATATAGGTGACTGCAGGGTTCTCCAGCAGGGATTGCTGAGGGAAAACTGGTGCTGCCTGTCACTCCCTTGGGGCTGAGCAGGATGATCACAGTCAGAGGACCCAGACCTCCCCTCTTCTAGTTACCCAGGAGAAACAAACTGAGACTTGTAAAAGCAGGATCTCATTTTATTGCAACAGGCAGGAACTTATATAGGGTTGAGGTAGGGGATGGGAATCTTAGGATGGGGAAGGTGGCATTCGGATTAAGGGCCAATAATATTCCACCAAGCTGTCAGGTAGCAAAGCACGGGGCAGTCTTACATCAGGCCTTGCTGAATCACTCCCATGTGGAGGTTACAGGCCAATGACAGGAGGCCAAACTCTAGCCAGGCTCTGGAAGTTTCCCTGGGCCTTGTGCTCAGGCCACTTTAGGCCAAACAAGTGACAATGGTGTGACTGGGACAATATCTGAGGTCACTGGCAGTGGATCCAAGATCTAAAACTAATTACACAAACTGACTTAGTGGAGCCCACTCTATATGGAGAGATACCTTGTTCAGCCTAGACACAAGGGGTGTGGAGGTGGAGAGGTGCCTTGGTCCTGCCTCAACTAGATGATGGGACAGACTTAGTAGACTTCCTAGGGGAGGACTTACCCTCTCCAAGGAGCAGATGGGAAGTGGGGCAGGGGGTGGCGGGGGTGGGGTGGGGACAGCTGTAGGAGAGGAGGGAGGGGGCCCTAGGATTGGAATATAAAAAATAAATTAATGAAAAAAATTTAAAAGATAGCAGACTAGAAAAATAAAGCAAGTACTACTGGGTGTGATGGCATACTTAATCCCACTACTCAGGAGGCAGAGGCATGTATATCTCTGAGTTTATGGCTAGCCAGGACTGCTAGCTTGGGCCAGGCAGGGCTACATAACTTCCTGGAGGCATTATACTTTTGCTAAATATATAAAAAGCCACAAGAAGACTTCCATCCCTTTGAGCAATGATTTAAAAGTCATTCAGCCACAGAATCCTACTTTGCTTGAACTGTGAAGACAGCTGAGACCACAAGTCCCCCAGCTAGGTGAACTGAAGCAGGAAGAATGAGAAACTCCTCCAGTAAGCACAGGGCCACTTCTCCACTTTATCCTGAGAACAGAAGGAAGGGGTGGCCACCTACGTAAAATCAGAAACCATAAAATTTCAAGATGCATAAACCAAAGGTAAACTTAAATTCACCTATGTGCCATTGCAGCTGTGGACCTCAGTCTCCTCTCTCAGTGCTTGAGAGAAGTTCATAACAACAAAGAAAAAGTGATTGGTACAGGAGACCAACTTGTTTATTGCTAACATTTCTAGAACTCTCCATCTTGGAAGATATATATATATATATATATATATATATATATATATATATATGCCAGGGAAAAAAAAGTTTAGGCCCGGGGACACAGTATAACTCAGACTGTCCTAGAACTCACTATGTAGTCCAAGAGGGCCTTGAACTCACAGAGATCTACCTGCCTCTGCCTCTCAAGTGTTAGGATTAAAAGGGTGTGTAGTTATATTTTGTTTGTAATCTAACAAATAAAGTTTGCCTGAGATTCAGAGTGGAGAGCTAAGCCACTAGTTAGCAACACACCTAGTTAAGAGATAAGCCACTAGTTAGCCACACACCTAGTTAAGAGATAAGCCACTACTTAGCCACACACCTAGTTAAGAGATAAGCCACTACTTAGCCACACTGAATGACCCTCAGTGGTGGTGGCTGTGTGGTCTCCTCAGACCTTTCAAAATGTGTTTCCTTGCTGTAGGTTGAAGATGCTGCAGTGAATGTCGTGAGGGTCATCTGGTGCAGCCCCACTCCCTTTTCATCAGCTTGGGCCCTGTCTTATCTCTTTGTACTGTTTCCTTGGTGTTCCTGGTGGGATTTGCCCTTCCTGGAACTACTTGAACTAGAGATCTAGAAAAGAATGTGGTTATTACCCATCCTTAGAATATGGAACAGGACACCTAGATCTCCTTAGTGAGAGTGTGAAGTTACTACTCTTGTGTAAATAACTTATCAGTATAGAGATCAGGGTGAGACATATCAGTAAGGCCCCACCATGCCTAAGGGCATTTGGCTGGGAGTTAAATTGTGTTAAGAATATTAATTTTGTAATAGATATTTATTATAACCGTGCCAGTACTTGACAGCCTTCTCTAGAGCAAAATAAGAAATGCACATTTTTATATGAGTGTATATGATAGAAATAGATATATTATAACATAAAATGTGATGGTTTATATTATTATTACTGTTACAGGTGAGTTTCTGTGACATGCACCAGGCAGTCCAGCAATGCCCACATGCACACTGGGCTCCTCAGTCCTGCTGCTGGCTGCCCTGCAATGACAATCTGGCAGTGAAAGCTGGGAGGTCCTGGAAAGCTGGAGCTGCTGGGTGCACATTCTCCTGATGTAGGTTCTGGGTCAGTGCTGCCTCCACTGCACTCAGAGAAGTCTCTCTGCACATCCAGACCTATGATGGAAGGAGAATGAACTCGAACATATTTCCTCTAACTCCACATGGGCACTTTGGTACAAGTGTACTAGCATACACACACACACAAACACACACACACACACACACAGTGACAACAACATAAAGACCCTAAAGCATGGACAATATAAAACGTATAGTTTACTGTTGAAAACAACTTGTTTTTTCAGTCAGGGCCTCACCATGTAGCACAACATGGAGTGGAACTCACTATGTAGACCAGGCTGGCCTAGAACTCAGAGATCCTTCTGCCCCTACCTCCCCAGCATTATTAGGCTTAAAGGTGTGTCGTTGTGTATGGTGTTTGAGTCAGGAAAAACGAATGCAAAAAAAAAATGGTTCTTATCAGAATGTAAAGGAAGAGAGAAAAAACAGTCTTTTGAGCCTAGTATAATAACATAATGTCCTTGAGGAATTACAGTAGGAGCAGGAAGCACTGGCTAGAGAGCCCTCGCTGTTTTCATAGAAGCATTTATGCTCCTAAGATTGTGTAACACTGTAAATTACAAGCCAGCAAGCAAGCAGCAAGCAGGGGACCCGCGGACAGGTTTTCGGTCCAGGAGTCAGCAGCTCCTACTACAAGCAGGCAAGCGGGCCGCGAGCAGGGGACAGAAGGACTGTATACAATACAATAATTACTAGACTGCAAGCTAGCCGCCAGTAGGGGACAGGATGGCAGGCAGGAAGCAGGCAGCACATACTTCTAGCAGGAAAGGAGGCAGGGGAGCAGGGGAGAGGAGGACTGTCAAGAAAACATCAATTGCTAGCCAGCAAGCAAGCCACTAGCAGGGGACCAGCTGACAGGCTTTCAATCCCGGAGTAGGCAGCTCATATACTAACAGGCAAGCAAGCCTCGCTCAGGGGACCAGAGGACAGGCTTTCGGTCTTGGAGTGGGCGGTTCTTACTACTAACCAGCAAGCAGGCCGGAAGAGGGGACAGGAGGACATTAAAGAAGATTTCAACTACTAGCCGGAAATCAAACCCCCAGCAGGGGAAAAGGAGACCAGCTTTTGATCTGGGAGTGGGAGACTCTAACTACTAGCAGGCAAGCAGGCTTTGAACAGGGGACAAGAGGACTGTCAAGAAGACGTGAATTACTTGCCTGCTTGAAGGAAGGTATAGAAGAAGTCTATAACTAGTCTGCCACTGAGCCGCGAGTAGCTATCTGGAGGACCGGCTTTCGTTCCGGGAGTGGGGGGCTTCTACTACTACCAGGCGAGCAGTCCGGGAGCAGGGGACAGGAAGAGGGTCTAAAAGAAGTCTGTAACTAGCCAGCCAGTGAGCCTCGAGCAGCTACCTGGCAGACTGGCTGCTGTCCCGGAGTGGGCGGTTCTTACTACTAGGAGGTAAGAGGGCTGGAGCAGGGTACCAGAGGACCAGCTTTGGGTCCAGGAGTGGGCGGCTTGTGCTACAAGCAGGAAAGCCGTCCTGCAGCAGGAGACAGGAGGATGGTCTAGAAGAAATCTATCACTAGCCTGCCAGTGAACAGCTATCTGGCAGGAGGGCTGCTGTGCGGGAGTAGGCGGTTCTTACTACTAGGAGGTAAGAGAGCTGGAACAGGGTACCAGAGGACCTGTTTTCAGTCCAGGAGTGGGCAGCTTCTACTACGAGAAGGCTAGAGTCCGGGAGCAGGAGACAATAGGACTGTCTGGAAGAAGTCTATCACTAGCTAACCAGTGATATACAAGCAGCTATCTGGCAGGCAGACTGCTGTCAGGGAGTGGCCAGTTCTTACTACTAGGAGGTAACAGAACAGGAGCAGGGTACCTGAAGACCGGCTTTCGATCCGGGAGAGGGCAGCCTCTACTACAAGCAGGCAAGCAGTCCGGGAGCAGGGCGACAGGAGGACAGTCTAGAAGAAGTCTGTAACTAGCCGGCCAGTGAACCACAAGCAGCTATCTGGCTAGCTGGCTGCTGCCCCGGAGTGGGCGGGTCTTACTACTGGGAGCTAAGAGGGCCATGAACAGTGTGCAGGAGGGCCGACCGTCTGTCCGGGGGTGGGTGGGTTCTACTATTAGCAGGAAAGCAGTCCACGAGCAGAGACAGGAGAACGGTATAGAAGAAGCCTGTAACTAAACAGCCTGTGAACCGCAAGCAGCTATCTGGTGAGCGAGTAGCTGTCCTGGTGTCGGCGGTTGTTACTACTAGGAGGTAAGAGGGCTGGAGCAAGCTACCAACGGACTGGCTTTCGATCCAGGAGTGGGGAGTTTCTATGACAAGCAGGCAAGCAGTCCTTAGCAGGGGACAGGAGGACTGTCTAGAAGAAGTCTGTAACTACCCTGCCAGAGCAGCTATCTGGCAAGCAGGAAGCTGTCCGGGAGTGGGCGGGTCTTAACTAGGATCTAACAGAGCTGGAGCAGGGTACGCCGAGGACCGGATTTTGGTCCATGAGCGGGCTGCTTCTAAAACAAGCAGAAAAGCAGTCCAGGATCAGGGGACAGGAGGACGCTCTAGCAGAAGTCTGTAACTAGCCGGCCAGTGAACCGCGAGCAGCTATGTGGCGAGCAGGCAGCTGTCTGAGAGTGCGGTTCTAACTACTAGGAGATAAGAGGGCTGGAGTAGGCTACCGAAGTACCACCTTTCGATCCGGGAGTGGGCAGCTTCAATGACAAGCAGGCAAGCAGTCCGGGAGTAGGGGACAGGAGGACTGTCTAGAAGAAGTCTGTAACTAGCCGGTAAGTCAACCACTAGATACTGTCTGGAGAGCTGGCAGCTGCCCGGAAGTGGGCAGTTCTTACTACTAGGAGGTAGGAGGGCTGGAGCAGGCTACCGAATGACCGTCTTTCGATCCAGGAATGGGCAGCTTCTATGACAAGCAGGCAAGTAGTCCGGGAGTAGGGGACAGGAGTACTGTCTAGAAGAAGTCTGTAACTAGGCGGTCAGTCAACCGCTGGAGGCTGTCTGGAGAGCTGGCGGCTGCCCGGGAAAGAGCGATTCTTACTATTAGGAGCTGAGAAAGCTGGACAGGGTACCAAAGGACCCGCTGTCGACCCTGGAGTGGGCAACTTCAACTACAAGAAGGCAAGCAGTCCAGGTGCAGGGGACAGGAGGACGGTCTAGAACTCAGTAACTGTCCAGTCAGTGAACCTCTAGCAGCTGTCTGAGAAGCGGGCAGCTGTCCCGGAGTGGGCGCTGATTACTACTAGCAGGTAAGAGGGCTGGAGCAGGTTACCGAAGGACCGGTTTTCGATCCAGGATTGGGGAGTTTCTCTTGGAAGCAGGCAAGCAGTCCTTACCAGGGGACAGGAGGAAGGTCTAGAAGAAGTTGATAACTACCGGGCCAGTGAAAAGCAAGCAGCTAACGGGCTAGCAGGCAGCTGTCCGGGAGTGGGCAGTTCTTACTACTAGGACGTAAGAGGGCTGGAGCAGGCTACCGAACAACCGGCTTTCGAACATGGAGTGGAAGCTTCTGTGAAAAGCAGACAAGCAGTCCACGAGTAGGGGACAGGAGGACAGTCTAGAAGAAGTCTGTAACTAACGGTCAGTGAAACACTAGACGCTGTCTGGATCGCGGGCTGTTGCCCGATGTGGCGGTTCTTACTATTAGGAGCTCAGATGGCTGAAACAGAGAAAGGAAGGACTGGCTCTCGATCCGGTAGTGGAGGCCTCAACTACAAAAAGGCAAGCATTCCCGGAGTGGCGGACAGGAGGAATGTCTAGAAGAAGTGTGGAACTCGTCGGTCAGTGAACCACTGGAGGCTGTCTGGAGAGCAGGCGGCTGCCCGATGTGGGCGCTTCTTACTGTTAGGAGCTGAGAAGGCAGGAACAGGGTATGGAAGGACCCACTCTCCGTCCTTTAGTGGGCGTCCTAATCTACAAACAGGCAAGCAGTCCGGGAATAGGGGACAGGAGGACTGTCTAGAAGAAGTCTGTAACTCGGTGGTCAGTGAACGGCTGGAGGCTGTCGGGAGAGCGGGCGGCTGACCGATGTGGGCGGTTCTTACTATTAGGAGCTAACAGGGCTGAAACAAAGTAAGTAAGGACTTGCTCTCGATCCGGTAGTGGTGGCCTCAACTACAAACAGGCAAGCAGTCCTGGAGTCGGGACAGGAGGACTTTTCAGAAGAAGTGTGTAACTCCGCGGTCAGTGAACCGCTGGAGGCTGTCTGGAGAGCGGGCAGCTACCCGATCTGGGCACTTCTTACTATTAGGAGTGAAAAGGCTGGAACAGGGTAAGGAAGGGCTCGCTCTCCATCCTGTAGTGGGCATCCTAATCTACAAACAGGCAAGCAGTCCGGGATTAGGGGACAGGAGGACTGTCTAGAAGAAGTGTGTAACTCGGCGGTCAGTGAACCGCTGGAGACTGTCTGGAGAGCGGGCGGCTGCCCGATGTAGGCAGTTCTTACTATTAGGAGCTCAAATGGCTGAAACAAAGTAAGTAAGGACTTGCTCTAGATCCGGTAGTGGTGGCCTCAACTACAAACAGGCAAGCAGTCCTGGAATCGGGGACAGGAGGACTTTTCGGAAGAAGTGTGTAACTCGGCGGTCAGTGAACCTTTGGAGTCTGTCTGGAGAGCAGGCGGCTGCCCAATCTGGGCGCTTCTTACTATTAGGAGCTGAGAAGGCTGGAACAGGGTAAGGAAGGACCCGCTCTCCATCCTGTAGTGGGCGTCCTAATCTACAAACAGGCAAGCAGTCCGGGAGTAGGGGACAGGAGGACTGTCTAGAAGAAGTGTGTAACTCGGCGGTCAGAGAACCCCAGGAGACTGTCTGGAGAGCATACAGCTGCCCGATGTAGGCGGTTCTTACTATTAGGAGCACAGATGGCTGAAACAAAGTAAGCAAGGACTTACTCTAGATCCCGTAGTGGTGGCCTCAACTACAAACAGGCAAGCAGTCCTGGAGTCGGGACAGGAGGACTTTTCAGAAGAAGTGTGTAACTCGGCAGTCAGTGAACCACTGGAGGCTGTCTGGCGAGCGGGCCGCTGCTCAAAGTGGGCGGTTCTTACTATTAAGAGCTGAGAAGGCTGGAACAGGGTAAGGAAGGGCCCGCTCTCGATCCTGTAGTGGGCGTCCTAATCTACAAACAGGCAAGCAGTCTGGGAGTAGGGGACAGGAGGACTGTCTAGAAGAAGTCTGTAACTCGGTGGTCAGTGAACCGCTGGAGGCTGTCTAGAGAGTGGGCGGCTGCCAGATGTGGCCGGTTCTTACTGTTAGGTGCAGAGATGGCTGGAACAGGGTAAGGAAGGGCCCGCTAGCAATCCGTTAGTGGCCGACCTAAACTACAAACAGGAAAGCAGTCCTGGAGTCGGGGACAGGAGGACTTTTCAGAAGAAGTGTGTAACTAGGCGATCAGTGATCCGATGGATGCTGTCTGGAGAGCAGGCGGCTGCCCGATGTGGGAGGTTCTTACTATTAGGAGCTCAGATGGTTGAAATAAAGTATAAGGACTTGCTCTCGACCCTGTAGTGGGTGGCCGAAACTACAAACAGGCAAGCAGTCCTGGAGGCGGGGACAGGAGGACTTTTCAGAAGAAGTGTGTAACTCAGCGGTCAGTGAACCGATGGAGGCTGTCTGGAGAGCGGGCGGCTGCCCGATGTGGGAGGTTCTTACTATTAAGAGCTCAGATGGTTAAAACAAAGTAAGTAAGGACTTGTTCTCGATCCGGTAGTGGTGACCTCAACTACAAACAGGCAAGCAGTCCGGGAGTAGGGGACAGGAGGACTGTCTAGAAGAAGTGTGTAACTCAGCGGTCAGTGAACCGCTGGAGGCTGTCTGGAGAGCGGGCAGCTGCCCGATGTAGGCGGTTCTTACTATTAGGAGCTCAGATGGCTGAAACAAAGTAAGTAAGGACTTGCTCTCGATCCGGTAGTGGTGGCCTCAACTACAAACAGGCAAGAAGTCCTGGAGACGGGGCAGGAGGACTTTTCAGAAGAAGTGTGTAACTCGGCGGTCAGTGAACCGCTGGAGGCTGTCTGGAGAGCGGGCGGCTGCCCGATGTGGGAGGTTCTTACTATTAAGAGCTCAGATGGTTAAAACAAAGTAAGTAAGGACTTGTTCTCGATCCGGTAGTGGTGAACTCAACTACAAACAGGCAAGCAGTCCGGGAGTAGGGGACAGGAGGACTGTCTAGAAGAAGTCTGTAACTCGGCGGTCAGTGAACCGCTGGAGGCTGTCTGGAGAGCGTGCGGCTGCCAGATGTGGGTGCTTCTTACTATTAGGAGCTGAGAAGTCTGGAACAGGGTAAGGAAGTACCCGCTCTCCATCCGGTAGTGGGCGTCCTAAACTACAAACAGGAAAGCAGTCCGGGAGTAGGGGACAGGAGGACTTTTTAGAAGAAGTGTGTAACTCGGCGGTCAGTGAACCGCTGGAGGCTGTATGGAGAGTGGGCGGCTGCCCGATGTGGGCGGTTCTTACTATTAGGAGCTGAGAAGGCTGGAAGAGATTAAGGAAGGGCCCTTTCTCGATCTGGTTAGTGGGCGGCTTGAACTACAAACAGGCAAGCAGTCCTGGAGTCGGGGACAGGAGGACTTTTCAGAAGAAGTGTGTAACTCAGCGGTCAGTGAACCGCTGGAGGCTGTCTGGAGAGCGGGCAGCTGCCCGAGGTAGGCGGTTCTTACTATTAGGAACTCAGATGGCTGAAACAAAGTAAGTAAGGACTTGCTCTCAATCCGGTAGTGGTGGCTTCTACTACAAACAAGCAAGCAGTCCTGGAGTCGGGACAGGAGGACTTTTCGGAAGAAGTGTGTAACTCGGCGGTCAGTGAACCTTTGGAGTCTGTCTGGAGAGCAGGCGGCTGCCCAATCTGGGCGCTTCTTACTATTAGGAGCTGAGAAGGCTGGAACAGGGTAAGGAAGGACCCGCTCTCCATCCTGTAGTGGGCGTCCTAATCTACAAACAGGCAAGCAGTCCGGGAGTAGGGGACAGGAGGACTGTCTAGAAGAAGTGTGTAACTCGGCGGTCAGTGAACCCCAGGAGACTGTCTGGAGAGCATAGAGCTGCCCGATGTAGGCGGTTCTTACTATTAGGAGCACAGATGGCTGAAACAAAGTAAGCAAGGACTTGCTCTAGATCCCGTAGTGGTGGCCTCAACTACAAACAGGCAAGCAGTCCTGGAGTCGGGACAGGAGGACTTTTCAGAAGAAGTGTGTAACTCGGCAGTCAGTGAACCACTGGAGGCTGTCTGGCGAGCGGGCCGCTGCTCAAAGTGGGCGGTTCTTACTATTAGGAGCTGAGAAGGCTGGAACAGGGTAAGGAAGGGCCCGCTCTCGATCCTGTAGTGGGCGTCCTAATCTACAAACAGGCAAGCAGTCTGGGAGTAGGGGACAGGAGGACTGTCTAGAGAAGTCTGTAACTCGGTGGTCAGTGAACCGCTGGAGGCTGTCTAGAGAGCGGGCGGCTGCCAGATGTGGCCGGTTCTTACTGTTAGGTGCAGAGATGGCTGGAACAGGGTAAGGAAGGGCCCGCTAGCAATCCGTTAGTGGCCGACCTAAACTACAAACAGGAAAGCAGTCCTGGAGTCAGGGACAGGAGGACTTTTCAGAAGAAGTGTGTAACTAGGCGGTCAGTGATCCGATGGATGCTGTCTGGAGAGCAGGCGGCTGCCCGATGTAGGAGGTTCTTACTATTAGGAGCTCAGATGGTTGAAATAAAGTATAAGGACTTGCTCTCGACCCTGTAGTGGGTGGCCGAAACTACAAACAGGCAAGCAGTCCTGGAGGCGGGGACAGGAGGACTTTTCAGAAGAAGTGTGTAACTCAGCGGTCAGTGAACCGCTGGAGGCTGTCTGGAGAGCGTGCAGCTGCCCGATGTAGGCGGTTCTTAATATTAGGAGCTCAGATGCCCGAAACAAAGTAAGTAAGGACTTGCTCTCGATCCGGTAGTGGTGGCCTCAACTACAAACAGGCAAGCAGTCCTGGAGTCCGAAACAGGAGGACTTTTCAGAAGAAGTGTGTAACTCAGCGGTCAGTGAATCGCTGGAGGCTATCTGGAGAGCGGGCGGCTGCCCGTTGTGGGAGGTTCTTACTATTAAGAGCTCAGATGGTTAAAACAAAGTAAGTAAGGACTTGTTCTCGATCCGGTAGTGGTGACCTCAACTACAAACAGGCAAGCAGTCCGGGAGTAGGGGACAGGAGGACTGTCTAGAAGAAGTCTGTAACTTGGCGATCAGTGGACCGCTGGAGGCTGTCTGGAGAGCGGGCGGCTGCCAGATGTGGGCGCTTCTTACTATTAGGAGCTGAGAAGTCTGGAACAGGGTAAGGAAGGACCCGCTCTCCATCCGGTAGTGGGCGTCCTAAACTACAAACAGGCAAGCAGTCCGGGAGTAGGGGACAGGAGGCGTTTTTAGAAGAAGTGTGTAACTCGGGGGTAAGTGAACCGCTGGAGGCTGTCTGGAGAGTGGCCGGCTGCCCGATGTGGGCGGTTCTTACTATTAGGAGCTCAGATGGCTGAAACAAAGTAAGTAAGGACTTGCTCTCGATCCGGTAGTGGTGGCCTCAACTACAAACAGGCAAGCAGTCGTGGAGTCGGGACAGGAGGACTTTTCAGAAGAAGAGTGTAACTGGGCGGTAAGTGAACAGCTGGAGGCTGTCTGGAGTGCGGGCGACTGCCCGATGTGGGCGGTTCTTACTATTAGGAGCTCAGATGGCTGAAACAAAGTAAGTAAGGACTTGCTCTCGATCCGGTAGTGGTGGCCTCAACTACAAACAGGCAAGCAGTCCTGGAGTCGTGGCTGGAGGACTTTTCAGAAGAAGTGTGTAACTCGGCGGTCAGTGAACTGCTAGAGGCTGTTGGAGACTGGGCGGCTGCCCGATGAGGGCGGTTCTTACTATTAGGAGCTGAGATGGCTGGAAGAGAGTGAGGAGGGGCCCTTTCTCGATCTGTTTAGTGGGCGGCTTCAACTACAAACAGGCAAGCAGTCCTGGAGTCCGGGACAGGAGTACTTTTCAGAAGAAGTGTGTAACTCGGCGGTCAGTGATCCACTGGAGGCTGTCTGGAGAGCGGGCGGCTGCCCGATGTGGCTGGTTCTTACTGTTAGGTGCGGAGATGGCTGGAACAGGGTACGGAAGGGCCCGCTAGCAATCGGGTACTGGCCTTCGTAAACTACAAACTGGAAAGCAGTCCTGGAGTCGGGGACAGGAGGACTTTTCAGAAGAAGTGTGTAACTAAGCGGTCAGTGATCCGATGGATGCTGTCTTGAGAGCAGGCGGCTGCCCGATGTGGGCGGTTCTTACTATTAGGAGCTGAGATGGCTGGAACAGGGTAAGTAAGGACCCGCTCTCCATCATGTAGTGCGGGTCCTAAACTACAAACAGGCATCCAGTCCGGGAGTAGGGGACAGGACTACTGTCTATAAGAAGTGTATAACTCGGCGGTCAGTGAACCGCTGGAGGCTGTCTGGAGAGTGGGCGGCTGCCCGATGTGGGCGGTTCTTACTATTAGGAGCTCAGATGGCTGAAACAAAGTAAGTAAGGACTTGCTCTCAATCCGGTAGTGGTGGCCTCAACTACAAACAGGCAAGCAGTCGTGGAGTCGGGACAGGAGGACTTTTCAGAAGAAGTGTGTAACTGGGCGGTAAGTGAACCGCTGGAGGCTGTCTGGAGAGTGGCCGGCTGCCCGATGTAGGCGGTTCTTACTATTAGGAGCTGAGATGGCTGGAACAGGGTAAGGAAGGACCCGCTCCCCATCTGGTAGTGCGGGTCCTAAACTACAAACAGGCATGTAGTCCGGGAGTAGGGGACAGGACTCCTGTCTATAAGAAGTGTATAACTCGGCGGTGAGTGAACCGCTGCAGGCTATCTGGAGAGCGGGCGGCTGCCCGATGTGGGAGGTTCTTACTATTAGGAGCTCAGATGGTTGAAATAAAGTATAAGGACTTGCTCTCGACCCTGTAGTGGGTGGCCGAAACTGCAAACAGGCAAGCAGTCCTGGAGTCGGGGACAGGAGGACTTTTCAGAAGAAGTGTGTAACTCAGCGGTCAGTGAACCGCTGGAGGCTGTCTGGAGAGCGGGCAGCTGCCCGATGTAGGCGGTTCTTACTATTAGGAACTCAGATGGCTGAAACAAAGTAAGTAAGGACTTGCTCTCGATCCGGTAGTGGTGGCCTCAACTACAAACAGGCAAGCAGTCCTGGAGTCCGGGACAGAAGGACTTTTCAGAAGTGTGTAACTCGGCGGTCAGTGAACCGCTGGAGGCAATCTGGAGAGCGGGCGGCTGCCCTATGTGGGAGGTTCTTACTATTAGGAGCTCAGATGGTTGAAATAAAGTATAAGGACTTGCTCTCGACCCTGTAGTGGGTGGCCGAAACTACAAACAGGCAAGCAGTCCTGGAGTTGGGCACAGGAGGACTTTTCAGAAGAAGTGTGTAACTCAGCGGTCAGTGAACCGCTGGAGGCTGTCTGGAGAGCGGGCAGCTGCCCGATGTAGGCGGTTTTTAACATTAGGAGCAAAGATGGCTGAAACAAAGTAAGTAAGGACTTGCTCTCGATCCGGTAGTGGTGGCCTCAACTACAAACAGGCAAGCAGTCCTGGAGTCCGGGACAGGAGGACTTTTCAGAAGAAGTGTGTAACTCGGCGGTCAGTGATCCACTGGAGGCTGTCTGGAGAGCTGGCGGCTGCCCGATGTGGCTGGTTCTTACTGTTAGGTGCGGAGATGGCTGGAACAGGGTACGGAAGGGCCCGCTAGCAATCGGGTACTGGCCTTCGAAAAATACAAACTGGAAAGCAGTCCTGGAGTCGGGGACAGGAGGACTTTTCAGAAGAAGTGTGTAACTCGGCGGTCAGTGAACCGCTGGAGGCTGTCTGGAGAGCGGGCAGCTGCCCGATGTAGGCGGTTCTTACTATTAGGAGCTCAGATGGCTGAAACAAAGTAAGTAAGGACTTGCTCTCGATCCGGTAGTGGTGGCGTCAACTACAAACTGGCAAGCAGTCCTGGAGTCCGGGACAGGAGGACTTTTCAGAAGAAGTGTGTAACTCGGCGGTCAGTGAACCGCTGGAGGCTGTCTGGAGAGCGGGCAGCTGCCCGATGTAGGCGGTTCTTACTATTAGGAGCTCAGATGGCTGAAACAAAGTAAGTAAGGACTTGCTCTCGATCCGGTAGTGGTGGCCTCAACTACAAACAGGCAAGCAGTCCTAAAGACGGGGCAGGAGGACTTTTCAGAGAAGTGTGTAACTCAGCGGTCAGTGAACCGCTGGAGGCTATCTGGAGAGCGGGCGGCTGCCCGTTGTGGGAGGTTCTTACTATTAAGAGCTCAGATGGTTAAAACAAAGTAAGTAAGGACTTGTTCTCGATCCGGTAGTGTTGAGCTCAACTACAAACAGGCAAGCAGTCCGGGAGTAGGGGACAGGAGGACTGTCTAGAAGAAGTCTGTAACTCGGCGGTCAGTGAACCGCTGGAGGCTGTCTGGAGAGCATGCGGCTGCCAGATGTGGGTGCTTCTTACTATTAGGAGCTGAGAAGTCTGGAACAGGGTAAGGAAGTACCCGCTCTCCATCCGGTAGTGGGCGTCCTAAACTACAAACAGGCAAGCAGTCCGGGAGTAGGGGACAGGAGGACTTTTCAGAAGAAGTGTGTAACTCAGCGGTCAGTGAACCGCTGGAGGCTGTCTGGAGAGCGGGCAGCTGCCCGCTGTAGGCGGTTCTTACTATTAGGAGATCAGATGGCTGAAACAAAGTAAGTAAGGCCTTGCTCTCGATCCGGTAGTGGTGGCCTCAACTACAAACAGGCAAGCAGTCCTGGAGTCCGGGACAGGAGGACTTTTCAGAAGAAGTGTGTAACTCGGCGGTCAGTGAACCGCTGGAGGCTATCTGGAGAGCGGGCGGCTGCCAGATGTGGCCGGTTCTTACTATTAGGAGCTGAGATGGCTGGAACAGGGTAAGGAAGGACCCGCTCCCCATCTGGTAGTGCGGGTCCTAAACTACAAACAGGCATGTAGTCCGGGAGTAGGGGACAGGACTACTGTCTATAAGAAGTGTATAACTCGGCGGTCAGTGAACCGCTGGAGGCTATCTGGAGAGCGGTCGGCTGCCCGAGTGTGAGGTTCTTAATATTAGGAGCTCAGATGGTTGAAATAAAGTATAAGGACTTGCTCTCGACCCTGTAGTGGGTGGCCGAAACTGCAAACAGGCAAGCAGTCCTGGAGTCGGGGACAGGAGGACTTTTCAGAAGAAGTGTGTAACTCGGCGGTCAGTGAACCGCTGGTGGCTATCTGGAGAGCGGGCGGCTGCCGGATGTGGGAGGTTCTTACTATTAAGAGCTCAGATGGTTAAAACAAAGTAAGTAAGGACTTGTTCTCGATCCGGTAGTGGTGACCTCAACTACAAACAGGCAAGCAGTCCTGGAGTCGGGGACAGGAGGACTTTGCAGAAGAAGTGTGTAACTCAGCGGTCAGTGAACCGCTGGAGGCTGTCTGGAGAGCGGGCATCTGCCCGATGTAGGCGGTTCTTACTATTAGGAGCTCAGATGGCTGAAACAAAGTAAGGACTTGCTCTCGATCCGGTAGTGGTGACCTCAACTTCAAACAGGCAAGCAGTCCGGGACTAGGGGACAGGAGGACTGTCTAGAAGAAGTCTGTAACTCGGCGGTCAGTGAACCGCTGGAGGCTGTCTGGAGAGCGGGCAGCTGCCCGATGTAGGCGGTTCTTACTATTAGGAGCTCAGATGGATGAAACAAAGTAAGGAAGGACTTGCTCTCGATCCGGTAGTGGTGGCCTCAACTACAAACAGGCAAGCAGTCCTGGAGACGGGGCAGGAGGACTTTTCAGAAGAAGTGTGTAACTCGGCGGTCAGTGAACCGCTGGAGGCTATCTGGAGAGCGGGCAGCTGCCCGATGTGGGAGGTTCTTACTATTAGGAGCTCAGATGGTTGAAATAAAGTATAAGGACTTGCTCTCGACCCTGTAGTTGGTGGCCGAAACTACTAACAGGCAAGCAGTCCTGGAGTCAGGGACAGGAGGACTTTTCAGAAGAAGTGTGTAACTCAGCGGTCAGTGAACCGCTGGAGCCTGGCTGGAGAGCGGGCGGCTGCCCGATGTGGGAAGTTCTTACTATTAGGAGCTCAGATGGTTGAAATAAAGTATAAGGACTTGCTCTCGACCCTGTAGTGGGTGTTCTAAACTACAAACAGGCAAGCAGTCCTGGAGTCGGGGACAGGAGGACTTTGCAGAAGAAGTGTGTAACTCGGCGGTCAGTGAACCGCTGGAGGCTATCTGGAGAGCGGGCATCTGCCCGATGTGGGAGGTTCTTACTATTAGGAGCTCAGATGGCTGAAACAAAGTAAGTAAGGACTTGCTCTCGATCCGGTAGTGGTGGCCTCAACTACAAACAGGCAAGCAGTCCTGGAGACGGGGCAGGAGGACTTTTCAGAAGAAGTGTGTAACTCGGTGGTCAGTGAACCGCTGGTGGCTATCTGGAGAGCGGGCGGCTGCCGGATGTGGGAGGTTCTTACTATTAAGAGCTCAGATGGTTAAAACAAAGTAAGTAAGGACGTGTTCTCGATCCGGTAGTGGTGACCTCAACTACAAACAGGCAAGCAGGCCGGGAGTAGGGGACAGGAGGACTGTCTAGAAGAAGTCTGTAACTCGGCGGTCAGTGAACCGCTGGAGGCTATCTGGAGAGCGGGCAGCTGCCCGATGTAGGCGGTTCTTACTATTAGGAGCTCAGATGGATGAAACAAAGTAAGGAAGGACTTGCTCTCGATCCGGTAGTGGTGGCCTCAACTACAAACAGGCAAGCAGTCCTGGAGACGGGGCAGGAGGACTTTTCAGAAGTAGTGTGTAACTCGGCGGTCAGTGAACCGCTGGAGGCAATCTGGAGAGCGGGCGGCTGCCCGATGTGGGAGGTTCTTACTATTAGGAGCTCAGATGGTTGAAATAAAGTATAAGGACTTGCTCTCGACCCTGTAGTGGGTGGCCGAAACTACAAACAGGCTAGCAGTCCTGGAGTTGGGGACAGGAGGACTTTTCAGAAGAAGTGTGTAACTCAGCGGTCAGTGAACCGCTGGAGGCTGTCTGGAGAGCGGGCAGCTGCCCGATGTAGGCGGTTTTTACTATTAGGAGCTCAGATGGCTGAAACAAAGTAAGTAAGGACTTGCTCTCGATCCGGTAGTGGTGGCCTCAACTACAAACAGGCAAGCAGTCCTGGATTCCGGGACAGGAGGACTTTTCAGAAGAAGTGTGTAACTCAGCGGTCAGTGAACCGCTGGAGGCTATCTGGAGAGCGGGGGGCTGCCCGATGTGGGAAGTTCTTACTATTAGGAGCTCAGATGGTTGAAATAAAGTATAAGGACTTGCTCTCGACCCTGTAGTGGGTGTTCTAAACTACAAACAGGCAAGCAGTCCTGGAGTCGGGGACAGGAGGACTTTGCAGAAGAAGTGTGTAACTCAGCGGTCAGTGAAACGCTGGAGGCTGTCTGGAGAGCGGGCGGCTGCCCGATGTGGCCGGTTCTTACTATTAGGAGCTCAGATGGCTGAAACAAAGTAAGTAAGGACTTGCTCTCGATCCGGTAGTGGTGGCCTCAACTACAAACAGGCAAGCAGTCCTGGAGTCCGGGACAGGAGGACTTTTCAGAAGAAGTGTGTAACTCGGCGGTCAGTGAACCGCTGGAGGCTATCTGGAGAGCGGGCGGCTGCCCGATGTGGGCGCTTCTTACTATTAGGAGCTGAGATGGCTGGAACAGGGTAAGGAAGGACCCGCTCCCCATCTGGTAGTACGGGTCCTAAACTACAAACAGGCATGTAGTCCGGGAGTAGGGGACAGGACTACTGTCTATAAGAAGTGTATAACTCGGCGGTCAGTGAACCGCTGGAGGCTATCTGGAGAGCGGGCGTCTGCCCGATGTGGGAGGTTCTTACTATTAGGAGCTCAGATGGTTGAAATAAAGTATAAGGACTTGCTCTCGACCCTGTAGTGGGTGGCCGAAACTGCAAACAGGCAAGCAGTCCTGGAGTCGGGGACAGGAGGACTTTTCAGAATAAGTGTGTAACTCAGCGGTCAGTGAACCGCTGGAGGCTGTCTGGAGAGCGGGCAGCTGCCCGATGTAGGAGGTTCTTACTATTAGGAGCTCAGATGGCTGAAACAAAGTAAGTAAGGACTTGCTCTCGATCCGGTAGTGGTGGCCTCAACTACAAAAGGGCAAGCAGTCCTGGAGAAGGGGCAGGAGGACTTTTCAGAAGTAGTGTGTAACTCGGCGGTCAGTGAACCGCTGGAGGCAATCTGGAGAGCGGGCGGCTGCCGGATGTGGGAGGTTCTTACTATTAGGAGCTCAGATGGTTGAAATAAAGTATAAGGACTTGCTCTCGACCCTGTAGTGGGTGGCCGAAACTACAAACAGGCAAGCAGTCCTGGAGTCGGGGACAGGAGGACTTTTCAGAAGAAGTGTGTAACTCAGCGGTCAGTGAACCGCTGGAGCCTGGCTGGAGAGCGGGCGGCTGCCGATGTGGGAAGTTCTTACTATTAGGAGCTCAGATGGTTGAAATAAAGTATAAGGACTTGCTCTCGACCCTGTAATGGGTGTTCTAAACTACAAACAGGCAAGCAGTCCTGGAGTCCGGGACAGGAGGACTTTTCAGAAGAAGTGTGTAACTCGGCGGTCAGTGAACCGCTGGAGGCTATCTGGAGAGCGGGCGGCTGCCCGATGTGGGCGATTCTTACTATTAGGAGCTGAGATGGCTGGAACAGGGTAAGGAAGGACCCGCTCCCCATCTGGTAGTGCGGGTCCTAAACTACAAACAGGCATGTAGTCCGGGAGTAGGGGACAGGACTACTGTCTATAAGAAGTGTATAACTCGGCGGTCAGTGAACCGCTGGAGGCTATCTGGAGAGCGGGCGTCTGCCCGATGTGGGAGGTTCTTACTATTAGGAGCTCAGATGGTTGAAATAAAGTATAAGGACTTGCTCTCGACCCTGTAGTGGGTGGCCGAAACTGCAAACAGGCAAGCAGTCCTGGAGTCGGGGACAGGAGGACTTTTCAGAATAAGTGTGTAACTCAGCGGTCAGTGAACCGCTGGAGGCTGTCTGGAGAGCGGGCAGCTGCCCGATGTAGGCGGTTCTTACTATTAGGAGCTCAGATGGCTGAAACAAAGTAAGTAAGGACTTGCTCTCCATCCGGTAGTGGTGGCCTCAACTACAAACAGGCAAGCAGTCCTGGAGACGGGGCAGGAGGACTTTTCAGAAGAAGTGTGTAACTCGGCGGTCAGTGAACCGCTGGTGGCTATCTGGAGAGCGGGCGGCTGCCGGATGTGGGAGGTTCTTACTATTAAGAGCTCAGATGGTTAAAACAAAGTAAGTAAGGACTTGTTCTCGATCCGGTAGTGGTGACCTCAACTACAAACAGGCAAGCAGTCCTGGAGTCGGGGACAGGAGGACTTTTCAGAAGAAGTGTGTAACTCAGCGGTCAGTGAACCGCTGGAGCCTGGCTGGAGAGCGGGCGGCTGCCGATGTGGGAAGTTCTTACTATTAGGAGCTCAGATGGTTGAAATAAAGTATAAGGACTTGCTCTCGACCCTGTAATGGGTGTTCTAAACTACAAACAGGCAAGCAGTCCTGGAGTCCGGGACAGGAGGACTTTTCAGAAGAAGTGTGTAACTCGGCGGTCAGTGAACCGCTGGAGGCTATCTGGAGAGCGGGCGGCTGCCCGATGTGGGCGCTTCTTACTATTAGGAGCTGAGATGGCTGGAACAGGGTAAGGAAGGACCCGCTCCCCATCTGGTAGTACGGGTCCTAAACTACAAACAGGCATGTAGTCCGGGAGTAGGGGACAGGACTACTGTCTATAAGAAGTGTATAACTCGGCGGTCAGTGAACCGCTGGAGGCTATCTGGAGAGCGGGCGTCTGCCCGATGTGGGAGGTTCTTACTATTAGGAGCTCAGATGGTTGAAATAAAGTATAAGGACTTGCTCTCGACCCTGTAGTGGGTGGCCGAAACTGCAAACAGGCAAGCAGTCCTGGAGTCGGGGACAGGAGGACTTTTCAGAATAAGTGTGTAACTCAGCGGTCAGTGAACCGCTGGAGGCTGTCTGGAGAGCGGGCAGCTGCCCGATGTAGGAGGTTCTTACTATTAGGAGCTCAGATGGCTGAAACAAAGTAAGTAAGGACTTGCTCTCGATCCGGTAGTGGTGGCCTCAACTACAAAAGGGCAAGCAGTCCTGGAGAAGGGGCAGGAGGACTTTTCAGAAGTAGTGTGTAACTCGGCGGTCAGTGAACCGCTGGAGGCAATCTGGAGAGCGGGCGGCTGCCGGATGTGGGAGGTTCTTACTATTAGGAGCTCAGATGGTTGAAATAAAGTATAAGGACTTGCTCTCGACCCTGTAGTGGGTGGCCGAAACTACAAACAG
Source organism: Cricetulus griseus (assembly GCF_003668045.3). Taxonomy (NCBI): domain Eukaryota; kingdom Metazoa; phylum Chordata; class Mammalia; order Rodentia; family Cricetidae; genus Cricetulus; species Cricetulus griseus. The sequence goes on along the minus strand of NC_048595.1, from coordinate 280,786,375 downwards.
GCAAGCAGTCCTGGAGTCGGGGACAGGAGGACTTTTCAGAAGAAGTGTGTAACTCAGCGGTCAGTGAACCGCTGGAGCCTGGCTGGAGAGCGGGCGGCTGCCGATGTGGGAAGTTCTTACTATTAGGAGCTCAGATGGTTGAAATAAAGTATAAGGACTTGCTCTCGACCCTGTAATGGGTGTTCTAAACTACAAACAGGCAAGCAGTCCTGGAGTCCGGGACAGGAGGACTTTTCAGAAGAAGTGTGTAACTCGGCGGTCAGTGAACCGCTGGAGGCTATCTGGAGAGCGGGCGGCTGCCCGATGTGGGCGATTCTTACTATTAGGAGCTGAGATGGCTGGAACAGGGTAAGGAAGGACCCGCTCCCCATCTGGTAGTGCGGGTCCTAAACTACAAACAGGCATGTAGTCCGGGAGTAGGGGACAGGACTACTGTCTATAAGAAGTGTATAACTCGGCGGTCAGTGAACCGCTGGAGGCTATCTGGAGAGCGGGCGTCTGCCCGATGTGGGAGGTTCTTACTATTAGGAGCTCAGATGGTTGAAATAAAGTATAAGGACTTGCTCTCGACCCTGTAGTGGGTGGCCGAAACTGCAAACAGGCAAGCAGTCCTGGAGTCGGGGACAGGAGGACTTTTCAGAATAAGTGTGTAACTCAGCGGTCAGTGAACCGCTGGAGGCTGTCTGGAGAGCGGGCAGCTGCCCGATGTAGGCGGTTCTTACTATTAGGAGCTCAGATGGCTGAAACAAAGTAAGTAAGGACTTGCTCTCCATCCGGTAGTGGTGGCCTCAACTACAAACAGGCAAGCAGTCCTGGAGACGGGGCAGGAGGACTTTTCAGAAGAAGTGTGTAACTCGGCGGTCAGTGAACCGCTGGTGGCTATCTGGAGAGCGGGCGGCTGCCGGATGTGGGAGGTTCTTACTATTAAGAGCTCAGATGGTTAAAACAAAGTAAGTAAGGACTTGTTCTCGATCCGGTAGTGGTGACCTCAACTACAAACAGGCAAGCAGTCCTGGAGTCGGGGACAGGAGGACTTTGCAGAAGAAGTGTGTAACTCAGCGGTCAGTGAACCGCTGGAGGCTGTCTGGAGAGCGGGCAGCTGCCCGATGTAGGCGGTTCTTACTATTAGGAGCTCAGATGGCTGAAACAAAGTAAGTAAGGACTTGCTCTCGATCCGGTAGTGGTGGCCTCAACTACAAACAGGCAAGCAGTCCTGGAGACGGGGCAGGAGGACTTTTCGAAGAAGTGTGTAACTCGGCGGTCAGTGAACCGCTGGAGGCTGTCTGGAGAGCGGGCCGCTGCCCGATGTAGGCGGTTCTTACTATTAGGAGCTCAGATGGCTGAAACAAAGTAAGTGAGGACTTGCTCTCGATCCGGTAGTGGCGGCCTCAACTACAAACAGGCAAGCAGTCCTGGAGACGGGGCAGGAGGACTTTTCAGAAGTAGTGTGTTACTCGGCGGTCAGTGAACCGCTGGAGGCAATCTGGAGAGCGGGCGGCTGCCCGATGTGGGAGGTTCTTACTATTAGGAGCTCAGATGGTTGAAATAAAGTATAAGGACTTGCTCTCGACCCTGTAGTGGGTGGCCGAAACTACAAACAGGCTAGCAGTCCTGGAGTTGGGGACAGGAGGACTTTTCAGAAGAAGTGTGTAACTCAGCGGTCAGTGAACCGCTGGAGGCTGTCTGGAGAGCGGGCAGCTGCCCGATGTAGGCGGTTTTTACTATTAGGAGCTCAGATGGCTGAAACAAAGTAAGTAAGGACTTGCTCTCGATCCGGTAGTGGTGGCCTCAACTACAAACAGGCAAGCAGTCCTGGAGTCCGGGACAGGAGGACTTTTCAGAAGAAGTGTGTAACTCGGCGGTCAGTGAACCGCTGGAGGCTATCTGGAGAGCGGGCAGCTGCCCGATGTAGGCGGTTCTTACTATTAGGAGCTCAGATGGATGAAACAAAGTAAGGAAGGACTTGCTCTCGATCCGGTAGTGGTGGCCTCAACTACAAACAGGCAAGCAGTCCTGGAGACGGGGCAGGAGGACTTTTCAGAAGAAGTGTGTAACTCGGCGGTCAGTGAACCGCTGGAGGCAATCTGGAGAGCGGGCGGCTGCCGGATGTGGGAGGTTCTTACTATTAGGAGCTCAGATGGTTGAAATAAAGTATAAGGACTTCCTCTCGACCCTGTAGTGGGTGGCCGAAACTACAAACAGGCTAGCAGTCCTGGAGTTGGGGACAGGAGGACTTTTCAGAAGAAGTGTGTAACTCAGCGGTCAGTGAACCGCTGGAGGCTGTCTGGAGAGCGGGCAGCTGCCCGATGTAGGCGGTTTCTACTATTAGGAGCTCAGATGGCTGAAACAAAGTAAGGACTTGCTCTCGATCCGGTAGTGGTGGCCTCAACTACAAACAGGCAAGCAGTCCTGGAGTCCGGGACAGGAGGACTTTTCAGAAGAAGTGTGTAACTCGGCGGTCAGTGAACCGCTGGAGGCTATCTGGAGAGCGGGCGGCTGCCCGATGTGGGCGCTTCTTACTATTAGGAGCTGAGATGGCTGGAACAGGGTAAGGAAGGACCCGCTCCCCATCTGGTAGTACGGGTCCTAAACTACAAACAGGCATGTAGTCCGGGAGTAGGGGACAGGACTACTGTCTATAAGAAGTGTATAACTCGGCGGTCAGTGAACCGCTGGAGGCTATCTGGAGAGCGGGCGTCTGCCCGATGTGGGAGGTTCTTACTATTAGGAGCTCAGATGGTTGAAATAAAGTATAAGGACTTGCTCTCGACCCTGTAGTGGGTGGCCGAAACTGCAAACAGGCAAGCAGTCCTGGAGTCGGGGACAGGAGGACTTTTCAGAATAAGTGTGTAACTCAGCGGTCAGTGAACCGCTGGAGGCTGTCTGGAGAGCGGGCAGCTGCCCGATGTAGGAGGTTCTTACTATTAGGAGCTCAGATGGCTGAAACAAAGTAAGTAAGGACTTGCTCTCGATCCGGTAGTGGTGGCCTCAACTACAAAAGGGCAAGCAGTCCTGGAGAAGGGGCAGGAGGACTTTTCAGAAGTAGTGTGTAACTCGGCGGTCAGTGAACCGCTGGAGGCAATCTGGAGAGCGGGCGGCTGCCGGATGTGGGAGGTTCTTACTATTAGGAGCTCAGATGGTTGAAATAAAGTATAAGGACTTGCTCTCGACCCTGTAGTGGGTGGCCGAAACTACAAACAGGCAAGCAGTCCTGGAGTCGGGGACAGGAGGACTTTTCAGAAGAAGTGTGTAACTCAGCGGTCAGTGAACCGCTGGAGCCTGGCTGGAGAGCGGGCGGCTGCCGATGTGGGAAGTTCTTACTATTAGGAGCTCAGATGGTTGAAATAAAGTATAAGGACTTGCTCTCGACCCTGTAATGGGTGTTCTAAACTACAAACAGGCAAGCAGTCCTGGAGTCCGGGACAGGAGGACTTTTCAGAAGAAGTGTGTAACTCGGCGGTCAGTGAACCGCTGGAGGCTATCTGGAGAGCGGGCGGCTGCCCGATGTGGGCGATTCTTACTATTAGGAGCTGAGATGGCTGGAACAGGGTAAGGAAGGACCCGCTCCCCATCTGGTAGTGCGGGTCCTAAACTACAAACAGGCATGTAGTCCGGGAGTAGGGGACAGGACTACTGTCTATAAGAAGTGTATAACTCGGCGGTCAGTGAACCGCTGGAGGCTATCTGGAGAGCGGGCGTCTGCCCGATGTGGGAGGTTCTTACTATTAGGAGCTCAGATGGTTGAAATAAAGTATAAGGACTTGCTCTCGACCCTGTAGTGGGTGGCCGAAACTGCAAACAGGCAAGCAGTCCTGGAGTCGGGGACAGGAGGACTTTGCAGAAGAAGTGTGTAACTCAGCGGTCAGTGAACCGCTGGAGGCTGTCTGGAGAGCGGGCAGCTGCCCGATGTAGGCGGTTCTTACTATTAGGAGCTCAGATGGCTGAAACAAAGTAAGTAAGGACTTGCTCTCGATCCGGTAGTGGTGGCCTCAACTACAAACAGGTAAGCAGTCCTGGAGACGGGGCAGGAGGACTTTTCGAAGAAGTGTGTAACTCGGCGGTCAGTGAACCGCTGGAGGCTGTCTGGAGAGCGGGCCGCTGCCCGATGTAGGCGGTTCTTACTATTAGGAGCTCAGATGGCTGAAACAAAGTAAGTGAGGACTTGCTATCGATCCGGTAGTGGCGGCCTCAACTACAAACAGGCAAGCAGTCCTGGAGACGGGGCAGGAGGACTTTTCAGAAGTAGTGTGTTACTCGGCGGTCAGTGAACCGCTGGAGGCAATCTGGAGAGCGGGCGGCTGCCCGATGTGGGAGGTTCTTACTATTAGGAGCTCAGATGGTTGAAATAAAGTATAAGGACTTGCTCTCGACCCTGTAGTGGGTGGCCGAAACTACAAACAGGCTAGCAGTCCTGGAGTTGGGGACAGGAGGACTTTTCAGAAGAAGTGTGTAACTCAGCGGTCAGTGAACCGCTGGAGGCTGTCTGGAGAGCGGGCAGCTGCCCGATGTAGGCGGTTTTTACTATTAGGAGCTCAGATGGCTGAAACAAAGTAAGTAAGGACTTGCTCTCGATCCGGTAGTGGTGGCCTCAACTACAAACAGGCAAGCAGTCCTGGAGTCCGGGACAGGAGGACTTTTCAGAAGAAGTGTGTAACTCGGCGGTCAGTGAACCGCTGGAGGCTATCTGGAGAGCGGGCAGCTGCCCGATGTAGGCGGTTCTTACTATTAGGAGCTCAGATGGATGAAACAAAGTAAGGAAGGACTTGCTCTCGATCCGGTAGTGGTGGCCTCAACTACAAACAGGCAAGCAGTCCTGGAGACGGGGCAGGAGGACTTTTCAGAAGAAGTGTGTAACTCGGCGGTCAGTGAACCGCTGGAGGCAATCTGGAGAGCGGGCGGCTGCCGGATGTGGGAGGTTCTTACTATTAGGAGCTCAGATGGTTGAAATAAAGTATAAGGACTTCCTCTCGACCCTGTAGTGGGTGGCCGAAACTACAAACAGGCTAGCAGTCCTGGAGTTGGGGACAGGAGGACTTTTCAGAAGAAGTGTGTAACTCAGCGGTCAGTGAACCGCTGGAGGCTGTCTGGAGAGCGGGCAGCTGCCCGATGTAGGCGGTTTCTACTATTAGGAGCTCAGATGGCTGAAACAAAGTAAGGACTTGCTCTCGATCCGGTAGTGGTGGCCTCAACTACAAACAGGCAAGCAGTCCTGGAGTCCGGGACAGGAGGACTTTTCAGAAGAAGTGTGTAACTCGGCGGTCAGTGAACCGCTGGAGGCTATCTGGAGAGCGGGCGGCTGCCCGATGTGGGAAGTTCTTACTATTAGGAGCTCAGATGGTTGAAATAAAGTATAAGGACTTGCTCTCGACCCTGTAGTGGGTGTTCTAAACTACAAACAGGCAAGCAGTCCTGGAGTCGAGGACAGGAGGACTTTGCAGAAGAAGTGTGTAACTCAGCGGTCAGTGAACCGCTGGAGGCTGTCTGGAGAGCGGGCAGCTGCCCGATGTAGGCGGTTCTTACTATTAGGAGCTCAGATGGCTGAAACAAAGTAAGTAAGGACTTGCTCTCGATCCGGTAGTGGTGGCCTCAACTACAAACAGGCAAGCAGTCCTGGAGACGGGGCAGGAGGACTTTTCAGAAGAAGTGTGTAACTCGGCGGTCAGTGAACCGCTGGAGGCTGTCTGGAGAGCGGGCGGCTGCCCGATGTGGGAGGTTCTTACTATTAAGAGCTCAGATGGTTAAAACAAAGTAAGTAAGGACTTGTTCTCGATCCGGTAGTGGTGACCTCAACTACAAACAGGCAAGCAGTCCTGGAGTCGGGGACAGGAGGACTTTGCAGAAGAAGTGTGTAACTCAGCGGTCAGTGAACCGCTGGAGGCTGTCTGGAGAGCGGGCAGCTGCCCGATGTAGGCGGTTCTTACTATTAGGAGCTCAGATGGCTGAAACAAAGTAAGTAAGGACTTGCTCTCGATCCGGTAGTGGTGGCCTCAACTACAAACAGGCAAGCAGTCCTGGAGACGGGGCAGGAGGACTTTTCGAAGAAGTGTGTAACTCGGCGGTCAGTGAACCGCTGGAGGCTATCTGGAGAGCGGGCCGCTGCCCGATGTAGGCGGTTCTTACTATTAGGAGCTCAGATGGCTGAAACAAAGTAAGTGAGGACTTGCTCTCGATCCGGTAGTGGCGGCCTCAACTACAAACAGGCAAGCAGTCCTGGAGACGGGGCAGGAGGACTTTTCAGAAGTAGTGTGTTACTCGGCGGTCAGTGAACCGCTGGAGGCAATCTGGAGAGCGGGGGGCTGCCCGATGTGGGAGGTTCTTACTATTAGGAGCTCAGATGGTTGAAATAAAGTATAAGGACTTGCTCTCGACCCTGTAGTGGGTGGCCGAAACTACAAACAGGCTAGCAGTCCTGGAGTTGGGGACAGGAGGACTTTTCAGAAGAAGTGTGTAACTCAGCGGTCAGTGAACCGCTGGAGGCTGTCTGGAGAGCGGGCAGCTGCCCGATGTAGGCGGTTTTTACTATTAGGAGCTCAGATGGCTGAAACAAAGTAAGTAAGGACTTGCTCTCGATCCGGTAGTGGTGGCCTCAACTACAAACAGGCAAGCAGTCCTGGAGTCCGGGACAGGAGGACTTTTCAGAAGAAGTGTGTAACTCGGCGGTCAGTGAACCGCTGGAGGCTATCTGGAGAGCGGGCAGCTGCCCGATGTAGGCGGTTCTTACTATTAGGAGCTCAGATGGATGAAACAAAGTAAGGAAGGACTTGCTCTCGATCCGGTAGTGGTGGCCTCAACTACAAACAGGCAAGCAGTCCTGGAGACGGGGCAGGAGGACTTTTCAGAAGAAGTGTGTAACTCGGCGGTCAGTGAACCGCTGGAGGCAATCTGGAGAGCGGGCGGCTGCCGGATGTGGGAGGTTCTTACTATTAGGAGCTCAGATGGTTGAAATAAAGTATAAGGACTTCCTCTCGACCCTGTAGTGGGTGGCCGAAACTACAAACAGGCTAGCAGTCCTGGAGTTGGGGACAGGAGGACTTTTCAGAAGAAGTGTGTAACTCAGCGGTCAGTGAACCGCTGGAGGCTGTCTGGAGAGCGGGCAGCTGCCCGATGTAGGCGGTTTTTACTATTAGGAGCTCAGATGGCTGAAACAAAGTAAGGACTTGCTCTCGATCCGGTAGTGGGTGGCCTCAACTACAAACAGGCAAGCAGTCCTGGAGTCCGGGACAGGAGGACTTTTCAGAAGAAGTGTGTAACTCGGCGGTCAGTGAACCGCTGGAGGCTATCTGGAGAGCGGGCGGCTGCCCGATGTGGGAAGTTCTTACTATTAGGAGCTCAGATGGTTGAAATAAAGTATAAGGACTTGCTCTCGACCCTGTAGTGGGTGTTCTAAACTACAAACAGGCAAGCAGTCCTGGAGTCGAGGACAGGAGGACTTTGCAGAAGAAGTGTGTAACTCAGCGGTCAGTGAACCGCTGGAGGCTGTCTGGAGAGCGGGCAGCTGCCCGATGTAGGCGGTTCTTACTATTAGGAGCTCAGATGGCTGAAACAAAGTAAGTAAGGACTTGCTCTCGATCCGGTAGTGGTGGCCTCAACTACAAACAGGCAAGCAGTCCTGGAGACGGGGCAGGAGGACTTTTCAGAAGAAGTGTGTAACTCGGCGGTCAGTGAACCGCTGGAGGCTATCTGGAGAGCGGGCGGCTGCCCGATGTGGGCGCTTCTTACTATTAGGAGCTGAGATGGCTGGAACAGGGTAAGGAAGGACCCGCTCCCCATCTGGTAGTGCGGGTCCTAAACTACAAACAGGCATGTAGTCCGGGAGTAGGGGACAGGACTACTGTCTATAAGAAGAGTATAACTCGGCGGTCAGTGAACCGCTGGAGGCTATCTGGAGAGCGGGCGTCTGCCCGATGTGGGAGGTTCTTACTATTAGGAGCTCAGATGGCTGAAACAAAGTAAGTAAGGACTTGCTCTCGATCCGGTAGTGGTGGCCTCAACTACAAACAGGCAAGCAGTCCTGGAGTCCGGGAGAGGAGGACTTTTCAGAAGAAGTGTGTAACTCGGCGGTCATTGAACCGCTGGAGGCTATCTGGAGAGCGGGCGGCTGCCCGATGTGGGAAGTTCTTACTATTAGGAGCTCAGATGGTTGAAATAAAGTATAAGGACATGCTCTCGACCCTGTAGTGGGTGTTCTAAACTACAAACAGGCAAGCAGTCCTGGAGTCGGGGACAGGAGGACTTTGCAGAAGAAGTGTGTAACTCAGCGGTCAGTGAACCGCTGGAGGCTGTCTGGAGAGCGGGCAGCTGCCCGATGTAGGCGGTTCTTACTATTAGGAGCTCAGATGGCTGAAACAAAGTAAGTAAGGACTTGCTCTCGATCCGGTAGTGGTGGCCTCAACTACAAACAGGCAAGCAGTCCTGGAGACGGGGCAGGAGGACTTTTCAGAAGAAGTGTGTAACTCGGCGGTCAGTGAACCGCTGGAGGCAATCTGGAGAGCGGGCGGCTGCCCGATGTGGGAGGTTCTTACTATTAGGAGCTCAGATGGTTGAAATAAAGTATAAGGACTTGCTCTCGACCCTGTAGTGGGTGGCCGAAACTACAAACAGGCTAGCAGTCCTGGAGTTGGGGACAGGAGGACTTTTCAGAAGAAGTGTGTAACTCAGCGGTCAGTGAACCGCTGGAGGCTGTCTGGAGAGCGGGCAGCTGCCCGATGTAGGCGGTTTTTACTATTAGGAGCTCAGATGGCTGAAACAAAGTAAGTAAGGACTTGCTCTCGATCCGGTAGTGGTGGCCTCAACTACAAACAGGCAAGCAGTCCTGGAGTCCGGGACAGGAGGACTTTTCAGAAGAAGTGTGTAACTCGGCGGTCAGTGAACCGCTGGAGGCTATCTGGAGAGCGGGCAGCTGCCCGATGTAGGCGGTTCTTACTATTAGGAGCTCAGATGGATGAAACAAAGTAAGGAAGGACTTGCTCTCGATCCGGTAGTGGTGGCCTCAACTACAAACAGGCAAGCAGTCCTGGAGACGGGGCAGGAGGACTTTTCAGAAGAAGTGTGTAACTCGGCGGTCAGTGAACCGCTGGAGGCTGTCTGGAGAGCAGGCGGCTGCCCGATGTGGGCGGTTCTTACTATTAGGAGCTCAGATGGTTGAAATAAAGTATAAGGACTTGCTCTCGACCCTGTAGTGGGTGGCCTCAACTACAAACAGGCAAGCAGTCCTGGAGTCCGGGACAGGAGGACTTTTAGAAGAAGTGTGTAACTTGGCGGTCAGTGAACCGCTGGAGGCTATCTGGAGAGCAGGCGGCTGCCCGATGTGGGCGGTTCTTACTATTAGGAGCTGAGATGGCTGGAACAGGGTAAGGAAGGACCCGCTCCCCATCTGGTAGTGCGGGTCCTAAACTACAAACAGGCATGTAGTCCGGGAGTAGGGGACAGGACGACTGTCTATAAGAAGTGTATAACTCGGCGGTCAGTGAACCGCTGGAGGCTATCTGGAGAGCGGTCGGCTGCCCGATGTGGGAGGTGCTTACTATTAGGAGCTCAGATGGTTGAAATAAAGTATAAGGACTTGCTCTCGACCCTGTAGTGGGTGGCCGAAACTGCAAACAGGCAAGCAGTCCTGGAGTCGGGGACAGGAGGTGGCCGAAACTGCAAACAGGCAAGCAGTCCTGGAGTCGGGGACAGGAGGACTTTTCAGAAGAAGTGTCTAACTCAGCGGTCAGTGAACCGCTGGAGGCTGTCTGGAGAGCGGGCAGCTGCCCGATGTAGGCGGTTCTTACTATTAGGAGCTCAGATGGCTGAAACAAAGTAAGTAAGGACTTGCTCTCGATCCGGTAGTGGTGGCCTCAACTACAAACAGGCAAGCAGTCCTGGAGACGGGGCAGGAGGACTTTTCAGAAGTAGTGTGTTACTCGGCGGTCAGTGAACCGCTGGAGACAATCTGGAGAGCGGGCGGCTGCCCGATGTGGGAGGTTCTTACTATTAGGAGCTCAGATGGTTGAAATAAAGTAAGGAAGGACTTGCTCTCGATCCGGTAGTGGTGGCCTCAACTACAAACAGGCAAGCAGTCCTGGAGACGGGGCAGGAGGACTTTTCAGAAGAAGTGTGTAACTCGGCGGTCAGTGAACCGCTGGAGGCAATCTGGAGAGCGGGCGGCTGCCGGATGTGGGAGGTTCTTACTATTAGGAGCTCAGATGGTTGAAATAAAGTATAAGGACTTGCTCTCGACCCTGTAGTGGGTGGCCGAAACTACAAACAGGCAAGCAGTCCTGGAGTCCGGGACAGGAGGACTTTTCAGAAGAAGTGTGTAACTCGGCGGTCAGTGAACCGCTGGAGGCTATCTGGAGAGCGGGCGGCTGCCCGATGTGGGCGCTTCTTACTATTAGGAGCTGAGATGGCTGGAACAGGGTAAGGAAGGACCCGCTCCCCATCTGGTAGTGCGGATCCTAAACTACAAACAGGCATGTAGTCCGGGAGTAGGGGACAGGACTACTGTCTATAAGAAGTGTATAACTCGGCGGTCAGTGAACCGCTGGAGGCTATCTGGAGAGCGGGCGTCTGCCCGATGTGGGAGGTTCTTACTATTAGGAGCTCAGATGGTTGAAATAAAGTATAAGGACTTGCTCTCGACCCTGTAGTGGGTGGCCGAAACTGCAAACAGGCAAGCAGTCCTGGAGTCGGGGACAGGAGGACTTTGCAGAAGAAGTGTGTAACTCAGCGGTCAGTGAACCGCTGGAGGCTGTCTGGAGAGCGGGCAGCTGCCCGATGTAGGCGGTTCTTACTATTAGGAGCTCAGATGGCTGAAACAAAGTAAGTAAGGACTTGCTCTCGATCCGGTAGTGGTGGCCTCAACTACAAACAGGCAAGCAGTCCTGGAGACGGGGCAGGAGGACTTTTCAGAAGAAGTGTGTAACTCGGCGGTCAGTGAACCGCTGGAGGCTATCTGGAGAGCGGGCGGCTGCCCGATGTGGGAGGTTCTTACTATTAAGAGCTCAGATGGTTAAAACAAAGTAAGTAAGGACTTGTTCTCGATCCGGTAGTGGTGACCTCAACTACAAACAGGCAAGCAGTCCGGGAGTAGGGGACAGGAGGACTGTCTAGAAGAAGTCTGTAACTCGGCGGTCAGTGAACCGCTGGAGGCTATCTGGAGAGCGGGCAGCTGCCCGATGTAGGCGGTTCTTACTATTAGGAGCTCAGATGGATGAAACAAAGTAAGGAAGGACTTGCTCTCGATCCGGTAGTGGTGGCCTCAACTACAAACAGGCAAGCAGTCCTGGAGACGGGGCAGGAGGACTTTTCAGAAGTAGTGTGTAACTCGGCGGTCAGTGAACCGCTGGAGGCAATCTGGAGAGCGGGCGGCTGCCCGATGTGGGAGGTTCTTACTATTAGGAGCTCAGATGGTTGAAATAAAGTATAAGGACTTGCTCTCGACCCTGTAGTGGGTGGCCGAAACTACAAACAGGCTAGCAGTCCTGGAGTTGGGGACAGGAGGACTTTTCAGAAGAAGTGTGTAACTCAGCGGTCAGTGAACCGCTGGAGGCTGTCTGGAGAGCGGGCAGCTGCCCGATGTAGGCGCTTTTTACTATTAGGAGCTCAGATGGCTGAAACAAAGTAAGTAAGGACTTGCTCTCGATCCGGTAGTGGTGGCCTCAACTACAAACAGGCAAGCAATCCTGGAGTCCGGGACAGGAGGACTTTTCAGAAGAAGTGTGTAACTCGGCGGTCAGTGAACCGCTGGAGGCTATCTGGAGAGCGGGCAGCTGCCCGATGTAGGCGGTTCTTACTATTAGGAGCTCAGATGGATGAAACAAAGTAAGGAAGGACTTGCTCTCGATCCGGTAGTGGTGGCCTCAACTACAAACAGGCAAGCAGTCCTGGAGACGGGGCAGGAGGACTTTTCAGAAGTAGTGTGTAACTCGGCGGTCAGTGAACCGCTGGAGGCAATCTGGAGAGCGGGCGGCTGCCCGATGTGGGAGGTTCTTACTATTAGGAGCTCAGATGGTTGAAATAAAGTATAAGGACTTGCTCTCGACCCTGTAGTGGGTGGCCGAAACTACAAACAGGCTAGCAGTCCTGGAGTTGGGGACAGGAGGACTTTTCAGAAGAAGTGTGTAACTCAGCGGTCAGTGAACCGCTGGAGGATGTCTGGAGAGCGGGCAGCTGCCCGATGTAGGCGGTTTTTACTATTAGGAGCTCAGATGGCTGAAACAAAGTAAGTAAGGACTTGCTCTCGATCCGGTAGTGGTGGCCTCAACTACAAACAGGCAAACAGTCCGGGAGTCCGGGACAGGAGGACTTTTCAGAAGAAGTGTGTAACTCGGCGGTCAGTGAACCGCTGGAGGCTATCTGGAGAGCGGGCGGCTGCCCGATGTGGGAAGTTCTTACTATTAGGAGCTCAGATGGTTGAAATAAAGTATAAGGACATGCTCTCGACCCTGTAGTGGGTGTTCTAAACTACAAACAGGCAAGCAGTCCTGGAGTCGGGGGCAGGAGGACTTTGCAGAAGAAGTGTGTAACTCAGCGGTCAGTGAACCGCTGGAGGCTGTCTGGAGAGCGGGCAGCTGCCCGATGTAGGCGGTTTTTACTATTAGGAGCTCAGATGGCTGAAACAAAGTAAGTAAGGACTTGCTCTCGATCCGGTAGTGGTGGCCTCAACTACAAACAGGCAAGCAGTCCTGGAGTCCGGGACAGGAGGACTTTTCAGAAGAAGTGTGTAACTCGGCGGTCAGTGAACCGCTGGAGGCTATCTGGAGAGCGGGCGGCTGCCCGATGTGGGAGTTTCTTACTATTAGGAGCTCAGATGGTTGAAATAAAGTATAAGGACTTGCTCTCGACCCTGTAGTGGGTGGCCTCAACTACAAACAGGCAAGCAGTCCTGGAGTCCGGGACAGGAGGACTTTTAGAAGAAGTGTGTAACTTGGCGGTCAGTGAACCGCTGGAGGCTATCTGGAGAGCAGGCGGCTGCCCGATGTGGGCGGTTCTTACTATTAGGAGCTGAGATGGCTGGAACAGGGTAAGGAAGGACCCGCTCCCCATCTGGTAGTGCGGGTCCTAAACTACAAACAGGCATGTAGTCCGGGAGTAGGGGACAGGACGACTGTCTATAAGAAGTGTATAACTCGGCGGTCAGTGAACCGCTGGAGGCTATCTGGAGAGCGGTCGGCTGCCCGATGTGGGAGGTTCTTACTATTAGGAGCTCAGATGGTTGAAATAAAGTATAAGGACTTGCTCTCGACCCTGTAGTGGGTGGCCGAAACTGCAAACAGGCAAGCAGTCCTGGAGTCGGGGACAGGAGGACTTTTCAGAAGAAGTGTCTAACTCAGCGGTCAGTGAACCGCTGGAGGCTGTCTGGAGAGCGGGCAGCAGCCCGATGTAGGCGGTTCTTACTATTAGGAGCTCAGATGGCCCAAACAAAGTAAGTAAGGACTTGCTCTCGATCCGGTAGTGGTGGCCTCAACTACAAACAGGCAAGCAGTCCTGGAGACGGGGCAGGAGGACTTTTCAGAAGTAGTGTGTTACTCGGCGGTCAGTGAACCGCTGGAGGCAATCTGGAGAGCGGGCGGCTGCCCGATGTGGGAGGTTCTTACTATTAGGAGGTCAGATGGTTGAAATAAAGTAAGGAAGGACTTGCTCTCGATCCGGTAGTGGTGGCCTCAACTACAAACAGGCAAGCAGTCCTGGAGACGGGGCAGGAGGACTTTTCAGAAGAAGTGTGTAACTCGGCGGTCAGTGAACCGCTGGAGGCAATCTGGAGAGCGGGCGGCTGCCGGATGTGGGAGGTTCTTACTATTAGGAGCTCAGATGGTTGAAATAAAGTATAAGGACTTGCTCTCGACCCTGTAGTGGGTGGCCGAAACTACAAACAGGCTAGCAGTCCTGGAGTTGGGGACAGGAGGACTTTTCAGAAGAAGTGTGTAACTCAGCGGTCAGTGAACCGCTGGAGGCTGTCTGGAGAGCGGGCAGCTGCCCGATGTAGGCGGTTTTTACTATTAGGAGCTCAGATGGCTGAAACAAAGTAAGTACTTGCTCTCGATCCGGTAGTGGTGGCCTCAACTACAAACAGGCAAGCAGTCCTGGAGTCCGGGACAGGAGGACTTTTCAGAAGAAGTGTGTAACTCGGCGGTCAGTGAACCGCTGGAGGCTATCTGGAGAGCGGGCGGCTGCCCGATGTGGGCGCTTCTTACTATTAGGAGCTGAGATGGCTGGAACAGGGTAAGGAAGGACCCGCTCCCCATCTGGTAGTGCGGATCCTAAACTACAAACAGGCATGTAGTCCGGGAGTAGGGGACAGGACTACTGTCTATAAGAAGTGTATAACTCGGCGGTCAGTGAACCGCTGGAGGCTATCTGGAGAGCGGGCGTCTGCCCGATGTGGGAGGTTCTTACTATTAGGAGCTCAGATGGTTGAAATAAAGTATAAGGACTTGCTCTCGACCCTGTAGTGGGTGGCCGAAACTGCAAACAGGCAAGCAGTCCTGGAGTCGGGGACAGGAGGACTTTTCAGAAGAAGTGTGTAACTCAGCGGTCAGTGAACCGCTGGAGGCTGTCTGGAGAGCGGGCAGCTGCCCGATGTAGGCGGTTCTTACTATTAGGAGCTCAGATGGCTGAAACAAAGTAAGTAAGGACTTGCTCTCGATCCGGTAGTGGTGGCCTCAACTACAAACAGGCAAGCAGTCCTGGAGACGGGGCAGGAGGACTTTTCAGAAGAAGTGTGTAACTCGGCGGTCAGTGAACCGCTGGAGGCTATCTGGAGAGCGGGCGGCTGCCCTATGTGGGAGGTTCTTACTATTAAGAGCTCAGATGGTTAAAACAAAGTAAGTAAGGACTTGTTCTCGATCCGGTAGTGGTGACCTCAACTACAAACAGGCAAGCAGTCCGGGAGTAGGGGACAGGAGGACTGTCTAGAAGAAGTCTGTAACTCGGCGGTCAGTGAACCGCTGGAGGCTATCTGGAGAGCGGGCGGCTGCCCGATGTGGGCGCTTCTTACTATTAGGAGCTGAGATGGCTGGAACAGGGTAAGGAAGGACCCGCTCCCCATCTGGTAGTGCGGATCCTAAACTACAAACAGGCATGTAGTCCGGGAGTAGGGGACAGGACTACTGTCTATAAGAAGTGTATAACTCGGCGGTCAGTGAACCGCTGGAGGCTATCTGGAGAGCGGGCGTCTCCCCGATGTGGGAGGTTCTTACTATTAGGAGCTCAGATGGTTGAAATAAAGTATAAGGACTTGCTCTCGACCCTGTAGTGGGTTGCCGAAACTGCAAACAGGCAAGCAGTCCTGGAGTCGGGGACAGGAGGACTTTTCAGAAGAAGTGTGTAACTCAGCGGTCAGTGAACCGCTGGAGGCTGTCTGGAGAGCGGGCAGCTGCCCGATGTAGGCGGTTCTTACTATTAGGAGCTCAGATGGCTGAAACAAAGTAAGTAAGGACTTGCTCTCGATCCGGTAGTGGTGGCCTCAACTACAAACAGGCAAGCAGTCCTGGAGACGGGGCAGGAGGACTTTTCAGAAGTAGTGTGTAACTCGGCGGTCAGTGAACCGCTGGAGGCAATCTGGAGAGCGGGCGGCTGCCCGATGTGGGAGGTTCTTACTATTAGGAGCTCAGATGGTTGAAATAAAGTATAAGGACTTGCTCTCGACCCTGTAGTGGGTGGCCGAAACTACAAACAGGCTAGCAGTCCTGGAGTTGGGGACAGGAGGACTTTTCAGAAGAAGTGTGTAACTCAGCGGTCAGTGAACCGCTGGAGGATGTCTGGAGAGCGGGCAGCTGCCCGATGTAGGCGGTTTTTACTATTAGGAGCTCAGATGGCTGAAACAAAGTAAGTAAGGACTTGCTCTCGATCCGGTAGTGGTGGCCTCAACTACAAACAGGCAAGCAGTCCTGGAGTCGGGGACAGGAGGACTTTGCAGAAGAAGTGTGTAACTCAGCGGTCAGTGAACCGCTGGAGGCTGTCTGGAGAGCGGGCAGCTGCCCGATGTAGGCGGTTTTTACTATTAGGAGCTCAGATGGCTGAAACAAAGTAAGTAAGGACTTGCTCTCGATCCGGTAGTGGTGGCCTCAACTACAAACAGGCAAGCAGTCCTGGAGACGGGGCAGGAGGACTTTTCAGAAGAAGTGTGTAACTCGGCGGTCAGTGAACCGCTGGAGGCAATCTGGAGAGCGGGCGGCTGCCCGATGTGGGAGGTTCTTACTATTAGGAGCTCAGATGGTTGAAATAAAGTATAAGGACTTGCTCTCGACCCTGTAGTGGGTGGCCGAAACTACAAACAGGCTAGCAGTCCTGGAGTTGGGGACAGGAGGACTTTTCAGAAGAAGTGTGTAACTCAGCGGTCAGTGAACCGCTGGAGGCTGTCTGGAGAGCGGGCAGCTGCCCGATGTAGGCGCTTTTTACTATTAGGAGCTCAGATGGCTGAAACAAAGTAAGTAAGGACTTGCTCTCGATCCGGTAGTGGTGGCCTCAACTACAAACAGGCAAGCAATCCTGGAGTCCGGGACAGGAGGACTTTTCAGAAGAAGTGTGTAACTCGGCGGTCAGTGAACCGCTGGAGGCTATCTGGAGAGCGGGCAGCTGCCCGATGTAGGCGGTTCTTACTATTAGGAGCTCAGATGGATGAAACAAAGTAAGGAAGGACTTGCTCTCGATCCGGTAGTGGTGGCCTCAACTACAAACAGGCAAGCAGTCCTGGAGACGGGGCAGGAGGACTTTTCAGAAGTAGTGTGTAACTCGGCGGTCAGTGAACCGCTGGAGGCAATCTGGAGTGCGGGCGGCTGCCCGATGTGGGAGGTTCTTACTATTAGGAGCTCAGATGGTTGAAATAAAGTATAAGGACTTGCTCTCGACCCTGTAGTGGGTGGCCGAAACTACAAACAGGCTAGCAGTCCTGGAGTTGGGGACAGGAGGACTTTTCAGAAGAAGTGTGTAACTCAGCGGTCAGTGAACCGCTGGAGGATGTCTGGAGAGCGGGCAGCTGCCCGATGTAGGCGGTTTTTACTATTAGGAGCTCAGATGGCTGAAACAAAGTAAGTAAGGACTTGCTCTCGATCCGGTAGTGGTGGCCTCAACTACAAACAGGCAAGCAGTCCTGGAGTCCGGGACAGGAGGACTTTTCAGAAGAAGTGTGTAACTCGGCGGTCAGTGAACCGCTGGAGGCTATCTGGAGAGCGGGCGGCTGCCCGATGTGGGCGCTTCTTACTATTAGGAGCTGAGATGGCTGGAACAGGGTAAGGAAGGACCCGCTCCCCATCTGGTAGTGCGGATCCTAAACTACAAACAGGCATGTAGTCCGGGAGTAGGGGACAGGACTACTGTCTATAAGAAGTGTATAACTCGGCGGTCAGTGAACCGCTGGAGGCTATCTGGAGAGCGGGCGTCTGCCCGATGTGGGAGGTTCTTACTATTAGGAGCTCAGATGGTTGAAATAAAGTATAAGGACTTGCTCTCGACCCTGTAGTGGGTGGCCGAAACTGCAAACAGGCAAGCAGTCCTGGAGTCGGGGACAGGAGGACTTTTCAGAAGAAGTGTGTAACTCAGCGGTCAGTGAACCGCTGGAGGCTGTCTGGAGAGCGGGCAGCTGCCCGATGTAGGCGGTTCTTACTATTAGGAGCTCAGATGGCTGAAACAAAGTAAGTAAGGACTTGCTCTCGATCCGGTAGTGGTGGCCTCAACTACAAACAGGCAAGCAGTCCTGGAGACGGGGCAGGAGGACTTTTCAGAAGAAGTGTGTAACTCGGCGGTCAGTGAACCGCTGGAGGCTATCTGGAGAGCGGGCGGCTGCCCTATGTGGGAGGTTCTTACTATTAAGAGCTCAGATGGTTAAAACAAAGTAAGTAAGGACTTGTTCTCGATCCGGTAGTGGTGACCTCAACTACAAACAGGCAAGCAGTCCGGGAGTAGGGGACAGGAGGACTGTCTAGAAGAAGTCTGTAACTCGGCGGTCAGTGAACCGCTGGAGGCTATCTGGAGAGCGGGCAGCTGCCCGATGTAGGCGGTTCTTACTATTAGGAGCTCAGATGGATGAAACAAAGTAAGGAAGGACTTGCTCTCGATCCGGTAGTGGTGGCCTCAACTACAAACAGGCAAGCAGTCCTGGAGACGGGGCAGGAGGACTTTTCAGAAGTAGTGTGTAACTCGGCGGTCAGTGAACCGCTGGAGGCAATCTGGAGAGCGGGCGGCTGCCCGATGTGGGAGGTTCTTACTATTAGGAGCTCAGATGGTTGAAATAAAGTATAAGGACTTGCTCTCGACCCTGTAGTGGGTGGCCGAAACTACAAACAGGCTAGCAGTCCTGGAGTTGGGGACAGGAGGACTTTTCAGAAGAAGTGTGTAACTCAGCGGTCAGTGAACCGCTGGAGGATGTCTGGAGAGCGGGCAGCTGCCCGATGTAGGCGGTTTTTACTATTAGGAGCTCAGATGGCTGAAACAAAGTAAGTAAGGACTTGCTCTCGATCCGGTAGTGGTGGCCTCAACTACAAACAGGCAAGCAGTCCTGGAGTCCGGGACAGGAGGACTTTTCAGAAGAAGTGTGTAACTCGGCGGTCATTGAACCGCTGGAGGCTATCTGGAGAGCGGGCGGCTGCCCGATGTGGGAAGTTCTTACTATTAGGAGCTCAGATGGTTGAAATAAAGTATAAGGACATGCTCTCGACCCTGTAGTGGGTGTTCTAAACTACAAACAGGCAAGCAGTCCTGGAGTCGGGGACAGGAGGACTTTGCAGAAGAAGTGTGTAACTCAGCGGTCAGTGAACCGCTGGAGGCTGTCTGGAGAGCGGGCAGCTGCCCGATGTAGGCGGTTTTTACTATTAGGAGCTCAGATGGCTGAAACATAGTAAGTAAGGACTTGCTCTCGATCCGGTAGTGGTGGCCTCAACTACAAACAGGCAAGCAGTCCTGGAGACGGGGCAGGAGGACTTTTCAGAAGAAGTGTGTAACTCGGCGGTCAGTGAACCGCTGGAGGCAATCTGGAGAGCGGGCGGCTGCCCGATGTGGGAGGTTCTTACTATTAGGAGCTCAGATGGTTGAAATAAAGTATAAGGACTTGCTCTCGACCCTGTAGTGGGTGGCCGAAACTACAAACAGGCTAGCAGTCCTGGAGTTGGGGACAGGAGGACTTTTCAGAAGAAGTGTGTCACTCAGCGGTCAGTGAACCGCTGGAGGCTGTCTGGAGAGCGGGCAGCTGCCCGATGTAGGCGGTTTTTACTATTAGGAGCTCAATGGCTGAAACAAAGTAAGTAAGGACTTGCTCTCGATCCGGTAGTGGTGGCCTCAACTACAAACAGGCAAGCAGTCCTGGAGTCCGGGACAGGAGGACTTTTCAGAAGAAGTGTGTAACTCGGCGGTCAGTGAACCGCTGGAGGCTATCTGGAGAGCGGGCAGCTGCCCGATGTAGGCGGTTCTTACTATTAGGAGCTCAGATGGATGAAACAAAGTAAGGAAGGACTTGCTCTCGATCCGGTAGTGGTGGCCTCAACTACAAACAGGCAAGCAGTCCTGGAGACGGGGCAGGAGGACTTTTCAGAAGTAGTGTGTAACTCGGCGGTCAGTGAACCGCTGGAGGCAATCTGGAGAGCGGGCGGCTGCCCGATGTGGGAGGTTCTTACTATTAGGAGCTCAGATGGTTGAAATAAAGTATAAGGACTTGCTCTCGACCCTGTAGTGGGTGGCCGAAACTACAAACAGGCTAGCAGTCCTGGAGTTGGGGACAGGAGGACTTTGCAGAAGAAGTGTGTAACTCAGCGGTCAGTGAACCGCTGGAGGATGTCTGGAGAGCGGGCAGCTGCCCGATGTAGGCGGTTTTTACTATTAGGAGCTCAGATGGCTGAAACAAAGTAAGTAAGGACTTGCTCTCGATCCGGTAGTGGTGGCCTCAACTACAAACAGGCAAACAGTCCGGGAGTCCGGGACAGGACGACTTTTCAGAAGAAGTGTGTAACTCGGCGGTCAGTGAACCGCTGGAGGCTATCTGGAGAGCGGGCGGCTGCCCGATGTGGGAAGTTCTTACTATTAGGAGCTGAGATGGCTGGAACAGGGTAAGGAAGGACCCGCTCCCCATCTGGTAGTGCGGGTCCTAAACTACAAACAGGCATGTAGTCCGGGAGTAGGGGACAGGACTACTGTCTATAAGAAGTGTATAACACGGCGGTCAGTGAACCGCTGGAGGCTATCTGGAGAGCGGGCGCCTGCCCGATGTGGGAAGTTCTTACTATTAGGAGCTCAGATGGTTGAAATAAAGTATAAGGACATGCTCTCGACCCTGTAGTGGGTGTTCTAAACTACAAACAGGCAAGCAGTCCTGGAGTCGGGGGCAGGAGGACTTTGCAGAAGAAGTGTGTAACTCAGCGGTCAGTGAACCGCTGGAGGCTGTCTGGAGAGCGGGCAGCTGCCCGATGTAGGCGGTTTTTACTATTAGGAGCTCAGATGGCTGAAACAAAGTAAGTAAGGACTTGCTCTCGATCCGGTAGTGGTGGCCTCAACTACAAACAGGCAAGCAGTCCTGGAGTCCGGGACAGGAGGACTTTTCAGAAGAAGTGTGTAACTCGGCGGTCATTGAACCGCTGGAGGCTATCTGGAGAGCGGGCGGCTGCCCGATGTGGGAAGTTCTTACTATTAGGAGCTCAGATGGTTGAAATAAAGTATAAGGACATGCTCTCGACCCTGTAGTGGGAGTTCTAAACTACAAACAGGCAAGCAGTCCTGGAGTCGGGGACAGGAGGACTTTTCAGAAGAAGTGTGTAACTCGGCGGTCAGTGAACCGCTGGAGGCTATCTGGAGAGCGGGCAGCTGCCCGATGTAGGCGGTTCTTACTATTAGGAGCTCAGATGGATGAAACAAAGTAAGGAAGGACTTGCTCTCGATCCGGTAGTGGTGGCCTCAACTACAAACAGGCAAGCAGTCCTGGAGACGGGGCAGGAGGACTTTTCAGAAGTAGTGTGTAACTCGGCGGTCAGTGAACCGCTGGAGGCAATCTGGAGAGCGGGCGGCTGCCCGATGTGGGAGGTTCTTACTATTAGGAGCTCAGATGATTGAAATAAAGTATAAGGACTTGCTCTCGACCCTGTAGTGGGTGGCCGAAACTACAAACAGGCTAGCAGTCCTGGAGTTGGGGACAGGAGGACTTTTCAGAAGAAGTGTGTAACTCAGCGGTCAGTGAACCGCTGGAGGATGTCTGGAGAGCGGGCAGCTGCCCGATGTAGGCGGTTCTTACTATTAGGAGCTCAGATGGCTGAAACAAAGTAAGTAAGGACTTGCTCTCGATCCGGTAGTGGTGGCCTCAACTACAAACAGGCAAGCAGTCCTGGAGTCCGGGACAGGAGGACTTTTCAGAAGAAGTGTGTAACTCGGCGGTCAGTGAACCGCTGGAGGCTATCTGGAGAGCGGGCAGCTGCCCGATGTAGGCGGTTCTTACTATTAGGAGCTCAGATGGATGAAACAAAGTAAGGAAGGACTTGCTCTCGATCCGGTAGTGGTGGCCTCAACTACAAACAGGCAAGCAGTCCTGGAGACGGGGCAGGAGGACTTTTCAGAAGTAGTGTGTAACTCGGCGGTCAGTGAACCGCTGGAGGCAATCTGGAGAGCGGGCGGCTGCCCGATGTGGGAGGTTCTTACTATTAGGAGCTCAGATGGTTGAAATAAAGTATAAGGACTTGCTCTCGACCCTGTAGTGGGTGGCCGAAACTACAAACAGGCTAGCAGTCCTGGAGTTGGGGACAGGAGGACTTTTCAGAAGAAGTGTGTAACTCAGCGGTCAGTGAACCGCTGGAGGCTGTCTCGAGAGCGGGCAGCTGCCCGATAGGCGGTTTTTACTATTAGGAGCTCAGATGGCTGAAACAAAGTAAGGACTTGCTCTCGACCCTGTAGTGGGTGTTCTAAACTACAAACAGGCAAGCAGTCCTGGAGTCGGGGACAGGAGGACTTTGCAGAAGAAGTGTGTAACTCAGCGGTCAGTGAACCGCTGGAGGCTGTCTGGAGAGCGGGCAGCTGCCCGATGTAGGCGGTTCTTACTATTAGGAGCTCAGATGGCTGAAACAAAGTAAGTAAGGACTTGCTCTCGATCCGGTAGTGGTGGCCTCAACTACAAACAGGCAAGCAGTCCTGGAGACAGGGCAGGAGGACTTTTCAGAAGAAGTGTGTGACTCGGCGGTCAGTGAACCGCTGGAGGCTATCTGGAGAGCGGGCGGCTGCCCGATGTGGGAGGTTCTTACTATTAAGAGCTCAGATGGTTAAAACAAAGTAAGTAAGGACTTGTTCTCGATCCGGTAGTGGTGACCTCAACTACAAACAGGCAAGCAGTCCGGGAGTAGGGGACAGGAGGACTGTCTAGAAGAAGTCTGTAACTCGGCGGTCAGTGAACCGCTGGAGGCAATCTGGAGAGCGGGCGGCTGCCCGATGTGGGAGGTTCTTACTATTAGGAGCTCAGATGGTTGAAATAAAGTATAAGGACATGCTCTCGACCCTGTAGTGGGTGTTCTAAACTACAAACAGGCAAGCAGTCCTGGAGTCGGGGGCAGGAGGACTTTGCAGAAGAAGTGTGTAACTCAGCGGTCAGTGAACCGCTGGAGGCTGTCTGGAGAGCGGGCAGCTGCCCGATGTAGGCGGTTTTTACTATTAGGAGCTCAGATGGCTGAAACAAAGTAAGTACTTGCTCTCGATCCGGTAGTGGTGGCCTCAACTACAAACAGGCAAGCAGTCCTGGAGTCCGGGACAGGAGGACTTTTCAGAAGAAGTGTGTAACTCGGCGGTCAGTGAACCGCTGGAGGCTATCTGGAGAGCGGGCGGCTGCCCGATGTGGGCGCTTCTTACTATTAGGAGCTGAGATGGCTGGAACAGGGTAAGGAAGGACCCGCTCCCCATCTGGTAGTGCGGATCCTAAACTACAAACAGGCATGTAGTCCGGGAGTAGGGGACAGGACTACTGTCTATAAGAAGTGTATAACTCGGCGGTCAGTGAACCGCTGGAGGCTATCTGGAGAGCGGGCGTCTGCCCGATGTGGGAGGTTCTTACTATTAGGAGCTCAGATGGTTGAAATAAAGTATAAGGACTTGCTCTCGACCCTGTAGTGGGTGGCCGAAACTGCAAACAGGCAAGCAGTCCTGGAGTCGGGGACAGGAGGACTTTTCAGAAGAAGTGTGTAACTCAGCGGTCAGTGAACCGCTGGAGGCTGTCTGGAGAGCGGGCAGCTGCCCGATGTAGGCGGTTCTTACTATTAGGAGCTCAGATGGCTGAAACAAAGTAAGTAAGGACTTGCTCTCGATCCGGTAGTGGTGGCCTCAACTACAAACAGGCAAGCAGTCCTGGAGACGGGGCAGGAGGACTTTTCAGAAGAAGTGTGTAACTCGGCGGTCAGTGAACCGCTGGAGGCTATCTGGAGAGCGGGCGGCTGCCCTATGTGGGAGGTTCTTACTATTAAGAGCTCAGATGGTTAAAACAAAGTAAGTAAGGACTTGTTCTCGATCCGGTAGTGGTGACCTCAACTACAAACAGGCAAGCAGTCCGGGAGTAGGGGACAGGAGGACTGTCTAGAAGAAGTCTGTAACTCGGCGGTCAGTGAACCGCTGGAGGCTGTCTGGAGAGCGGGCAGCTGCCCGATGTAGGCGGTTCTTACTATTAGGAGCTCAGATTGCCGAAACAAAGTAAGTAAGGACTTGCTCTCGATCCGGTAGTGGTGGCCTCAACTACAAACAGGCAAGCAGTCCTGGAGACGGGGCAGGAGGACTTTTCAGAAGTAGTGTGTTACTCGGCGGTCAGTGAACCGCTGGAGGCAATCTGGAGAGCGGGCGGCTGCCCGATGTGGGAGGTTCTTACTATTAGGAGGTCAGATGGTTGAAATAAAGTAAGGAAGGACTTGCTCTCGATCCGGTAGTGGTGGCCTCAACTACAAACAGGCAAGCAGTCCTGGAGACGGGGCAGGAGGACTTTTCAGAAGTAGTGTGTAACTCGGCGGTCAGTGAACCGCTGGAGGCAATCTGGAGAGCGGGCGGCTGCCCGATGTGGGAGGTTCTTACTATTAGGAGCTCAGATGGTTGAAATAAAGTATAAGGACTTGCTCTCGACCCTGTAGTGGGTGGCCGAAACTACAAACAGGCTAGCAGTCCTGGAGTTGGGGACAGGAGGACTTTTCAGAAGAAGTGTGTAACTCAGCGGTCAGTGAACCGCTGGAGGATGTCTGGAGAGCGGGCAGCTGCCCGATGTAGGCGGTTTTTACTATTAGGAGCTCAGATGGCTGAAACAAAGTAAGTAAGGACTTGCTCTCGATCCGGTAGTGGTGGCCTCAACTACAAACAGGCAAGCAGTCCTGGAGTCCGGGACAGGAGGACTTTTCAGAAGAAGTGTGTAACTCGGCGGTCATTGAACCGCTGGAGGCTATCTGGAGAGCGGGCGGCTGCCCGATGTGGGAAGTTCTTACTATTAGGAGCTCAGATGGTTGAAATAAAGTATAAGGACATGCTCTCCACCCTGTAGTGGGTGTTCTAAACTACAAACAGGCAAGCAGTCCTGGAGTCGGGGACAGGAGGACTTTGCAGAAGAAGTGTGTAACTCAGCGGTCAGTGAACCGCTGGAGGCTGTCTGGAGAGCGGGCAGCTGCCCGATGTAGGCGGTTTTTACTATTAGGAGCTCAGATGGCTGAAACATAGTAAGTAAGGACTTGCTCTCGATCCGGTAGTGGTGGCCTCAACTACAAACAGGCAAGCAGTCCTGGAGACGGGGCAGGAGGACTTTTCAGAAGAAGTGTGTAACTCGGCGGTCAGTGAACCGCTGGAGGCAATCTGGAGAGCGGGCGGCTGCCCGATGTGGGAGGTTCTTACTATTAGGAGCTCAGATGGTTGAAATAAAGTATAAGGACTTGCTCTCGACCCTGTAGTGGGTGGCCGAAACTACAAACAGGCTAGCAGTCCTGGAGTTGGGGACAGGAGGACTTTTCAGAAGAAGTGTGTAACTCAGCGGTCAGTGAACCGCTGGAGGCTGTCTGGAGAGCGGGCAGCTGCCCGATGTAGGCGGTTTTTACTATTAGGAGCTCAAATGGCTGAAACAAAGTAAGTAAGGACTTGCTCTCGATCCGGTAGTGGTGGCCTCAACTACAAACAGGCAAGCAGTCCTGGAGTCCGGGACAGGAGGACTTTTCAGAAGAAGTGTGTAACTCGGCGGTCAGTGAACCGCTGGAGGCTATCTGGAGAGCGGGCAGCTGCCCGATGTAGGCGGTTCTTACTATTAGGAGCTCAGATGGATGAAACAAAGTAAGGAAGGACTTGCTCTCGATCCGGTAGTGGTGGCCTCAACTACAAACAGGCAAACAGTCCGGGAGTCCGGGACAGGAGGACTTTTCAGAAGAAGTGTGTAACTCGGCGGTCAGTGAACCGCTGGAGGCTATCTGGAGAGCGGGCGGCTGCCCGATGTGGGAAGTTCTTACTATTAGGAGCTGAGATGGCTGGAACAGGGTAAGGAAGGACCCGCTCCCCATCTGGTAGTGCGGGTCCTAAACTACAAACAGGCATGTAGTCCGGGAGTAGGGGACGGGACTACTGTCTATAAGAAGTGTATAACTCGGCGGTCAGTGAACCGCTGGAGGCTATCTGGAGAGCGGGCGCCTGCCCGATGTGGGAAGTTCTTACTATTAGGAGCTCAGATGGTTGAAATAAAGTATAAGGACATGCTCTCGACCCTGTAGTGGGTGTTCTAAACTACAAACAGGCAAGCAGTCCTGGAGTCGGGGACAGGAGGACTTTGCAGAAGAAGTGTGTAACTCAGCGGTCAGTGAACCGCTGGAGGCTGTCTGGAGAGCGGGCAGCTGCCCGATGTAGGCGGTTCTTACTATTAGGAGCTCAGATGGCTGAAACAAAGTAAGTAAGGACTTGCTCTCGATCCGGTAGTGGTGGCCTCAACTACAAACAGGCAAGCAGTCCTGGAGTCCGGGACAGGAGGACTTTTCAGAAGAAGTGTGTAACTCGGCGGTCATTGAACCGCTGGAGGCTATCTGGAGAGCGGGCGGCTGCCCGATGTGGGAAGTTCTTACTATTAGGAGCTCAGATGGTTGAAATAAAGTATAAGGACATGCTCTCGACCCTGTAGTGGGAGTTCTAAACTACAAACAGGCAAGCAGTCCTGGAGTCGGGGACAGGAGGACTTTGCAGAAGAAGTGTGTAACTCGGCGGTCACTGAACCGCTGGAGGCTGTCTGGAGAGCGGGAAGCTGCCCGATGTATGCGGTTCTTACTATTAGGAGCTCAGATGGCTGAAACAAAGTAAGTAAGGACTTGCTCTCGATCCGGTAGTGGTGGCCTCTACTACAAACAGGCAAGCAGTCCTGGAGACGGGGTAGGAGGACTTTTCAGAAGAAGTGTGTAACTCGGCGGTCAGTGAACCGCTGGAGGCTATCTGGAGAGCGGGCGGCTGCCCGATGTGGGCGCTTCTTACTATTAGGAGCTGAGATGGCTGGAACAGGGTAAGGAAGGACCCGCTCCCCATCTGGTAGTGCGGGTCCTAAACTACAAACAGGCATGTAGTCCGGGAGTAGGGGACAGGACTACTGTCTATAAGAAGTGTATAACTCGGCGGTCAGTGAACCGCTGGAGGCTATCTGGAGAGCGGGCAGCTGCCCGATGTGGGAGGTTCTTACTGTTAGGAGCTCAGATGGTTGAAATAAAGTATAAGGACTTGCTCTCGACCCTGTAGTGGGTGGCCGAAACTACAAACAGGCAAGCAGTCCTGGAGTCGGGGACAGGAGGACTTTTCAGAAGAAGTGTGTAACTCAGCGGTCAGTGAACCGCTGGAGGCTATCTGGAGAGCGGGCGGCTGCCCGATGTGGCCGGTTCTTACTATTAGGAGCTGAGATGGCTGGAACAGGGTAAGGAAGGACCCGTTCCCCATCTGGTAGTGCGGGTCCTAAACTACAAACAGGCATGTAGTCCGGGAGTAGGGGACAGGACTACTGTCTATAAGAAGTGTATAACTCGGCGGTCAGTGATCCGCTGGAGGCTATCTGGAGAGCGGGCAGCTGCCCGATGTGGGAGGTTCTTACTATTAGGAGCTCAGATGGTTGAAATAAAGTATAAGGACTTGCTCTCGACCCTGTAGTGGGTGGCCGAAACTGCAAACAGGCAAGTAGTCCTGGAGTCGGGGACAGGAGGACTTTTCAGAAGAAGTGTGTAACTCAGCGGTCAGTGAACCACTGGAGGCTGTCTGGAGAGCGGGCAGCTGCCCGATGTAGGCGGTTCTTACTATTAAGAGCTCAGATGGCTGAAACAAAGTAAGTAAGGACTTGCTCTCGATCCGGTAGTGGTGGCCTCAACTACAAACAGGCAAGCAGTCCTGGAGACGGGGCAGGAGGACTTTTCAGAAGAAGTGTGTAACTCGGCGGTCAGTGAACCGCTGGAGGCTATCTGGAGAGCAGGCGGCTGCCCTATGTGGGAGGTTCTTACTATTAAGAGCTCAGATGGTTAAAACAAAGTAAGTAAGGACTTGTTCTCGATCCGGTAGTGGTGACCTCAACTAACAGGCAAGCAGTCCGGGAGTAGGGGACAGGAGGACTGTCTAGAAGAAGTCTGTAACTCCGCGGTCAGTGAACCGCTGGAGGCTATCTGGAGAGCGGGCGGCTGCCCGATGTAGGCGGTTCTTACTATTAGGAGCTCAGATGGCTGAAACAAAGTAAGTAAGGACTTGCTCTCGATCAGGTAGTGGTGGCCTCAACTACAAACAGGCAAGCAGTCCTGGAGTCCGGGACAGGAGGACTTTTCAGAAGAAGTGTGTAACTCGGCGGTCAGTGAACCGCTGGAGGCTATCTGGAAAGCGGGCGGCAGCCCGATGTGGGAGGTTCTTACTATTAGGAGCTCAGATGGTTGAAATAAAGTATAAGGACTTGCTCTCGACCCTGTAGTGGGTGGCCGAAACTACAAACATGCAAGCAGTCCTGGAGTCGCTGACAGTAGGACTTTTCAGAAGAAGTGTGTAACTCGGCGGTCAGTGAACCGCTGGAGGCTGTCTGGAGAGCGGGCAGCTGCCCGATGTAGGCGGTTCTTACTATTAGGAGCTCAGATGGCTGAAACAAAGTAAGTAAGGACTTGCTCTCGATCCGGTAGTGGTGGCCTCAACTACAAACAGGCAAGCAGTCCTGGAGTCCGGGACAGGAGGACTTTTCAGAAAAAGTGTGTAACTCGGCGGTCAGTGAACCGCTGGAGGCTGTCTGGAGAGCGGGCAGCTGCCCGATGTAGGCGGTTCTTACTATTAGGAGCTCAGATGGCTGAAACAAAGTAAGTAAGGACTTGCTCTCGATCCGGTAGTGGTGGCCTCAACTACAAACAGGCAAGCAGTCCTGGAGTCGGGGACAGGAGGACTTTGCAGAAGAAGTGTGTAACTCAGCGGTCAGTGAACCGCTGGAGGCTGTCTGGAGAGCGGGCAGCTGCCCGATGTAGGCGGTTCTTACTATTAGGAGCTCAGATGGCTGAAACAAAGTAAGTAAGGACTTGCTCTCGATCCGGTAGTGGTGGCCTCAACTACAAACAGGCAAGCAGTCCTGGAGACGGGGACAGGAGGACTTTGCAGAAGAAGTGTGTAACTCGGCGGTCAGTGAACCGCTGGAGGCTATCTGGAGAGCGGGCGGCTGCCCGATGTGGGAGGTTCTTACTATTAAGAGCTCAGATGGTTAAAACAAAGTAAGTAAGGACTTGTTCTCGATCCGGTAGTGGTGACCTCAACTACAAAAAGGCAAGCAGTCCGGGAGTAGGGGACAGGAGGACTGTCTAGAAGAAGTCTGTAACTCGGCGGTCAGTGAACCGCTGGAGGCTATCTGGAGAGCGGGCAGCTGCCCTATGTAGGCGGTTCTTACTATTAGGAGCTCAAATGGATGAAACAAAGTAAGGAAGGACTTGCTCTCGATCCGGTAGTGGTGGCCTCTACTACAAACAGGCAAGCAGTCCTGGAGACGGGGCAGGAGGACTTTTCAGAAGTAGTGTGTAACTCGGCGGTCAGTGAACCGCTGGAGGCAATCTGGAGAGCGGGCGGCTGCCCGATGTGGGAGGTTCTTACTATTAGGAGCTCAGATGGTTGAAATAAAGTATAAGGACTTGCTCTCGACCCTGTAGTGGGTGGCCGAAACTACAAACAGGCTAGCAGTCCTGGAGACGGGGTAGGAGGACTTTTCAGAAGAAGTGTGTAACTCGGCGGTCAGTGAACCGCTGGAGGCTGTCTGGAGAGCGGGCAGCTGCCCGATGTAGGCGGTTCTTACTATTAGGAGCTCAGATGGCTGAAACAAAGTAAGTAAGGACTTGCTCTCGATCCGGTAGTGGTGGCCTCAACTACAAACAGGCAAGCAGTCCTGGAGACGGGGTAGGAGGACTTTTCAGAAGAAGTGTGTAACTCGGCGGTCAGTGAACCGCTGGAGGCTATCTGGAGAGCGGGCGGCTGCCCGATCTTACTATTAGGAGCTGAGATGGCTGGAACAGGGTAAGGAAGGACCCGCTCCCCATCTGGTAGTGCGGGTCCTAAACTACAAACAGGCATGTAGTCCGGGAGTAGGGGACAGGACTACTGTCTATAAGAAGTGTATAACTCGGCGGTCAGTGAACCGCTGGAGGCTATCTGGAGAGCGGGCAGCTGCCCGATGTGGGAGGTTCTTACTATTAGGAGCTCAGATGGTTGAAATAAAGTATAAGGACTTGCTCTCGACCCTGTAGTGGGTGGCCGAAACTACAAACAGGCAAGCAGTCCTGGAGTCGGGGACAGGAGGACTTTTCAGAAGAAGTGTGTAACTCAGCGGTCAGTGAACCGCTGGAGGCTGTCTGGAGAGCGGGCAGCTGCCCGATGTAGGCGGTTCTTACTATTAGGAGCTCAGATGGCTGAAACAAAGTAAGTAAGGACTTGCTCTCGATCCGGTAGTGGTGGCCTCAACTACAAACAGGCAAGCAGTCCTGGAGTCCGGGGCAGGAGGACTTTTCAGAAGAAGTGTGTAACTCGGCGGTCAGTGAACCGCTGGAGGCTATCTGGAGAGCGGGCGGCTGCCCGATGTGGGAGGTTCTTACTATTAAGAGCTCAGATGGTTAAAACAAAGTAAGTAAGGACTTGTTCTCGATCCGGTAGTGGTGACCTCAACTAACAGGCAAGCAGTCCGGGAGTAGGGGACAGGAGGACTTTTCAGAAGAAGTGTGTAACTCGGCGGTCAGTGAACCGCTGGAGGCTATCTGGAGAGCGGGCAGCTGCCCGATGTGGGAGGTTCTTACTGTTAGGAGCTCAGATGGTTGAAATAAAGTATAAGGACTTGCTGTCGACCCTGTAGTGGGTGGCCGAAACTACAAACAGGCAAGCAGTCCTGGAGTCGGGGACAGGAGGACTTTTCAGAAGAAGTGTGTAACTCAGCGGTCAGTGAACCGCTGGAGGCTGTCTGGAGAGCGGGCAGCTGCCCGATGTAGGCGGTTCTTACTATTAGGAGCTCAGATGGCTGAAACAAAGTAAGTAAGGCCTTGCTCTCGATCCGGTAGTGGTGGCCTCAACTACAAACAGGCAAGCAGTCCTGGAGTCCGGGACAGGAGGACTTTTCAGAAAAAGTGTGTAACTCGGCGGTCAGTGAACCGCTGGAGGCTATCTGGAGAGCAGGCGGCTGCCCGATGTGGCCGGTTCTTACTATTAGGAGCTGAGATGGCTGGAACAGGGTAAGGAAGGACCCGCTCCCCATCTGGTAGTGCGGGTCCTAAACTACAAACAGGCATGTAGTCCGGGAGTAGGGGACAGGACTACTGTCTATAAGAAGTGTATAACTCGGCGGTCAGTGATCCGCTGGAGGCTATCTGGAGAGCGGGCGTCTGCCCGATGTGGGAGGTTCTTACTATTAGGAGCTCAGATGGTTGAAATAAAGTATAAGGACTTGCTCTCGACCCTGTAGTGGGTGGCCGAAACTGCAAACAGGCAAGCAGTCCTGGAGTCGGGGACAGGAGGACTTTTCAGAAGAAGTGTGTAACTCAGCGGTCAGTGAACCGCTGGAGGCTGTCTGGAGAGCGGGCAGCTGCCCGATGTAGGCGGTTCTTACTATTAGGAGCTCAGATGGCTGAAACAAAGTAAGTAAGGACTTGCTCTCGATCCGGTAGTGGTGGCCTCAACTACAAACAGGCAAGCAGTCCTGGAGACGGGGCAGGAGGACTTTTCAGAAGAAGTGTGTAACTCGGCGATCAGTGAACCGCTGGAGGCTATCTGGAGAGCGGGCGGCTGCCCTATGTGGGAGGTTCTTACTATTAAGAGCTCAGATGGTTAAAACAAAGTAAGTAAGGACTTGTTCTCGATCCGGTAGTGGTGACCTCAACTACAAACAGGCAAGCAGTCCGGGAGTAGGGGACAGGAGGACTGTCTAGAAGAAGTCTGTAACTCGGCGGTCAGTGAACCGCTGGAGGCTATCTGGAGAGCGGGCAGCTGCCCGATGTGGCCGGTTCTTACTATTAGGAGCTGAGATGGCTGGAACAGGGTAAGGAAGGACCCGTTCCCCATCTGGTAGTGCGGGTCCTAAACTACAAACAGGCATGTAGTCCGGGAGTAGGGGACAGGACTACTGTCTATAAGAAGTGTATAACTCGGCGGTCAGTGATCCGCTGGAGGCTATCTGGAGAGCGGGCAGCTGCCCGATGTGGGAGGTTCTTACTATTAGGAGCTCAGATGGTTGAAATAAAGTATAAGGACTTGCTCTCGACCCTGTAGTGGGTGGCCGAAACTGCAAACAGGCAAGTAGTCCTGGAGTCGGGGACAGGAGGACTTTTCAGAAGAAGTGTGTAACTCAGCGGTCAGTGAACCACTGGAGGCTGTCTGGAGAGCGGGCAGCTGCCCGATGTAGGCGGTTCTTACTATTAAGAGCTCAGATGGCTGAAACAAAGTAAGTAAGGACTTGCTCTCGATCCGGTAGTGGTGGCCTCAACTACAAACAGGCAAGCAGTCCTGGAGACGGGGCAGGAGGACTTTTCAGAAGAAGTGTGTAACTCGGCGGTCAGTGAACCGCTGGAGGCTATCTGGAGAGCGGGCGGCTGCCCTATGTGGGAGGTTCTTACTATTAAGAGCTCAGATGGTTAAAACAAAGTAAGTAAGGACTTGTTCTCGATCCGGTAGTGGTGACCTCAACTAACAGGCAAGCAGTCCGGGAGTAGGGGACAGGAGGACTGTCTAGAAGAAGTCTGTAACTCCGCGGTCAGTGAACCGCTGGAGGCTATCTGGAGAGCGGGCGGCTGCCCGATGTAGGCGGTTCTTACTATTAGGAGCTCAGATGGCTGAAACAAAGTAAGTAAGGACTTGCTCTCGATCCAGGGTAGTGGTGGCCTCCAACTACAAACAGGCAAGCAGTCCTGGAGTCCGGGACAGGAACTTTTCAGAAGAAGTGTGTAACTCGGCGGTCAGTGAACCGCTGGAGGCTATCTGGAGAGCGGGCGGCTGCCCGATGTGGGAGGTTCTTACTATTAGGAGCTCAGATGGTTGAAATAAAGTATAAGGACTTGCTCTCGACCCTGTAGTGGGTGGCCGAAACTACAAACAGGCAAGCAGTCCTGGAGTCGGGGACAGGAGGACTTTTCAGAAGAAGTGTGTAACTCAGCGGTCAGTGAACCGCTGGAGGCTGTCTGGAGAGCGGGCAGCTGCCCGATGTAGGCGGAGAGCTCAGATGGCTGAAACAAAGTAAGTAAGGACTTGCTCTCGATCCGGTAGTGGTGGCCTCAACTACAAACAGGCAAGCAGTCCTGGAGACGGGGCAGGAGGACTTTTCAGAAGAAGTGTGTAACTCGGCGGTCAGTGAACCGCTGGAGGCTATCTGGAGAGCAGGCGGCTGCCCTATGTGGGAGGTTCTTACTATTAGGAGCTCAGATGGCTGAAACAAAGTAAGTAAGGACTTGCTCTCGATCCGGTAGTGGTGCCTCAACTACAAACAGGCAAGCAGTCCTGGAGTCGGGGACAGGAGGGTCAGAAGAAGTGTGTAACTCAGCGGTCAGTGAACCGCTGGAGGTGGAGAGCGGGCAGCTGCCCGATGTAGGCGGTTCTTACTATTAGGAGCTCAGATGGCTGAAACAAAGTAAGTAAGGACTTGCTCTCGATCCGGTAGTGGTGGCCTCAACTACAAACAGGCAAGCAGTCCTGGAGTCCGGGACAGGAGGACTTTTCAGAAGAAGTGTGTAACTCGGCGGTCAGTGAACCGCTGGAGGCTATCTGGAGAGCGGGCGGCTGCCCGATGTGGGAGTTCTTACTATTAGGAGCTCAGATGGTTGAAATAAAGTATAAGGACTTGCTCTCGACCCTGTAGTGGGTGGCCGAAACTACAAACAGGCAAGCAGTCCTGGAGTCGGGGACAGGTAGGACTTTTCAGAAGAAGTGTGTAACTCGGCGGTCAGTGAACCGCTGGAGGCTGTCTGGAGAGCGGGCAGCTGCCCGATGTAGGCGGTTCTTACTATTAGGAGCTCAGATGGCTGAAACAAAGTAAGTAAGGACTTGCTCTCGATCCGGTAGTGGTGGCCTCAACTACAAACAGGCAAGCAGTCCTGGAGACGGGGACAGGAGGACTTTTCTAACTCGGCGGTCAGTGAACCGCTGGAGGCTGTCTGGAGAGCGGGCAGCTGCCCGATGTAGGCGGTTCTTACTATTAGGAGCTCAGATGGCTGAAACAAAGTAAGTAAGGACTTGCTCTCGATCCGGTAGTGGTGGCCTCAACTACAAACAGGCAAGCAGTCCTGGAGTCGGGGACAGGAGGACTTTTCAGAAGAAGTGTGTAACTCAGCGGTCAGTGAACCGCTGGAGGCTGTCTGGAGAGCGGGCAGCTGCCCGATGTAGGCGGTTCTTACTATTAGGAGCTCAGATGGCTGAAACAAAGTAAGTAAGGACTTGCTCTCGATCCGGTAGTGGTGGCCTCAACTACAAACAGGCAAGCAGTCCTGGAGACGGGGACAGGAGGACTTTTCAGAAGAAGTGTGTAACTCGGCGGTCAGTGAACCGCTGGAGGCTATCTGGAGAGCGGGCGGCTGCCCGATGTGGGAGGTTCTTACTATTAAGAGCTCAGATGGTTAAAACAAAGTAAGTAAGGACTTGTTCTCGATCCGGTAGTGGTGACCTCAACTACAAAAAGGCAAGCAGTCCGGGAGTAGGGGACAGGAGGACTGTCTAGAAGAAGTCTGTAACTCGGCGGTCAGTGAACCGCTGGAGGCTATCTGGAGAGCGGGCAGCTGCCCTATGTAGGCGGTTCTTACTATTAGGAGCTCAAATGGATGAAACAAAGTAAGGAAGGACTTGCTCTCGATCCGGTAGTGGTGGCCTCTACTACAAACAGGCAAGCAGTCCTGGAGACGGGGCAGGAGGACTTTTCAGAAGTAGTGTGTAACTCGGCGGTCAGTGAACCGCTGGAGGCAATCTGGAGAGCGGGCGGCTGCCCGATGTGGGAGGTTCTTACTATTAGGAGCTCAGATGGTTGAAATAAAGTATAAGGACTTGCTCTCGACCCTGTAGTGGGTGGCCGAAACTGCAAACAGGCAAGCAGTCCTGGAGTCGGGGACAGGAGGACTTTTCAGAAGAAGTGTGTAACTCAGCGGTCAGTGAACCGCTGGAGGCTGTCTGGAGAGCGGGCAGCTGCCCGATGTAGGCGGTTCTTACTATTAGGAGCTCAGATGGCTGAAACAAAGTAAGTAAGGACTTGCTCTCGATCCGGTAGTGGTGGCCTCAACTACAAACAGGCAAGCAGTCCTGGAGACGGGGCAGGAGGACTTTTCAGAAGAAGTGTGTAACTCGGCGATCAGTGAACCGCTGGAGGCTATCTGGAGAGCGGGCGGCTGCCCTATGTGGGAGGTTCTTACTATTAAGAGCTCAGATGGTTAAAACAAAGTAAGTAAGGACTTGTTCTCGATCCGGTAGTGGTGACCTCAACTACAAACAGGCAAGCAGTCCGGGAGTAGGGGACAGGAGGACTGTCTAGAAGAAGTCTGTAACTCGGCGGTCAGTGAACCGCTGGAGGCTATCTGGAGAGCGGGCAGCTGCCCGATGTAGGCGGTTCTTACTATTAGGAGCTCAGATGGATGAAACAAAGTAAGGAAGGACTTGCTCTCGATCCGGTAGTGGTGGCCTCAACTACAAACAGGCAAGCAGTCCTGGAGACGGGGCAGGAGGACTTTTCAGAAGTAGTGTGTAACTCGGCGGTCAGTGAACCGCTGGAGGCAATCTGGAGAGCGGGCGGCTGCCCTATGTGGGAGGTTCTTACTATTAGGAGCTCAGATGGTTGAAATAAAGTAAGTAAGGACTTGCTCTCGATCCGGTAGTGGTGGCCTCAACTACAAACAGGCAAGCAGTCCTGGAGTCCGGGACAGGAGTACTTTTCAGAAGAAGTGTGTAACTCGGCGGTCAGTGAACCCCTGGAGGCTATCTGGAGAGCGGGCGGCTGCCCGATGTGGGAAGTTCTTACTATTAGGAGCTCAGATGGTTGAAATAAAGTATAAGGACTTGCTCTCGTCCCTGTAGTGGGTGTTCTAAACTACAAACAGGCAAGCAGTCCTGGAGTCGGGGACAGGAGGACTTTGCAGAAGAAGTGTGTAACTCAGCGGTCAGTGAACCGCTGGAGGCTGTCTGGAGAGCGGGCAGCTGCCCGATGTAGGCGGTTCTTACTATTAGGAGCTCAGATGGCTGAAACAAAGTAAGTAAGGACTTGCTCTCGATCCGGTAGTGGTGGCCTCAACTACAAACAGGCAAGCAGTCCTGGAGACAGGGACATGTGGACTTTTCAGAAGAAGTGTGTAACTCGGCGGTCAGTGAACCGCTGGAGGCTATCTGGAGAGCGGGCGGCTGCCCGATGTGGGAGGTTCTTACTATTAAGAGCTCAGATGGTTAAAACAAAGTAAGTAAGGACTTGTTCTCGATCCGGTAGTGGTGACCTCAACTACAAAAAGGCAAGCAGTCCGGGAGTAGGGGACAGGAGGACTGTCTAGAAGAAGTCTGTAACTCGGCGGTCAGTGAACCGCTGGAGGCTATCTGGAGAGCGGGCAGCTGCCCGATGTAGGCGGTTCTTACTATTAGGAGCTCAGATGGCTGAAACAAAGTAAGTAAGGACTTGCTCTCGATCCGGTAGTGGTGGCCTCAACTACAAACAGGCAAGCAGTCCTGGAGACGGGGCAGGAGGACTTTTCAGAAGTAGTGTGTAACTCGGCGGTCAGTGAACCGCTGGAGGCAATCTGGAGAGCGGGCGGCTGCCCGATGTGGGAGGTTCTTACTATTAGGAGCTCAGATGGTTGAAATAAAGTATAAGGACTTGCTCTCGACCCTGTAGTGGGTGGCCGAAACTACAAACAGGCTAGCAGTCCTGGAGACGGGGTAGGAGGACTTTTCAGAAGAAGTGTGTAACTCGGCGGTCAGTGAACCGCTGGAGGCTGTCTGGAGAGCGGGCAGCTGCCCGATGTAGGCGGTTCTTACTATTAGGAGCTCAGATGGCTGAAACAAAGTAAGTAAGGACTTGCTCTCGATCCGGTAGTGGTGGCCTCAACTACAAACAGGCAAGCAGTCCTGGAGACGGGGTAGGAGGACTTTTCAGAAGAAGTGTGTAACTCGGCGGTCAGTGAACCGCTGGAGGCTATCTGGAGAGCGGGCGGCTGCCCGATGTGGGCCCTTCTTACTATTAGGAGCTGAGATGGCTGGAACAGGGTAAGGAAGGACCTGCTCCCCATCTGGTAGTGCGGGTCCTAAACTACAAACAGGCATGTAGTCCGGGAGTAGGGGACAGGACTACTGTCTATAAGAAGTGTATAACTCGGCGGTCAGTGAACCGCTGGAGGCTATCTGGAGAGCGGGCAGCTGCCCGATGTGGGAGGTTCTTACTATTAGGAGCTCAGATGGTTGAAATAAAGTATAAGGACTTGCTCTCGACCCTGTAGTGGGTGGCCGAAACTGCAAACAGGCAAGCAGTCCTGGAGTCGGGGACAGGAGGACTTTTCAGAAGAAGTGTGTAACTCAGCGGTCAGTGAACCCCTGGAGGCTGTCTGGAGAGCGGGCAGCTGCCCGATGTAGGCGGTTCTTACTATTAGGAGCTCAGATGGCTGAAACAAAGTAAGTAAGGACTTGCTCTCGATCCGGTAGTGGTGGCCTCAACTACAAACAGGCAAGCAGTCCTGGAGACGGGGCAGGAGGACTTTTCAGAAGAAGTGTGTAACTCGGCGGTCAGTGAACCGCTGGAGGCTATCTGGAGAGCGGGCGGCTGCCCGATGTGGGAGTTTCTTACTATTAAGAGCTCAGATGGTTAAAACAAAGTAAGTAAGGACTTGCTCTCGATCCGGTAGTGGTGGCCTCAACTACAAACAGGAAAGCAGTCCTGGAGTCCGGGACAGGAGGACTTTTCAGAAGAAGTGTGTAACTCGGCGGTCAGTGAACCGCTGGAGGCTGTCTGGAGAGCGGGCAGCTGCCCGATGTAGGCGGTTCTTACTATTAGGAGCTCAGATGGCTGAAACAAAGTAAGTAAGGACTTGCTCTCGATCCGGTAGTGGTGGCCTCAACTACAAACAGGCAAGCAGTCCTGGAGACGGGGCAGGAGGACTTTTCAGAAGAAGTGTGTAACTCGGCGGTCAGTGAACCGCTGGAGGCTATCTGGAGAGCGGGCGGCTGCCCGATGTGGGCGCTTCTTACTATTAGGAGCTGAGATTGCTGGAACAGGGTAAGGAAGGACCCGCTCCCCATCTGGTAGTGTGGGTCCTAAACTACAAACAGGCATGTAATCCGGGAGTAGGGGACAGGACTACTGTCTATAAGAAGTGTATAACTCGGCGGTCAGTGAACCGCTGGAGGCTATCTGGAGAGCGGGCGTCTGCCCGATGTGGGAGGTTCTTACTATTAGGAGCTCAGATGGTTGAAATAAAGTATAAGGACTTGCTCTCGACCCTGTAGTGGGTGGCCGAAACTACAAACAGGCAAGCAGTCCTGGAGACGGGGCAGGAGGACTTTTCAGAAGTAGTGTGTAACTCGGCGGTCAGTGAACCGCTGGAGGCAATCTGGAGAGCGGGCGGCTGCCCGATGTGGGAGGTTCTTACTATTAGGAGCTCAGATGGCTGAAACAAAGTAAGTAAGGACTTGCTCTCGATCCGGTAGTGGTGGCCTCAACTACAAACAGGCAAGCAGTCCTGGAGACGGGGCAGGAGGACTTTTCAGAAGAAGTGTGTAACTCGGCGGTCAGTGAACCGCTGCAGGCTGTCTGGAGAGCGGGCGGCTGCCCGATGTGGGAGGTTCTTACTATTAGGAGCTCAGATGGTTGAAATAAAGTATAAGGACTTGCTCTCGACCCTGTAGTGCGTGGCCGAAACTGCAAACAGGCAAGCAGTCCTGGAGTCGGGGACAGGAGGACATTTCAGAAGAAGTGTGTAACTCAGCGGTCAGTGAACCGCTGGAGGCTGTCTGGAGAGTGGGCGGCTGCCCGATGTAGGCGGTTCTTACTATTAGGAGCTCAGATGGCTGAAACAAAGTAAGTAAGGCCTTGCTCTCGATCCGGTAGTGGTGGCCTCAACTACAAACAGGCAAGCAGGCCTGGAGTCCGGGACAGGAGGACTTTTCAGAAGAAGTGTGTAACTCGGCGGTCAGTGAACCGCTGGAGGCTATCTGGAGAGCGGGCGGCTGCCCGATGTGGGCGCTTCTTACTATTAGGAGCTGAGATGGCTGGAACAGGGTAAGGAAGGACCCGCTCCCCATCTGGTAGTGCGGGTCCTAAACTACAAACAGGCATGTAGTCCGGGATTAGGGGACAGGACTACTGTCTATAAGAAGTGTATAACTCGGCGGTCAGTGAACCGCTGGAGGCTATCTGGAGAGCGGGCAGCTGCCCGATGTGGGAGGTTCTTACTATTAGGAGCTCAGATGGTTGAAATAAAGTATAAGGACTTGCTCTCGACCCTGTAGTGGGTGGCCGAAACTGCAAACAGGCAAGCAGTCCTGGAGTCGGGGACAGGAGGACTTTTCAGAAGAAAAGAGCTCAGATGGTTAAAACAAAGTAAGTAAGGACTTGTTCTCGATCCGGTAGTGGTGACCTCAACTACAAACAGGCAAGCAGTCCGGGAGTAGGGGACAGGAGGACTGTCTAGAAGAAGTCTGTAACTCGGCGGTCAGTGAACCGCTGGAGGCTATCTGGAGAGCGGGCAGCTGCCCGATGTAGGCGGTTCTTACTATTAGGAGCTCAAATGGATGAAACAAAGTAAGGAAGGACTTGCTCTCGATCCGGTAGTGGTGGCCTCAACTACAAACAGGCAAGCAGTCCTGGAGACGGGGCAGGAGGACTTTTCAGAAGTAGTGTGTAACTCGGCGGTCAGTGAACCGCTGGAGGCAATCTGGAGAGCGGGCGGCTGCCCGATGTGGGAGGTTCTTACTATTAGGAGCTCAGATGGTTGAAATAAAGTAAGTAAGGACTTGCTCTCGATCCGGTAGTGGTGGCCTCAACTACAAACAGGCAAGCAGTCCTGGAGTCCGGGACAGGAGTACTTTTCAGAAGAAGTGTGTAACTGGGCGGTCAGTGAACCCCTGGAGGCTATCTGGAGAGCGGGCGGCTGCCCGATGTGGGAAGTTCTTACTATTAGGAGCTCAGATGGTTGAAATAAAGTATAAGGACTTGCTCTCGACCCTGTAGTGGGTGTTCTAAACTACAAACAGGCAAGCAGTCCTGGAGTCGGGGACAGGAGGACTTTGCAGAAGAAGTGTGTAACTCAGCGGTCAGTGAACCGCTGGAGGCTGTCTGGAGAGCGGGCAGCTGCCCGATGTAGGCGGTTCTTACTATTAGGAGCTCAGATGGCTGAAACAAAGTAAGTAAGGACTTGCTCTCGATCCGGTAGTGGTGGCCTCAACTACAAACAGGCAAGCAGTCCTGGAGACGGGGACAGGAGGACTTTGCAGAAGAAGTGTGTAACTCGGCGGTCAGTGAACCGCTGGAGGCTATCTGGAGAGCGGGCGGCTGCCCGATGTGGGAGGTTCTTACTATTAAGAGCTTAGATGGTTAAAACAAAGTAAGTAAGGACTTGTTCTCGATCCGGTAGTGGTGACCTCAACTACAAAAAGGCAAGCAGTCCGGGAGTAGGGGACAGGAGGACTGTCTAGAAGAAGTCTGTAACTCGGCGGTCAGTGAACCGCTGGAGGCTATCTGGAGAGCGGGCAGCTGCCCGATGTAGGCGGTTCTTACTATTAGGAGCTCAGATGGATGAAACAAAGTAAGGAAGGACTTGCTCTCGATCCGGTAGTGGTGGCCTCAACTACAAACAGGCAAGCAGTCCTGGAGACGGGGCAGGAGGACTTTTCAGAAGTAGTGTGTAACTCGGCGGTCAGTGAACCGCTGGAGGCAATCTGGAGAGCGGGCGGCTGCCCGATGTGGGAGGTTCTTACTATTAGGAGCTCAGATGGTTGAAATAAAGTATAAGGACTTGCTCTCGACCCTGTAGTGGGTGGCCGAAACTACAAACAGGCAAGCAGTCCTGGAGTTGGGCACAGGAGGACTTTTCAGAAGAAGTGTGTAACTCAGCGGTCAGTGAACCGCTGGAGGCTGTCTGGAGAGCGGGCAGCTGCCCGATGTAGGCGGTTTTTACTATTAGGAGCTCAGATGGCTGAAACAAAGTAAGTAAGGACTTGCTCTCGATCCGGTAGTGGTGGCCTCAACTACAAACAGGCAAGCAGTCCTGGAGACGGGGACAGGAGGACTTTTCAGAAGAAGTGTGTAACTCGGCGGTCAGTGAACCGCTGGAGGCTATCTGGAGAGCGGGCGGCTGCCCGATGTGGGCGCTTCTTACTATTAGGAGCTGAGATGGCTGGAACAGGGTAAGGAAGGACCCGCTCCCCATCTGGTAGTGCGGGTCCTAAACTACAAACAGGCATGTAGTCCGGGAGTAGGGGACAGGACTACTGTCTATAAGAAGTGTATAACTCGGCGGTCAGTGAACCGCTGGAGGCTATCTGGAGAGCGGGCGTCTGCCCGATGTGGGAGGTTCTTACTATTAGGAGCTCAGATGGTTGAAATAAAGTATAAGGACTTGCTCTCGACCCTGTAGTGGGTGGCCGAAACTACAAACAGGCAAGCAGTCCTGGAGACGGGGCAGGAGGACTTTTCAGAAGAAGTGTGTAACTCAGCGGTCAGTGAACCGCTGGAGGCTGTCTGGAGAGCGGGCAGCTGCCCGATGTGGGAGGTTCTTACTATTAGGAGCTCAGATGGCTGAAACAAAGTAAGTAAGGACTTGCTCTCGATCCGGTAGTGGTGGCCTCAACTACAAACAGGCAAGCAGTCCTGGAGACGGGGCAGGAGGACTTTTCAGAAGAAGTGTGTAACTAGGCGGTCAGTGAACCGCTGCAGGCTGTCTGGAGAGCGGGCGGCTGCCCGATGTGGGAGGTTCTTACTATTAGGAGCTCAGATGGTTGAAATAAAGTATAAGGACTTGCTCTCGACCCTGTAGTGCGTGGCCGAAACTGCAAACAGGCAAGCAGTCCTGGAGTCGGGGACAGGAGGACATTTCAGAAGAAGTGTGTAACTCAGCGGTCAGTGAACCGCTGGAGGCTGTCTGGAGAGTGGGCGGCTGCCCGATGTAGGCGGTTCTTACTATTAGGAGCTCAGATGGCTGAAACAAAGTAAGTAAGGCCTTGCTCTCGATCCGGTAGTGGTGGCCTCAACTACAAACAGGCAAGCAGGCCTGGAGTCCGGGACAGGAGGACTTTTCAGAAGAAGTGTGTAACTCGGCGGTCAGTGAACCGCTGGAGGCTATCTGGAGAGCGGGCGGCTGCCCGATGTGGCCGGTTCTTACTATTAGGAGCTGAGATGGCTGGAACAGGGTAAGGAAGGACCCGTTCCCCATCTGGTAGTGCGGGTCCTAAACTACAAACAGGCATGTAGTCCGGGAGTAGGGGACAGGACTACTGTCTATAAGAAGTGTATAACTCGGCGGTCAGTGAACCGCTGGAGGCTATCTGGAGAGCGGGCGTCTGCCCGATGTGGGAGGTTCTTACTATTAGGAGCTCAGATGGTTGAAATAAAGTATAAGGACTTGCTCTCGACCCTGTAGTGGGTGGCCGAAACTGCAAACAGGCAAGCAGTCCTGGAGTCGGGGACAGGAGGACTTTTCAGAAGAAGTGTGTAACTCGGCGGTCAGTGAACCGCTGGAGGCTATCTGGAGAGCGGGCGGCTGCCCGATGTGGGAGGTTCTTACTATTAAGAGCTCAGATGGTTAAAACAAAGTAAGTAAGGACTTGTTCTCGATCCGGTAGTGGTGACCTCAACTACAAACAGGCAAGCAGTCCGGGAGTAGGGGACAGGAGGACTGTCTAGAAGAAGTCTGTAACTCGGCGGTCAGTGAACCGCTGGAGGCTATCTGGAGAGCGGGCAGCTGCCCGATGTAGGCGGTTCTTACTATTAGGAGCTCAAATGGATGAAACAAAGTAAGGAAGGACTTGCTCTCGATCCGGTAGTGGTGGCCTCAACTACAAACAGGCAAGCAGACCTGGAGACGGGGCAGGAGGACTTTTCAGAAGAAGTGTGTAACTCAGCGGTCAGTGAACCGCTGGAGGCAATCTGGAGAGCGGGCGGCTGCCCGATGTGGGAGGTTCTTACTATTAGGAGCTCAGATGGTTGAAATAAAGTAAGTAAGGACTTGCTCTCGATCCGGTAGTGGTGGCCTCAACTACAAACAGGCAAGCAGTCCTGGAGTCCGGGACAGGAGTACTTTTCAGAAGAAGTGTGTAACTGGGCGGTCAGTGAACCCCTGGAGGCTATCTGGAGAGCGGGCGGCTGCCCGATGTGGGAAGTTCTTACTATTAGGAGCTCAGATGGTTGAAATAAAGTATAAGGACTTGCTCTCGACCCTGTAGTGGGTGTTCTAAACTACAAACAGGCAAGCAGTCCTGGAGTCGGGGACAGGAGGACTTTGCAGAAGAAGTGTGTAACTCAGCGGTCAGTGAACCGCTGGAGGCTGTCTGGAGAGCGGGCAGCTGCCCGATGTAGGCGGTTCTTACTATTAGGAGCTCAGATGGCTGAAACAAAGTAAGTAAGGACTTGCTCTCGATCCGGTAGTGGTGGCCTCAACTACAAACAGGCAAGCAGTCCTGGAGACGGGGACAGGAGGACTTTGCAGAAGAAGTGTGTAACTCGGCGGTCAGTGAACCGCTGGAGGCTATCTGGAGAGCGGGCGGCTGCCCGATGTGGGAGGTTCTTACTATTAAGAGCTTAGATGGTTAAAACAAAGTAAGTAAGGACTTGTTCTCGATCCGGTAGTGGTGACCTCAACTACAAAAAGGCAAGCAGTCCGGGAGTAGGGGACAGGAGGACTGTCTAGAAGAAGTCTGTAACTCGGCGGTCAGTGAACCGCTGGAGGCTATCTGGAGAGCGGGCAGCTGCCCGATGTAGGCGGTTCTTACTATTAGGAGCTCAGATGGATGAAACAAAGTAAGGAAGGACTTGCTCTCGATCCGGTAGTGGTGGCCTCAACTACAAACAGGCAAGCAGTCCTGGAGACGGGGCAGGAGGACTTTTCAGAAGTAGTGTGTAACTCGGCGGTCAGTGAACCGCTGGAGGCAATCTGGAGAGCGGGCGGCTGCCCGATGTGGGAGGTTCTTACTATTAGGAGCTCAGATGGTTGAAATAAAGTATAAGGACTTGCTCTCGACCCTGTAGTGGGTGGCCGAAACTACAAACAGGCTAGCAGTCCTGGAGTTGGGGACAGGAGGACTTTTCAGAAGAAGTGTGTAACTCAGCGGTCAGTGAACCGCTGGAGGCTGTCTGGAGAGCGGGCAGCTGCCCGATGTAGGCGGTTT
Organism: Cricetulus griseus; assembly: GCF_003668045.3. Taxonomy (NCBI): domain Eukaryota; kingdom Metazoa; phylum Chordata; class Mammalia; order Rodentia; family Cricetidae; genus Cricetulus; species Cricetulus griseus. The sequence goes on along the minus strand of NC_048595.1, from coordinate 280,742,665 downwards.
TTACTATTAGGAGCTCAGATGGCTGAAACAAAGTAAGTAAGGACTTGCTCTCGATCCGGTAGTGGTGGCCTCAACTACAAACAGGCAAGCAGTCCTGGAGACGGGGCAGGAGGACTTTTCAGAAGAAGTGTGTAACTCGGCGGTCAGTGAACCGCTGGAGGCTATCTGGAGAGCGGGCGGCTGCCCGATGTGGGCGCTTCTTACTATTAGGAGCTGAGATTGCTGGAACAGGGTAAGGAAGGACCCGCTCCCCATCTGGTAGTGTGGGTCCTAAACTACAAACAGGCATGTAATCCGGGAGTAGGGGACAGGACTACTGTCTATAAGAAGTGTATAACTCGGCGGTCAGTGAACCGCTGGAGGCTATCTGGAGAGCGGGCGTCTGCCCGATGTGGGAGGTTCTTACTATTAGGAGCTCAGATGGTTGAAATAAAGTATAAGGACTTGCTCTCGACCCTGTAGTGGGTGGCCGAAACTACAAACAGGCAAGCAGTCCTGGAGACGGGGCAGGAGGACTTTTCAGAAGAAGTGTGTAACTCAGCGGTCAGTGAACCGCTGGAGGCTGTCTGGAGAGCGGGCAGCTGCCCGATGTGGGAGGTTCTTACTATTAGGAGCTCAGATGGCTGAAACAAAGTAAGTAAGGACTTGCTCTCGATCCGGTAGTGGTGGCCTCAACTACAAACAGGCAAGCAGTCCTGGAGACGGGGCAGGAGGACTTTTCAGAAGAAGTGTGTAACTAGGCGGTCAGTGAACCGCTGCAGGCTGTCTGGAGAGCGGGCGGCTGCCCGATGTGGGAGGTTCTTACTATTAGGAGCTCAGATGGTTGAAATAAAGTATAAGGACTTGCTCTCGACCCTGTAGTGGGTGGCCGAAACTGCAAACAGGCAAGCAGTCCTGGAGTCGGGGACAGGAGGACATTTCAGAAGAAGTGTGTAACTCAGCGGTCAGTGAACCGCTGGAGGCTGTCTGGAGAGTGGGCGGCTGCCCGATGTAGGCGGTTCTTACTATTAGGAGCTCAGATGGCTGAAACAAAGTAAGTAAGGACTTGCTCTCGATCCGGTAGTGGTGGCCTCAACTACAAACAGGCAAGCAGTCCTGGAGTCCGGGACAGGAGGACTTTTCAGAAGAAGTGTGTAACTCGGCGGTCAGTGAACCGCTGGAGGCTATCTGGAGAGCGGGCGGCTGCCCGATGTGGGCGCTTCTTACTATTAGGAGCTGAGATGGCTGGAACAGGGTAAGGAAGGACCCGCTCCCCATCTGGTAGTGCGGGTCCTAAACTACAAACAGGCATGTAGTCCGGGATTAGGGGACAGGACTACTGTCTATAAGAAGTGTATAACTCGGCGGTCAGTGAACCGCTGGAGGCTATCTGGAGAGCGGGCAGCTGCCCGATGTGGGAGGTTCTTACTATTAGGAGCTCAGATGGTTGAAATAAAGTATAAGGACTTGCTCTCGACCCTGTAGTGGGTGGCCGAAACTGCAAACAGGCAAGCAGTCCTGGAGTCGGGGACAGGAGGACTTTTCAGAAGAAGTGTGTAACTCGGCGGTCAGTGAACCGCTGGAGGCTATCTGGAGAGCGGGCGGCTGCCCGATGTGGGAGGTTCTTACTATTAAGAGCTCAGATGGTTAAAACAAAGTAAGTAAGGACTTGTTCTCGATCCGGTAGTGGTGACCTCAACTACAAACAGGCAAGCAGTCCGGGAGTAGGGGACAGGAGGACTGTCTAGAAGAAGTCTGTAACTCGGCGGTCAGTGAACCGCTGGAGGCTATCTGGAGAGCGGGCAGCTGCCCGATGTAGGCGGTTCTTACTATTAGGAGCTCAAATGGATGAAACAAAGTAAGGAAGGACTTGCTCTCGATCCGGTAGTGGTGGCCTCAACTACAAACAGGCAAGCAGACCTGGAGACGGGGCAGGAGGACTTTTCAGAAGAAGTGTGTAACTCAGCGGTCAGTGAACCGCTGGAGGCAATCTGGAGAGCGGGCGGCTGCCCGATGTGGGAGGTTCTTACTATTAGGAGCTCAGATGGTTGAAATAAAGTAAGTAAGGACTTGCTCTCGATCCGGTAGTGGTGGCCTCAACTACAAACAGGCAAGCAGTCCTGGAGTCCGGGACAGGAGTACTTTTCAGAAGAAGTGTGTAACTGGGCGGTCAGTGAACCCCTGGAGGCTATCTGGAGAGCGGGCGGCTGCCCGATGTGGGAAGTTCTTACTATTAGGAGCTCAGATGGTTGAAATAAAGTATAAGGACTTGCTCTCGTCCCTGTAGTGGGTGTTCTAAACTACAAACAGGCAAGCAGTCCTGGATGTCGGGGACAGGAGGACTTTTCAGAAGAAGTGTGTAACTCAGTGGTCAGTGAACCGCTGGAGGCTGTCTGGAGAGCGGGCAGCTGCCCGATGTAGGCGGTTTTTACTATTAGGAGCTCAGATGGCTGAAACAAAGTAAGTAAGGACTTGCTCTCGATCCGGTAGTGGTGGCCTCAACTACAAACAGGAAAGCAGTCCTGGAGTCCGGGACAGGAGGACTTTTCAGAAGAAGTGTGTAACTCGGCGGTCATTGAACCGCTGGAGGCTATCTGGAGAGCGGGCGGCTGCCCGATGTGGGAAGTTCTTACTATTAGGAGCTCAGATGGTTGAAATAAAGTATAAGGACATGCTCTCGACCCTGTAGTGGGAGTTCTAAACTACAAACAGGCAAGCAGTCCTGGAGTCGGGGACAGGAGGACTTTTCAGAAGAAGTGTGTAACTCGGCGGTCAGTGAACCGCTGGAGGCTATCTGGAGAGCGGGCATCTGCCCGATGTGGGAGGTTCTTACTATTAGGAGCTCAGATGGCTGAAACAAAGTAAGTAAGGACTTGCTCTCGATCCGGTAGTGGTGGCCTCAACTACAAACAGGCAAGCAGTCCTGGAGACGGGGCAGGAGGACTTTTCAGAAGAAGTGTGTAACTCGGCGGTCAGTGAACCGCTGGAGGCTATCTGGAGAGCGGGCGGCTGCCCGATGTGGGCGCTTCTTACTATTAGGAGCTGAGATTGCTGGAACAGGGTAAGGAAGGACCCGCTCCCCATCTGGTAGTGTGGGTCCTAAACTACAAACAGGCATGTAATCCGGGAGTAGGGGACAGGACTACTGTCTATAAGAAGTGTATAACTCGGCGGTCAGTGAACCGCTGGAGGCTATCTGGAGAGCGGGC